>NC_133228.1:16302706-17502706 GCF_040436345.1 Pagrus major
CTGTTCTTCCCATTCTCTCTGCTGCACCTGGGAGACATCTTTAAGCAGGCTATTAGTCCAGCGCAGTGTGTGGGCTCTGGCATATGAATATTTATAGCACATTGGAGAAGGTGTAGGAGGTTCAACCTTGACTATGGTGTAATCAGCACACATACTGACTCAGACTGTGATTTAGAGACAGCCGACCTGCTGAGAGCCTCACTCGATACCCAACACACATAATCAATGTCCGCCTCATTAAGGTCGTACCCTTTCAGGATTGGGCTGAACTTTGCAACTTTTTAACGAGATTCACATTCATCGTACCTTTTAGTTTTTGGTTCCTTAAAAAGAGCATGTTTGATCAATCGTCCAAGTTGACTTGACTTTTTTTTCTCTCTCCTTCATATTTCTTGGTGAGCTTGGTACATATTAACCTGCGAGGTGACCTTGCGAGGAGAGTATACAAAATACCAGAGTAAATGTCAAGCAACACCATTGTTTGTGATACAGTAAATATAAGGGTCCAGCTTTAAACAAAACAGCAAACTGAGGTGAATATGGACCAAGTTTAAACCCACAATAAAACATGACCCATTGGTTTGTGGACTAGACTTGTGCCTCTAGGCTGGTCATCACCAACCACCATAAGAGCCAAAAGTGAAAGACTGGCAAGTGAAAGACATAGCAGCAATCACAACTTTGTACCTTGTCCCGCAACACAAAATGCAGAATTTACATGCGTAACTGAAAAAAGATAAGTAGATCTTGAATCTTTCATTAACACTGTGTTCCGCCATGGACACAGTTGACAGTTTCTCATAATAATACACTCCACACCTGTTAAAAAAACTGAGAGAGATATTGTTGCATGCATCTCTTACTACGAAATTGAATTAGTGCAAACAATGAAGGAATAACTTTATTCAAAATAGAGAAAATGAAACATGGTTGTGAAAGTGGCCCCGGAGCTAATGGAAAAACGGCCAGACAAAGGAGTGTTTTTGTGGAACATACATGAATAAATTCTGTTAATTGTACAATTGTGTTATTTGTGTGCTCAAACAAAGACGCAGGTGGCTCACACAAAATGCCACATCACAGAGGCCCTACGGTCAAATAAGAATGTAACACGCACAAAAGCCGACCACCTCCTTCCCTTAATGAGGCCTTGTGGTTTGTTGCGTGAAACTGCGGAGGTGTCGTTTTAATCACTGGAGTCAGTGTGGCGTGGCATAAGTTGGCCTTTTTTAATTACCTTACTGATTGAGCACAGTCAAGGATGGGGAAGCCTGCCCACACCCTGGATGCCACCCTCTAAAGAACCAGCACCCACGCCCCATTCTGTACTTTGTAATGAACAGGTAACATTTAAACGTCCTCTGCCGGATGTGTCAAGACATAGGCGACATACACCCACGCTACAGAGACAATAAGCTAAAAGATACAGAAAGAGTGAGTTTGTCCACTTGTTTGAGTCTTTCAAACTCATTGTGTAACTGAAACAACGTAACTCAATCAACCCTGCAATATCACTGTAGTTTGATACTGCTGTATATGATCTATAGTGACAGGTTTCCCCAATGCCAAGTTTTCTTTAATATGAAAAAACTGGGATGGCACTCAGTAGAGTGCATTCCTCTGCCTAGACCCAACAGTTCCCTTTCATTCAGTCAAGCCTAATCCAACATCTAACTCAATAGTCGTGTATCTCTCAACCACCCATAACTGCTTCACCATAATTCAAGCTCACCAGATCTAGGATCCAAATCAAATTGTACTTACTCACAGATACCAGCCACCTATATACACCAGATTTTTTTCATCAAGGTCCATGCATTATTTCCTGAGAAATTAATGAAAATGTTGAAAAAAACTTTGCACTTTTGATTCCCTCACTTCAAGGTCAGTGGGTTTTTGAATGGGTTTTGGTAAGAAGTCTGGTCAGCACAAGCTTAGGAGTGACCCTTTTTTTCTATTGCTTAAATTATGTCAGTAAATCCCCCCCACTTGTAAATTTTTAAGCTTTTACATGCCTCAAAAAGGTGGTTGCTAACAAGTGGCTAGATGAGACAAACAGAAACTCATCTACTCAGTAGTCCGCTTTTACAGCCTTGGTGTGTTTATGTTTGTGCTCTTGCAAACCTTCTAACCCAAACTTTCCAACTGGTAGCTAATAGAATGTGTATATGCCAGTGAAGTAGGAAGCATATTGACCATAAGGTATAACATTTGCTTTCTACTTTTGGCAACTGCATTTTTTAGAGTGCCTGCTGTAGCCAAAAACCAAAACACTGCAGCTGCAGACCAGAAAACTAAAACAGCTCAGCTGTGCAGAGCTCTATTCTGTCCTTTATCAGACTAAGTTGTTATATAATCCATCATTAAAAAACAACTTTCGATTATAGCTGCTTTAATGAAGAGGGAATAATTTGTAGACACAAAATTTATAAAAATAGATCAAACATTAAGATTTCGACTGAGTTAAGCCGTACTATTTTGAGAACTCTCACAAACTCCAGGAGTGAGAAGGGTAATCGTGACAGCTTGAGCCCCACGGTGACAGAGGCAGAACGGAGGGCCACTAATTACAGCATCAATTTATTAACATTATTACATGAAAGAATTAATCATTTCATTAACAGCTAGGGAGATGCAATGAATCATAATATGACCAAGGCCACTGCAAGTTACGTTTTTAAAAATGAAGACTAATTACAAATTGCAAGAAAAGTTGGAGACAAAAAGCTTTGGGTGGCTCAAAGTAAACACCCACACAATAAACATAATTAAAACTCAATGTAGCTGGACTTAAAATAAATCCTCGGACAGTTCATTCCCTCATAACCTTTGCCTTCTAATTAACCAGGCTACTGAAGAAGCGCCCCTTACATTTCAGGATAAAATGAGCCGTTAACAAGAACAATTCATTTCTACAGTTTTTATAAATTAGCACTGACTTCTGTCTCTTGTTAGAAGAAACAAGACAGGTTTGTCCAGCCGTCTGTTCAGCAAGTGGAAACTTCGTTATTGAAATTGTAAAGTCACAAACTGTATCTGCTTTAAATTAAAAAAAATAATAATTTAGTAAATCATCAAACAACTACTTCATGTTTCATTCTACATAAAAAGACTGATCTTGGGAAGCTTTTCTATACCTTAACATTGATTAGGCAACCCATGACCACCAGAATATTATACAATCTCAATCAATATCATATTACTGAACAACATACACCATAAAGCAATAAATCTACACCTAACTGCTTCCATCAGCATTTGTTTGTAAAATATATTACAAATACAGATTTTCAGCAAACTGGAATAAAACTCACCAGCAGGTGCAGGAGGAGGCGGTGGGATCGAAATCGACTCAGTCACTACTGCTGGCTCAGGAACAGGAGTAGGGGATGCTGGCTCCACTGGGGGCTGAGGAGGAGGTGCAACTGGTTCACAAGGAGTAGTAAACTCAGGCAGGGGAGGCGCAGCAAATGGCTCAGCAGGCTGCGTGGACAAAATGTCCACTGAAGGATTTGGGGCTGTTGGCAGGATGGCGACAGGAGCGGAAGCAAGAGGTTCCAATTCATGAAGTTGGGGAGCAATGATTGGTTCAATCTCGACAGGAAGAGGAGGTGGTATGGGTTCAGGTACAGATGAAGGAGCAGTGGGTTCAATTACAAGTTGAGGAGCAATGGGTTCAATTATCAGAAGAGGAGAAGCAATGGATTCATTCATGGGAGCAGGGGATGATTCGGTAACAAGGGGAGGAGGAGCAAGCGGAGTGATCACTTCAACCACAGCTGGGGCAGGGCAGGGAGCAGGAATTGGGGGATCAATGGGAGCAGGAGGAGGAGGAGGGGGAGGCAAAATTACCGGCTCAACAGCAGCAGGAGCAGGAGGAGGAGGTGCTGCCTCAGCCTCAAAAGCAGTAGCAGCGACAACATTAGCAGCTGAGGGTGCCAAAGACGGGAGCACCACGTCAATTATGCTGGGTGCTGCTACCTGTTCTTTAGGAGGAGGAGGTGGAGGTGCAGCCACAGTCTCTGTGGCAGACGGAGCTGGTGGCGGAGGAGCTGGTGATGCAACAGGTTCTACAATAGGAGGAGGAGGCAAGGAGGTGATCGGGTCAAAGGGGGGAGGTATGGCCCGCAGGATAGGAGGAGGAGGAGTGAGGGTAGGTGCCATGGGAGGTGGCTGAGTGGGAGCAGGTTCATGTTTAGGCGGAGGTGAAGGATCCCTCATGCGGTTGATGACATTCTCAGAGAGCTGCAGAGGAGAGTGGAATAAAAGTTTCAGAAACAGATTTTAAAGAAAGTTTGTTGCTTTTAAATCTATATTTATGTGCAGATTGAACAACGTGTGATTTACAGCTGCTGATTTTGGGAACTTTGGACAGAGCCAGGCCTAGCCGTTTTCCCTGCTTTTAGTCTATATGCCAAGCTAGTTATCTCCTGGCTTTAGCTTCATACTTTACAGACAGATATGTGAGCGAATAAGGGTAGGCCTATATCCCAAAATTGCTCCCATGGAAAACTATACATTGTGTTAGAATACTGTACTTGTGCACTAGAATAGACAAAGCTGTGTTTACAATCTTTTTACACAACCATTACAGCAGCAGCGTAAACAGGATTACCTTATTGAAAGACAACATTAGCCTCGCTTGGCTGGCTTGCCAACTGTTTAATAATAGGCAGAGTCATGCCAGCTAAAGTCTTATCTGATCGACGAAAGCCTCTCAATCTAAATTTAACATCAGCTGACAGTGGCATAGAAGAACCTGTGACAGCTACCTCCCACCTAATGACAGAAGCTGACAGTCACTCCACTTCAATAACCACCCACGTTATCACCACGCACCTTTGAGTGAAAAGTCCCAAAAGAAGAATATTTTGCGCAACCATGAATGCAAGTTGAGTGAGTTTCATTCATGCACTTCGTGACAGACAGGGGAGCACGAGGCTGCTGACGTCAACGTCAACATTCCCACAAGGACACTCAAAAGTTCGCTGGTCTAGCTCTCATACAGAGGCTATTAACTACATGCTATAAAACTGTATACTCCTTCACTACTTTATATTAACCTGTTTAACTTTAGTAATGAATGAAAGTGAGGCTGCTTGCTATAACAACTTAGCTAGCCGCTTTTAGACAAGCTACACAGCTAGCACTCTTGTTAGTATAGCATTTACGAAGCAGCGTAATAACGTTGCACCATTGTACTAACTGATTGCACTTTAACGCAGACATAATGAGACACCTGCTCAGTGAAAACTTATCAGGTATGTGTGCTGTCACTTACCCGTATGCCCTTCACAACTGTTATATTCTCGTTTTCATCTGACTCGAATGACACGCGGCGGGTACTGTTGTTCGCTCCCATTGTCAGACCGCAGCTCGTGTCCTTTATCTACATGTAATATGGAAGACTGTCCACTTTTAGTTTCTCTTCATACACTTTACTTGCGTTAGAGACAGGTATATATGGCTGGGCCCGCTCCCCACTGCTTCGGCACGTCCGTACTTCCTTAGCATGACGTGTGTGAAGAACGCGCGAGTTGATTGGACAAGCAGAGTCGCACGTCTTAACATCGGCGATTTTCATTGGTTGTTGTTTACAAGCGACAGAGGGTGTGACAGCGCTACTTGTATGACTTTACATCATCAGTACAACATGTTCACTGCTGGATGTATTACTTATTAATACCACTGTCTACAAAGAAGTAACTATAATGTTCTTGTTTATGCCCATAGATACGATGTGAATTTGTAATATTATTGTAAGAATTCAACTCACCACCACTAAAGAAGGCTTCAATATTTATTGTGATAATCAAGACATAAAATGTGTGCTTTGAATGTACACCTAAGAGCCTATAGCTATGCACCAATTTTTTTTAACAATAAACTATTTTGCATGCGAAATAATTCTTATTAGTCATGCTCAGAGATGAACCAAGCACCTTTACTCAAGTAATTGACTAAGTACAAAATTGAGGGCTATTTCCAGTTTCTACTACTTTTTATTTCCACTCCACTACATTTTGGAGGCAAATATTGTCTTACTTTACTTTTTTAAAATATATATAACTTTAATTACTAGTTACTTTACAAATTATAAGGCTGCATCAGGGCCAAAGTAGAACAATTTCAAATTAATTTATGTACAGAAAAATACTAAATAGCGGATCCAGAAATCAGCCAAGCCAATAATCAGTCCGCCCCTATAGTATATAAGTGTATAATTTACTTTTACTTGTACTTTTGATACTTAAGTACACTTATTCCCAGAAAATTACTTTTGATACTTAAGTACATTTAACATCAGATACTTAAAGACTTCTTAAGTAATATTCATTCTTTTACCAAAGTAATATTTTAAGATGATGTCTTTACTTTTACTCAAGTATGACTTTTGGTACTTTTTACAACATTGGTTATGCTATTAGGTTAAACCAGTGGCAATTAATATTATCTTTAAGTTGTAAAATTAAGACTATTGTCTTGTGACCTCAGTTTCTCAGAAAAAATGCTAAACATCTCAAAATTAATTATCATTTTAACACAGAAACCTCCAGAGGAATTTCTTTCCTCGGAAAACGTTTTAAAAGTTAATTTAAGCCATTCTTATTAATATTAGCAATGGACAGCCACTGTGCAGCCTGGGGACCAACTCCAGTTCTAAGCCCATGCTTTGGTTAAAGGCACTGACAGGAGAACCTTACATGTTTCTGATGGTGCAGGAAACCAGCCCTAAATTAATCTGATTAAACTTGGAAATCACTTGCTTTAAACTACTTCCTTATTATATCTGTATCATGATGTTCAGTTGACTATGTAAGGCATTATTTACATTGCATGGATATTTTCAAGTTAGTGTTTAAATCACTGTGTTTTATCTGTGTTGTTGCTCATCTTGAGCTGACAAAAAGAGGAAAAGAAAATAGCCCAACTGAAGCAAGAATATGAGAGAAGGAAGGGCAGGGAGAAGAGGAGATTGGGTGGGTGAAAAATGCAGCTAGACGGATGGAACAATATTGTCAGATTGATTTTAAAAATGCAGAGTGGCAGAACTAGTTGCCAAATCCATCAGGGAGAGCAAGGGCAGCTCCTGAAATGGAAATAGAGCTTCAACAAGAATAGACAGAGAGAGAATAGAGATGGAAAAATAGACCTGTTGTATGGCCAAAGTCAGTACGCATATTCACACTGAGAACCTTTGCTTCTGAACAGGTCCAACATCCTGAGACTCACTCAGATCACTTCTGTGCTAAACTGCTTTTTAAAATTCATTTTATTCAGTGGTCATTGTTCCTGATTAATAAAAAAAGTATGGCCTTTTGCATCACTCGACTCTTCAAAATCTATGCACAAGCCACTGCTGCTGAAATTCATCTCGAACAGTCAACACTTCATTGATTCTTCTCTCAGTACGTGTCTTTGTTACTTGTATAGCAGCACATCTAATCCTGGGAATTAATGTGCGGATAACACATGTTGATTTTAATTTTCTGTCATATGTATTGCTATTCATTTTCAACACCTGCCTCCAGCTGCCTGTAGAGGAGATGATGACAAAAGAAATCAAGAAACAGTCAGCACCCTGGACAGCTCTTGGACCAAAGGTGGATCCATGAGACAGAACTGATATAATAAAAGAAGGCTTTACTTGGTAGTGAAGAGGCTTACATCCAGTTACAGTCAGTCAGGCAGAACAAACAAACAAACAAACAAACCCAAAGGGGCAAGGCAAGCAGGTATAATCAAAGACACAAGATAGATCAAACATGGTAGGGGAAAGCATGCAGAGGCTTTAAATACTAGAAGGCATCATAGACAGGCAACAGTGGTGAAAGTCCCGGGGAACTATTTGGCCGCAGCAACAGACTACAGAAAGACTTAATTCCACCAGGAGCAGACGTTAACATTTTCCTAGACGCTGATTCTGGACATAAAGTACCACATTCACTTGTCTTGCTCATAAGACAACAAGACCATGGACTGCTGGTGAATCACAGACATCTTGTGTTATGACTGCTGTTATTTTTATTACTATTTTTTACTCTAAATTGCATCCTAAAGAAAATGAATAAAAAGGAAATGAGAAAAACTCCTATTATTAAGGAATATCTGATACAAAACAATCCTATAAGACAAAAAACATGTATCTGAAAAATTCAATATCGTACGAAAGAACCGATAAAGTATACTTTCATCAACAACTGTAAATCATTTGAATGCAGAAAGGTCAAGTGCACTTGCTGAACATTCATCTTAAGATACATCATCAGCAGGAATTTTCTCAAGTAGTCAATAAATCAGCCATTTGAAAGAAATAGATTGTAAAAGTTCAACTGTAAATGTTTCAAGAGAATCATTTTATATGTAATTATAACTCTCCTCTGTTTTCTATAATATTTTATGCCACATCCATTTCAGAAACTCATACAGCCTTGCAGGACATAAAAATTGCAGCTGGAAATTTGATATGCCTCGAGGAGAGAGGATATTATAAGGAATGACAGTTCATAAGAATCATCCTCTAAACTTGATATATTATACACACACAATAACCTAATACAGTTTTTTTATAATGCTTCTTTCTGCTGATTTTTGTGTTTTCTGTACTGTGTATATTTGCAAAGCCGTGCAAACATAAATCAATCGAAACCTTTTTAAGAATTCATTGTGGTTGTGTGTACTGTAATATTATCTAGAAAATCCATATGCACAGAGGACTCACATTCAAATCATATACACAATATAAACATTGATCATATTTTTAATATAATATATTGTGAACCAGAACGGCTGACAGTGCTGTATTTGCAAACATATAAACTTCATATATGAGCTGGAGTGGAGGAAAGGTAAGGGTGGAGGAAGAGTGAATAGGAGGACATCAATCACTGGGAATATGATGACATGAGGTATGTCTTAAAAAAAATGAACTTTACAACAGGTGACATGAAGTGGTAATTCCAAAAATGAGAACAAAGAAAGTAAGGGTGTGGATGAATTAATGACTAGGTTTGTAGGGAACCCTGGAGCTGTAAGGCCTTCAGCATCAGTCAAAGTCAATTTAGACAGACTACAGTATACAATATATGAATTTGAATGTGTTTATGTACATTCACACACAACACAATAACACACATTAAGATCCCGAAGCTTTATTCATTTCAAATTTGCTGTCATGCTCTAAGATAATAGGTATCGAAATGTTTTAAGTGTTGTCATATTGTCGTTGTGAACAGATTTCCCTAAGGGGAATCCCTTACCTCTACAACATAAGCAAATTACATAATAAAACATCAGAATGTGCAGAAAATGCCCCGAGGGCATTCTCTGAAAAGCCTCAGGCTGTATTGAATATGGAGCTTATAAAACAGAGATGTGATTGAATGGTAGAGTGTGAAAAAGAACCTTTCTTGTTGTGTATGACATAATTATTATACTGTAGCCATCAAGATAATTATTAGGACTGACACCTGACTTTGATATCATGCTGCTTTGTGATCTGGTTACTTTATTGGTTATATTTAATTCAATGATTATGTGCAGACAAGAGAAAACTAGGTTTTTCCTGTATTCCCAGTGTCCTTACATTTTCCTCATATGATACGGCCACCTAAATGCTTGATGATGGGATTTTAATTTGCATCATTACTTATCATCGTCTTGTTTTCACACCTTTCATGTCCTGCTTGTATCATTTTAGGCAATTATGTGAATCAGTTCACATTTCTGGCAGTGTTTCCTGCTCTGAACCTCCCAGTGGCACACCAAGAAAATTGATTTTGTTGTTATTATTGGCTGGAGAAAACTGGTACCTCAAAACAACTTAAAGGAGACCTATTATGCTTTTTCATTTTCCTTTTCTTCAGTATGTTATATACTTTTGGTTCTTGTGCATGTAAAAGGTCTTGAAAGTTAGAAAGCACAAAGTCTGCTCTAATGGGAGCTCCTCTATCCCGCAGAAAACACTGCTCCTGAAATGCATTGTGAGTAGCCCCTCCTTTAATTCTGTAACTTCCTGACATCACACTACATCACCATGTCACACATTTGCATAATTAATGCCTATATTCACAGAAGAACTAAAGCTAACAGGAAGCTGAAAACACAACAGAGCCGACCGGAGATATGAAAAGAGGTGCTGGCTCAGGCGAGTGTGACCTGACCAATAAAAGTAGACTGGGTATTTGGAAGGCGGACCTTATGGAGACAGGAGATTAAACAGTGTCTCAGACAGAGGGGGAATACAGTGCTGCTGCATTGGACTCTGTGAGAAAACTCATGCTTGTAAATCTATTCTGGTAGTAGTCTATTCCAAAATAAAACGTGAAAATGAACATAATATGTCTCCTTTAGATATAACACAAGAAAATAATAATGGTGAAAAGACATTGTGTGGTGACAAGTTGATCACTTATCACTAAGATCCTGAAATGTTGATTGTCAGGACTTCTTCATCTACTGTACTTTCCTTGTGTTATTTCAGTCAATTCCACATTAGGCATCCATAAATCTTTATCTAATTTCATTTCTTGTCTGTGTTCTGTGTTGTTCCTGCAAAATTAAGTGTGGAATGTAAATAGGATGAAACCTAAGATATAAATTTAGCTGTGTTGTATCCTATTATGGGTGGTGCAGTAAGTTGGAGATATGAGACACATGTTTTGTTTGATCCAATTCAAGATTATGTGAAAAAAATCCAGGAGGCGTATAATAGATGCAAAGTTTTGCCTTGTTTCCCTTCACCACATTTCCATGGAAACAAGTAAAGAAGTATCTTCTTCTTTATCACCAAGGAATGAAATTTTGTTGCAAGTTTCCAAAGGGGTGTCATTGGAGGGGTGAAAATACTGTATTTACACAACCCACTTATCTTTCCGTGGTATTTCTCTCAGGATAATTATTAGAGCTATTATCATACATTAACAATGACTTGGTGTCAATTAGAACCCCACAATTACATCAAAATAGATTCCTGAGACCAAGGACATGAATTATTTAATGATCACAAGAAGCATATCTAAGTGAAAGCACCTGTTAAATGCATGCTTGTGCTAATAGAGCTCCCTTTATCTTAATCCATATAATCTGCTGTTACTTCAACATCCATACACTGTCATTATGTATGAAAACTTAAAGTAGTTGCACCATTATTTAAAGTGCCACAGAAGGCGCCTCCTAGTATGTATATTTTCTTTAGATGAAGGACACAGAGAGTGATTGAGATGAAGCATTTGCATTTAGATCTATACATTAACAGATCACAAAGGCATGTCCTACAAAGACCTTACTGCCCTTGTATTTAATCCACACACGGGTCAGTCAGTCAAAGCAATCACTTAGTGTCCAAACACACATCAAGCTGAAAGAAATAACCTTGGTGTGGGGTTATTGGAGAAAAGAAGCCCTGTAGATTAGTTGGACTGATGGGACATGGGCTGCAGGGAAAGGTGATAAGAACTTCAAAATTAAACTTGGACCTGGGAAGCTTGGCGCCTTCAAAAGAAAAACAGTGGCTCCTGCATGACACAGCGATTGTTTCTTTTTTTTTGGAAGAGACACAAAGATCACCCACAATGTTATCTCGTCAGTCCACCAGCGCATCAATCAGGGCCCAGGCTGCTGGGAATCGACCTCCTTTGCTCCAGAATCAATGCCCTCTCCCATTCTCGTCGGTACAGCAGAGATTGTCAGAGATATAGCATAGGAGAGCCCGCCAAATCCAGCACTATATGTTCTAAATGGGGGAGGCTATTAACTCACTGACACTCACTGTGTTTCTCCTTTCTTCTCAGCTCAACCTTTCTTTTATCAGTCTCGAGAGGACTTGATTGAAAATGTTATCATGAAACAGTTTTTTGCTAATGTGATCCAGAAAAATACAAAAAAAATCTATATTGCATTGATTGTCACCACACAGCAACTAGAAGCACTATCTATACCGGGCTGGATAAGTGCCATGCAACAATGTATTATGCTAATTATGGAGATCCCTGTTGATTAAGATCACTTAAGAATTATTTGAATTACTTGAACTCCTGATCTATCTAATACAATATTTTCTGAATAAAAAATGTACCTATTGATTCAAAAACTATTGTTATTTCCTGTTTACGTTTTGAGTTACGTTGCTGAGTACAACCAGACCCCTAAAATTTGGAACTTGGGGTGTAAAATACCTGTTTAAATTCAGACAAGGGACAAAAAACCTCTCATTTTAAATTAGGCCGATTTTCTATAGCCAATATCATTGTAGTCACACCATACGTTTCACATTTGTGACTGTTATTCAAGCAGAGGTCAGAGAAAATGTGCAGAACTACTTTCCCTGGTAAACCTACAACTCCCAGAATTCCACCGTCTAACCTCGCGCTCCTCTCTTCCTGTTTGGGTGCCGCAGCTGGAAAAAATGGCAGCTGACACAGGGAGATACAGGAGTGCAGTTAGCAAAAACAAGGACCCGTCTGGTCTTCTCATCTCTGTCATAAGGTAAGGTTTGCCACATTGTTCATACAAACTCAACGGTTCTGATAAGACGTGTGGTAGCTCTTGAATTATGCTCGCTTTTGTGGACGGACACGGTTTGACAGCTAGCTTTCATGCTAAAGCTACATGTTAGCAACATCCTTCCTGTATTGTTAATTACGTGAAATAAACGAAAGCTCGCACATTTCTAATCTTATATACGACGACACGTGTCGGTTAATGTCAACAGCAGTTTTATTTATTCCTAAAGCTGAAGAAGAGGTTGAATATTAGCTGTGGCTGTCACTATTTGAAGCTAATTGATAATTCGTATCACAAATTCCCAATTATGTCCAATAAATCAGTTCAATTGGATGGAAAATCTCTCGTCCGATGATCATTGAAGTACACTGTTTTATTCCGGGTCGCTCAACGAAGTGCAGCAAGCTTGGATTTCGGAGATATCGCGTTAGTAGTTGCCACTTGTGTAACGAGCTGTCTGGGTTTATAAGGTTGAACTTGAGTTTATGTTGTAGGGTCACAGAGGCTGGAGATAGCCTAATAATCACCAACAAATTCTAAAAAGATGAAGTACTTGAGAGACACACACTGCGACCTCAATGTGACCCCTGTAACAGTTTTGACAGCTGTCATTCACTGTTTCAAAGCCTTCAATATGTGAGAGGACGTTATATTTTACAACCACCCTTCTTATGCTGCTTTTAGATCAATTTATTACAGCACAAATGTATTGTCATGCTTCCCGTACTGTACGGTTATAACGGCATACAAAGTCCTGTACTATGACTGTCATACTCCTGTTTTTCTTCTTATACTCTAAGCTGCCTTCAAGTGCTTTTCTGAAGCTCATACTTAATGCAAACTCAAATTCTTATTGACATTTCCTGAGGGTCTCTGCTCTCCACTCCATCATTGATGCTTCATTCAGACTCATGGACTTCATTATTGAGTTGAATTCTACCCTTCCTCTCCTTCTTCTCTGATGCAGGACTCTGTCCAGCAGCGACGATGTGCAGGACAGGGAGACAGAGAAGGGTCGCCTGGAAGAGGCCTTTGAGACATGCGACAGGGATCTAGATCAGCTGATTGTTCAGCATTATGCCGAACTCACGACAGCCATCAGGACCTACCAGAGCATCACCGAGCGCATCACCAGCTCCCGCAACAAGATCAAACAGGTAGAAAGGAGAGATGTGTATACAAAAACGCACAGTGGATGAATGAATCAGGAAGGTTGTGAAAATGATTACAAGAATTAATGCTTTCATTGTTTCTGGTGGATTTCAAAACAGTGACTCTAAGCTGTGTAATTAAAAACACAACATGTTTTTCATTCATTTTCATTTGTCTCTTCATACATTTAAAGGGTTTCTTATCTCAGTTTTTAGGCTTCTTTTTTTTTTACTCTCAGAGACTAAAAGACTGACTTAATTAACTTAAATCCTGTTCACCCAAGAACAAAACTGCCTACTTAACAATCATCAGCTGAAGTCAGACTCCTTAGTCCCCTGGACATAATTAAAAAAAATAATTTTTCTTAGCAGGATAAGAACAGAAATTTTCAAAGGTATGCCCGCACATTTCTATATTTAATTGATGAACTAAGAAATACATTTCCTTTTTACTGTTGGCCTTTTGCACAGTAGACATTTTGACTTGTTATAGTAGAAACAACACAGGTGATACTAATAACATTAACAATGGCTCTGACCTATTAAAAAAATCCCCGAAAGCCCTGATGGTGTGACAGTTAGCCAGCATTTACAATACCAGGCTCCTGAAATCGATGACTGTACATCTAAAATAGATGAAAAAAATAAATAAAATAACTTCATTAATACAGCACTTTTCTAAACAAAGTTACAAATATTTTTACATGGTTGAACTTGGATTAAAACATTTCAGGGCTGCTATAAGGGGGCATAAAATAAGACAGACAGTTAAAATAATTAAAATTAACTGGACTTGACTGGAATTCTGCAATCATTGATATAATTTCTTACACCTGTGCTTTTCATACTATAACATGCCACTATGTCAGCTCTGAGAATGGCTTATGTTCTGATGTGCTTGTGCTATTTTCCTTGTGCAAACTCCGAGCATAGCTCTACCCAAATTTAACCTGAGGTCTAATCAGCCAGTAGTCAAAACACTTGTGTAGGTGTACAAGGCCTTTCATGTAATGGTGTTCCAATGGTTTCAATGCACTTGAAAATAGCAAGACTTTTTGTATTTCACCAGTATTTCAGAGATTTCCTACACTAATTACTTATACATTCTTTCTGGGTATTTAAGTTGATGTTATAAATGTTATACAGTTTATACCACATTTATTACTGTTAGCCATTGTTTTGTGTCACAGGAAATGTAGTTTCTCTGATAAAAGCTTTCAGTCATGTGGCAAAAGCACCCCTCTATTTTAACATCCTCTGCTGGCTCGTGAGATTCAACATTTCACATTCTTGACATTGCTAACAACTCTGCATGTTTTTAGTAGCCAAACTAAGAAATTAAACATTATTTAGGTAAGGAGCAGCTGTGCTTTACCATATTTTCAGAAAACATACAACAAGATATAATGGTAGGTCACCAAGTTGTCCTGAAGTCGGTGTTTCACTAGATGGCTAGCTCAATCATAATCTCCCTTACACTAACCTGTATGAAAGGTAATTTTTTTACACTATTGTATTTTTAATACAGCTTTAATAAGAACAGATTTTTTTTTAGTAGGCCTATTTGTAGTAATGTCTTGATCTAAAATGCTTTTTTTTTATAAGCACTGCTGGTCTTTGTGGACTAGTTTTGTGTCTTACTTGTCTAGATTTCAACTTACTCTTTCCTGCAGGTGAAAGAAAACCTCCTGTCTTGTAAGATGCTGCTCCACTGCAAAAGGGACGAGCTGAGAAAGCTGTGGATAGAGGGCATCGAGCACAAGCACGTCCTCCAGCTGCTGGATGAAATCGAAAGCATCAAGCAGGTGCCTCAACGGCTGGAGGCCTATATGGCAAGCAAGCACTACCTTCATGCCACAGATATGCTGGTGAGTGGACTAATGGCTGGAGATGTGTTTGTCTCGGAGCATCTTTGTATGCCTGAGTATGTGTGAGCTGTGCAGTATTTCAGGATGTTTTCTCCTGTTTGGTTGGATGGTAAGTGAGGTGAAGAAAGTGAAGAATGGACAAAGGAACAAGATATGGTTTTTGAAGTTTTTGGAAAATATATTGACATATGTAGATGCATATGAGGCAATATTATAGTATTGGGTATGAGGTGTTGCTGCCTAGATTGATGTCCTGGTGCCTGTCATCCCTTTAAAGAGTCCTCCTCTAGCCTTGAACAGTCCATTGGATGCAACTCTTTTTCTTCAAGCGAACATCACCTAAGTGCAGTGAGGGCACTGCAGGTGTGTACGTCTACGTGTACTTTTGTTCTTTTGATGTGTGTTTTGCAGTATGCTCAGCAGGGGAGCTGGAGGATGGCATTGAGGACTAAACGGCCGGGTTCTGTGATCTCTCTGTTCCCTTCCTTCCATTTCCTCTCTCCCTTTCTCTGTCACTCCCACACATCTTCCTTCAGACTTTGGTAATAATTAGTTTGCTAGAATGGGGTTATCTGAGAAGGAGGAAAAAAGAGGAATGATGGTATGCCCAAAGGACCATGAAAATCCTCTTTGTGGGCGTGGAGAGAAGTGGAACTTCATTCAACCTGCGCTCAGTCAGTGCAGCGCGCTTTGAAAGGTTGTGGAAAGTTCAAAGTCAGTTGGACGCTTCGCCTCTGTCTTGCAAACTTCAAATGCGCTTGACTTGATCAGGATGGTGCAGTTTCCCTGGTATGTAAAAAAGCACACTTAAAAGCACATTTTATTTGCCTCTGCAGATCAAAATGCTGTTGGATGCATTCACTCTACCTTTCGCTGTGGTGACATATTTATACAGTTCATGAATAAATAATATATGGAAAGTCCACTTTAAAAAAACCTACACTTAATCCAAAGTCAAGGATGTTAGTTCCGACTATAAAATGGCAGGATGACAACACTGAAAAAGCATATTTGGTTATTTTTTGCCAACGTTCCACATTTAATTTTTGCCCTATTGACGGGATGGACTAAATTAACTTGTGAGCTATAATTATAGCTTAGAATGAAGTGAAATACAGTAAGAAAACATGCTGGACACCCAGAGGTCAAGCAGCCTGTACAAGCCATGAAATGTAATATAAACTGGTTTGAAAATATTGTCTTTGTTTGAGTAAGTAATCACCTGCCAACCTCTGTATATAAATGACACGACTACCATTTTCCTACATACTCTGGTGAAGGCCACTTGTATGTAATGTCACCATGTTTAGTGAGGTGGCCAGGATGAATTAGTGAAATTGAGAGCAGTCAATAATGTTTGAAGATTTGTGTGCAACCTTTATACCTTTTGGTATTTAACGTTGAATTTAAGATAAAAATTCCTTGTGTGTGTAGATGTGAAAAAATCTCTCAACACTAACTGTGGTTGCACTTGAAACTGGCCAAAAGGAATGTCATGCCCACGGAGTGAAATTCTCTTTAGATTTTTCGGAAAAATCTCATTATCGGACAGTTCAGATGTATTTAAAATTTTCTAAGAATTATATTTGCATCATACTGCCTGTATAGAGGCCCACTCCCATCTGTCACTTGATCCAGTACTTATCTGTCAGATTAAAATCTCCTTGGTTTTCACATGCACCTTCTGTTACTTCTTCTTTCATCTGTCTTTCTGTCCTTCTTTCTTTCACAACACGTGTATCTTTGCTATTATGTAGCGGTGTAGTGCGGCAAGAGTAGACTAGCCAGGACTAGACTTCCAAGCCTCTTTCTCTCTCCTTCACTGTCATTCGCGCTCCATATCACTGTGTGTTATGTGTGTGTGTGTGTGTGTGTGTGTGTGTGGGGGTGTGTGTGTGTGTGTGTGTGTGTCTGTGTTTATGTGAGTCTCATCTCTAAGGGTTGACAATTAGAATTCAGACTATGCTCTCTGTCTGCTATTGAATGGCAGTCTTAGACCCCATGGGGTTGGTTAAAAACGAGACTGGCCTTAGTTCCAGAAAAAGTCCTCTCCTTCTCTCTCCTCTGCTCATCAGTATCTTCTCTCATTCCTTTGTTCCTGTAGTATCACAAAACCCAGGTGCGCACACATACAACTGCTGACACCCCCCCTTGGAGCTCAGAGCCTACTGATAAACTGTCAGACTCTCTTCTCTTCTCTTCTCTTCTCTTCTCTTCTCTTCTCTTCTCTTCTCTTCTCTTCTCTTCTCTTCTCTTCTCTTCTCTTCTCTTCTTCATCCTTCTCACCATCCCTCCAGCTCCCAAACAAATCCACTAGAGGCTTTATATCCCTCATTATGCTGACAGGCCTGGCCCCCTAATGATGTTAACCAGCCTTCCTCTGTCATCCCAGCCCACTGGTAATGAGATACCCCCCGTTAAATGATTTACAGTCATACAATCACACACATATAATCATACACAGACACATCTGAGAGGTGTATACATACACAGACACACACACACACACACACACACACACACACACACACACACACACACACACACACACACACACACACACACAGAGGACACACAAAGCCTTGCAGACATGCAGAGTTATTCTATTAAGCCAAAGGAGGCTGATCATCAGTGCATTAGCTCATCTTGTCACTAATGTGACTCTCATTTGCATCAACACACACTTGACCCATGCCCCCTGCCCAGCGTCCTCCCCTCCTGCTACCCATTCCCTCCTGGCCTGCCCTGGCCATGCAAATATTCTTCACAGTGCTATCATCTAGCCATTAGTGCCCTTGAAATATACACAGAGATACACATCCAGTAAATACACACATACAGAGTGGGACATTTTATTTAATGGCATGCAGATTTATTAATTGTGAACATGTGACAACTGCTTCTGCTAACAAAAACTAAACAAAGAGGTAAGGAGGGAATTTGTAGAAATGAAAAGCACGACTGAGGAAGGCGGGACGAGACTTAGGATCAGTTATTGGTACGAAATACTGTATATCCTTCATATATTGTACATATTGTGTCTATCATTGTAACATGAAGCTGAAGATAGACTAAAGTGTGTCATTAGGGATGCACAACATGGATTTTGTCATCATATTATGGGCTCTATTTATTGGCTAGAATGTCGGCAATATCAAAAAATAGCCAATAACATACATTTCCCAAATAATCAGTCTGATATATATCGTGCATCTCTCCATCCAAGTGTCATGAATCTTGAAGATAGCCTAACTAATAAGACAAACAACTATCATTCTGTTTGAAGGGAAAATAATAGGCCTGTACGATGTAAGGAAAATGACTTACGATTAGTAAACAATCATTGAAGTACCCTTCGGAACTATTCTCTCCTTCCTCAGCCATCATGTTAGCTAACCTCGCAATTGCCACCAAATTGCCACCAATTAATCTGAGGGTAGCTGATGGACAACTGGGGCTTCATCTGGTTGGCAAAATGTTTTTTTTGCTGAATGTGAATTTCTGTGCTTTGTGAATGCATGGTGCATGTAAATACAATGATTTTAGGCATTTTAGGCAGTCTTCTAGAATGTGTTTATCCTGCATGTTCATATGCTTGAGCCTGACAGGCCAATTTGACTTTCATTACAATCATATTTCCGTTAGACAATTTATACGAGAAGATTTGGGATTTTTCACCAATGCTACCAATAGGGGAATGCTAAACACAGGCCATTGGGATGATACATTTAATTTTCTATCCCTCTGTAGTTGTATGCAGTTATTAGTGGGTTAGAATGCAATATGACCATGTACACTCCTCTGAAGTGTTTTTCCTGTACATAATTGGCCCACATATGTAGGGTTGAGTTTCAAGGAATGATGGATGTGCCTCCCTTGAACCTCTGATGTTGTTTGTGTTATGATTGTTTTTCACTTGTTGTGAAAGTTTTATGTAAATTTGGCTGCAGAATGAGTTGCATTTAGTTTTTCACCATTTGGCGGGGTGTCCTCAGTCTCATTTGTACATTTGTACATTTGTTTTCTGTGGCTTTTTGCTGTCTGCTATTGACAGGTAGTGGAAACAACAGGTAGTCTGGCTGCAAAAGATCAGACATAAAACTTCAAAAGCACAGCTAAAGATAACCTGTGATTCACTGGGATGTTGTCATGTGCAGGTGTCAGCCGTGGAGTCCTTGGAAGGCCCCCTGCTGCAGGTAGAGGGGCTAGGCGATCTGCGCCTGGAGCTCCACAGCAAAAAGCTCAACATCCACCTTGTACTCATTGATGAGCTGCACCGACACCTCTACATCAAGTCCACTAGTCGATTGGGGCTCAAGAACAAGGACAAAAATGCTGCTCGCCTCCCAGGGTAAGGGGCAGTTTCTTATATTTCTTATACATGTACACAAGGTGTCTATGTATCGTGTTGCAAAGATTTCTACTGAAGTTAGCATGCTAAAGTCTGATAGCCCCTTTTTCAGCTGGAAGATCAGTTTCACAAGCCCTCTTAGCTTCTGTAGTCTTAGAAGTAAATAACCTAAAATAAAATTTCAAGAAAAGAAAACTTTGAAGTACAGTTAATTTATAACCATCCCATTAGCTTCAGCAAAGCTGTGGTTATTATTTTATCTGTGCACACAACAAACATAAATGAATATAATTTTATTTTCCAACAGAGTTATCACTGATATACTGTATAGTGTGCAAGGTTGAAAGAGACTGGGGGAGTGAGGTTGAAAACAGTCATAGACTGTTTTAAAATAATCTTATAGCCAGTTTGTGTGGTCTGAGGTACAAAAGCCTTTATTGTTGGCTTATTATGTAGTCAACAGAAATGTAGCCTTCAAAGTGTTTCCTTTTTTGAAAAGTTTAAACTGTATAGATGTTCCTTCATTATAAGTTAGTCCAATGCTGGGACAACTTGCCAATTATTTACTGTATGGAAACCAAGCCAATTACTGACAAAAACAATTAGACTTCGTATAACTTGTTGCTCTACTTCTGTATGTCTGTACTTTGTGCTGGGAAGCTCAGAAGAAACAGATGAAAAACACCCCATATCATTTATTGTTAAAAGGAAAACATCACTGATTCACTCATAGGCAGTTAGGAAATATATACTTGGAGTCATGACATGTGCTATTGTACTTGTATTGTATTGTTTGTATTATATTGTTTAGTTGCAAGGACACAAACCATTTTTTAAACCAAGGAGATACAGTCAGTTGCCAGTTACTGGCAGTAAATAAATAAAGTGACAGAATTCAACGTCCACATTTTCTATGACACCAGTGATGCTTCAAATGATGAAGTAGGTTTTGCTTCCACAAGGAGAATAACCTCGGCTATAAGCCCTCATGACCCGAGGACCAATTTCTTATTTTCATGATGTAGCCCTATTACTTATTAGGGATAATGCGGCACAGTGGCTTGGAACACACTGTTGATGCTGTTTTGTTCCCTGGGTGGTGTTCAGCTGAAGTGTTGTTTGCACTTTTACACGCGTGTGTGTTTATGTGTGTGTGTGGGGTGCAGTAATTATGGTGGCGGAGGGTTGGTGAGGTACAGTGATTTATTACTGAGGGTCAGCCAGTGACAGGTCCTGGCCTTCCTGTATTGGGTCGCCTCTAACAACAAACCAGCCTCCATACACCCCACTCACTTAACAGGCACACAGTGTTTATACCGCCCAACTTAAAGGACCTGGATTGCTTCCACCTCCGGCTTAAGGCTTGATAAATGGCTCATTTGAAGGCAGCACCAATCCCACCCAGAGATGTAAGGCTTTTTGTTATAACAGTCGATTGTTTTTGTGAGAGAAAGGCAGGTTTGTAGGTGCATTTCTGTTGGCGCATACTAAATGTTTATATGTGTATAAAAGGCTATTACTCCAGATTTTTGGATTTAATTTATGAGGCAGAAAGCATAATATTAAAGAACATGGCTTATTTTATCTAATTTTGTTTCTCTTCTTTACAGCTCCACGGGCAAAGACACATCTCCAATGCCTGTGTTGGATGTCAGCAGCCTGTCCACCCCACGCAAGCTCTTGGAATCGTCACAGTTCAGCACACCTGGATCCAGCAGTGGTACGATCCTTAGATTATATTAGACAGAGGAGTAAGAGAACATAATGGATAAAAGAAAATCGGTAGTGGCGAGAAGATGATAATGAAAGAAGCAATAAGAAGTGGGATTTTTAAGAGGGTGTTTCATGAAAAAAACATAAGTTATATGGTTTTCTCTCCATTAAAATTGCATACATTAAGAGCGCTATGGAGATAAACACATCAACAAAGCAGTGTTGTTGCTCTCTTTGGATAACAAAGTGTGTGGATTTCCGTTTGCAATTTTATTTTCACTGTGGTGATATTCTTAGCGATAATGAAGTCATTAGCATCGCTCTGGCTTACATTCATTTGCATGTCATTATGGGTGTGTGTTGCCAACCCTTCTCTCACATACACATACATAGTGTTACACAGAATCTGCTGATCTGAATTCGTTGACAATGCTACTAAAAACACCACTGATACCTCTTTCCTCACACATGGCTTTGCACACAGGCACACACCCACATTTCTTTCCTTGCGGTATATGTCATAACATCTTCAACTGTGAACATAATACACATTCCCCTCGCTAACGTTATAATCATCTTGTCCCCCCTATCTGTACCATCAGTCACCCAGCGTCTCTGTCATCACAGCAGGGGAGCAGCATTCATTACACTCAAACTGGTAACCAGCGCTGTAGCAGGGACCGATAATGCAGAATGTAACTGTATTCAGGAATGTATGAATTCTCTCTTGGTTGTAGGGGCGTAGAGTCAGCACTGCATTCCTTCCAGGCAGAGCAGAGGAACGCAAACAAGAAGATAATGAAAAAAGTTAATCCTGCAATAACTTGGCGTTCCCTTGGTGTTTCTGAGTTTTTATATTAAGCCTGGCACTTTTTCACCACCCACTGTTGGCATTCTAAGTTAGCAACTCACCGTTTCCTTTTAGCCTTATGGATACCAGGCAACCACACACCATACATAACATACTCAGTATCAACACATATATTAGCTTATTGCTGCTGCTACCTTACTAGTGTGGCAGTGACAGATTAACAGCATTAGCATATGATTGGCTCCTGAGAGCAAGGTTTCCCTGAAAGCTATGATAGAGCTGACATTTTTATGCCATCCAGTGGTTGCTTAATTAAACTGTCGTTCTCTGTCTCTTTCCCTTTTGCCTTTAACTACTTCACTGAGGGTTGATGTCAGCTACAACCGTGATGTATCTTTTACTCCACCTCTCCTTACTCACTGCATCACCATGTGAATGCCATGACCCTAAGCACAGAAATGTACACACAAATATGAGAATTACCACAAATACATAATAAATAGCTGCTCAATTCACCCACCCTGTAGGCTTTAAAGTAACAACTAAACCATGTTTTCCCCCACATTATGCAAAGAGAACACTGGCAATTATCTACTGCCAGGCGGTAAGTGCCTATACACCGTCATGCTAACAACTATGGTCACGACACAGCAGCCATCTTCCATCAACAGCCTAGCTTACCATTTTGTCTAATAGCATTAGAGCACCTCATTTGTAGCTAGTAATTGTCATAATTATTACACAAACTACAGTTGGAATGGGGGAAAAGAGGAAATACACCCAAAGTCCATTAACTTGCCATAAACATTAACTCTCTTAACGCGCTTTGATGGGGAATTGGGAGGCCCCATCTAATGGAAATTAGCGCATCATTCGATGCTGCCACTCTCAATTTGGTCGCTAATGTGGCTAAGTCAGATGGAGAGAGCGTGGAAGGGGGGAGGATAACTGAATAGGTGCAGGTGTGTGCCTTTTTAAAAGAGAAGGATGTTGGATATTAATACAGTTACAAGCTATTACTGTTAGTTTTAGTGTGTTATTAAAAAGGTTAAAGTTGAATCTTGTTTCTTAAGCTGTTATGTTTAGGAAACTACTCAGTAAAATACTGTGGATTTGAGATGTTAGTTTGACCAGGCTGCTAGACAACAAGAAAGACAACAATTAATTTATAAACATGCAAGTAAAACAGTGTGTGGACTTTTTATTTCTCTTTTTTGTCATTGTCTTTTAACAATCGTCCGCTGCCGAAATAACAGCATCCCTACGCCTGTAAATATTTTGTAAGCATTTATAGTATGTACTTACCTATTTGTATGTGTATGTATCTACCGTCTTTAGTGCGTGAGCTGCAGCAGGATGCACGGGAGTTGAACCAAGCTGACCTTCCTGAGGTGGATCCAGAAGAGAACAGTGCTGAGTTCATGGGCATCCTCATTAAGGTGCATACATGACCACTACTCAACACCACACTCACCGTTAATTGTGAATTTTATCACCTCAATTATTGTATCCCATGCTGTTATTCCAGTTTTGCCTTATTTCAGGTAAAGTGTACGTATATAAAAGTGTATTTTCCTTTTTCCTCAGGCTCTGGCCAAGTTGAAGAAAATCCCAGAGACCATCAAAGCCATAATGGAGCGACTGGAACCTGAGCTGAAACAGATTGTCAAGAGGTCCACCACTCAGATTGCAGACCACGCTTACCAGAGAGGAGAAAACCTGGCCCAGGAGAGCCAGCCAAGGTACAGTAAAGGGACAGGGGAGGATAAGGAAGGTACACTGAAGGACACTGAATGATGAAAAATCATGGCTTCCTTAGAGTGGAAAACAATTCCCTGAAGAGCGAGGACTGCTACAGCTCAGTGAAAAAATGTAGGAAACTCGAGGTTAATAATTTATAGTAAATGAAGAGATACAGGAAGTAGGTAGCCATGAAGAGAAAACTATATGCAGTTTTGGCAGTGGCCATCGTTTGGAAATTAATATGTGGTGTAAGGAAATATTAGTAGCATTAGAAATATTTCCAAAATGATCAATATTAACCGCAGTATGCAGCTACTGTTGTTACCACTAAAACAAGACCTGTCACTTGTAATCCCTTCAGTCGTGTATCTATGAAACAGTTTTATTAAAGCAGCCTGCTCGCTTATTTCTCTGTAGTTATAGTATTCTCAGTAGAATCAATTCCCAGTGTCATAAAGCACAATGTGGCCTCTCTCCGCAGTGTTTCATAAAGGTTAGGAATGTACCTCCCCTCCATGCAGATTCTTACTTATACAGTACAGCTGTTTCTAAATACTAATAAGCTTGGATTAGTCCATTTTGATGTTAACACATACCCAGTCTTTTAGGTATATTTAGAGTTGACAGAAAAGGCAGTAGACACCATGTTTTGAATGCAGCCCCAGGGTGTTCATAGTCAGACAGTCAACCAGGTATGAAACACAGTAAAGGCGAGGACTGGAGGCACGCCTGCCTCAGACCATGAAAACAGATACTCTGCTGCTTTAAACCTAGACAAGTCATGGTTAAACACACCCATACACACACAAACAACTTCCCACCTGGCGTAGAGGACTGCTACATTTTAAAAGCAGTCACATCAGCTCCTGCAGACATACACAGAGCGGGCAGACTTGGGGAAACACAGGTCTCAGTCCACTGATCCTGATCCATTTAAGAGGAACGTCTTGTTTTCTGTCAGGAATGTTCTCTCTGGCCTCGTCTGCTCTTCCTCCTCCTGCTGCCTGCTGAATCTCATCTGACCTCCGTGTGATAGGCCACCGTGTAGCTCATTCCCAGCTCCGCTCCTTACAGATTGTTTTAAATTTATGTGTGTGTGAACGCTTAACACTGTATTTGTGTGCATTTGGGTGAACACTTAGAGGTGTGTAAGTGTGTCTGTGTGTTTGCAATTGGATGCATACACACCTAGTTCTGCACATGTTCACTTCAATTTAAAGTCAGGGCTTGTTGCTATGGAAACTCCTACCAATGTACCACTTGTAGGGAACAATGGTCTTGCATATTGCACACTATATTTTATAGCACTGCAGACTAGCAGGCAATACTTAAGCACTTTACAGCATATATATGGCAGCGTGTGTGGCTTGCTCTTGGAGGTTTATGTTCTCATTCATATCCTCTGCGATCAGCCACATTAGAAGTGCATTTTCATTTCCAACTTCTCTCACTAGATTTTACTCCATACAGACTCCATGCACCAAATGTATTTGCATGCACCACTGATCTGTGAGTAGCTTAGTTTCATTTACATCAAATCAGACTTGTCGACCCTGTATCTTCTTTTTTCATATTCCATCACAAATTGAGCCCCAGTTCTTGTTCCTTTATTTTTGGTATATATGAGATTCTGAGTCTAATCTGAATCTCTTAGAAAGAGAGCTGATTTAATGAAGAGATGCTTGAATGACCACAGAACATTAAAATAAATGGCCATGTATTTTAAATCCAATTTAAAAACAAGAAAAGCGCATTGATCACGAGATTGATTGCTTGTCTCTTTTGTGCAGTTTTTTTCCCGCCTGTACAGTTGAGTGGTCACTGGAAACTTCTGAGAGACAAATATGTGTGAATGTGTTTCTTACTTTATGTCCACTTGTGTATGACAGCAGAATGACCAGGCACATTTTGTATTGTATTTTCAAAAGGATACTTTAAACATTCATAAACCCCTTTTTATGGAAATGTCATTATCAATTATCCTAATGACAATTCAATGTGGACACTATCAGTGTCCTCCCAAAATGAAAGAAATACACACGCAGATGTTCTGTTGGTTAGTTAGTCAGGGGCTGCACATCCACATGTGTGCTCCCTGCCGTCTCCCCCGACTGTTCATCAGGCGTGTGCGTGTCAGTTTCGATCCTGGAGGGAAATGAGAAGTGAGGCCTCAAAGAACAGACGATATAGATTAGGATGGCCTCCACTGGGAGATAATGAGGAGGTTTGGGTTGTCTACACTTTGTGTGTGTGCAGTGGTGGAAGACGTATAAAGATCTTTTACTTTAATACTAAGACCACATTGTGAAAATACTCCAGAGTCCTGCATTAAAATCATGCTTAAACTCACAATATGTAATTTCTGCTGCCAGGGGAAACCTCAGTCAAAACAATGAAAACAGCAGACGTAGTTTGATGAGGTTGTGATTATGAAGCGGCTTGGGATCATGGGAGTTGTTGTATTCATTGTTGAACAACCACCATTATAAATGAAAATGTATCTGACCTGACTCAGGCAAAAATGTTCACAGATGAGAGAATGTTTTCAAGTTTTATTCATGTTACGTTTAGTCACGTTTGCAGAGTCACTCTCTGACGTATCATCTAATGTTTCCATATAACGACAGGCGTCGAAATAAAACACGTTGTTACATTGAATAAATCTCTTGAGTTTCTCTGGGTTTGAACATTCTTGGAAAAAATGAAGGATGATGTTAGTACACAAACCAACAAAATATACAGCATGGATGCAGTCGTTTTTAGTAATTTTAATATGGATATGTTACTTTATTATAGGTTTAAGTCAAAGTATGTAAGTATTATTGGCTAAATGTACTTAAAGTGTCAAAAGTAAATGCAGTGATTGTGCGGTAAAATGGTTCCCTTTCAGTGTTTTACCTAATATATGATCTTTTTTGATTAATATTACAGTGTATGTTACATTTTAGTGTTGTGGATGTTTTAAGTGTAGCTCATTTTAACTTCTGTATATACTGTTGTGTAATTTTAATCCACAGCAATTCATCATATTCTATAAAATCATCACGTTTGTTGCGTCACTGTCCTGTGAGTAGTACTGTATCTCTCTAAACCATTTTTCAACTTTTTCAACTAAAAAAAAAGAATTTTCCAGCTATTCCAAGAGAGTTTTTAAATAGTGTATTTAGCTTAAGAAATAGGATTATTTTCTCAACCAATAAAGGTGGACTTCAGTCAGTCACAAAATTCCGGGATATGTATTTTCACTGAACAGCAAAGGTATGAATAATTGTAATCTGTAAAGTAACAAGACGCTAAAGCTGTGAATGTAGTAGAGTAAAATGTACAGTAATTACCTATGAGATGTAGTGTATAAATATAAAGTTGCATGAAATGGAAATACTGAAGTACAAGTACCTCACATTTGTACTTCAGGACAGTACTTGATTACATTCAACCACTTAGTTACATTCAACCACAGAGTGTGCTGTGTGTGTAAGGAGTTACGTGGGGTTAAGCTGGAGTGTACTTAGATATCAAACACAGAGAAGTGGTTCCAAGGTCAGAACCATACATTATATGTATGTCTACCTCTATGCATGCATACATGATCACATACTGTTTGTCCATTCCTGGAAGGTGGTATTCACGATGTATGTTTCTCGTCAGTCCTTCATGTTTATGCATGAGAGAGGGAGGGAGGGAGAGAGAGAGAGAGAGAGAGAATTCCTTGACTCGTTGGCATTTCACAGCTCCTCTCTTTGTCTCACGAACATCTTCCATTGGCTGAGTTATTGCTCATAGTGATTTGTGCCCGCTTTCCTCTCCATTAATAACATTTACTCGCTGCTACTGCCAGAGTAGTGACAGACAGCCAACCAAAATGCCCCCGAGTGAAACATCCATCTTTCCTATACATTATCCTTATACCTCCCCAAGAAACCTTGGCCACTTCCCAAAACTTTTCTTTTCTTGCAGAATTTAAATCAGTGGTAGTTTGTATTGACTTGGCATTAATTAGATATGGGCTCAGGTGCTTTTGAGTATATTTAATAGAAGATGGTTTGTTTTCAGCAGTTGCTGCTTTCTGGTTTGGAGCCTAAATTTTAATGCTGGCTGAACCTCAGGCTAACAGATTTCAAACTTTTTCTGGAATGCCACCAACCGCACAATTTTGACCAATCATGAACAAAGATAGGGGGAGCAACTAATAAAAATGATTCAAGTTGAAATTTTGTGAAATAAAAATCAGCCTGATGTCTGTTGTATGTTTTAGTTTGTCCTTGGGTGATGTAAATAATGAGTGTAATCAGTGATGAGCAGCTTGAAAAGAACTCTCTTTAGTGCAATTTGTTTTTTTTAATGTTGCAAGTTAAGAAACTTTCTCAAGTCATGCTATAGTCTACAGGGCATTTCAAAATTAAAAAAAAAAGAATTTTAGACGATGGATTATAATTGCTATTAAATAGATTGTGATATTATTGTTTGGCTGGACCCTAATCTGAGGATAAATTAGACAGAGTACGATATGGTAATACAGAGTTTGACACTGTCTCTGAGCAGCATTGGAGAAAGATTTTGAAAAGTAATACTTTTAAAATGTGTTGAACTGTATATATATATTTAAAAGTGTAAGATAAGAAATGCTGCTATTGGTAAGACTTGGATTCACAAAATGCTTCAGCTACCCAGGAAGGAAATATACGTGTAAATCCTGGTCCATCAGGGGCTTCAAATCATACTTTGAACTTTCAAACTGTGGTCGCCTTCAACAGAAAGAAAACTGTAGTTTCTATTAAGTAAAACCCAATTAAAATGCCAGAGGAGAGTATTAAAAGACCAGTGTTACACGTACAGTGTGACTTTGTCCATATAACTGTAATATCTTCACTAAAATAAAGTAGGCACTCACTGGCATGGGTGCACCGGGTACTCATTCAGACTCAGCTAATGTAACCTGTGTTCCCTCTTAACTCTGAAAGCTTTATCCTTGTGCAGAAAGCAGGTATAGCAAAGTCCATATGAAAGCATTAGCGTAGATGAGGCAACTGTGAGTTTCCGATCCACAGCGTAGCACTCAGATCAAGTGGAAGGTCTGTTTGGTTTGGGCTGCGCTTTCTTCTTCAGCCAGAGCCATTTAGAACTAATGAGAGTAGCTGTTCATTTGAGTCCAGGTCGGGCAGTTCACTGCTTTTTTTGATAGCCAGCCCAGGTGCTGGGTTAGAATGGCTGTGAGTATCTGCTAAATTGGAAATGTGAATGAAAACCTGGAAGTGCAATACACTGGTGCCGTGAAGTGCTCTCAGTAATGATTTTTGGGTAGATCACTTCTCTCACTTTCTTCAGGACAGCTATAGATTTGCTTGTAGTTTTCCTCACATCAAGTTGAATTTACAAATAGCATTTCTCACATGCTATTTGCCCTTATTTTGTCAGTAAACAAAGTGAAACAGGAATCATTTCATCATTTTTAGAGTGCGTTTGTGCACATACTGTACATCCTTCTAGAGGCAGCGAAGAAGTCGCACTTTAGGTCTCACTTTCCTTTTTGTAATATTAAAACCGAAGCTGAATTCCTTGGTGGCTCTCTGCTGTCTTTAGAAATAAATCCAAGGCCAAGTGATTTCGAAGTATGTATTTTCTTAACCAATAAACTGTCTAGTGAATGTTGTACATGCTGCATGTCTTAGCTCTTGTATTAGATTGAGAAAGACAAGACCATGGGAAAAAATCTCACACAATAAATGTTATTTTTATTCTCAAAGTAGAAAAATGGATCACATCTGTTTTGTTTTATTATTTTTTTTATTAAATATGACTTCTTCTCCCCCTCTTCTCTTTTTTTACTCCTCTCTCTTTGCTCTCCATCCCTCTCGTGTCTCATCCTCTTGCTCCCTTTCTTCTCTCTCTGGCTCCCTCTACAGTCTGCTGCTGGAGCTGCTGGAGCTTCTGTTTGACAAGTTCAAGGCAGTGGCCCAGGCTCACAGCGTGGTGTTGGCCCACCTGCAGCAGATCGCGGTGCAGGGCGGGGCCCACGAGGAGGGCATCAAACTCTACGAGCAGGCAGACGTCTCTGCCAAGATCCAGACAGTGCTGCAGGTGAGATATGAGCAACAGTGACTCAGACCATTGATATATGTGCTCTCAGTATAGTTTAAAGTAAGAAGTTGTGTGCAGAGGCTGAAGAGGAGTATTAAAACCCTAGAGATCAATTAAAAATCAGTGTCACCTTTGCTACTTTAAGTTTAGGGCCATATTGCAGCACTGCACCTTATAACAAGGTGCCTTCATGGTGAACTTGTTTGTTTTGTCTTCCCTCGCTGGCATACCCCCAGGCTTTTATTTTCCATCCACTGCCATTGAGATTTGTCCATCCGTAATTTATTTTCCACCCAGCACTTTTCTTAAAACACTGATTTATTTCACCTTCTCTCACGGTAAATTAAACAGTAGAGAAACTGGCAGTGATGTGACGGATGGCATTCAATCTGTCAGCGAGAAGTAGCGAGAGGAAAAAGACAGGGGAGGCTCGATTGCTCGGATTAATTTTAGGTTCTTTAATTGGCGTGTATTTATGCTGGGTTCTTGCTCCCTGCTCCCCTTCGATTGGCTTAGGCGATGAGCAGCTGTTGAGCTGACCTGTGGTGATTCTCGGAGGGAAATCTGCGGCAGTTGTTGCCCTCAAAGCGATCAGTGACTCTGTGTGTGTGTGTGTGTGTGTGTGTGTGTGTGTGTGTGTGTGTGTTCATACTCAAGAACACAGGATTTTTCCTGATGCTCCCTCACTGGGTGTTGTGTAATTTTAATTTATGACAATTTCTGAAGCATTTCTCATCAGTATAACCACGTTTTAGCTAACTGAAATTTGGGGATGAGGTGCTTCTTGCTTACCTGAATTCTTTGATTGTTTTAACTGTAATTGATGGCAAGATTAGCAGTAATATGTGCGATTTTATGTTGATTTTCTGCTGATCATGATAGTGTGAAAAATGAATAAACATACAGAATTCTGTTTCTTGGATAAATTCTATTACTAATTTGTGCACTTTGGCTCAGCTGCTTCCAATAACTTGAGTTATTTCCAGCTGGCGTGCGTGGACGCATAAAAGCAGGAGTGTTTAGGTGTTTTCCAAGGGTGTGATTGTGTATAGGCATGTACTGTAATAGCTCTGCTGTACCGGCGCAGTTATAGAAGGCATTAAGCCATTCCCCAGTCTGCGATCACTGCCAACACCCAGTTGCCAGGGGCTCCACTCTCCCCTGTTTCTGCGATGTGAGATAATGTAATCTCTTGATTAGAATACTCATTATGTGAAATGAGGTTTTCTTATTCACTCACTCGTGTTATTATTTCCTGACCGATTGTATCAATATGAAGGCCCCTCGTCCATCCCGCACCCCCTTCTTGCCATTTCTCTCATCTCTTGCTTGTTCTTTCGTCTTTCTCTCCTGCTCTCCATTTCCATTTCCCTTGCTCCTTCCTTCTTCAGCATCTTTCCTACTGCCTCTGCATTACAGTCTCTCAATTTCCCAATACCTTGTGCATGCATACCCCTCTTGCTCCTTGTAATTTCCTTCTTAATCTCATTATCTTGCTTTCTTTTTCTCTCACAACTCCCACACTCCCTCTCACCCCCTTCATTTAGCCCACTCTGTCCTGGAGAGTCGCATATCAGCAATGAGAGAAATTAAATTCCTACTGCTCCCACAGTGGCTCTGTCAAGTTTTATTGGATACCGAGCCAGTTCTTATCTCGCACCTTAAGACGCTCAAAGGGGCAGGAACCTACACAGGATCGGTCAAAATGTGGTTAAGATCTTTGTTAGTGCCTCATCGTGAGTTTGTTTTTCTTCAGTTCTACAATAACTACTGTAACTCTTTTAGAAAAATGTCTTCAATATTGCCTGCAAATATATACAGTTTAAACCCTCAGTATATAACTGCTGCCAATAGGGATCTCTTAATCAAAACAATAATAAAAAAAAAACTTAGTTTGATGACTTTGTGAAGTAGCATAGGATCATTGGATTTTCATCATTGCCTGTTAAAGTCTATCTGACGTGACTCAGGCAGAAATGTTCATGGACAACCTTATGTATTAAAGTTTTGTTCAATTAACGTTTAGTCACGTTCGCCGACTTCCTTCGTCTCTGACATATTGTCTGATATTTAATCGGAAGTTATAGCGACAAGCGACTGCATGAAACGCATTGTTATCTTGAATAAAAGTACACAACTCAACGAAATATATAACAAAGGTCGTTTTTAGACATTTTAATGCAGAAATGTTGCCTATCACATTTTTTAAAAGTGATAATTGTTACAAAGGCGTTATCATAAGAAGACTGAGTTTTGGTATCTTTTCTCCCCCACAGTTAAATCATTTGAATACCTGCCTGTCTTGTGCCTCATGCTTATTGCAGTTCACATCTCTGACATGCACAGAAACCTCTCGGTAGGTGCTATTTTTTTCCACACTTTGTGAGGTGGAGAGACCAGGTTGACCTTTCCACATGACATACCAGCAGACAGATGCAAGAGCCGACAGAAACATAGGGCGCACCCAGTTACAAGTCCTCGGCAGAACAGCGCCGTTCATCAATGTGCGACTGCGGCCTGGTAGGCTTAGAATGGAGAGTAGGTAAACAAGCTTTTGAAAGTCAATGTAATGGTCTTAATCCCTGTTCAGAAATGCTGGAGACGCTTCTGCTGCCTGTTAATTTCAGTGTAGAAGTATTGATTCTAGGCATAAAAGACTGGATGCTGGAAGGAGTGTTTCAGTGCCACTTTGCAATATTTCAAGTGGCTTTCTGTTGAATGTGTGTGAGTATATCTATTGATTATCCACACCATTATTGAATTTACATTTCTAAGTTTACACCCCTGCGTGCCTTTTCTACTCCTTATCTCTATCAATGATTGCACCTTTTTCCTTTGCCATCAGAAACTATCCTGTTCTTCAAAGCAGTCTGTTTTATCTAAGACATCAGAGCCACTTGAATGTGTGTATACATAAATGTTTAATATGCTTTCCTCTTCAAAAAATACAGTATAATAGCATCACGCTATTGAGAGTGGCAGTGTTAATGTGATGTTCTCTGAGTTAAAATGCTATCCAAACAACATTAGATGGCAAGCAAGAAAACCCACAAGTTTCCTTTTACTCATTACGAGATAGAAGTAAAAATACACTACCAGATAATTACGTAACATAGCTCATAAAAGATCACAGTTCATAAAACCAATGCATTCTTCATTAAGACTACTCAATGGGAGTGTTATTTAATATATATTTTGGCACAGAGTGTCTCTTGCTACTGACTTCTGTCACCCTTTGACCTTGTCGGCCGTTCGGTTTGAGGCGTGCAAGTTTGTTAATTAGCTCGCCATTTGCGCATGCTGCAAGGATTTGTGGCTGGGTGACTGCTTGCCGTGTCCGTTGTCTGCCGCCAGTGTGTGACCAGAGTGCAAATCACACTTTTAATGAGTGGCCACCTCTCCGCAGACAAGGAACTTTGAGGCTGTATTCAGGAAAATATGGATAGATGCTGAAAGCACTTATTTCTTGATTATAGAAATTTTGCTAGAGAACTCGAACTTTTGCATATTAACGTTTTCAACTCTCAACTTCAACTAGCAAGAGATAAGAACGCTTGTAACAAGGACTGAGATTTTTTAATGTAGGCTCCAATTAGAGAGTAAGATTTTATTTGCTACTAACTTTGATTAAATTGAACCTGTACCTGCCTTAGAAAAGTGTGACTTTCGTAGGATTTGGGGATATCTTTTAACACATTTCCACCCTCCATTTCTAACAAATTTTGTTGTTTCACATTTTTATAAATTCCTGATCTTGTCCCTGCTTCTCTCTTTCTTTTTTATTCACAAGAGCACTGTTAGCTTAGTCTAAATTTGTTCCACAGATGAATCATTTTATTCCCATAGATTAACCTAAACGAAGGAGGGGTGTTTGTGCCAAAAGTATATAAATATACATGTGGCTTAGATATGCTGTGCCTTCTCTCGGCTCATCAACACAGTGAAAACGAGGCGAATTGAACTGCCAGAGAGCAGCCAGAAGACAATGATCTCTTTTAATTAGATATGAGGCACAGACGTCGCAACGTTGTTCTCGCCCAACATTTTAATCAATGTGTCACATTTATTCTGCCCTCCAAAGCGCTGTCATATTTAAATATCTCTGGAGCGCAGTGGAGTCTACCATCTCCACAGTGTCACAAAGTCTCTTGTCTCTCAGCTCCACCCTCCCTCACTCCACCCATATCTACTACATCAACATCTCAGAAGAGTTAATCAACTGCTGATGTATGTTTTTGTAATAATTTCCTTGACTTGTTGATCCAATTTATGACTCTGTGTTGCAGACGGGTACACAATATTGTGTCCTGCACTGTTAACACGATTTTGGCTTCAACTTTAAATTAAAAAGATCTCAGATGAGGTTAGTGCAGTCTTCCAGCTCTTGGAGGATAATCAGCATGTATCATTTTAGGGGAAGATTTTATAATGCAGCTTGAATAGCCAGGTGTTTTGCACAAGTTATTAGTGTTTTATAAAGTTGTAAATGAGAGAATTTATTGCTCTGTAACCATCAGTATTTTCAGATAATCTCAGAGATACAGGGTGCCCAAATATCTATATATCTGAACCCCTTTAACTTCAGTTCAGTTCAGTTCAGTTCATTTTCTTGACCGCTATATCCGTGAGGGTCGCGGGAATGTTGCCGCTTTATCCCCCCTTTCGGTGGGCCAAATCCAGTGTTCATATGGGCGGAGGCCAGGGTATAACCCTGGACGAGTCGCCAGCTCATCGCAGGGCCCTCTGACGGCGGGGCTGCCACACAAGGTGCCAACTGCGCGTCAGGAACAATTTCGGGGTTCAGTATCTTGCTCAAGGATACTTCGGCATGTGGCTCAGTTCCGCCCAGGGGAGCTGGGGTTCGAACCAGTGACCTTCTGGTCGCTGGTCACCTGCTCTACCCACTGAGCCACAGCCGCCCCTTTAACTTGATTAACTGTATAGTTACGGTTACAAGAATTAAGTATTTTCAAATTCTGAAGACTGACACAGTCTCTGAAAGCAGCAACATAAGAAATAGACTTCTAATGGCAGAATTCACTCATAATTAGAGCCAATTATGGTGAATAGTAATATTATCATTGGCCTGTGTTAAGGTATGTTCAGCCTGCTTCATCCCCCTTTGCTATTCAGTTAAAACATGCAGTAGTCATTGCCCTTTCAATATATTGACTGTTGTTTTCACTATATAAAAGCACACATATTCTTAAAGAATAGTATCCATAGAAACGGCATTCAACATGATATACTATGCTGTTTTCCCTCTTTCTTCTTTGTTTAGAGCAAATAAATTCACATATAAAAGTTTTTGCATCAGAAAAGCATGTTGAGGACACAGCAAGGACACTGAGAGAAATAAAGTGGGTTCCAGTGAACACGCAGGCACATCTTCCTTTCCTCCGTCAACAAGATAGCCTTCAAAAGATTGACTAGATGCAGTACGCTCCAGGTGGGAACCCCCACCGGTTAGCGGTAGTTCAGTGCTGCGGGAGTAGTTGTGGCTGAAGCTCTGTCAGAACTTGTGAAGGTTATTGAAGTTTCGGGAACACAATCAATACAGGGTGTATAAAGAACACTTTCTTTGACGCCAAGGACACTTTAGACTTTTACTTCAAGCTAGCAGCAAGAGATATCAGTCAATATGTTTTGTGACGAGACACCAGCCGAGGGATTTAGTGGGAAAACAGCCGATTTCAATAAAGCCTTGAGAAAGGAACAAATTGTTCAGATTGTTTTCTCGGCTGCTTTTGACATGTCTTAATAAGAAGGTGAGGTTTGAAACAGGGGAAGAGAAAATAAAGTGATATTTATTTCTTTAATTTTAGGCAAATGGCTGCCTAGTTCCTCCGATGACTCAAGTGCTCACCTGCAAGGCTTTGAGTCATGCTTTCTTAATTGTACTGATTTGTTGGGTGTTTGGGCCCTAATGGACATGATGGAGGATGATTGCACACTTTCTCTGAGCACAAAGGGTGAGATCAGGACATCTGGTTTGGAGGAAATAAATGGAAGTGCTGATAATGAATTACAAAAGCTGACTTCAATGATGCTTTTCCCCCTTTTTAATAGAACTTAGCACTCAGCCCAGTGGACTGATTTAACTTTGGGACGAGACGCAAGCCGCACAAGTGTGGAACGAGGTTGTTTGGTTGATAGAATTACATTGAATATTTGTGGTGGAAATGATTGTCTTTGTCAGGGAGCACTTGAGAGAGATGTGAGTTCTGCATGTTCGCCCACTCACGCACCTAAGCACACAAAATGCACACACACTCGAGTTGATGTGAACTCTTGAGCGTAGTCTTAGTATCTAGTGTGAAGAGCCATTTGCCATGTCTCACATCTTTACATACCACCTCTTTTTTTTAACATCCACTGTTTCACAGATTCACCCGTGGATATTGGTTTTTAGTGAATTCAGGAAGTCCATTTCCTCCTCTCTTGTCTCTCTAACTCTTTCTAACCTTTTAGTGGAAGTTACAGTGGATACTCTCTGAACAAATGTAGCATGGAGTTACTGTTTTGTCTAAGTTGCCAAGATCAATCTGTGCTAAAGAAATTGCCGTGAGGATGCTTTGATATTTAAATGTAGGATTTCCAACCTGAACTTTTTGGACAAAGAAGCAAATGCGGAAGAAGACTTGAGTTTGTTTTCCTCTGATACTACCTTCTGCCAAAATGAAAGGCATTGAGAGCTGAGAGAATATGTCACAATTATATTTGCGTAATTTCCATGAATTCCCATTTGCCATCCTCAATAGTGGAGCCAGTTACGTCAAAAGTTATCAATGCTACTAAATTAAACTGGCTCCCATTCAGAAGCGCTCTCTGGGCTCCATCACAACCTAATATTGTAAACTAATTAATTAGTTTATTTTCGTCACTTGTGGCTCTGCGCTATTTTACGTTGATGTGATGCTCTGGGTGCACCTCTTCCTTTCGGCATCACTTGCTTCTGTGTCCCCATTGTCTCCTTATTAAAGGCACATATTTCAATGTATACTTGTACTTCACCCTGTCTAATTTAATCTTTTGTTAAATGTGATTCTGCGGTAAAAGCACCAGAAAGTCTTCCTGTCCAAATGCCTTGTTTGTTATCCAATCCAATTCCTTTCATTCATACCCAATATATATATATGTTTTATATATGCAATACTTCTTTGTCACTTTGTAAGTGTGTCTCACTGACGAGCTGTGCGGTCACACACAGGTGACAGTAATAGGATCCAGGCCTCTTTGTTGCTTGAGTAATAGCGATTTTAATGAGATTTCATATACTTGACCTGATGGGTAAGAGGGAGGAGGAAGGAAGAGAGGGGAGATTGTCTTATTCATTGCGTGGAGACAAGCACAGTACATCCAGGTCATACGAGTAATTGTAGTGATTAGTGATTTGCAGACAGTCTTCAATAGATAGAAGAGAAACTTTTGAATCAAACAAAACAAATAACTTAGATTACTTTTCCTTTCATCTGACATGTTCACTGTGTTGCTCTTCAAATGCAGTTACTGCTCCTTATTACAGTACACTGGACTTTACAAGTGGGAGACAGACTTGCATCCAAAAACCTGTGAACTGTGAAGTTTTTTTTTCTTTTATTGCAGCATTTAGTGGATTACTATTCACCTGAGACTAATGGGTATCATCTTATCTTCGAGTCACTTTCTTGACAAACAAGGACAAAGATAAGTGTCTAAAACTGTTCTTTTATTCTTGATAATTTGTTTGCACACTGCACAATAAGATTGAAATATATTTAGCTGCTGTCATCCTATCCACTTTTAGCAAGAAAAGAAAACGTTAATTTGCCGTGGTTTGGCTCTGCAACAAAGTAACCTTGTTAGGACCAATGTAGCACTTTTTATTGAGGCGGCTTTAAAAGTTTGACGTGACGTTTAAAAAGTTTAGTTTTGCGAGTTTATTTCTGTAACACGGTTTGCTGCTGATTGGAGATAGATTGGTGAAACTGTCATCTAAAGGCGTGTGCCCTCGCCAGAATAAATAGGAGATTCTTAAGTAGAGGCGGGGAAACCAACTCTCTTCACTTAAAGGTGTTAAATCAGCGAGTACTGGTTATTTAACTTGGTCTCTTGTTTTCTGTCTTTTCTCCATTCCCTCCCCTTTTTCTCTTTAGCATTCTGCTCAGTGTTCATTCTCCACTTATAATCCTTTGCTCTTTCTGTTTTTCACAACTCTGTCCCACCTTTATCTCTCCTTTTGTGTTTCCTTCTGCCTCCCACCCCTCTCTTCCTCTATCTTTCTCTCTGTCCTAGTAGTCCAGTTAATTGCCTCCAAAGTTCACTCTGTCTCTGGGCTAATGCAATTTAAGTAGGGTCGGAGCCCCTTCATCAGCCCAGTGCTGGCATTTCATTAAGTCTACTTGGGCGTTTGCTTGCAAGCAAGTAGGGGGTTTCGCTCCATCGGCTCATCATTAGTAATTAATACACTGATAGGATTAGCTGCAGCAAGAGGCTAGTGGCAAGTGGAGGCCCTGGTGTTGCTGGTCAGAGAGGGTGTGTGTGATATGGCCTCCAGGGCTGACTGTGATGTGGGGAAGTCTGTTCGAGAGTAATTACATGTGCGATTGAAGATTGTGTGCACGTGTAAGACTTGCATATTTACATGAACATTTGTGACCAAAAGCTATGACACCAAACAAATGTAACTTTTCATCAGAAGTATTGATGCTTGTGTTTTTTCTTGTAGTAATCCATCAAATCTCATAATCTCAAAATCTACCTGCTTATGGATTATTTTTTCATGGATACCTGTGCATATATGCGCACTAGAATTAATATCGGCGCTTGCATGTGAAGGCTTTCCCATGCATGACGGGGGTGTACTCTCCGCAGCGCTAATTACATCATTATGGTCGGGATGGATCTCCATCTGCTTGGCCATTACTCCTGTCCCATTCTGGGCTGACCCACACTGCGCCTCAGAATTAGACACACACAGGCTAAATGGCCCTGCTAAATTATGAAGCTATTAGATATGGGAGGCTATTTTAGAACATATGTATTCACACAGAGAGAGAGGAATGAGGAAGGGTGAGAGAGAAAGGGGACGATGAGCAGAGGTAGATCGAGCAACAGAGAGAAAATAGAAATGTGAGAAATGAGAGATGAAGCGCTGCGAGATTTTGAAAAATGAGAGCCAATGAAAGCGACAGAGGGAATGTGCAGATAAAATGATAGAGTGGAGGAAGTTAACTTTCCCTGTCTGGCCAGAGTTTCAACTTGCTTGTCCTCAGCTATTGTTAGAAGTTGATAAGATTTTCATGAAGCATGATCAGACGTTGATGGATTTCACAATGGATCATGCAGACAGATGAGGGAAATAGAAGGAGGGATAAGAATTTTATGGCACCCAGTCATGTCGATGGCCTTTTTCTGTCTCAAAGTTTGGAGGTTTTTTTTGTATTGCATTTGTGATACATATGTAGTGATAGTAATACTACAAGCCATGCTCAGTACAAATCCTATGAGGGATGTCCATAGCTTGTCGGCTAGATAGGTCTGTTAACCAATGTATTTTTTTAATTGCAATCTTACATTAAAAGTGATAAGAAAGTGTTAGAATCATTGCACAAAATATTATTGGAACAGTATAACAAAATTGAAACCAGTGCTACAGAGATCTACTGATGCATTCAAGGTTGATGCATTTTTTTTTGCAGCGAGCTTGACTGAGATGGAGCATAGTCTGATGGTTAATATATGTAAATGGGGGCATTTTTCTTTTTACCAGTAATCCCAAAGTAGTCCTCCTGTACAAAGGCCTTATGGATTAAAAAGGTACTTGTGAATAAGTTTTTGAGTGAACAGAGCAGAGTTTACAGGATATGAGTGTTAGCGGGAGCTCTAAAGTCATTAATAAGCTTGAATACTCATGTTACATTATCTAAGGTCTAATAAAATCAGGAGGACGCTTATGAATGTGATAAATTAGGGGCTAACATTAGATAGACCCTTTTGAAAGTGGCGACTTTGCAATATTCCAGGAAATTATCTTGATTTCTTGTGTTCTTCTTGTGTTTCGTGGACTGTTTTAGTGACTCGGCGTTCACAAATTTGTCCGTTAAACCAACTGCATTGGCTCCCTCTCCAATTAAAAATAGTAACACCCTACTCCTAGTTTCTTCTGCTTTTAAGCTTTTAACCTAGTGTTCTATTTGATCAGGTTCTGCTTATGGAGTATCTGGATGTGAAGAACAGCCGCAGTGCCACAGAGCCATCGGCTCAACTCTCCTATGCCAGCACTGGCAGTGAGTTTGCTGCCTTTTTTGCGAAGAAGAAACCACAACGTGCCAAGCAGTCGCTCTTCAAGTAAGGATCACACCCTTTGCTAATGCCAAGACCATTGTTTATTGCAATTATATTTTTCTTTTTGCATTATGTGTTGTGCTGTCATGTCTTATTTCCACTTGTTGAACCTTTTGTGTGTTTTGCAGGTTTGAATCATCTTCCCATGCCATCAGCATGAGTGCCTACTTGAGGGAGCAGAGGCGAGAACTCTACAGCAAGAGCGGAGAATTACAAGGTGAGGAGGGGGAATGGAGGGATGGAGTGTAGCGAAAAAAAGACAGTGGAGGATGTGATGGCTCCCTGAACAGCTGGATTGGAGTTGTGACATGAAGATGGGTGGAAGGATAGCGAGATGAAAGAAGAGGAAGAGAGATGACAGAGCAGAAGGTGTGAAAAGTATTGACATAGCGGTGAAGACATGGGAAAATATGACAGAGAAAAAAGGATAAATTGGGCTGGCTTTGCAGTGTGTGGGAGAGAAAAGAGCAGCAGGAACTCATAGTGAAAGTTGAGGTCAGGCAGAAGGATGAAAAGAGGGAAGGAGTGATGGAGCTTCGAGGTGTATAAATTGTGTAAGAGTAGAAAAAATAGGAGCCTACAAGCTTATTGAAAAGACAAACAGGTGTGTATTTTTCCTTGACTGGGAACAGGATAGAGAGAAGGTGGAGGCAGGAGGGTGTGGAAGGATCCAGCCGTATTGACGGAGGGATTTGAGGAGATGGAGAGGCGGATTGAGAGCATGAGGGGAGCAGTATAACAAAAGGTGCAGTGGAGATAGGAAGGACACGTTGCGGGTCGAGAAGTTACACTCAGGAAAAAAGAAAGGCAGACAACGGGTGTGGAGAGGGAGACAGCGATAGAGGAAGAGATTGACGAGAGGCAGAGAGCAGGGTGACTTTGCAGAATCCGCCTACAGGGAGAGGCCTTGAAAACCTCTCACTCAAACACACACACAAACACACAAAATAGCACGGTGAGTGAGCTGCACAGCCAGACCCTGGAGAGTCTAAGCTGTTCTACTGCTCCTACTTCTTCCGTTTCCCTCTGTCTCTCTCACTCCCTGGCTCTCTGTTTCTCTGCCTGTGACCTTGAGGTTTCAATCAGCAGTGCCTGACAGCGCTGTTTGTCTGCTGCTATTCCTTTTTTTCACACCGAGCTCCTCATTGACATTGTTTGGATAAAACAGAAAAGGTAGCAGATGGAGCGAGAAAATAACAGTAAAGTACTTATCTGCAGAGATGACTACATTATACAGGCGAAAATCATCCTTTGGCAATTTCTGCAAAATTAATTATGACTATTAAGGGTAAATGATTTAAATAATGGAGTATTCATTAGGTGTCTTGTATTCAGATTAAAAATAAGCAAAGAACTGACTTGTCTTACATCTGTTGAAGACATTTCAATGCAGGCTGTAGTCAAAAAAGTGGCACTCATACAGTAGCTGGTCTGTAAATGTATGCAAAATGTACTGCCTCAGCTCCCCTGCCACAAAAAGAACAGCATTGATTAACTGCGGATAAAGGAAAACCCCAAATGGTCTTCAAATAACAGCTCACTTTTTTTTCTCTTTTTCTTCCGTCTGTCGGCGCCTAAGAAAGAAAGAGGGAAAAAATATTTTTTTTTGACTGGCTGAATGCCTTGGAGCGTTTTATAAGAAGATGAGATTTCTCTGGGCTTTCATTTCACCTGTCACAATGCGTCGCACCGGCCACAAGCCCAAGCCGGGGCCTGAATGGCTGCAAAGAGATTGAAGGAGTAAGAAATCATTTAGAAAGTGAAATAAGTCTGCTGCGATGGAGGGAGGGGGGAAAGATGGATGGAGGGAAGGAGGGAGGTAGAAGAAGGTTAAAAGTCATTGTTTTCATCAGGGTCCAGCGAAGAAGCCATTAAGAGATTTCTGAAGGAAGAAATTAGAAAAATATGTATTGAGACGGTGTGGAAAGGGACTTTTTTCTCTCTCTTCAAATTAAACTTACTGTAGGGAGGGAGGGAGAGGAAAAGATTGAGTTGATGAGTTCTTCTGGCTGCGGGATTACTCAACACTTGAAGCTTAGTCATGTGTGTCTCTTAGTCTCTCTACTTGGAGTTTCCTAAACTCTTCTTTTCTCAACGGTCTGCTTCAAGTCAATATAGTTATTAACTCAGATGCTCACCAAAGCAGCCTTGGAAATAAAACTTTTGATTGTTCACTTTAAATCCAGCTATGCACCATTAATAAAGGAAAAAAAATGGTCACACACTAAATAGAGTACAAAGTCAGGACTGCAGTTTTTGCAGAAGCTTTTGCTATATTTGCTGCACTTTGTGCTTTTGTGAATGATCACATACTGATATAAATAGGGCTGCAACTAATGACACATTGTCAATTTTTATGTCTCATATTTGTTCTTATTCAGTTAGTTGTTTGGTCTATGAAATGTCAGAAAATGTTGATTGGTGTTTTCCAAAGCCCAAGACAATGTCCTCAAATATCTTCTTTTGTCTGCAACCCAAAGATAATCAGTTTACTGTCATAAAGGAGTAAAGAAACCGGAATATATTCACATTTAAAAAGCTGGAAGCTGGAATCTGTCCATCCCTCTGTCTGCCTGACTGTCCGGCTGTCCCATTCTTGTATAAGCAATATCTCAAGAACACCTTTGTCCACTTGGACTCGAGAGATTTTGGCAGTCAAAGATCATGGTTATTGTGACCTCATGGCATCCCAATTTCGTTAACGCATTACCTCAGAAACACCTTGAGAAAATGTTCTTCAAATTGGCGTAAATGTCTCCTTGGACTTGATTAGATTTGGTTGCTCAAAGGTCAATGTCACTGTGATCTCACGGCATCCCATTCTGATGAATGCGATATGTCAGAAACGTCTTAAGGGAGTTCCTTCCAATTTGACGCAAAGATCCATTTAAACTCAAGGAAGAACTGATGAGATTTGAGTGGTCAGAGGTCGAAGGTCAAGGTCACTGTGACCTCACATTACACATAACTTAAGAATTCAAGATAAATTTTACACAAATGTCTCTTGGCATAAAATGATGAAGTTATGACATTTGATATCCATAATCCTTATCTTTAAAAATTACATAGGTGACTATAAGGAACTTTCAGTTTTTGTTGATTCTAGCGGCCCCATTTGACAAAAGCGGTACAGATTAATTAATAATAATAAATTAATAATTAATTAAAATTAATTTATAATCATGAGAAGGAATCATGAGACTGTTTCATAAACACTTAAAAGTTCCACATAGTCACTTTAAACAGATAAGTTGATTATGAAAATAGTTGGTGATTAATTTTATAGGGGCTCTATGGAACAATTTGTAGAGATTTACATGTATTAATCACTTTTTTATTGGCCATATGTGAGCAGATTGTAACATGACATGAAAAATGAGACCTTCCCTGTCTCTCTCGGTTACCTATACAAGCCTGTGGAGGATTTGTTTTAGTTATTTAATGCTACTAGACTGTAGATTTCCTTGTGAAGGACTCAAGTCCGCTAACATAAACTAACAAGCGGTTTCCAGAACAACACAGAATTTCCACAGAGCCTTTAAATGTTGACAACTAATCAATTAATCGATTAACTGTTGCTGCTCTAATATAAAATACATTTTCATGTTGGAGAGGTTGCCATATGTCTCATATCTTTGTTCAAGCTCCCAGATCTTTAAATAAGAATCAGAGCAGCGGTGCTTGAATAGAATGTGTAATGATTTTCTAACCTCTCCACAGTCACATATCTCTAATGGGTTTGAAATTAATCTGTAATATCTGTAATTTATGTCTCCTGAGTGTTGTAAGGACCCCCGCCATATATCATTACTCACATGCACACGGCTACACAGGCGCACACTGTATTCACATGCCTCCCATACACATGCAAACACAGGGGGGATTTAATTGCTTCCCTTCTTCACTGATACACGCCTGGTACGCTTCAATTAATCCAATGCCTCATCTAAAAGACTCTATTACAGCTCCATATGTAGCCACATCTGGAATATGTGTTCCGAACGTATGTAGTGAGACTGCCAGCTCGAGCATGTATATGGTGTTCATATATTCAGCACTGATCCTCAGTTGTCTGTCTAAATGTGTATGTAGTGTTTGTGGATGTATTTGCATCCTCGGCAAACCACTACTTCAGAATCACAGGGCTTCCCGATCCAATCACACTCCCTATGAATAAATTATGAAAATAACAATTTTTCCAGCTATAGATGTGTTACCATGCCTCTATATTCCCCTGCATTTCTCCCAACCACTAGGCTTTTACATCCTCGCCCTCTGCTTTTTTATTGCCTCTCTATGGCGCGTGTATAGGCAGCGGATGACTCGAAGCGCCCCAGTGGTCATCCGGCAGGTGAAGTGTGAATATATCCCAATAACTACTGCAGTCAGTAATGCATTTCCAGCCTTTTTGAAAATGTTATTTCTCCTTGTGTCACAACTGTTCATTGTGTCTCTTGTGATATTGCCTTGCCCCGGGACACGTTTGAAGTGACGACCCCCCCCCCCCTTCAAGTGACAGCCATACACAAAGCCTGCCTATCACCACACGGTTGCTCTGGATTTAAACAAACACACACACTTCAGACGTCCCCTTTTCCCTGCAGGCACATACATATACTCCCATTCCCAACCCTCTCCTACCTCTGACCTCCCTCAACTCTTTAGATGTATTCATAATCAACTCGATTCCGATTCTATTTTACACATTCCCTGTTTTTCTTTTGATATTCAAATAGACTTGTTCACAGGGTGTCCAGCAAACATAAAGAACAGTCAGGCTGAGTCCAATCTATCTCTCTGCCCATCCTTTTATACCTAATGCTCAGTCTAAGATAGAGAAAAAAAGCCAACTGTATTAGGGGCTTCTTGTTTATGTATAATAGCATCATGTTCCCATGAGAGGGGGAGGAACGGGGAGAGGAGGAGGTGACGGCTGAGGGGCTACCAGAAGTGGTGTTCCTTGTCAGGCTGACGTGTACACCCCAACAGGGAGGGGAGGGAGAAGAGGTGCAAATGGAAAAATGTCGTGTGGGAGACGCAGGGTGGAGGTGATGGTGGGTGGGATATCAGGGGTGGGGCTAGCAGATGTTGATCGCCACGTGTTCACAGAAGTGATTGTGTGTATGTAACTTGAAGTAGCAGAAACAGCATGTTCCTGTCAAGTGATGTGTGATGTTACACACTTTGGCCAAACTGGGATTGTGTTTGATGGGGGTGGAAATGTCTTATGTTGATAGGAAATGCATTTTTTTAAGAAACAGTGGTAGACACTACGCTAAAAAAACAGCATATTAGAGTATCCCATGTTATTCATTCAGACAGCTCCTAACTCTAATTTAACTTAAAGGGTAACTCGACCATTTTTCCACTCTAAAGTATGTTTACAGGTCTTGGGGAGTACTACTGCATGTGTGAAAAAAGAAGCATAAAGCCTTTTGTGGCTCCACAAAGCTGCATCTAATCTGATAAATTGCCTCCAGTGATGTCACTCAGGCTAAGTTGCATTGTGGGTAATGTAGGCACCAGGTTCTGAAATGCAGTCCACTTCCATAGCACCACTGGACTCAATTTGGACAGTTTAAAAACAAATAATCCAAATCGATACAACAGAACCAGATATATCGCCTTTTTTTGTTCCACGCATTCGTCTTCCTGTTCAAAACATGACACCCACAATAGGCACAATGCAACATAGTCACTGGGTGAAATCACTGGAGGCAATTTATCACATTACATGCAGCTTCCTCTGGAGCCACAAAAGACTTTATACTACAGGACCTGTAACCGCACTTTAATGTGGAAAATTGGTGGAATTTCCCTTTAATTCTACACCAAACTACCACTTTCAGATGAGTTTTTTATTCTCTCTTACAAATGTAAAATCACTGACTCACTTTTTCAATTATTCTTCATCCAATCATCCATTCTCTTCATTTGTAGTCGCAATTCAAGAATAATGGCTGTTCACTCATCTTGTGGAGTGATCAATACTTGACTTCCGCTGACCTTGCAATTATGATTTATCATATTCATAAACGGAACCTTGGATGGAACCCTTGTCGGTGGAAAAAGTCAATAATTATTACTGGATTATGGCGCTGGAAAGGGGAAGACACCTGCTTGGCTGCAATTCATGCCTCTCATTTTTTTTCTTTTCCTCCAGTTATTGCTTGTACACTGACGCTCAGTCAAGATTTGATGCTTCATGCTTATCTTTCTTTTCTGGTGTTAACAACATGTTGAGTGCTCATAAGGACCCACCAAAAGTCATGTCAGTCGAATGATTTAACTAAATCTGATGTGTATTAATTCATGATTGAAAAAACAGACTGCATAAAGTAAGTACTAGTGCCATTTCTTTCCCCCCAACTTGCTTAGCTCTTGTGTATGAACAAAGATAATACCAACTTGACTGTGGAGTTAGAGTTTATAAATAAGTTTAAAAAAAAAGAAATCCAAGTCTTCAGGCCATTCTCAACTCTAAATTGCATCTTACAGTATGTGCCGTAAAATAAAAATGATTCCTTATTTTCAATAAAGTAAATGTCTCTCTTCAAAACAGCAGATTGAATTTAATGGGCATAAATTATCTAAAAGAGGTAATATTATATCTGCTAACAATTCACAAGCGTGTCATAAATTTGGAGAAAGTTCCGAATAACACTTAAGGAAATTAAAGAAAATATGTTTTGCACAGAGTACAGGCACCTTTTTTTAAAACTGAATACAATACTGCTTTTTAACGACTTACCCTGCAGCAAAGGGAAGACTAAGAAAAGATGGATTAACAGGTTAATAGTCTTCTCTATGTACAGAATGTCATCAGGATCACCATTTCTGTTTTCAAAAGTGTCCTTCAAATGGCCATTATTCCTAATGGAACATTACCCATGACGGCACATGTCATTATCTATGACGGATGAGGGCTTTCATACTGGCCAGGATGTGGGTGTGTGTGTCCACTACATAAAGAATGCATGCCAAGGTATGTCTTAAATGACACGTTTGACATGCTGTAATTCAATGACATGTTGTAACCGAGTCTATACTTTTGCGCAGCACAAGAATGTCAGGAGAACATGACATGTTTTCCCTCCTGCTCAGGTGCCAGACCTTTTATGAATCGCTTTGTTTCAGCAGCGACATAACTGGGCTTGTAGATAAAATGCAAGGTACCTCTGTTACCTGACAGGCTATTACTGTGAAAAGCCTTTATTTGTGTTCAGCACAAAAGCAAATATGGGGCAGCTCTGCATATTGTGGAAAACAGGCACACATACACACACTGCTGCAGATGTCCTACAATAGTTCTCAGTAATTCTGTATGTGTTGGCCTGGGCTCATCATGTTCAATTTGCTCGTACATAGATTTCAGGGAGGTTGATTGGTAAAAACATTAGAGATGTGATTCCACCCCCTAATCTTTCAAGACAAGCACACACACACACACACACACACACACACACACACACACACACACACACACACACACACACACACACACACACACACACACACACACACACACACACACATAAATGCAGTGTTGGATTCTGCTGTGGGACCAGTGATTGAATTACAGTAGCTCTGGTGGTGAAATTAGAGTGGAGCATGGAGACAGTGTGGAAAATGCACTGTGGCTTGTAATAATAAAATCAGCATTTTACTGTATCGTACCTCACCAAGCCCCTGGTTAGCAAACTGAATGATGGGAGCATGATAATGGAAAAGACATTGCAGGCAGTTATTTAAAGACTGATATTAGAGTTGCCAGCATTTTGCTAATGGTTTCATACATTTGTGGACGAAAACAAAACATTGAGCAGAATCTTGACAAAATTGATGCTATTACAGTACATTACACAATGTGCCACTCTGGCTCACCATTTTTATACAAAATATGAATCATACATGATTATCCAAATACAAGTCATGAATATCTTGGTACGAGCCCAGGAGTAAAACTGGATGTCAACCAAAATTAATGCATTAACAGTAACCATTGCATTTAGATACTGCATCCATGTCTTATTCAGTTATACAATGATGGCCTCCAAACTAAAATATCTGAACAAAGAGAAAGCTAATTTTCATTGCAAATCATGGACATGGCTAGTCTTTGTAGTAGGGTGACGTATCAAACATACATCCCCATGTTGGATTTGAAAGTGCCTTTGTCTCCTCACCACATGTCTGTAATGTAGTTGTATTCAGCCTCTGAAGCTTGAAACAAAGTTAGCCTGCTCGCGATGCTGAGGAAGCTAAGCTAAGAAAACAGTAGCGACAGTGAATTTTAAAGTGGAAACAAAAAGTGGTATTGTTAGCTCCACTGTCGCAAAGACATCCAAACCGCTTTACCTTTTCCTCAGAGTAGAAACTACCAACAACACAGGACAAACTGTTGTTATTCATTGATTTAGTCAAAAATAGAGACATGAAATCAGATAAAAATGGTGCCAGTCTGACTTCATTCCCTCGACAGATTTCGTGCCCTGTGGCAAAAAATGTATGGTGGCAACTTTTAATCATAAATTAAACCGCAAACTTGTCTATTGCCAGTTTAATTACCTTTTAAAACCCACTGTTGGCATGCTAGAGGACTGAACCCTTGTCTGCAAGATATAGGGAAGCATTTTGCCAAATATCAATATGTAAACTGCTTTATCTCGCAAAGACATTCATGCTAAAACATACACATGGCCATAATTCACAGAGATTTTCACATGACATCCACCCTGGAAAGTGACTTGCACAGATAAGTCAAACATTAAATGCACTGAGAAGATGGAGGCAGGAAGAAGTGACAGGTGGATGCAGAGGACAACAGAAGGGGAACACTCTTGTAATAGTTTACACAGTGCAGACATTTAATCAGAGAGAAAGAGCTTGGTGTATTTTCCAAACCTGAGGCTAATGTTAATCAGCATTGGTCTTGTCATCATTGGCGGCTTTGACTGTCACCTCTGTGTTTACTTTTAATCTCAGAAAGGCTGATTGGAGGAGATGTAGGGATGAACAAATGAAAAATGGAGGAAGAAGGGAAGACAGGATGGGAGGACATGTGAGGCTGTAGAGACCTTGGCACCTGCACTGCAGCAGCCTCACTGGTAGCCAGGCAAATAAACAACACACATCTTTTGCTTTCCCAGCATGCAACAGGTTCTTCCGGTAAAGAAGAGCTTGTGCAGCATGCGGTCTTGATTCCCTGCTGGGTCCAATCAAAGATGTGATGACACGTGGTTTTCTGGCCGATTAGTTCTCCTTGGCTTTGCACTCACACACACACACACACACACACAAACACACACACACACACACACACATGTACTCAATCACTCATACGTAATTCTCTTTTTATGGTTGACAGATTCAAGAGACCATGTCAGTGAAGAGTGTTTTTAAACCCTTGATGATTGGGGTGAGCACAGTGATGCTGGTTTACTTCAAAATATAATGAAATGTTCTCGAGGCAGAGAAGTTTCTGTAATGGGTGTAGTTAAAGGAAACCTTGTGTTTTTACAGACTATTTTGTCACCTCTGACTTATATATTGATTAATGATAGTGGTGCTTTATAAAGTTTGTATTTGGGTTGGGTGATTGTTTCTCTTTTTATATAATCCAATCAGGTTTGGTCAGGATCTTCGATCCGATCGCCAGGGGGTTGGGGGAGGAAAAACACATCTTCTATTGACCCTTTTAAAATCTGTGTGTCTGCTTGGTGTGACAATATTGTGTCATAATATCTTGCACAGCATCCTACATTATCACGCTTCAAAAGTCAGGGGACACACAGAGTATGAGTCGAAGCAGAGACAGTTATGGTTAAGTTCGCCTACCACTAATGCTGTTGAGTAATGTTCAATAAAAGTCATAAAATGTCCTACGCAGTAGTCTTCACCCCACATGACGAATATCACTGCATCATGTTCACTTTAACATTATAATCGTATCTTTAATATCACAATCCAGATCATAGCCATAATTTTAACTACACATATGAAAAGTTTTAGAGAGCAGGCATTTGGAGAACAGAGATTTGGGGTGTCAAATCGATGGAAAACAGACAGCAAACTGGTGTGTAATTAAGGATTTTAAATTTGGTAGCTCATTGCTGAGCTCTCATGCTGATTCACGTGGGCTTAGCGGGCGAACCACCATAAATATCTCTAAAGTTGGTGCACTTTCCAGAGATTATTTTTATAACATCTTAGTTCTGATAGTTGGTTAAAATATGTGATCCGATCACCAATCAGCACAAGCCTAGTTTGGATCAACAATGTTTGGTCGTCAGTTTTTCTTCACATTATTTCTGGTGGTGTTTGCGAACCATTAGTATAGTTTCAGATATACGAGTTGGTGTTGCTTCCATTCCTTTGGGTGAGGTATAAAAAAAAGACCTTTTCACATACAAGCGTTCATTGTGCCGAGGCGGGTAAGAGCGTGCTCATATTAGAAAGTGGCAAAGTGAAATGAATCTGTTCATCCCCGCGAAATAGGTGGTGCTCAAAGTTCAGTGACCACATGCATGCACAAAGGTCAGCACTGTCACAATGGTTTTTCAGTCGGTTGACAGCACAAATATGTGTCTCTGTTCACTGAAGTTCAACTGGTTGCAAATATAACATACATTCACACCAATGCTCAAGTGAATTTTTAGTTCACCAAACCTGCGTGTCTTTGCACTGTGGGAGATAATTGGACTCTAGACACAGATGCATGTAATCTGCTCCAACTCAAAAGGGATTGTATTGATTGTTTTGAATTTTACTTCATATATTCAAGGTCCCGAAAAGATAAATTCTACTGACTTTGGTATTCCTCTTACTTTTCCTCTAGTGCCACCAGCCGCTCAAAGTTTTTACAGCATGTTAGCACTGCTTTTGCATTTGCATTTCGCTCAAAGTACCACTGTGCCAAAGGACACTCTCACAGAGCTGCTAGCATGGCTGTAGACTCCTCTGAAACCTGCACAAAGCTTATTTTCTAACACTGTAACCACTTGCCAACAGTTTGAAACTGCACTGTCATTGCTGAAGTTTGAAAGACAAACAACATACATTTCCATCTGTTCAGGTTTTTCCTCCCACGAAATGTCCCTTATTTAGGATGACTTTTCCTCGTGTCTCTGAAGAGACATTTTGCACAATTAATATTCATTCTACTACTGGAGTGCATTGTTGTCATACCACCACTGACAGATGTGCATTCATTAAACTTAAGACCTCTGAGACGCATTGTATGCCACAGTGACGCGTTTAATAATTAATCCAACTCAATTTGCACCTGAATTTATTTATACTATTATTTATTTATACCGTTTATTCTCACCTGAGCGGTGGATCTGGTCTCATGGAAGGTGGAGCAGCAGATACCATCCCATCAAATTAATTTTAATAATAGAGGGCTCTCATTAAGACCCAATCAGACATGAAGACAGTCTGAGTGGAATGGGTTGCCCGGAATTGACCAGAGAGTCATACATTATTGACATGGAAATCGTTATAATTAGATCAGCAGGTTTCAACTCTGAATATGTAGCCGACTGACAGTCTTCTGGATTCCCGATTAAATGTATCTGATTCGTACATGGAGGATATTACCTGAATTGATCACACCCAAAGTAATTTTCATAGCATACAGACAGATGAGGCCGTTGAGGTTGAAAATTGGATTATTCTATATGGCGTTTTCTATTTGCACAATTTAGCTTGAAATGTGCAGCGCTGGCTAACGGCACAGATTAAGGGCTTCAATCAAAGGAAGAGCACTGTCTCACTCTACTATTATAGGCCAACAATTACTGTACATACTGTGGAGAGCAGCTATTGCTGAATCCTACCATTTGTATTTGTATTGTGTTATTAGTGTAACACATTTGTTTGAGTGTGTTTGTGCTTAGATTTAATTTCTACTTGTGTCTTCCTGACCAGCACAGCCAATTGTTTTCACTTTTGTGCACCTACGTTGTGTGTGTTCGAGGGACATGATTGTGAGTCAGTTACACCAACCACCCAGTCGCCTTCCTGCCAGTCCCAATCAGAATCCAGCCAGAGTGATCACAGGTATCTTTGATCCTCTTGAGTTGACACAAACCCTTGGCATACTGGCTATGAATGAGAGATTGCAGCATGATCGCAATGTTTGCATGCATGTCGTGTAGTATTCAGACATGAAAAAAAAAATCATACACAACAAAAACACGGATTATACTCTTTCATGAGCAGATTTAACATTGTCCTCATTATCAAACACATTATCTTGATATTGATATGTAATAATCTGTAGTAGTGTATTCAAAATCACATGGTAGAAACTATTAATCCAAATAACCTTCAGCTAACATGCATTTAGTAATGACAACTGTTAAACATGGTATAGCAATATTAGAATTTTTCGTGTTATGGACAGATAAATGCAGTCTAAAGATATTTCACTTTTTAACACAATAGATAAAGGTGCTTATCTTATGTGAAAATACAGTTACAAGTTATATAATCAAGAAAGACCAACTGCAAACAACTGAGTTCCAATATGTTTTTCAAATTTGCACGTTAAACTCTCTACGAAGTGGAGTGAAGTTACAGCAATTGCCTATTTCATTTTGAATATTTGGACTAACTTCTCTGTTTGCCACTGTCCTTTTTTCCATACGGACACACATTTAAATTACGAACACAAAACCGATTCAATCCACTTGTAAATTAGGGATTATGACTCTTCCTTCCCTCTCCCGTCTGTCTGGATTTCCTCATCTCGCCCTCCCTGACACACTCGCAGATGCACACAGAATCACACTGGTCCCGCGAGACGCTGGAGTGTGTTAAAGAAGGCATCACACGTTCATTCTTTCCCTGCCTAAATCTGGGCAGGGCCGGAATTCATCACAGGATCAAACCTGTTTCTCATCAAACCCAGGAAAGTGTAGCTAATGCAATTTCACTAAGTCACTGCCTGACTTGATTACATGTGGGCTAGGGAGCGCATGCTATGGCACCACAGGGGGCTGGAGGGGTGTCACTATGTGAGTGTGTGAGCATATGGTATCTATGTAGTTTGGGGCGATCCATTTGTTTTAGGCTCTCACAAGTGTGTGTGTGTGTGTGTGTGTGTGTGTGTGTGTGTGTGTGTATCAACCTGTCTGTTTGTTCCCCCTTTAATCCATGGATGTTTTTATGGATAGAAGTTGTGTGTCATGTCTGCTTAGATGTGTGTGTGTGCAGACAAAGCAGTAGTCCTCAAGGGGGATTTCAGGCAGATTTGGCCACATTAGAATGTGTCACTTCTTCTTTTCCAGCTTCCAGTTGCCGTCCCACTGAGCACCACACCTCCACACACCCCTCCCACTAATCCCGGATCAGACCACACACCGAGGGACACAAATGCACAGACACTCGGCCAAACAACGCTAACGAATACTTGAGCACACAAACGCAGACACACACACAAGCTCCCGCAAACAAAATGGCGCTTTTACACAGCAAGTGGAGAGAGGGCTGGCAGCAGTTTGGTGGCATCCTGACCTGAAACCGGAGCCACCCTGTCACGTCTAGACAACTCTGAAGAATCCTATGCATATTAATGCCGGCCTATTTAATATTCATCAGTGCTATGCCCTGTTGGCAGCTGGTCCCAGACCCCATGGATCAATGAGGTCTCTTCCTCGCTCCTTTGTCTGACACGGATGCAGATGTTTAGAGCATGAAATTAAATTGGTCACTGTCATTGGGAATACATACATGGTAGTCAATTTGGTGTGCGTGTGTGTGTGTGTGTTTGTGTGTGTGGTTGCCAGTTAGATGTGGCTCTTGGAGCAGACAAGTAATGCTAACTTCCCCAGAGTCTGTGACATGTTGACGTTATTCACGGGAACTTGGGTGTTTGCAAGTTAATGACGAGGAAACAAAAGTTTAGCCAGCTCTTTCCGCGTTGATGAAAAGTGAGAGAGAGAGAGAGAGAGAGAGAGAGAGAGAGCGCAAGAGTGAGAATGTGAGTGAGTGTGAGGGAGAGAGTGCGTTGGAAGCAGCTTTGTTTAGGAGGCTGTAATTGAGTCTTAATTGAATTGGCACCAAAGGAAGGATGAATGGATGGAGAGGTGGAGAAAGAGAGAGTTTGAGTGAATCGGACCTCATCTCCGTCGCCACTTAGCAACGCGAATGTGAGCTCACCGTGCCGGCGAAATTTCATGGCAACAGATCAGAATCGGAAACCCTTGATTTGAAAGTTTCAGATGGAACCAAAGCTTCTCTTGTCATTTTAATGGAAATACGGAGAGTGTTGTCTCCTATACTTTTCAAATGAAGCTTGTTCCATTAGAAATGTATTACGGAATCCGGGCACAGGGAACAATGGGTTGATATGCATTTGAATGCAAGGCGAGGCAGGCTGCGCAGGTAATGTGGAACAGGCTCTCGCACTATGGCGAAGTGTCTTTTGTGTTACATCACACAAGCTTTGCAAAGGCCGTATTGGACATGGAAATGAAACAGAAGAAAACAGCAGCGCGAGGCTTTGTGCCAAACTGAGATCTCACCATTTCTGAACACACATGCACACACACCTTTGCTGATTTGGAGAGCCTATCAAAGTAGCTAGGATCACTGTCTTGTTTGATATCTGTCCAGTGGTTCCACTTAACCTACTATGTACACTTGACACGCACCTCATTTCAATTGACCAGAATGTAACAGGAAAGTGCATTCACTGTGTTGATGGTATTATTCTTTCAGGGTCTTCTCAAAAGCAAACTTTTTCCTCAAAGTTCTCCCACACACAGAGCTCAATTGTAAATGTATCAGACTCCCTTGGTTTTGAATCTAGAAGGTTATTTATTGCATTGTCTGGTTTTCCAGTCTCATGGATGTATTGTTTCTGAGCGCCATGGGACTTAATCATAAACCCAAAACAAGAAATTCTAATGAATAACATTTTCTCCTCTGCACAAAGGCAGAAATGCCACCGTCTCGCTGCTTTCCCCCTCCATCTCAATTTGCCTGCGAACACTGTATAAACATAGACGTCAACATGTGTGTGTGCATTCATGCATAGTGTTCTTTCAAAACCTTTACATACACACACACACACACACACACACAACCAGAGACAGACAATCCTTTTGCTTTGCAGTTTACTGTATTGACAATGAGCCGCAATTTCTCCTCCATCAATTATATTGATTACTTCAGGATGAGTGGAGGTAATGAGCTTTGGTGTTCTTTCTCTCCCCTATGATCTCGCCTCGTCCCTGTCTGCAGCCCCCCCCCCTGCCTCCACTCCTTTCTGAGCATGTTACGTGGCAATGATTTTCTGATTAACCCTGTTAGCTGTGGGGTTCACCCACGCAGTGACGCAGGGGCATCGAGCAGTATTAGCATGTGGGATGCATTTAGATTTGTGATGGAGAGCTGCACTGATTGAGTGATGTGTTTATTATGGCTGGAGGTCTGCATCTGTACTGATGAAATATTTGAATATGTAACAGTGTTTCAGAATAATTGTTCTGAAACAAACAACACAAAAGAATATATAATTGTATATAGTACAAAATGCTAAGTTTAAATGGAACATTGAACTGTGTAGGGAAGGTCATCAGTCATTTTGCTCAGACATTGGAGCTCACAAAGGAGTTTACATTGTCTGTATTGTCACTGTAACTAACTTATCATTATTGATGTGACTATTTAAGAGGTTTTAAGTTACCTAAAAGCAAAGCTCAAACAATCTATAAAGCAAATACTCTCTCTAGGGAAACAAGCTATTGATGACCTTATAACTACTCTGGCATTTTTGCACGTTTTACCTTAGAAGTGTAAGATTGACAATACTGACAACAACCTTTCATCATTTTGGGTATTCTGCACAATTAATTAAATTATATTAAAAATCACAATATTTCCAAATAGCAGAAGCTGCATATTTTTTATAAAGGCGAAATGTGTGAGAAAACAGGATTATAATAAAGTGCTGGAGTGCTACAGAGATGCCCTGGCCTACACATCTTGTTTTCCAGATGTTAAAAAAAAAAACATGTTAGTTTGGTACAGACCCCAACAGATGTCCCATCCTCATGACTAAGTCGTTTTTTCAGTGAAAATAAAAAATTGTCACCATTTGATTTTTTTCTTTTTTTTTTACCATATCTTGTGGCCCTAATGTTGTGGATTTTTTGAATTATCAAGAATGAGGTTATATAAATATTGCATAAAAATAATAATTTGTTGATAATCAGCAAAACGTTAATCTAAACATGAATGACACCATACATCTTGCACGATAATCAAATCCCATTTATTTACATATTGACACATTTATTTTATTTCAGGAGTGTAAAATTTCCAAAGTAGCTGCAACAGGTACCCGAGGTGTTTAAGTTATTAGGTTACTGCACAGAGGAGGTGATTTCCACATTGGTGACGATGAAGGATGTTCTGAACGGAGGAACTTTGTCAGGGGAAGCTCACTTAACCAATGTTCCCTGAACAGGTAGCAGGGAGTTGTGAGTACGGCTTGTGGAACTGAACACAGCTTATGTCTGGATATCTATTGTGACATCTTTGGTTGAGCCCTGTCTCCTATGTTCCAGGTGGTGCTGATGACAACCTGATTGAAGGGGGAGAAATGAAGTTTGTGTGCAAGCCAGGAGCGAGGAACATCACGGTGATCTTCCAGCCTCTTCTCAGGTACAGCACCGACTGATACATCCAGCCAAAAGTTGATTGGAATGTGGTTTCAAGATGCGTTTTTAGTTTATCGGGAATGTGATCAGCAACACACGAAACAGCAAGACATCTGCAGGCACTCATCTGAAAGGCGACACTGCTTACTGTATGAAAAAGTGCTGAAGTAGTGAGTCACAAGTTAAGATAAATTAAGTGATAAGTAAATCATCATTTCAAGCCTTTACTGTTAATTTAACAGTAGAAGAAGAATAGAATGCCAGTACTGCAATGCAATAAATCAGTCACAGCAATCTGACAACCTAAAATGTAGTTGTATTATCATTTAGTTTTTATTCTGGTGAATTGTGTGAACAATGGGAATGTTTAACACCAGGACATTCTAATGTATGACACTTCTGTTGCCAGCAATACGTGACCTAACCGGATCAGATTAAAACGAAGCTTATAAATGACAGAACCTGCTGTCTTTACTGGAACAGGCTGCACAGTTTCCAGTTATTTTAAGAGGTTCACGTGTGAAAGGGCCAGTAGTGTCATCCTGGTCTATCAGAGAGGGATGGACAAGCCACTCAAGACATATGAAGGCTGGGACATGACTCAATACCAGTAAAATGTAAACTAATTATATTACACGGCCTCTTAGCGACCATTTATCGATTTCGGCCTTTATAATGTTCAGTGGGATATCGTAAATCAAACATGATGTAATATACTGTTCTTTCAGTTCAAAATGTTTTCTTGATACCATCCAGGAATTGGGAATCGACTACCACCCTCGCTTTTATTTCCCATTAAATTTGAGTATTGTGAAGGGTTGTCTTTGTGATGATGTTCTGTATGTCTGGTAGTTTTCTATACAGCGCTTTGGTCCCAGGCGAATTGTGTAAATCTAATAGTGAAGCAATTTAATTGGATTTGCCTCCGAGCAGTGATACATTACCTTCTTGGATCCATTAAACAGTGATGTTTCCTACTTCCACACTATGGTGCTTTGGCATACATTTCTACAATTTTAACATCGTGGAGCATATTTTTAATGCATGGAGGCAGGATAAGTGTGCCTTTTTTTAAAAAAAAACCCACTTTGTTTATCCCTCAGATTTGTACAAAGCTGGCAGGTTAACAGATGTCTTGACTGTTAAAGTATCTTGAATGCTCAGCCAGTGGAGAGCTATAGCTTTACACAGGCCATCTGGGCTGTCACTGTGTTATGAGGTAGCTAAGTTGCTTTGCTGTTTTCTTTCTACTAAGTTTCTTTCATCCAACAGTCAGTAAAAACAGGCAAACTTGGGGAAAAAAAGCCATTAAAGACAATGCAAGTCCGAGGAGTGCCATAACAAATGAAACTGCAAGAATAAAGAAAAACAAAAGTGGAAAACTATAAATAATAAACAAGTAAATACGAAATATAAAGAGGAATAATTAAAAGAATAAATAAATGTCAAAATTTAAAGACAATTAACAAATTATAAAATATTACTTATAAACATGTGTATTTATTTTCACATTTGCTTGTTCATTTATTTCTGCATCTATCTATTCATATATTTTATACAAATGTTTTATTTTGAATTACTATATTTTTTCAGTATATTGTTTTATTTGTAAAATGTAATTATTTTGTCTAAGACAATTTGTAATAACATTTTTTATAAAATATATATTTATTTATATTTTTTACATTCTTATTATTTATCTTTATTTTACACATTTTTAAATTTACTCATTTATTTATTTTTAAATGGCACTCCATACCAAACAGATGCTTTATTTTTATTTTTTTTCCCTGATGATTTTGTTTAAGCATACTGGCAATTATGTGTATACCCTGACCACAAAATGTCGGACTGTCTACTGAACAGTATGGAAATCGCAGAAAATCAGCCCATTCACTTAGATTAAGCTAGATTGCACTTCATCTATCAGATCCATTTTGCTCTTCATTACATCCCCACTAACCCAAGCTGTATTGTTAGTTGTCATGTTACCTTTTGTTTGATTGATCGATGCTCTTTGAAAGCAAATTACTGGTTTCAGAGAGTAAGGACGTCTTTGTTTGTGAGTGTAGATGCATGTGTCTATGCATGCTTTAATGTCTTTTTCTGCAGATGGTTGCCTGTGTTCATGTCCCTTTTCTGATGCTTCTGCCGTGAATCTTTCCCTCAGTCCCTCTCTCTTGCACACTCTCCCTCTCTCTCTGACGTTCAACCCCTGCTCACCGTGGGCCTGGCCAAGCTTTTGTCTGAACAAATGACCAAAAATAAAACGGTGACTAGCTTTCTGCCAACCTCTCCCATGTTGTCTGTAATGGTTCATATCAATCACACCAAACTGCCTTGCACACAGGGCTCTCTCCTCTTTCTCTCCCTCCCTCCGATCTGCCCTCTCTAGACTTCCAGTGCCAATGGAGCGCTGTTTCTTGCAGATGGTTTTCTAATGGCGAAGCTCTGGCACGCCGCTGATGGATCACTACACCTCCTGCAGCCAGCCATGCAACTCATGGCAGCTTTAATGACAGAAGCAGTTGGGGGTTGCAGCACTGGAAATCAGTGCTGTATGTCTGCGTATGAGTCAACAGGGTCTTAATGTTTGATTGTCGAATATTTCTTTTTTTTCTGTTCTTTATTTAGTTCTTGGATGTCTGTTTTTCAAATCTTTGCTTGTATCTGGTTTCCAAAGAAGCATAACATCTGCAAATGACACCCTCCGAAATGTTTCGTTCTTCATTCCATTGATTACTTGGTTGTGTACTTGTTGAGTCAAATATTATGTTGTATTGTTAGAGCAGTGTGGATTCCATCTTGTGGCTGTATCCAGCAATCTTAGGGCTTGACTCAGGTTTTCCGGTATCCAGGTGGCTCACTTTTAATTGGCATGGATCGCCATGGTAACCTCTGCTGCACAGCAAGGCAAAACACTACAGGTAAATAGGGTAAAAGTTTACTCTCATAGATATGGCCATGAATCTTCCCCAGTTGATTACTTACATTACGACAATTACTTTTTATATTAGAAAGTTTCTGAAATGTCATGTTTAATATCAAATGAGACATGATCTTATTATATATGCCCTGGTTTGCATATCAATATCAAAGGGTTACAGAGGGACTTTTTGATTAAAAAAACAATTTTCGACATGTTTTTAAGGAATAAAATGTTTTATAGATCAGGGTATGAATGATAAATGAACGCAAACCTTCTGTAAATATAGATCATTTTAAACCTTCTGCATATAGATACGAATACAATTGGAAAGTTTGGTGTGTCTAAGTGCTACTGAAGTGGAGATTTCTGTCTCAGGGTATGAGAAAAATAACTTCACATATCTTTAAAGGCCATTATTCTTGTAAAGTTCTATACATTTTTAGAAAGAAATTAAGACACTACAGGTGAAGATATCACCATAAAACTTCAGTAGTTGATTGATTACTAAGACAATTATTTTGGTATTACAAGTTTTCCTCAATTTTCTGTTTAAATAAAGCAAATGATGCATTATCTCATTAAATATCTGCTAATTTGCATACATTTCCACAACGGAAATCTAAAACCTAAATTTGTATTTGGATATTTATTTTACAATAATCTGATCAAAATGTGTCAACCCACGTTTTGACTTGTCAGATCAGCTTAAATGTGCTTTATATTAATTTCAGCAAGTTTTTCCACACTATTTGGAATTTATTCAGATGTAAAAGTAAGGCTATTCTTATTCTTCTCTACTTGTGTGATTACATTTGATCCTTTCGCCTCACTGAATATCACTTTCTGCTGGCGCATTAATCTAATTTCCCTGCAGGTATTACCATTCCATCTTATGTCATATTAAGTACCCCACTCATGGTTCAGACAATGTTGCATCTGATAAGCTTATAATAAAAAATGTATGTCATGCTTATTGAAGCCAAGTAACCCAACGAGAGCCAGACTTAGACATGCAAAGGTAATTCAGATGTCAGAACGACGATTTTATTCACTATACTCCCTAAAGAGAGGAATACTGAGGTACCATTCCCATGAGCTATCAAGTTTAAGTATAACCCAAGTGAGAGCTGTTTCTCTGCTCTCTGCAGGGAGTCATGGGCATTTGGGCATTTGGCTGCACCAAGCTTGTGGCTTGTTACTTATTCTGTTTTGGACAGAATGTCTAAAAGCAGCCAAAGAATATCTGATCCAGAATATGTTGGAGGGATTATAGGTCCCACCTGGTCTTGGAAAGCCTGGGGCTCCCCCAGGAAGAGCTAGAGGAGGTGGATGGGGAAGAGGACATCTGGGTTACCTTGGTTGGCCTGCTGCCACTACAGTGTAGCCCTGGCTGAATGCCAGAAAATGGATGGATTGTAATGAGAAGGGGGCTAGTGTGGTGTGGACTCTTCTAATGTACTTATTGCTCATGTTTGTCTTTCTGTCGATATTTATATTGCCCAAGGGTATATGCCCTCCTGAAGCAGTTGCAATCAGTATGTACATTGGTTTCCTCTTTATATACTTCATATTATTATATAAAATGTGCATGTGCTTACCTGATTTTTGATTCGATCTATTTGTCATTTATTCAGTTTGTGACCACAAGCAAACATGTTTGAATTTTATTTTGGCGAGGCTGAGGACAGCTGAAACTTCTTGTCTACTGTGCTTGAAGCAGCAAGTGATTGAATAAGATTGATTCTGCCCTCACAAGTATAGCAATCCAGCCTGACTTGTCAGAGCAGAGAATGTATGTCTTTAAAGACGCGCACACAATATGGGGCAGACGTGGGGGAGTGTTTGTGCATGTAGCAGCCAATTTAGTTTGACTCGTGGGGTCTCCTGCTGACATTTGGGTGGTATTTACACCCCTTGCTCAGGACGAGGTTGGCATTTTGAAAAGCTTCCGCGGGCCCCTAATTTCTCCCTGTTCACCTTCCACAGGATGTCCAGGCATGGCCATGCCTGTAGATGTCTGTGTCTGTGTGGCAGTGTGTGTTTATGTGTGTGCAGGTACATCCTAGAATCCATGTCTAAGTTAATTAATAAGTCAAATGTAATTGTAACCAATGCAAAAGCCTTGAAGGTGAAAGTTTAGTTATTATCAGGCTAGGAGGTGTACTTGGTTGGTCACTTCACTGCTGTTTAACATTCTATTGAGTCCAGAGCTCTTCGTTTGAATCGCAGAACTGGCTTATTAAAAAGTACTCATGTTGATGTGCAGTTAGTTGAATTCATACAAGGTCTCCACGAAGTCTGTTCTGCTGTGAGTGTCCATGGCCGAGCGAGAGAGTGCGAGGGAGAGAAAAGAGTCAGAAGGTTGAAGATTGACAGAGAGCGCTCGGGGGAAGCAGAGAGGGAAGGACAATGGAGCAAGCGATGAAAGGAACGAGGAGCGGATAGAAAGCTAGATGACAGGAAAAGGACAGAAGGGCTCTGCCTCCCACCGCTGTAGCCTGTGGTGAAAGCGAAGCACGCCATGATTCTGCACTAATTTCACACTCTCATTAACTCCCCTCCTGAGCAGCACACACAGACCCAAGACAAATGGAAAGAGCAAGAGTTAGAGGTGAAATAGAGTATCTTTGAAATAAGTTTTGTGTTTTTGAGCTTTCTCAAATGATTTAGCTGAGACTTGCACTGTGGAATTCTCAAACACTACGTCCAGGGAGATGGCCTTTTTTTTAACATTTTGATTTTCCACATTTTGAAGTCCAGTACTTCTCGGAGAAAAAGACTTTGCTATGTTGAATAACTGAAAATTAGAAGTCCCTGAGCTCATGGTGAAATATCATAATTCAGTAAGGGGAACACATTAAGCATTAAAAGATCATTATGGTGATTTTGTGGCATGATTATTTTTTCTTTCCATGGACCATTGCTTAGTGCGCATTCTGTTTAAACATCCATATCAAGTTTGAAGCTGTTTGTCAAAACAGCGAAGCAAGCAGTTGGAAGCCTATACGTCTGCATGTTTCCATGTTTTATGTTGAATGATGAGCAGACAGAAAAACAAGTTTCGATTATAGCTTTCTCTGTCAGTAGTGCTGCAGTACACTCCCTACTGCAACATGGAAAATGGCAGCCATTACTCAGGTATTTATGATCCATATAAGTCCTGCAATTACTCTTTTATGATGTTGATCCACTAGGCAGCTTATTAGGCAGCATGAACGTTACCAGTACGAGGCAATGAGCAAGAGCACTGAATCAGATTTCTTTTCAAATTCATCCCAGCAACAAGATTGGTTAGATCGGAAATGTCGGGGTTATTTTGACGAGATGGGTGTTTGTAGTTGCCTACTGATGTATCGTGTGTGTGACCTGTTTCAGACATGATAATCCCCACTGTGGCAGAACTGAAAATGGCAAAAATAATTTGTGGTTGAACTCCGACCTTCATTTAGTCAGGCAGCAGCTTTATAATTACTGGTGACAGCTACAGTTTTCCTTCAACAATAACATCTGTAGTCCACCTCAAAGAGGTGTCTGCGGAAAGGCTATTAAAATGCAGCATAGTCGTCTGGTCTTAAGTCTTGCTCACACATACATGCGCTTACTGCTTTGCTCTGCCAGCCCTTGCTCTCTTTTCTAATCTTTTCTCACTCGTTCAGGAGGATTTTCCTCTGTAAATAGCACTTCTTCCTCTTTTTCGCCCTCTCCTTTTCTAACCCACACCCATTAAAAACTGGGAATCAGGTGGAGAGAGGATTTTACACTGGAAAGGTCAGAGAGAGAGGGAGAGATAAAGAAGGCAGAAGAAAGACAGCAACAACAGAGAGACGAGAGCAGATGGGAGGCAATGAAAGAAAAACACAAAGAAAAAGATGATAAAAGAAGCAAACAGACAGGTGGGATGAGAATAGAGTGAGATAAGTCAGAAGAAGAAAGAAAATGCAGAGGAATAGAAAGGCTTTTATATTGCATGTAAGCTGGGTGGCATGTTAGCCTGCTTTAAATTCAAGTTGTTTATGTGCACATACACACTCTTCATACATCTGTAATATACAGTACATGGGGAGGAAATGAAAGAGGAGAATGGCAAGGAACTAAACTAGTGAGCAGTTGGGTGTAACCAGTGTGTGTGGGAACATTGATCAGAGATTCTGAGAAAGACATTTGTGTCGTTGGTGTGTGTGTCTACTTGTGCAAAACATGAAACAGTACCCTAAATTATTTAAATGCAAAAGTTACCAGCAGTGTCAACTTGAGGAACATTAATATAAGGCTGGTGTTAGGAAATAACATTACTAACATCCAGTGTGTGCAATACCTGCCTCTAGGGGTCTCTCAATCAAAACAAAACAATAAAAGTTGGTAGCATGGGATCATGGGAGTTGTTATCTTCATTGTTAAACATCACATTTTTTATATGTCATAAATCACTGGGTTCCCCTGCATAATTGAAAGATAAATAACTGGTGAGCACCTTACCTCCCTGCCATTTTTTAGTTCTGATCCATAGTATCTACACACATTGGATTTAACTCTTTTGTTGTGGAGGATACAATGGGGAAGCCAAGCCTTCAGCCATGATGACACGCTTAGGATTTTGTAAAGACTGGAAAGATGCAGGCTCCCCTTTGTGATAGTTCAAAATAAATCAGTGTAGGACTGTATGTTATTCTGCCACAATCAAATTCATTCTGTGTTATGCTCCGGGAAATTATGATTAGCATTTTAATTTTTTTTATTATTTTTACAACTACTATTTTTTAAACAATTGATTTATTAATCGTGACAAATATTGTCAGATTAATGATAACTAAATAATTGTTATTTGCAGCCCTTGCCAGCAATATTAAGCTACAAAATGACAGGAGTGACACGTTGTCAAAGTTAAGCGTGCCTCAACTTTCAACTTTCAATGGAAACTTGGTAACAATATAACTGGACACTTGGTTGCTCATAGTATAGACATTGCACAACTCTTCCCAGGTGAAGGAAGTTGGAGGAAGCGACAGGCTGTTTGATTTGCAAAGACATGTGCCTATGTACAGTTGTGTTATTGTAAACACCCAATTCCCTCCTACTTAGTAGTAACTTACATAAAACTATAACTATACCATACCAATTTAAAACGACGACCAACAGTGGAAAACAAAAATACAGAAGGGGGCAGAGCAGCAGAAGATTTATGGAAAATAGAGGAGTGTACAGAGGTGGAAAGCTGCTGGATGTCTGCAGAACACAATGCCAGTTAGCTATGAATCTGCCAGGTGCTCCTACCTGTCACCTGCTGCAGCACCGCCGTATCTTTATTCTTTTATCTCTCTGATGCCCTCAGCACAGGACAACACACGCACGAATGAACGCACGCACGCAGGAATGCACGCGCGCGCGCACACACACACACACACCATGTTGTAAATAATACTGCTGGTTTTATCGCTTTCCAAAAGTGCAACTTCAGCCACTTTCTAGAGAGGTGCAGAGTTTTCAATCTCCTCATGTCTTACAAGCACACGCATGCACAGAGACAGACACACACACTGTGGGCATGACACACACAAGCACACACAAGCACCAGATATTGTGCAGGAGATTAGATCCATCATTGCGGGGGTCTTTTCTCTGGCTATAGAAGGTGGATAAACTCTTTGATTGTGTTTATCCATCCCATAATGGAATCAGACTCGGTTCCCAGGGCAACCTGTCCAACAGACTCATGTGAAGCAGACACTCGTCAGTTGGAGCTTAAGGGGGTCTAGTTTGTCTGAACGCTCAGCAGTCGACTTCTTATGAAGTCGGATTTGAAAGTCCCTGTGGTTTTAGGTCCGTGTGGGGAAAAATAGGGGATGCTGGGAATTGATGCCTGGTCAGTTTAGACGTAGATATTGTGCCCGGACACAAAGACAAACATGTACAAAACACACACACACACACACACACAGACACACACACACACACACACACACACATGGTTAGGTCTTTGAAGCTTTTCCAGATGACCAGGTCATAATCACACAGATGTTCACACAGTCATGCTGTCCCTGTCGATGTTGTTTCCCCACAGCGCCTGATTGTCTCTGATTGGCTGCTTTTGAAAGAGATTAGATTGTATTCTCTGGAGATTTGTAGGTTTGCGTGTGTGTCTTTCGTATATTGTGTTACCAACAATAATTTAATGAAATGAAAGTCTCAATTTTCTGAATGCATGATAATTTAATTAAACCTAATATGGTTCTACAGACCTGTTGCTATGAAAAGACAGCAGTGGGAAGGCAGAATGCCCTTAATGCTTATCGAATGAATACCAGAGGGAGCTGCAGCCAAGAACAGAATTACTGAGCCACAATGTGGAGATGTTTTCAACATGTGTTACTTTCTCTTCTCGCTCTTCTGTTTGTCATTTCCTGCATTTTTCAGGGATGTAATCAGCCAAGCAAAGATAGAAAACTGGGACAGGGTTTTACTCCCCTCTGAAGGCTGAAATCCTGAAAAAAACCATATACTCTATTTATAAAGAACTGTATTCTGTGTTTCTTATCTTCTCCTGTCCGTCTGAGAATAATGTCAAGGTAAAGACAGAGTACCGGAGATGGTTGATTTACAGATATTCTCTTGTTGCTGTCCCACACATTTCCTTCTGTTTTCTCCTTTGAATTCAGCCTCAGTCGTCCGTCTTCCCTCTTTCCATCCCTCTATCCCTTGACAACATGAGCTGCCACTCTGTGTTACTGTCACATGAGCGAGCGCCAGCCCCCACATCACAGCAGCCTTTGATTGGCCAGGCCTTTCCAGGTCGGTGAGCTGCTGCCTGATAATAACCTTGTTTGATTGCTGGAGCAGAGATGTAATTGATTGATCTGCTCACCCTGTCTGGGGCTGGGCTTCTGAAGTAACCTGTGCGGATGTGTGGGTGTGTGCTGGAGTGGGGGTTGGCTGATTGTTGAGGGGAGCTTTAGATAAGCATACATGCACACACAAACCTCAGCCTGCACAGATGCAAACACATCCACATGTATCCACACACTTCTGTTACTGTAGTTTAATACACAGTGTGTACCAGAGGTGGGCTGATGAGGGAGAGAGTTTGAAGCAGTTTGTTTTTTAAACTCTTCCCAGCACATCTGCCCTGTGTACCTCTCTAAACAAACCCCAGCAACCAATCAACAAGTCATTAAACCTCATTAAAATTCTCCAACTCCCGCTGAAAGCAGTGTTTGTGATCTCCTAATTGGTGGTTACATAAGTTAGTCCATCTTTCTGGATAGTTAATTATTTTCAAAGATAGATGGTCTCGACTCAGTGCAGCATCTAATCCAATTGTTACTAAACAGACTCCAGGTATTTCTAAGAGACAGTGTTTCAGAGTAAATAATTGGAAAATAAAAGGAGGAAATTTGTCCTTTTTGTATGTTTGTGACGGAAATGTCAAGGTCTACAGGCTAACTAAGCTTATGATTTGTTGTTTTTGTGGTCTCTAACTACATGGCTTGCTTTAATTTATTGTTGGGCTGTCCAGCTAATGGCTGACTCATGTCGCACTAAGAGTTGGATGGAAGCATAAAAAGCCTCTTGTTGCTGCTCTTGTCTTCGATTTGTACATTTTCATCTGCTCATCTTCCTGTAGTTTTGAAGGATCTCTTTGGTGTTCACGTAATATTTATTTTCTCAAAAACATTCTGGTTCAGTCGGGTTACTTCTTTCAGATTTCTAACTCTGGATATATATGTAAACCAAACATGTCCTCAAATTGAATCATATTGGACCTAAACTGTGAGAGGAAGAGGAAGACCAAAACTCTGCAAAGGACAGGACATACATTTTTAATAGAGATGGATATTTCTCCCCTTTTGTCCTTCCTCCCCTATCAGTGATGGTTTCATCCCCGACCAGTCATGCTGGAGTCGTGGTGTGCCCATTGAGTGTTCAACCAGTGGAAAAGTCAAACTGGCAGACTCTGATTGAGTCTGTTTATCGAGCTCCTCTCCTCTCCTCTCCTCTCCTCTCCTCTCCTCTCCTCTCCTCTCCTCTCCTCTCCTCTCCTCTCCTCTCCTCTCCTCTCCTCTCCTCTCCTCTCCTCTCCTCTCCTCTCCTCTCCTCTCCTCTCCTCCCTTTGCATGAGTTATCTGGAGGTTACGGTTATGAATTTAAATACTCATCTGTGAAACATCCCCTTCCAAGACTTTGAGCCTTTCCTCAAAAGAGGACAAAAATCAATTGAGATGTCGATCACTCCACTTTAAAAGTTATCCCAACAAGCAGAAGTACACATGGTATTTCAACATTGCCTCACCTGCTCTCCTGTTTTTCAGTAAAGTAAGTGAAGCGTGGGAAGTCGAGGGATAGAAACACTTTTGCAATAAAGTGTAGCAACACTGAACCGGCGAGCTCCCCTCCAGGGCTGATAAGAAGCAAAAGTGTAACACGTTCGCCATAGCCCTCACCCCCCTCTATCTGTGAGAGGTCTCTTCTGTAAGACTGTTTGGATAAATTCATTACATCCACCCCAAAATAGACCTCACATCCACAACAACAGAAGAGGACAGGACAGAACAGTCTGTATGAGGGGAACGAACAACAGAAGGGAGGTGGGGAGAGAAGGGAAAAGGCGAAAATCCATTATGTTTGATGTTAGTGTCTCACCCTGGCAGCAAATGCTGGTGGAAAAACCCTGTGAAATGACATTAGGGGCGTCTTGTAATGTGATTTCAGCTATGTGTGAATATGAGATTTCTAATGGATTTGAGCACATTAGAGCAGTCTTTATCTGTAGTATTTATTCCCCCCTGGTTTCAAATGCAATTTGCTAAGTACAACGTTTCACTCAGCTCGAGCTCACTAGCTTTCTGGCTAGAAGGGATGTGGGGGAGGATTATATTATTTCTCTTTTTTCGTGGGGGGTGCTACATAAAGATATCATGATAAATATTCGAGGCACAGCATTTGTGACAAATTGGTATATTATGAGAGAGAGAGATTATTTCTGTAATATGTGCAGAGGTGTGCAGAGAAGAATGGTTTCATCAGGAGAGACTCTGTGTATGGGTATTTGAGTTTGTTCATCTTTCCTTATTTAATGTGTGTGCATGTGTGTGTGTATGAGTATGAGTATGTAGGATGTGTTTTTTGTGTCTGCATAATTCTACTTCTTCTCTCTAATGGGGGGATGAGTGCAGATGTATTGTTGTCGGGCCTGTTGAAGTCTGAATACCCAAAAAGTGCAGATCTGGAGTCTAACTTAATTGAGTTTAACCACTGATCTTCTTTTCATGGTGAGGTATATACACTAAGAGGTTCTCTTCCATGAATGGAACAGCTGTATCACAGCTTGTGACCCATTACCATGTTAAACCATATTTCAAGAATAATTAAACATCCCAAAAAATTACTATTTTTTGAGCTAGTAGTGTTTTTGGCTGCAGGTCAGTGCAGTAATGTTACGTCACCATGTCCTGTTTATTATTTTCCTATTAAACCTGCCCAGTTAGGCAAACCCAAGATTCTCGGTTACTTCGGTAGCAATGGTGTTTTTGATTATAGTTTTGAATTTCTGCATTAAAATGTCTAAAAGGACTTAACTATTTGCATTATCAACAATGTTCAAGCCCAGAGACATCTGTAATTTTATTCAAGGCAACAGTGAGTTTCATTTGGCCACTTGTCCAAAGTGTTAGCAAGCTAACTGGTGGTGCTTTGGAGCTAAACTTGCACAAAAGTAAGTACAGAATATCAGATTTCCTGTTGATCAGATTTCTTATAAACCCAGATTACTGTTCTAATATAAATGTCAAGTTGATATATATGTATTCTAATACACAGCTGGTGGACAAGTGCATATTGTAGGAAAATGCAAAACCAATTAATTCTGTATATTCCCACACGTTGTCAGCATTGAGTTTATTAAAAACAAAACTTGTTTCCCCTAATGTTTTCATCTAAATTCTTGCTTGACGGTGTGTGGAAATTAATTAATTAATTAATTTTCATGGGCAAACTCAGAGGTCCATAGGGAAAACTACAGATTTTAGTGAATTTAATGAAGTAAATGAATTCGGAAAGGTTGCTTAGTCGAGGCTTACTCGCTGATAGCTTTAGTCAGTTAGGCTGATTTACTAGATTGTGATCGTAAGAATATTCTGCTGCAGCTCCTCCCTGATCAGGACAGCACAGAGGTGTTGGTGCACACTGTGGTGCGCGTGTGCTGAGTCAGATTTCTGCCAGAACTTTTGATGAATGAACAGACCAGTTTGGTGCAAGACTTCAGTGCTGTGACAGAGTGCCATTTTCATAGCACTCCACCAGTATCTCACACTGCTTAAAAAAGACAAAGACTCATGTTCGTCTTTAATTTTCCTGACACCCTAATATGTGTCCCTGACTGATTGGGGTCACAGCATCCCTGATTAGCGTGCGCATTTACGTGTTCCTGCCAGCATTTCCGTAAATTGTCCCAAATCAGCCAATGTGGTGCACTCAGAGCTCTCTGCAGGCTTAATGAGCTAGATTAAGACGGAAGTCATTTAACCCCTGCCTGCATCACACACACACACACACACACACACACACACACACACACACACAAACACAAACACAAACACACACACATACAAATACACACATGCAAATACTCACACACACACACACACACATGCATATGTACCCATTACAACCAAAGAAGCATGAGCACACATGCACGCACACACACGCAATATAACTACCTCACCTTCACACTGTATTTCAGTAGATAGGAGATGGAGCGAGGCCATTATGCAAATGTCAGGTGTCAAGTGTAAATGAGATTGGAGGGATGGGAAACAGAAGTATTGAATATCACGCTGGCTCCCTTGGCAACTGCACTGAGGTAATGAGAGCATTCCAGGACTTTGGCTGGCAAAAGCCTTCGTTACACTGAAAGATAGCAGAGTCTAAAAGACTGAATAAAAATTGTTAAGAGTAAGTCCATTGAGTCGAGTTGGTCTAAGGAAGACTGGATAACACTACCGACCTGCCTTTTTCAGACTGAGAGCTTTCATATTTGGAGTATGACTGAGCAAGGTTGTGGTTGTTGTTTTTCCAGTGGTCTTTACATTTTACTATAGATACAACGAAAGGTAGGGCTGCTGGAGAGAATAGAATGGCTTTTACTTGTAGATTAAACTGGAAACTGCTTTTTTGCTTTAACTTATCATTACAAAGTAAATGTTAATTGCACAATGTAATTGCTATAGAATATTAACACCATCTGTGTTTTGATTGGCTCCACATAAGCCCACTTTCACTGTGCAATTTTGTCTGCCGCCGGGGACAAGTCTCCTGAAAAAGTAAAGGCTCAATTTACAGTACAACCCTATGTGCTTTCATGCCTCCATTATAGACTAAATGAATGAATAAACTAACACTTTTTCTCCTCATGTTTTTTTTCATCCCCTGCTCCCTGACACCAACCCCTGCTGTAGTTATTTGTTTGCACAAAGCATTACTCAAACTATGTTGGCCTACTACTCTGTATAGAATTGAGACAGTTTTACTATAACTTTTCAGTGAACATACTTTGTTCTTTGTTATCTCCAAAGTGTTGATCTGTTTTTCATGGAGAAAACAAATGCAGTGTTTCCTGTGTTGTTGGTAGGTTCAAGGCTTTGAGGAAAACGGAAATGATCCGACATCTTTGCAACAGCAGCGAGTTGAAAAAATGTCTGTGTCCACAATTATAAAACCTCATATTTTGATTGATAGGACCGTCGAACTGGTCTCCAAAATGTAATGAAAATAATGAAAAATGACCATTAAGATCTCCTAAATCCTAATGGGATGAAATGTTTTGTCCAAATAAAACTTTGAAACCAAAAGATATTCAGTTTTATATCATATCACAGTGTTTCAAGTACAATTTCAGTTTAATCAGAAACTGTCACTGTCGCCCGATACAGCTTACTTTAATTCAGACTATCTATTGACACACGGCCATATACAAATGTTCTTTGCAGGTCATCTCACTATCTGCCGCAGAACTTTGGCCCGGCTGTTGTTAAGCACTGGTTTTATACATCTCACTCTCTGCCTTTCAATTTCTTTCTTTCTTTTTTATCTCTCGGCCTCTCTAGTCTGTCTATAGCTGTAGGCTGTGTACTGATTATTATGACTCCTCATGCCTAATCCTCTTTTCTTGTCTCTCCATCTCTCCTTGTTCCTCTGACTCCCCTCTTTATTCCTCTGTCCCTCTTCTCTAACCGTGCCACTTACTGCTAGCCTCGGCCCCCCTGCAAGAAAAACAGAAGATTAAATATTCCTGTAATTACTGAAAACTCAGACTACAGCTTTTAGTTTAATAATGGATTTTATCGTTGAAAACATAATCGTAGAAATGTCATGTAAATGTTAAATGGAAGTACAGCACTCCTTTTTTAGATTCTGGTATACATTTTCAAAGCTACAAAGAAAGAGATGTCTCATCCAAAGTCTCTGCAAATGTAAAGGTTTATTAAAAAGAACATGAATTAGCATGAAGACCTTCTGCATCTCTTGATATACAGTATGTGCTTTTCGGCTTTAGGAGAATAATTGCTCATGCCAGATCAAAGTTTTCCTTCTCCCTCTACCTGTGCAGCCTCCATAAAGACATATATTTTCCGACGAAGCTCTTCTCACATGTGCTACAGACAGCAAGACATACAATATTATTCATAGGAACTGATCAAGATGACAACGTACATGTAGACTGACACTGACATGCTTGTTGAAGAGCCAAATGGGGATAGCACGCCTCACACTCTCCCTGGTGTCATGTTACAGCCACTAAAGTAGATGCATAGATTCCTCTGTGTGTGTGTGTGTGTGTGTGTGTGTGTGTGTGTGTGTGTGTGTGTGTGTGTGTGTGTGAAGAAGCAACAAATGCAAATCTGTTGTAGCAAATCAGGATTTTCAATATTTCATGCCAACAATGTAGTAGGCTGAGGCGATGACTGTAAACTGGTACAAGTGGGAAACACATCCCCAATATTTTTGTTTTCTGGATTGAGACGCTGACGTTCTGTCTATTTCTGGGTTTTTCCTCATATTACGGCTGGGTGATCGCAAAATTTCCTCCAAGAATAATTTGATTTTACTGCCGATAAGTTACAGTGCTTGACAATATGCTGTTTTTAACAAATCAATGGTATTGGAAGTCGGGAAGATAGGCGACATGAGTGCAGCGCTTCCTAGTGTCTGTACAGACAGAAACAGTTGGACAGTCACAACAACCTTAAATGTAAAGAGCTGTTGTGAATGAAATAATATGACAGCAGTGGTGTGGATATATTTTGCAGAGCCCAGCTGATATCAGTATCGGTGAATATTTTGTCTGTTATGATTTTTTTTTGCACAACATAATGTATGATTACCTAATTAATGGTTTAGTCTGTGAAATGTATTAAAAAATAATGGTAAAAAAAAAAAATGTAAAAAAAAATAATTCTCATCAAAATTTTACAAAGCTAGAAGATTTTTGTCCATCCGACAGTCCAAAACCCCCAGGACGCTTCATTTACTATCATAAATGACAAAGAAAAGCAGCAAATCCTCACATTTCAGAAGCTGGAACCAGCAAATGTTTGACATTTTTGCTTGAAAAATGACTGCAACTATCCAACGATTATTCAAAACACTGGCAGCTTGTTTTATTTCAGTCGGCTAATCAATTAATCAACTAATCATTGTAGCTGTAATACTGTTAACAAAGCAGTAAACCTGTGTCATCAAAGACGGGAAATCCCACAAAGTCAATCACCTGAATCCTCACAATCTAATCTTGCAAGCGCTTGCACTCTCACCAGTAATCTGACCCATCCCAGGAGTGAGTAGAGTGTCTCTCAGAGGAACACCTCACAACAAACCGTAACGTTACCATGCATTTCCTTCCTGCGTTGGTCCTTATTTAGATTCTGAGGCCATCCTTCATTCTCGCATCAATTCCAAACCAATCCTTACTAAGCAGTGCCTATCAGACCCTGATCAGTGGGGCTGCCACTTCCATCATAGACTCTCACAGATTTTATCATGCTCTCAAAATTAAATGTAGTCCAATCCATTTTTTGTCAGCCCAACAATCTATTTCTTTATTAGTTAATTATGTAATTATTGTCTGCTTTGATAAATAATAAAGAACACTCAGCTGAAATTTCTGCCATTTATTATCTGATGTGGACAGCAAATAGCTCAGTGGGTCTCCTCTCCTCTCCCCTCCTCCCCTCCCCTCCCTTTGGTCATCCTGACACCTGAAATATTTTATGGACGCATTGTATTTGCCCATATGGCCGTGTACATGAAAACACACCGCTCTCACATCGCCTCCCCCCTCTGCGCACACACCTGTCACTTTTAAAAGTGAAACACACAAAGTTAAAGGTCAGTGCCAGCTCAAGGTTATCTCTCTCCCCCGAGAGCCCTTTCAAGTGGACACACACACTCACGCAGAGACCAAGACATGACACTACAACAAGCAGGCTTGGACAGGCTATGAAAGGATCGATGAATAATTTAACCCCTAACATCATATTTCCCCTGGCAGTAATGTATACAGAAGGGCTTGCATGCGATGTGTGTGTGAGCAGATACTCGTGAGGTGTCTATCCACTTTCATGTGTGTGCCCTATATGCTGAGAGGTGGCTATTTCAGCAGTGTAATGTGATGTGTGGGAGTATTATCAGAGCTGTAGGTATGATAGACATGCAGCCCTAGAGCTGACTTCCTGGAATTGCATTTTGTTGGCCGTCTCCAATATGAGACCTGTCACCTCGCTCCCTCCAGGCCATGCAAACTGTGATTGAGGCATTTCTGTGAGGTGTCACTATCAAGGGTGCGTGCTTGTGCGGGTTTTTGTGTTTCTGTCTATCTCCTTGTGCGCGACGGGTAATAGGCTGGTTTTCATGCCGATGAAGAGTTTTACACAATTCACACCCTCTCATCCTCTTGCTGTCACTCTTTTCCTCTTCTCTTCGTTCATTTCAGTGTTTTTTCTGTCCTTCCTCACTCCTCCCTTCCTTCCATCCATTTCTTACCTCTCTCCTCTCCACCCATCCTCACCTCCTGTGCCCTCCTACTCCTCCCCTCGCCCTGTCAACGCTGTCATAGCTTGGGGAGCCCTTCAGTGTATTACAGACCTCTCACCACTAGTTCTCTTTATGGCACTTTCTCTTTTTAAATTCAATCAGGCTTCAATGGAGCCCCCAGAACCATTTCAATTTACTACCTGGACGCCACAGGATGGAAAGTCCTATGCTAACATAAAGGTCTAAATGGAATGGAGGGCGAAGAGAGAGAGAGAGAGAGAAGAGGGATGGAGGAAAGGTTTGGCAAGGAGGGGAGGAGGGTGTGTGTGTGTGTACTGAAACGGTGCCACGGAGAGATAACAGCAATGGAGTGGTAAAAATAGAGAGAGGCAGGGGAATTAGGGGAAATAGGGGTGAGAGAGAAAGATGAGGGAGAGGGAAGAGTCTGAAGCATTACAGGGGATAAGAGACCAGAGATGACAGCGGAGGAGAGAGAAAAAGGCGAAAAGAAGGGTGGGAGATAGGGCGGGGGGGGGGATAACGGACGTACAGTAAGGAGAGGAGGTGATAAATATAAAGTGTTTTTGTAATCAGAGGAGAATGTGATGTGAAACGGCTCCTGTACTGTAGAAACCTGTTTGGAGGAATGCATCAACCTTTTGACGTCTGTGATACTATGTAGTGCTGGTTTACTATGCTGGCTGGGAGGTGTGAGGAAAATACAGTATATAACACACATATCTGAATGGGAATGTTATATTAAACTATTTCTGTCATTGGTGCAAAATCGTTTATATATAACCCAGCAGGAGCACATTCCTTCACCTGTGGCCATTGTGTTTTGGAGAAAAAAATCAAAACCATCACCATTTCCTCACAACAATCCTTTTGACCTCGACTTGCCCGTTTTCTTCAGGGCAACTCTCCATTCACTCTCCCCTCTGGGCCAAAATAGACTCCTCATGTCCATCTTTGCTGCTGGCACTTTGTGTGTTGTGCACAGGTTAAGTGTTTTTCTCAGTAGTTTTTCGGGCGAATTGAAAAGTGCTTTCACACTTAGCTCTCCCAGGGATAGTTGCCATTTCAGTCTTGCTGAGTCACTCACTGAACCATGAGTGTCCTTCACTGGCTCAAAAAGACTATATCATCACCATCAACTCTGATTAGAAAAGAACATAATGTTTGCGTCTGTGTGTCAGTGTTTACGAAGGTTAGAAAAGATGGACCTAGTGCTCATTTAGTCATTTTGGCTCCCATGTTGCCCTCATACTACTTTATAATTTACTACTTGAAAAGTTGGACGTGTGCGCAAACTTTTCCAAAGGCAGAAAATATGAACCAATGCCAGCTTAGCACTGGCAAATATATTTTTACTTGTTTCTTTCCTCTCTGGCTCTGTGTTACAGCAGCTATATCATAATGTACTGTAGATAGTTGCTTTAATTAGGCCCACATCCTCCCTCTCATTCTTCATCTTTTGACCTGAAGTGCTTTAGCTCATGCTGAAACTGAGAAGTAACTCATAGAGAGAAATGTTAGGCACACAGGAAAGGGTTCACCTTGATACTTCTCTGGGTGCCAAGACTTAAAGAAAAAAAGTAAGATGTTAAAGCAGTTTTGATTTATTAGGATCTCTTTTCACCTGACTGGGCTATTCTTCAGAGAATCCTCAAACATAAAAACATCACTTTAATAGTTACGAACTGAAACAAACACTGTTTGTACAAGTAGAATGTTAAATTTCCACAATTAGCGCCACAAATTGTGCATCTCACAAAATGACTTTTAAATCATTAAAAACAACGGATTACCAAAATTAAAATCCTGCACCTTATGTATTATATCATCATTTACTTCATATTTCTTTTGACTGATGGACATTAAAAAGATGCAACAAAAAATCTTTTAACTTGTAATATTTTTTCTATTCATTAGCTGTTTCCCTGGTGGTGTCAGGTAGTTTATTCCACCTTTGACCAGCCTTATAAGTTGTGTTTGTGGGCCCAAACCAGAGTTCAGTCTTAGACCACTTTATTTCTGTGGCCTTCGTTTGTTTTGACAGGCCTCTTTTGGACTAGACCAAACTGCATAAGTAAAGACACCCTGTTGTGGTTACTGTTTGTATCAGAATAGGAGTCACTTTAAGTTTAATTAAGACCTGCTTCCTGTATTCTGCTCAATCAGCTTTGTATTTTTTTTTTTTTACTTCCTGTCTTACTTTAATAAAGCAGTCCCCTTCCCCCTGTTTCTTTAAATGTCACCTGTGGGAGGCCACTTAATGCTTGGCTTGTTAATCAGACTTGTTTTTATAAGGAGGAGATGAACACTTAAATACTTAAGCATTGAGCAGAGTAAAATCAGACGAGGTACAGTATTTATCTGCACCTGCCTATCTGACTAGAGATTAGCGTGTGTGTGTGTGTTTGTGTGTCTGAACTGAGCAATTGGTGCCTGTTATTAAGAAAATAGGCATTTAAAGGCACCCCACAGACACACACACACATACACACCATGGGAGCAGCCATGAACAGTGCCGTCACCTGCCTCTCTGTCTGTATCGACATTGTACAGTGTGCACAATAGGAGTAATTTAGGCCCAGTAGCCTCCCATTGTGACATTGAGGCATCTTTGCCACTCTGTAGTCTTAATGGCTCAGTGAGCGAGATGAACCTCCCACAGCCCCTCTCCATTCATAGGATAGTAAAAAAAGAGAAGACAAAAAATTGCAACAGTTAGCCGACCATTAAAAGTGAATGGGAAATGTGCTCTACGTTCCACAATACTTAATTTTAAATGGAAATAACAAGTCTTTATACAACGGTAGATGCGTCAGGTTTTTAAATAATACGACTGCTTTCTTTTTTGAACTATTAATGATTAATTAATGATAGATCTTAAAGCATTTAACAATAAGATGATTTAGGGCTTCATATTAAGCAGCATGTAATTGTCTCCACTGTTTGATGCTGCTTTTCCTTATTATAACTGATCTTCACCACCCATTTATAGACTCATTAGTAAAGCTGCGAGTCCATTCTTATTCCAAAAAATCTTAGTATTTACCATTCGGCTGACAGCGGAGAGAGCCCATTATATATAATTCAGACTTCAGTGACAAACCTTCAGAAATAAAAAGATGTGGTCCAGTGAAGATTTAAAAGCTGATGTGAATGGGAATGAACCAGCAGCGGACAGGTTTGTACCCCTGCTGCTATGATTCCCTTGCCTTAGGCGACGCGCCAGGGAAGGTGTGTGTCTTTGAAACCAAGTTTTAGCGGAGTGGGGGATTTTTGCAAGTGCTGGATAAATCCATCACCAACAACTGTGAGTGTAATAATTAAAACATGGCCTGTAGACAACGATTCAGACTAAAATTCACTGGCATGCTATTATCACCGAGCAGGCCAACTAAAATAGAATTTACTATAATAATAATGCCTCAGCGTGACAGAACTGACTACATGATTTTTTTTTACATCACCTCTGGACTTGAGTTGACACAAATAACCCCAATGCTCCCAAATAGGCAGGAAAAAAATCCATGTTGAGAATTCCTGCAACCAAACTGGTGATGGCTGAATGCCTTATGTGGCAGTTTTAAGATTAATAATAAAGGCAGCATCTATCTTTGCACATCAGTACTTCATATCTGTACTGTATTAACCGAATATACCTTGACTACATCACTCTAAGACTGACGAGAGAGATAGTCTTGGGTTGAGTAAGAGAGAGATAAAGAGATGGAGGGTGAAGAGTGCGCCGTAGGAAGATGGAGGAGTAGGCCAGCAGCAGCGCTTAGGTGGTGATTTGTCTTTGAGGCTCTGTGGTGTTGGTGTTGGCAGCGTCAGCTAAACAAGGCCATCTCATTTCCTGTTGTCTGCAGGAAGCAGCTGTCTGCTACCGCTACTGCTGCTGCTGCTACTACTCAGAGCCCCTGGTCATCAATCTCCCCTGTTTTAATTGGTCTGCACCACACTGCGACAGGCCAACACACACACACACACACACACACACACACACACACACACACACACACACACACACACATACAGACACACACACACACTGACAGAAATAGGTGCAGACATAAATGTGCATGCAAGCAAGACACGTGTGGATGCACACACACACGCACACACAGACTGAACATCTGTAGGAAATATACACCTGCTTACCTCTGTCACACGCAGATAACCACTAATGAACATCGCACACATTTTCATACATCAGACTTGGCTTGAGCATTTCTGCTTATAATACATACTGAGCCTACATGTTCACTAAATGCATAGTGAAGTGCATACAGCATTCTTGATCATGATCATGTCTGTTTTCATGAATATTTTTACAGTCCTGTAGATGTATTGTAATGACAACAGGTCTACTGTAGAGGAAAAACGAGAGATTTAAATATTAATACTGCCTTTCTGTATTTCTGTAACTTTGTACATCTTCATTTTAATTTCTGTATTTGAACAAGTCAAACTCTCAGCAGAACATCCAAGATACAAACTGTTCTCTGGCTGTTTGTACTAAAACCCTCTGAGGACACGATGGCAGCACCCACAGTGATTTTACTGGGATTAGCAGATTTGCAGCTGTAAGCCTTACATTCATATACAACTCCGGTTGTAATAGGCCTTTTTCACACAATTTGACCACGGTATAGTATGAATATGAAAACAGTATATACATAATAACAGTGGCTCCTGTGTAGCCTTGACAGTTTGTGTTGCAGTGAGCCAGCATGCACAATGCCAGGATGGAAGCTGCTAAATGGAACCCGACCATCATTAATAATGTTTTTTTTGGACCTGTAGCATGACGTGTCAAAGTTTCTGTGATGAAGGCCTTTTTCGCAAGCAATGATTTCATAAACCAGTTCGGCTGGTCGCTAATTCATTAATCAGCTCCAAAAACTTACAATCAATACTCACCCAAATCCCACTCGAATAGCCATACCTAATTTATGTTTTTTTGCTAGATTTTATACTTTAAGTACTGAGGAGGCCCAGGTGTCCCTAAGGAGGATCCATATAGTCCAACAAAGTTCCCACAAAAATGAAAATTCAGGGATTATCTACTCACCCTTATGCAGATGGAAAGTTGGGTGAAGTTTCGTAGTCCACAAAACATTTGTGGAGCTTCACAGCAAAACAGCATTGCAGTGTTCTCCTGAACATCTGAAGTAGATGGGGACTTGTTTTAAAATGTAAAAACTGAAGAAAAAAAATTAAACATTAAATGGCTCTCTACAGCTCAACTTGCATAATCCAAGTTTTCGGAAGCCCCAGGATCCCAAATTGATTTGAAAATATGTTATTTACACCCTTTTTCAAGCCTAAATCTTTGCTGTCGCTGCTAAGCTAAAAGCGCTTATGCCTTCTGAAATGGGTGAATTTCCAAATGAATTTGGGATCTCAGGGGTTCTAGTGACTTGGATTTTGCAGGACGAGCTCTATGGAGCTATTTTATGTTTTAATTTTCATTTGTTTGTATACTTTTTAAAACCAGTCCCCATCTACTTCAGTTGTTGTTGTGAGAATGCTGCAACGTTGTTTTGCTGTTTAACTCCAGAATTTTTTTGTGGAGTATAAAACTTCACCTGACTTTCCATCAGCCTCAGGGTGAGTAGATAATGACTGAATTTTCATTTTTGGCTGAGCTTATCCTTTAAGGAATAGTGTGCTGATATTTCATCTCAAGACAGAAGCTTTTGGATTAATATCGGGATCACAAGTTTAATTTTGCTCATGCCTCTATACCTGTCTTTGGTAGAAACCTGTTTAAGTATCTTGTCACATCCTACAAAAACACTTTTATAAGTGCTAACTCACACAAAAATTGAAGTCTGTAGCCACGTTTCTATTTAATTGGGGAGCTTTGGCAAAGCCTTCGGGAAGCCTTTCTCTAATGATCTAAAAATATTTCTTTTTCATTTAAATGTGCACTGCTGATCTCTTCTTTTTCTTTATGTGTGCTGAGGTCAAGTTGAAATAATGGGGGGGAAAATAACTGATGGTTTATCTCACAGTGACAGTCCATTCTGTATGTTATCCATTGTGGTCTATACAGAGTCTATGTTCGGTTACAGCAGGATGGACCTCTGTTTTATATCCTATTAGCCTCGCTCTCCCAAGGTAAGGTCCTGATTATGAAGCCCATTTACACCTGCTGCTGTAAGCATGTGGACACACACCACACACACACACACACACACACACCATAATTTACATAATGCATTTTTGCACCTTCCCATCGCCTTCCTCTCTTTCTCTTTTGTTCTCTTAAACAAACACACACTCATGCCCCCCTTACTCCTGCAAACACACGCACACGCACACACACACACACACACACACACACACACATACACACACCCACACACACACATGCTCTCACACATGTGCAAACACACCGAAAGCCTTCAGCGTACGTGATGCAGCATGAGGGGCAAGGGCAGGGTATAAACAGCAGGGAGTCTGGCACAGACGTAGGCGGTGTGTGGGAAGACCATATGCATTTCACCAGGCACTGATGAAAACACGCTCGTACACTTAATCACACACAGTGTTGTCACATGAAAAAAACCCAATATATTCACCCATCTCTTTCTTTGTGTCTTTGTCTTTGTCTTTCTCTTTCTTGCTCACACACACATACACATACAGCAAATCCTGTACAGGTTTCAGATGGTACACACCAACTGGAATCTTAATTCTTCCTCAAAACCGTTTGTGATTGGGGAAAAAAAAAACTTCAGTCAACTGGTCTTGCAGTGTGAGCAAGTGGAAAAAGCTGACACAGTGCCATCCAGTGGTGGTGGTGGTAATTGAAACATGTACCTGAGAAGTATATTTTTAAGCAATACATTTCGTGGCTAACAAAGGTGTTCTGGATCAAGCCTTTGGTTGTACAAAATGTCATTTTCCCTCATCCATCTTTTCAATTTTCTTCTTCTTTAATGCAGTTCTAAACCATTTGCTTTGAAACCTCTTGAGTAGGTCTTTATATTCTCGGGTGTGACTTCATTAATTTCACACCGCTGTAGAAATAAGTAAGTAGTGTGTATTGGAGTGTGTAATATTCCCTGAGAATCAATATTGAATGTGCAGTTGGATAACAATTAAAAGCTGCCGTTAGAGCAGTTATTGTCTCATCCATTGGAATAAAAGCTAACGTTGGTTGTGCCATAAAAAGCCATAAAGTGTCACCATCCATTACAATCCTCTTATGACTCTGGAATCGTCCCGAAATGACTGGGTAGTGCTGCGGGTAAGAATAATCGCATATAGATAAGTGCTTTCGAGTGTCATTGGATGTGGTGTATTGATGTATTGACATGTGGCTTTACATTTTTATGTCAGTCTATGAGTGTGAGTGTGTGCGTGCGTGTGTTCGTGTGACAAAGACAGACTGCACTCACTCTCTCCCTCTTTCTCTCTCGGTTGGCAGAGGTTCCGCGTGTCCTGTCCTTGGCGTGTGACAGGTCTTTACAGAACAAGCCTTCCTCTCTGGGCGGCGAAATCAGAATTCACCATAGCTGATGGGTTCGTGCCTGGGGGGAATTCTGGGAGATTTAAAAATGCTGACTCTCTAATCGATCTTAGCACACTCTTATTCTGCTGTCTTTCTTAAATCTTTGTCTTTATCCCATTCCTCTTTCGGCATCATTACGCCGCCGCTGCAGATAGAGATGGATGATGGGATCCCAACCCTTTCCATTTAAAGAAGCATTTGTTACCTTAGGTTTAGTTCCCAGTGGGAAACGAATTCCGAGCTGCTGCTATGAAACATCTTTGTGCCTGTCTGTTCTCATTTGTTTCAGCTATTGAAAAAAAATCAAACCTTGGCTTTCTCTGAATAATCAGAGCCATTAAGATGCAGTGGGTTCGCTCATTAGCTAAATCCCTGTTGGTATAAATACATTATGCCATCTAGGAAAGTTATTTCTTGATGTACATACACATAGGGCATGGCATCTACAATTATCCAGCTCCAGACCCAAGGCTCTGACATCTGTTTTCAAATGACAGATAATTACATGCTGTCAAGTGCAATCATCAGCAGTGTTGCTGCTAAGAAACTGGGGACTGGAGTGGGACTGGTGCAGCTATGTTGGTTCCAGTGGAGACAACGCACCCTGAAGGGAGCACAGAGATGCTACGGCAAACTCTCTCTGAATTTGAATATGAGTCTGGGTGCGTAAGAGTGACTGTGCATATTCATTTAAGAGTGTGTGTGATGAGTTCCTGGCACATGTGAGACTAGTAGTGAGTGGATGGACAAGTAAAGGTGAAGTCAGTCTATAGTCTTCTAGATGGACAAATTAATTTGTTTTGTATTTTGTATCTGCCTTGTCTGAGCAGTTGTTGAGCCTCGAAAAATAACAATCTTCTGGGGATCAATCCCTAAAACCTTGACATAGCAACAGGAAGAGTGGTACTCAGAAACACGTTATACCTAACCACCAATTTTATACAATCTGTCATCTTCTAAAGATGCTTTCATAAATTAGAACCTTTTAAAAAAAGTGTAAATTGTGTCTATTTTTTAATCCGAAAGGTCAATAACCTAGAAGGATTAACCATTTCTGTGTCAACTAGCAATCTTTGTCATTATGGATTAATCTGCCAATTATATATGATTGATTTTGATTTGTTTTGTCAGTGGATTAAAGTCAAGAATAAATTAAAAATGCCTTTTTAACCTTTTTATATCACATCCCTAGCCATATTGTGCACCTGGTGAACAACAACAGACAGATTGGGCAGAAATGTTAGAAAAAATACTTAAACGATTACATCGATAACCAAAACATTTCCCAAATTAGACGAAACCTCCATCATGTCAAGCATCTGCTTTTCTTTAATACCGTTGAGCATTGTTTATTAGCTGATTATTTATGTATTTATTGTAACTGATCAGTAGCAGTCACTAAATCAATTTGCACCAGCGTTACAAACTCCCTCTTGATCTTCTTGTCCTTTTTAAACATATAATTCTAACTCTCTTCTTGTAACTGACGCCTACTATCACAACATTTCCTGCGTGCCAGTCTGTATAAATGTCTGCCACGGAATTTTCGGCCAACTGGAGGTTCTGTGTGTGTGAGGGTAGATAAGCAGATTATTTAAGGTTATTAAGATTTCACACACTGGGGCGAGTCTACACAGTGTAGTCGCTGCTGCGTCTCTGCAGCGCCTCCACCACATCTCCTTAGCGACTTGGCTGACACCTCCACCACGTACAGCTGCCATATGGTTGACTGGTGTGTTTTGCTGTCACCTGGCAATGAAACCGACATTGTTAATGTCACATCACGTCCAATTATAACAGCCTCATAAGCTGAAGCGGACACAATTAGTGAATTCTTGTGGTTCTGAAAGGATTGAAAGCATTCTTCAAATGAGTGGTGTTTTTTCAAGTAAATGAAGGCTATTTAAGGAAGCATGCATGCAATTTATGGATTTTTCTACCATTAGATTGGCTTTTATGTAGTATAAAGTGAAGTGGGTAAAGCCTTTACTACTGTACAGGGACATTTAATCCAGCAACAAAAAACAGCACTTGAAAGATGTTACCGGCTTTTGCAAATGCAAAGAGACGTGCTCAAAGAAAATAACTTTTTGGTAATATAGAGGAACTCCAGCCAGAGAAGCCTGGTCTCTTCTCTGAAATATCGAGCAGTAGCTCATGATAACTGGTGAAATGATGTCAATTTAGAGCAATGTAAAGTCAAGCTCAGTTGTAGCCCCGAGACATCAAATGAGTCTAGCTGTCATTTTTCGGTGAGAGGTCAGGCTGTCTCACCATGTTTCTGTGTAGGAGGTTTGGCTCCGAGTACGGGTTTCTGCAAATGGCCTTGTACTGCCTGCAAAGATAGCGCTCTTCTGAGTTTTTGTGATTCATTTGCAGTTGAGAGAACTTGATGGCTTTTGACTGCGTGTGTACATTAACTTGTTTGGTGTCATTTGTTATCATCAGCATCATCTTCACCAGAAGCTGTTTTTCTCCATGCAGTATGTCAGCGAGGTAGACATTTTGAGGATGCGGTTGTGGTGATAATGAGCTGAGAGAGAATTTCTTTTCTGGATCCATTTGGAAATGTTTAAGCTCCGCTCTGCTCTGCCCCGTGTTATTTATCCATTTGCATTTTCTCCCTCCTCACGACTTTATATTCCAAATTATTTCTTGAGTCTTGTCACAAAACATTCTGTTTAATGCATGTTTGTGTCTTGCTCAGTAAACTTATACTCTTAATGTGAACACTTAGGGGACACGTGCCTCGACAGTGCTTTTAGTCCGGTTACTGCGGCTAAACTTCCCTTGCAACACCCATGGGCTCCGTATCCTTGTGAAGCGGCCTGAGGCTCGGCTCCAGATGGCCGTCTGGATACACAAAGCCGTTTTACTGCCTCGTCCCTGCAACATTACTCAAACGTTATCACCCCTGCCTACAAAAATCCATCTGCTCACACACGCTAACTTGAAGATCCATCATCTTGACACTTGTATTGAAACAATGACAATAATGACAGCTCGAGATGGATCTCAGAACAACACGATGCACGCTTAAACTGGCAACTTTTGTCCTAAGATCGATTCTTGGAAATGAAGTTGTCAGCAGAAATTTTATTTTTCTTGTAAAGGAGGAGCGTTTAAGTTGTGCTCTCTACATATTTATGCACAAAAGCTGTATATCTGGCCCCCATTGTTTTGCAAGCTTGACGGTTTTAATGAGGCCACAGAAGAGTTTCTCCTACTTAACTTTCTGTTGTGGTGGAGTGTCAGCGGGGATCAATGAAGGATTTAGAATAGGTTTAGTTTCCTCGCTCACTCTGTCTTTCTCTTGCTCACTCAGAAACACAAGTATGCACGAACCCATGCACACGCACGCACACACTCTTGCTGACTAATTGGGTACATATGCTGAGTAGTGTGATCTTGCAGCTTGTGCTCCGTGTGTTTTTATGTGTGCCTGTGCATGCACCTGTTTGTATGTTTAAGCATGCTTAACTTAAGCTAATCAATCATCGACATCCACTGATCTATAGTCCCTGCATAGACTGTGTACCCCTGGTTGTCTGCAGTGCTGCCGCCTCTTGGTTCCGACTCCCTGTTTCCAAGCAATGGAGTTTTCTCCTGCTTTTTACAAATGGCTTTGTCCATCCAAATCACCATCTAGAGTCATCTTTGTAGCCTCACTCTGGATTTATTTGTAGTTTCTGTCCACCCTTTTTCATGATTTTCTCACATAAAACATTTTTCTTTGTACTCTTACTGTCAGTCTCTCGCTTTTCTTAAGTTAGGGTCATATATATTACAAGTCTTGTAGGTCAAAGAATTCTTTTATGACGAGTTTGATTTATTTGTGCATTTATATGTGCTGAGCGCTTGAGGAAGCACTCACTCTTGCATGTTTTGCCCTGTGGTGTGTGTGAGACTAGGCCAGTGACCAATGATTCCCTGACAAACGAGGTGTGCATGTGCCTCCACCAACCCATACATTACTGTCTGACCCTATCTGACCAACCAGGATCCAGCTTTCTGGGAGAAATCAGGGGGCATGCATAGTTAAGCTCTGATTGTTTTATATCATAAGTGCTGTAAATAGCTTCTGTATTTGAAGCTTAAATTGTATTAAATCATTAGGTTTTCTCTACACTTTCAGTACTGTTGCACACAGTCACATCTGAGAGTTGCCTGGTATAACTAAAGTCTTGCACTAATGGCCCCAAGCAGCTCCACTGGAGCCCTTTTGGGTTAACTATCTTGCTCAAAGGCGCCTTGAGAGTCACAAAGCTTTCCAAAATGACTTCCCATGGCAGATTTTACCCTCCCAGTCGATGTTGGACTCACTGATGCAAAGTGACTGTGTTGCTGGTCACAAGCCTGTGTCTCATTGCTCCTGTGATAATGTTTCAAACACTTTGGTGGTGAATTAGCCTCCGTTCACAGGTGGGGTTAAGTCCTAGCTGTGCTAATGTTTGTTTATCTTGACTGTTCTGCACAGGTTCATTCAGGAGATAGAGATGAACATGGGGCCAGGCCAGGCCAAGCAGTGCCAGCTCCGAGCCTTCCTCACTTACTACATCAATGACCTCTTCCTCAACCAGGTTAGTGAAATGAAATGTATGCCTTTTATACTGTCTGACAGAGAAGCATACCAGCACTCACAGCGATGCTTTAGTTGAACGCTGGAACTTTCCCAGAAAAAAACATTTTTCATAATAAAAATCTCAGCTGTGAGATACTGGTAACACTAAGTAACAAGTCACAGTCTGTTTGTGTTATTTAATAGCTGGAACCTTTCCTGTTATATTAGATTAGAACATTTCCACTGATGCAATTATTGGGCTTGTAGTCTTGAAAGTCAATTAGCCTAAATGTTGTACTGTACAGCACAATTCTTTATAAAATAAAAATAAATGACTCTCAAAAACGATATAATGAATTAACACAATGGCATAGTGCTGGTAAAATATTTCTGCATAATTTTAAACACCTCTTTCTCATCTCTTCATGTGCTGATTTCTTTGGTTTTAAAGCTTCTTTAGTGTGAAGCGTTTAGACAGTACAACTATTTATTTGTTTTAACAATGTGTTTTATCCAGAATTTTTTACACAAAATATTAGAAATTGCTTTGAACTGTGTTGACTTTTGTTTACGCATTTTAAAAAAATAATTGTTAAATCAATTCAAAAACACATTGAAAAATAGAAAAATACACACACAAAAAAAATATTCTAGCTTTATTCTTTTAATGTGACTCAGATATGACAACTTTTCTTCAAACTGTTAGGTGCGAACAGAGATCAACAAGGAAATTGAGTCAGTGAGTAAGGCAGCTGACCCATTGAAGATCCTTGCCAGCGCTGATACCATGAAGGTCCTGGGAGTCCAGAGACCCCTGCTGCAGGTGAGGAACATCATCAACATCTACTGTATATTCTCAAAACACTGTGTAGGACAAAATACACATCGTACTGTATGCAGTTAGAAAACAAACAACCTGTTTGTTCGGCACCGTTTCCCCTTTGTATCCCTGCCCAATGGAGGAGGGCTCTCTTGAGTACAATCACCACCTTCCCTGTGATCTCAGTTGGTTCAGGGGCACACACACTTAGACACACGAACACTTTGGCCCTCTCTGTTTCACTCTCAGATCATCATACCCACCCTGCCATCTATCTCACAAGATCATAATTGCAGTTGAAATAGTGCTTGATCTTTGAGTTTATAGCCGTTGCTAACTGGTGGTTATATACACACACACACACTTACGCACCAACTCTTGTATCTACCACTCACTGCCTCCTAGGGCCGTTTTCTACAGAAAGCAAGTCTGTGATTACGATGGCTGAACTAGCCAGAGAAGTAGAGGGTTTTTGGCTCAAATTCACTCTGCAGCCATACATGACACACACACCATGAGTGTATCACTGCATGACCACACAAGCAGCAAGGATGTGCTTGTCTTTCCTCTGGTCTTACCCTCCCCTACAGTGCCCGGTAAAAAGAAAAACATGGAAGTCCCTCTCCAGAACCAGTGCTTGGATTGTCTGGTGTGGGCTACTGTAGAAACATGGCAGACTCCATGAAAGAGTACTCACTCCCTCTGTAGATATAAAGGGCTCACTCTAAGGTAAAGAAAAAACAAAGGTTCTTAGTTTCAGGTGATTATACACAAATGAAAACATATTTATGAATATTATATATTTCATTTCTGCCAATATATACCCCTAAATCCTACACACTGGACCTTTTCAGTATACATTTGTCTATGTATGTGTCCTTGTTAGAGCTATTTCTTTCACTAGTTCCCTTGAAAATTGTCGATTCACTCACATAAAAAACATTTCCTGCCTTACTTCTAATGGTATTTTGCAAAGCAGATGTTGTTTTTTGAGTCGTGATGTTTTGAGATATCTACCTCTACAAATTTATTCTGCCACTGCAGTACAACAGAGATAAAATGGAATTTCATTTGTGCTGCTAAAAATTAATTTTATTTATTTATTTATTTTTTCAGAGAAACAGTCCAAATTAAAACTAATCTATGAACTGGAAATGTTAACCAAAAAATTAACTGATAGTGACTGCCTCATTAACTGCACCACATTTAACCACAGGCTCATCTTGCTGATTTTGGCAGCCTTTCCTATTCAAAACAGGCTCATGGCAGGTTGAAGATTACAGCAGTGCCAAAGTCAAGATCCAGACAGTTGGCAGGATTTTTCTATGTCTCAGCTGTCAGATATTCTGATGTTTGGTGGAGTATGGCTCTCCGTGTCGACAGTATTGTAAAAGAGTACGTTTCTCACGCACACATATTTTTTTGACAGGTCTGTGTGTGATGTGTGTGCGTTTGTCTTTGTCCACGCGGTTGTCAAGGAAGACAGTGTCCCAGAGAGGTAGTTTTGTTTGTGCTGTGGGTGTTTGTGTGGCATTCCTTGGATATGTGTGTGTCAGTGTGTGTGTTTGCTTCTGTCAGAGCCTTCCCGTCTGTGTGCCTGGTTCTCTCACAGGGAGGGAACAGCGGTGGCAGATCATTACAGAGAGAGAGACCGTGGGCGTTTGGAGTTCAGCGGGGTTTGTTTACGGCTCGGGCCCCTCCTTAACGAGGAGTGCAGCATCTTGCTAATTATGCTGCTGTGGCTAATGAGCCTTTCTGCTGATAGTGAGGAGTGCAATAAAACACTCCTTTTGTTTGGGCTTTTTGCCTTTTTAATTGGGCTAAATAAAAGAGCCTTCCGCTCTTCTTCTCCTGCCATTCACATTCGAGGGTCAGGATGGCATTCGTGTGTGTTTTTCGTACTTTTTCATGTGTGTATTTGTATTCATGTGGGTCTGTTTTGCTACCTGTGCGTAGTTGTGTTTTTGGTCTCCAATTTGAGAGCCTTCCCACTGCTTTCTTTCATGGCCTTCATCTACTGTGTCACTGTTATGAGAGACTCTTTTCTTCATTGCGTTGTTTTTATTCATTTAGTTGTCTTGAGAGCTTTGGATAAAGGGCTGTGACACCTTTTTATGCAGAAAATATTAACTTAAGTAGGTTTTTGGGTGTGCACAAAATACTTAATGTCAGGAGCTTCTGACTGGCCATTTGGTGAATCTACCAACTCTAACTGACATGGATAATTAAAGATTATAGTGACAGTAGTCTATAATGGACTATAACTACAAAAAGAGTTTCCAGTAATGGAGCAGATGTGGTTGTGTGTGCGTTTGTGCACCTTTGTCTCTCCATATCTATGCATGTCACTGTATGTGCTCCCTGTAAGTGCCATGATACTTCCTGCGCCAGGTGTTATCAGAGAGAGACACACACCGCTGGCATCAGTGCCAGCGCGGGTGACAAGAGGGTGAGAGCTCGATATTGCTACACCACATTAAACACACTCTCTCATACACCTTGGCTGGAGCCACATACGGGACACCATAGGGGAGCACATTTTATGGACGCATCTGCTCTCCGCAACCACTGAAGCACACATTAATGTGTGCAATAGTTCCAATTGGAAGATAACGTTTAGCATGTGTGGTTTTGTATGTTCTGGAAACGAGCTGAGGAGTTTAAGAGCCAAGCAGAAATGTAATGGCGCACATGCATATGCCAGTGCACACAGGTCTTTTTTAAGACTCATGGATAACTGCATCACTCCTGCCGCTTTTCCATATACATGAAATGTGTATTATTTTCTGACCCTCTGCTCTATGATATGGGATAAGCTTACCTCTGGTCCTCTTTTGCCTCCACCTTGCAGCATGAAGAGAATATTTATGGATGCATTTCCATAGCATTAACTTTTGGAGTGGACCTATATTATTAAATACATTTATGTTATATGAATTATTTGACCCTTTGTCAGTGATATCTCCCCAGCAGAAATGGACAAGTGACTTTGTGGAGACACCGCACATGAGTCAAGGTGAATATAACACCTTAGTTGTGCTTAAACAGCCCATAATAAGCAATACACATGCAGTCTGGGCTTAGGTTAATAAGAAATATTGATACCGGCGATGATTTGCCTATCACATGGCACCAGCAGTGTCAAATACTGCATTTATATATCATGTACATATATTAAATAATAATGATATGATTATGAGTCTGACACAGGCTATATATTGTCCACTAGGAGCAGGAGATAAGGGCTGACTGGGACAGTATATAGTTCAGAGGGAAAGGTTAACGTCCATCCGTGTGTCTGTGTGATAGCATAGCCTCAGCTGATAAATCTCCAGAGGAACAGTGGTGTTAAAGAAACAAGGGAGGAAACCAAGCCACACAGCTTTACATTTTTCTATATCTTTGGCTTATTTGATATCTGGCTTTCTTTCTCGCTTGCTTGATGTTTCTTTTGCTCTCAACCTTTCATCTATTGTGACCATTTTTATCCCACTCTTTATTCTTGTTTTTCTCTCATTTTTTTTTTTCATGAACTAGGCTCCAGTGCACAAACATACACGCCGCGAGCCCTAGCAGTGTGATGCTATCTGTCCAGCTTTGGTGTTGCCACTGATTGATTCATTTAATTAGAGTTAGATTGAGGGAAAAACAGCAGAGGGGGAGAGAGAGAGATGGGGAATAGAATAGAAGGAGAATGTAGGATAGGGAGGGTATGGTCACTCTGTTGGATAGCTCTGGAGATTGGCTCCATTAATCTTAGTAGACCCCCCCCCCCCCTTTTGTCCCCTTTCTATAACACACTAACATACAAGCATACACACAATGTGCACCTACAGCTTCACATAAGTGCAATGGAAAAAACCTGCCAAAACACCAAACGGGTGACTGCCTTTCCATGCCCAGAAGACAGCAGTGTAGAGCCACCTGCATGCCCACTCATAGGGTGCGGTTGTGTTTCCATGAGTGCAGATGAGTTGTTTATTTTCTGCTTGTTTACTTCATCAACCAAGACCACACTAGAGCCATAATTACATTACACATAGGTTCTCTCTTTTCAGCTAAGTATCATTCAGCTTTTCCTCCAAACAATAGCTGCTAACTAGCCTTTTTTGTATCTGCATATACCAGTGTGTGTTTGTGTTTGTGTCTGTGCAGTCACTGCCCCTACATTTTTATTAATTCAGTACGTGCCTGTATTTGCCTGTTTTTGGGGTGTTTGAATAAACACATAACTTGTTCTGGAGCCACATAAAGACTGGTTTCATTCTCTCACCGTCAGCTGCCAGAGCACTCACTGCATTACAGATATGCTGAGCTGCCAATGGCCTGCTAATGATGTTGACCTTTTAAATTTCATATTCACATGTAGCTTTGCGAGAGAGGAGCTATACACACATCTACACGTGTTACATGCACACGCACTAGCACATCCACCTCCAATAACAGTAATGACACTGACCTTTTTATTTGTGATGATGTGTGTAGGCAATGTTTATTTGTGGGGGGTTGATCGCTTCCTGTTGATTGGCTCCCTGCTGCCCCCACTAACACACATACGCACACACAGCAGAGATTAGAGGTTGGAGGGGCGGGTGGGGGGCCTTCTCTTTATTAAGGAGACTCTCAGCACCCTGCTCCCATCAGCAGACACAGCAATCACAACACAATACACCTGTTAGCAGCATCAGCCGTGCCCTGTGATTGGGACACAAGTGGGAGTGGGAGGAAAGGGGAAAGAGGGTGGTATGTATGCAAACATGCACACACATGCATGCACTACCCCCACACAGAGACACAGACATTACCAGAAACAAAACCAAAGCCATTTCCCAGGTTTATTAGTGGAACGTGAATCTGAAAGCGAAACACCCCATTTTAATTCTGCCAAAATAGGCCTGTTCACACTGAAATAAATATTCCAAATGCTTTTCCATTTAGTCCAAATAGTTTCTGGAGCCCTCTCCTACATTATCTGTCTTGAAATGGATTGTGCCTAAGCATCCAGTTGACAATTTTACAGCTGTTAAGAGTTATCAAGAAATGAGGCACCTCAATAAAAAAAAGAAAAATACCGCTCTTACTCGCAGCAATTTTGGCTGCACTTGAAATGAGTCCCTCCAATCTCCTTTTCCTCCACTACCAAGAGAGACAACGTTGTAATCACTAAGACAACGTGGCGGGTTCCAGTGGATTATTTGATTTTACGTTTCCACTTCAGCCTTACTTGAACTTAGATGACGTAGTGTATCTCAAACAGGTTAGAATCATACTCGTGCTCTTTAAAGGTCAAGAAGAGGTTGTAGAATGAAAGGATAATTTGAACCATTTACCATTACATATCTTCATTTTAATTTTTTAAATATCAAGATATATTTAGATATATTTTTGTACGGGGTCTTTGTATTTGAATAATAATCCTAAATGCTATGCTGTGTGTCACGTACTACAGTATTTAATGGTATTTTTTGATAAGCTGTTTCCTCCGGTACAATAATGTTGAAGAAGTTGCTTTTTTCCTATTAAATGGACTCAAATCCTGATCATTTTTTTGAGTCTAGCTCACCTCAGAGCCTTGTTTCTGTTCTGCCTCCTCTCTCACCGCTCAAGGTGTAACAATCCTCACCACCCACCTTCGCCTGGTTATCTCACACCAAACACAAATACTCCTGAGGCTCGCGCCCAGCTGCCCTGGGCCTCCAACCTGCCTCCGCCATTGAAATGTTCCTCTCTCACAACTGTGACACGGCTGTGCTTTGTTGATGCTGTTTATATATTTATATCAATATAATAGATATATATTGTACATAATATATGTGTGTTTGTGCTTGTCTCTGTGTGCGTAGTGACAGAGCGAGCATTTAAATGAGCAATGAAAAAAACAGCCTCGCCAACTACAGCCTGGGGTAGTACAGGTTCACATCATGCAGCGCTACCACTGACAGAGTCTCTGTGTGTAACGAGACATAATCTTTGCCTTTGGAGTGAGTGAGTTAGAGAGAGAGAAGTTGAAATGTCAGCGCTACCACAAACATGCCCTTTGGTTTGAAGGGAAGAAGGTTTTGGCTGTGGGCGCCTGATAAAAGTTACAGCTTGAATTTTTAGAAGCAAGTCAGTGCTCTGAATTTGCAAATGACAATCTTTGTGCTGCTGTGAGCACACACATAGTAAGTGCACGTGTGCCTGTGTGTGTGCTCGTGCACCAATACAATGGCTCCATATGGGCCTAATGGGGCACAGGCAGGAACATATACAGCCCCCACAGAATGCATTAAACAACATTATAATTTCTCTTTCACTCTCTTATTTGCTCACACAAACCAGTACTGGCCTAACCCAGTTTTTTGTGATTAATAATTCAGAATAACTGATGATAGTAAGTGATAAATAATTATACGTAATGCTAAGGGCATCCGTCTCACATCCACCAGAAGGCAATGCTGTTTGCAAAAGATGCAAGAGGATCATGGAGTGATTAGTAAAAATTACTTTTGGGTTACTATGTTGAACCAAATCTGAACTCTTGGGTGATTCCTGGGATTAGTATACCCAGACGCTCCATTTTTCACCCTGCATTTGTGTTTTTTGTGTGGGTGTGAAAAGGGTGTGTGTAATATGGAAGCCCATCTGTAATCAGCCAAGTGTGATATTGCTCCTCATCTCTCAATTAGAACACTTACAAACACTGCATTAAGCTTTGCATCAGAAGTGGTGATGTTGGGGGTGAAAAAGAAGATGTCTTCTTTTAATAATTCAATTTAGTTCACCCAGAAGCCATGTATGTGTCTGTTTACTTCATGGTGACATGTTTTTAATGCCATACTGTGAACATCAAAGCTGAAGTGCATGTGAACATCATTATTTGACTCTCATTCTTTCGCTCCTTTCAGTCCAAAATGAATCATTTAAAGGGAAACTATCAGATTTGCATCACTAGAGTGTGGGTACGCAAATAAACAATGGTAAATTCCCCTCCATGTTGCCTGCGCCCAGAGCTCCCTGCTCATTTGCCGGCAACTTTTGCTGGCCCTGGGGCTGTTGTTTGAACCATAGATTTTACTTGTGCATTTTTGTATGCCTGCCTCCATGAACACAAAGTATATAAAAGTCGGATCAAGAGAGAGCAAAATAAGATCTAACTGTCGACATTAGGCAGTTCTGAGCAAATATGAATCAAGACAGAGGCATTATACAGAATGAACATTCAATTATTATTAATTATTGACCAGTTCTGGCTCTCTCCCCATTCATTTAGATCGGGGCCTGGTATAGCCCAAAATAACAGCCCAGGGACATTGCCAAGATGGTTGCTGAGTGGCAAGACTTGCCTAAAAGGACTTTGATCGAGATTATGTAACTGCATTGCCTATTTCTTGCTTTAGAAACACATTTTAGTGGACTGTTTATCTGCAGTATGAGAAGATGCGTGGCCTTTCCTGCTTCAAAACGAACAATACCACAGCTCTTTCTCACTGACAACACAGTGAAAAGTGATGAAATACTCCTTTAATGATAGGCCGCTACCACATAACATGTAGCCGTCTTTTGCCATGTTTTTCTTGGAAATTATACACACTTCAGTAAACAAAGGCAGGCTGCCTAGTTGTCAAAGCTTAAACAAACTTGAATGCACAAACCTACAAAGAAGCATGTGTTTCGGTTGAGCAGGCACAAGCATGAGGGCCATCCGGTGTGTGTCAGGGGAGGCTTCGAAGTGTGGCTCGACTCTGACGTTGATGAATGATCTGTCAAGACGATGTCCCACTCATGCCCAGCTCCCCCTTTTACCCAGGAGAGGGACAGCCTCAGTGTGCGTGTGTGGGGAAAAGGGGACTTATCTTTGCATGTCTTCTTGTTTGTGTGGGCGTGTGCAGTTGTGTACACGCGTCGCTGAGTGCGTATTATTTTGGCAACCCTCGGTCACACATGTGAATGACATGGCACAGACATTACACGAGTCAGCGGTTTGGGTTCAGGGTGTGAGTGAAATGGCAAAGAGCACGGGGTTAAACACTCTGACCCCTGCGCAACCTTGAGAGGCACCCCATTATTATAATGGGGAAACCCATGATCCGTTTCCATTTCAAACCTGAGGCCCTCGAGTCCCCCCACAGCTTAGAAAACACACAACTGCCATTCACACACTGCGTGTACTCAGATATCCTAAGTGAGCTTGAGTGGATAAAATGCTCTCCCTTTTCTTTTAAACCTCAGAATGACACCTCGCATTTATCAGGCAGAAAATAGCAACAAAAAGTATTTTACAGATTACATCCCTGCACTTGTACTATTTTGATGCCATGTCCCTGTGTTTTGCTTTTTACTCACTCAACCAAAGGAAATAACTACTTTTAGCACCAGCTCAGGGTGGTTTCGGGAGTGATGACCGTGCATTAGCAGCTCTTCCACTCTGAGTGCTAGCAACGCCTTGTTGCTGTCATTAAACCGCTATGGATGTGGTCTTCACTCTCAACGGCAGCAGTTTACCCCAGCAAATTTCTCAGATCCATTTTCAAGACGCCAGTCTAATTTTCCTTGATAATTATGCTTTTATGTGGTAATGATGGAAAAGAGTAGAGGCAAAGTGCAACTGAACTCAGTTTCTGGGGTAATGTAATACCATGTAGTAGAATTATGAGAGAAATATGGGTGTTTTTTACTTGATTGCGCAGCATGCTGACCTTTTAAGCGTGAAACATTAGAAAGAGAGAGGGAGAGAGTAACACAAACATAGATGGAGAAGCCTCCATAGTGGATGATGTCTCCCATGTAACGGTCAAGTAAGATAGAGGAGATGTAGCAGAACACGCTCTCTCTACCACTCTCCCTCAGCCCTCCCTTTCTCAATCTGTCCCTTGATTACTTTTTAATGATTTCTGCAGCCTGAGACAAATGGCTGTGTTAAATGAGCAGAATTAGACAAGGGAGCTGGGCGCAAGAGCATTTGTTAGAGCAGGAGTAATGGATCGGGCATGCATTGTTTACTCTTCTCCATTCACTGGCTTGGCCGGCAAGTCCAGGGAGCAAGACTGAGGGCCACTGTTATAATTCTGACTGCACATTAAGTTTTTGACAATAACACATTGTTATCATCTCTAAATTTCCAAATGTTGCTTTTCTTTTACTTTTTTAATGATCTTTGCAAAGTCTTTAAATTCAAAACTTTATAGTATAAAGTCGAATCACTCATATTTGCCCACATTTTTAATAATGAATCTCACATATTTTAACGTGTAAAAATCCAACTAATGCAATATTTATCACATTCCGGTAAGACTAAAATTAATTATTTCCTAATATAACAGAGATTTGAAATTATCATTTGTTTGGGTATTCTACATTTGCTCTAGTGTTTATGCCATCTACTTTATAAATTCAGTTCTTGATCCTAATAATTTTCGCTGTAGCAGCAGTCCAGTTTTCCCAAATGGATTGTTGCTGTGTAAATACTGAATCAATCCAGTTAATTTTATCTAAAGAATCTAATTTGTACAAAGTCTATTGGGTTATAAAACTGTAATGGATTTATACTGACTGCAGAAGTCTGTCATGCTGTAGTCTCCCTGAGCCACCCACTGAATCCCTCGCAGCCTCAGCAGTGCTGACCCTTTAACCTGACCCTCTTGGAGAGTAGGCAAGTGTAAAAAAAAAAAAGTCCCTCCAGGCATATTATTATCACTGTGTCATCAGAACCAAAGCTTTTTTTTTTTTTTTTTTACAGTGTTACTTAAGAGGTTTACAGCCCCTCCAGCCAACACTAAGATGTTGTGCTAGCCCCCGCCAGAGCCACACTAACAGCTAACCTTCCTGCAGGGTCTGTGTATTTCTTCCTACCCTGGCAGACTGACAGGGAGTCAGGCATGGACAGTAAAGGGTGCTCCCTTGGCAGAGACAAGGCCTTGGTTAGCACTCCATGGGCATGGGCACTGCTATGGATCATTACTTCCCTCAGTGGAGTGGCTGCTGTTTGTGTGTGTGAGCATATGTGTGTGTTTGTGCGCTTATGTGCATGCTTGCCTGCTTGTGACAGAATGAGCGAGGGGGGAAACTGAAACACAGAAAGAGCTATTAATATTAATGTCATTCTATCGCATCAGGGGTCTCCTCCATATTTTTTGATGATCAATTACAGTCACTACTGCCCCCTACAGTCCTCTCAGAAACTCACTACTGGCCTTGGGCATTTAAAAAAATGTTTTATTAGCACTGAAATAACAGAGATAATACTATCACTTGTATCATATTATACAGTCTGGGGCTTGTACATGTTAATTATTATTATTATTTTTTATTTTTTTGGCCAGCCTCAATATGTTGTTATGGAAGAAAGTTATATTCATTGAGTTTGTCCCTAAATATTACATTTTCACTCTTAACCATTTGTTTGAATAAACAAAATGTTGGATTCGATCATCTGGTTGTCTGTGTTTTCTGCCTGGTTTTCCACTAAAAAGCAGGTACAGTACTAGCCTCTGGATGCGTGTACTCTCTACTTCTGCAGTTGTTTGCACCACAAACCACAGATGATTTCCATTTTATTCATCTTTGACAAAGCTATTAATTTTTCCATTTCCCACCTAAACAATGGAACTCCATGTTAAGTTTACATAGGAAGAACAGTGAAATGAATATTAAGAATCTATGAATAGAAATCATGTGTTTAAGATTCCCTCTCTGTGTATCTTTTTGGGATTCCTCTGCTGCACACACAGTACTGCTTTCGTAGTCTTAGCGTGTTTCAGAGTGAATGCAGCAAGGCTATCACCAAACTAATAGCAAGTTATCACTATTATTGGAGATGTAGGAAAGATTGGTTAAGTGCTGGGAGCAGGCAAACGGGAACACACTGAGTTGTAATCTCATTTAACAGCTCTTGAATTGCTCAAAGGTGTGCGTTTTGAAAAGTTTCCTCGCCGTGTGTATGTGTGAGTGCGTCTGGGGATATGAAGCTGCTCTGCTGTTCCCGGGCCAGCTATTAGTCACGCAGGAGTGGCTAATCTGTAATGGCTGCTGTCACAGCCCTGCCGTGGCTCCTGGTGATGGGCGCACTGTGACAAATGCACACACACTCACTTTCAGCCTGAGAACACACACAGCACAGAAGTTCAAAAACACACACAAATATGTGCACCCGCGCTGATTCACTTACACACAACGGATCATCCATTCCACCAGTACAGTGTTACGACTCCTGACAAGCTCTCCAGCACCAGTCATCAGTCCAGCCGCCGGTGACAGATAGACATGTGAAGTTGGAGCCATCCTGTCGTATTTGCACCGCAGCAGACTGGATCTGACCGAGCTTTTGCATAAAATCCAGTCCTCTCAAATTCCTCCATGTCTTTTTACTTTGTCTGTTTTTCTCTCTGTAACAATGTTCTCTCCTGTTTCTGCCTCCAGAGCACGGTGGTAGTGGAGAAGTCCATCCAGGATCTGATGAGCCTAATGCAGGATTTGAGTGCCTACTCCAACCAGTTCCTTGAGATGGTGTGTGACAAGCTCAAAGAGTACAAGGAAATCTGCAACACAGCCTACAGGTAAAGGATGGGAGAGGCTAGCTCACATGCAATTTTGTAATTTAAATTCTATTTATTAACTTGTGATAAGTAGGATTTATGATCAATAGGCCCTAAAAAACCACCAGGTCACTATCACTGTCTAAAATGGGCAACATTCATCCAAACAAAGGGAATATGGAACTAAGTTTGAATTGGTTCTTACTTTTTACACTGATGCTGTGAAAGGCCAGCCATTTGTGCTCCCGTGGAACCATGTAACACCTGGCCAGGTAAAGGGTGGGACCTAAAGAAAAAGGAGGGATAAGAGAGGGAGTGATGAAGGGGGCGGGAGACGCAGGAAAGGACTGACAGACTGCTGGGAGTCCATCTGGACTCTGTCACAGGTCAGCCTCAGTCTCACTGGGGCCTCTGAGTGATAAAGACAAGGCCAACAGAGGCTGCCAATGTGTATGTGTGTAATTGTGTTTGTATTCGTGAGTATACTGTGTACGTGCGTTTACACATGAACAAGTCTGTGTGTAGATGTGAAACCCCTAGAGAGCTTGTCTCCCCTGTACATGGTATTAGTATGATATTAATTGCAGAACCAAGCAGTTTCTGCAACCCAGACATGTGCAGACAAAGCAAATACATGTTGGCAGTCTGCCCCAATTTCTCTACGCGCCAAATCAGAGCTGCTGTAATACTATTTTATATGCCAGCACAGATGCTCGTGAACCCTGTGTTCAGCCACCTGACTAATACTGATAGTAGTCTGTAAGATAAATCATTTGTTCATTAGTTCATCATTAGTTACTGTACACTTGCTTAGTGGTAGTCTGACATTTCTCTAGTAAAATCTCTTGACAACCTTTCAGATGCATTGCCATAGAATTTGGTGCAGACAGTTTCTTGGTCTGTAGAAGGTTAATAATATTAACTTTGGTGATTCCTGACCTTTCATTTAGTGCCAACAGCAGGACAAATCTAAATTGTTTCCATCACCTAAATATATGACCAGATATCTTTAAAACTAACAGATGAATTCACTTCAGCCTCTTTTGCATATTTTACCATTAACGCAAATTAAACTTGTTTCTTGTCGTTATAAATTCTGTCCGTTAAGAGCAACAAAAACAAATATTTATACTGTATGTTGTGATTTATAACTTGCCTGAGTTTGTCTGCATGTCATTATGTGTGTCTGTGTGTGTCCTCAGGGGTATAGTCCAGTGTGAGGAGAAACTCACCATCAGCGCCTCCTGGTCTAAAGATGAGGACATCAGTCGTCTGCTCCAGTCACTCCCTAACTGGGCAAACATGGCCCAGCCCAGACAGACCCGACAGAAGAGAGAGGATGAAGAGGACTTTACTCGGTACACACACAAATACACACAGAACTCAATGTACTAGTGCATGTAGATGTATAATTCTGTCATAAATAGGGTTGGGTAAATAGGCAGATATACTACAGATATATCTGGGACACAATCAACTCATCTGAACCAGTTTCACTAGCGGTTTTGGACAGTACCCTATTGTAGTCATAAAGAATCTAAACTCAAACAAGTTGGATAACAAGCACACCTACTCGTGCACATTATACAAACACAAACAAGCAGAGGTAGACACCGACTCACTCTTGAGTAATCATGCAAGTAATCCCGCCCTCCTGTCTTTGCTCCCCTTTATTCACATATTATTGAACCCTCTGTTGTTGACTAAGATGCGCCCATAAAATAAGTCATGATTGCTCTTTTAAACACCCTCTATCTGAACATAGTGAGGAAACGAGGGAAGAACAAAATAGGAAAATATAAGGAGAGAGCAGACGGAGGCGAGGAGGGGGGGGTCAGTCTTATCGAAATTGCCTTTGAATGTGCGCACTCTTCAGGGAACACTGGAGCTCATCGGAGCGGAATAGTAAAGTAAATAAATAAATTGGTTATGTGGCCAAAGAAAGTCAATCTGTTGTGTACGTGCTCCCTCCCTCTCTCACACTCCCTGTCTCAGGCACACTCGGAAACGCATACACACACACACACGGTGAGAGCTCAGAGATAGCAAGAGAGAGACCATAAGGCTGTTTGATTTGAGAGCCGTAGATGTTTTCATCACTATGAAAGGGGGATTAGCTTCTGCACGACCGGCAACCCCAGCGCTTTAATAAAGCCTCATTAATAAGCTACACATGCCTATGTGCGAGTGAGAGAATGTGCGTTTGTGTGTCTGGTGTTTTTCTTTTCGCCCGTCTGTTGTTCAAAGCATTTTGAACTTGTGGGCATCCTGGTGACTCTGGAGGCCGGTCCGCATGCCATGTGTTTGCAGCACTGCGGTGTTGAAATTATCCAACTTCCCCGCTCTCTCGCCATCTTTTCTTGCCAGTAACCAAAGTCAATTATCCCTCCAAAACCACAAGTGCTTGCAAATGTAGTGAAAAAGAGGTTTTGATCTCTGTGTCTTTGTTTTTCCACCCTGTAAATCTCTGCCTTTTGTTTGTCTGTCTTCCGTTTCCAAGTATCCCCGATTACTGTTTTTTCTCTCCCACCAACTGTTTAGCTCCTCATAACTCCCTCCTTTTAAAGTAAATAAGATTACAAAGTTTTCCTGACACTGTGTCCATCTTTGTCATGTTCCTACACTCCTCCCATTATTCTCTCTGTGGCTGTATCCAAATCTCCACCTTCTGGACTTGCAGACTGAGCCCTGGCGGACTTCAGTTGTACGTGCCTTGAAGTGTTCACTGTTGTCAAGTCTGCATGTGTATGAGCCAGCGAGGCAAATACTGTATACTGTTAATAGACAGCTCTAGAGACTATAAAAATAAAATCAATTTGCTTACCTCTATATTCTTTACTTCTACATATTTCTGTATCATGATGTGGTTAAAGTTACGGTTCAAGTAACGTTTCATTAAAGTTATTGTTTTACACATTCCTAATAAGTTCTACAATGTCACAACTGTGTTGCAATGAATTCTGGATAATTAAATCACTGAAGTCCGATGAAGTCTGCTCCCTAAGCGGACTCTCTGGAAGTCTGCAGAAAGTTCACTTGAGAGCCCTTGTGGGCTGGATAAATTGTGGGTTTGGACAGCCCTCTAGACTTGCGGACTTCCCACGAATGCACCCGCAAAGTCCACAATTCTCCAAGTGCTGCGAAGTCTGGACATTTGGATGCAGCCTACCTGTCTTTGTATCTATCTAGTGTCTACCGTTCCCCCCTTTGTTTCTAAAGTATTTATCTAGTTTGGACATTTGTGCAGTTCATGGCCCTAATTCAATTACACATCCATGTGCACATAAATTGAACTCTACAAGTAAACACAAACTGTTCACACATTTATTTGTACGTCCATTCTGTTCAGCAATACGTTATGTTTTAACTTTTATTATAGTATTTATGTAAGCCACTCACTGCCTCTGCAGACAAGACATTTTGAGTCCAAGCAGCAAACCAACAACTGGTAATTTTCTTTCAGATAACATAAAACTGTAGACTGATTATAGGGTTTTTCATAGTCACGCCTGTTAGTCATCAGAGATTTATTTGTCAAAGCACTTTTTTGACAGCAATCATTTTTGATAAAGGGTGTTTGCTGGTTGAGTGACGGTCAAATTTTGTTTTCCTTTGCCAACAAAATATTCTGTCTATCCTTCTAACCACACAAACTCTTACCTCCCTCGCTCTCTGCATCATTCAGGGCGGCTTTTGCAAAGGAGTCAGAGGTGCTGACTGGGAACCTCGGAGACAAGTTGATCCCCCAGAATGAGATCCTGCGTGACGTCAGCGATCTGAAGGCTCTGGCTAACCTTCATGAGAGCATGGAGTGGCTCGCTGGTCGGCTTAAGACGTTCTTCGCCAACCTGCCCCATGCCTCTGGTAAGGAAAACATAATTTCGATCGTTGAGGTAGTCTGTACAACATGTTTGTAGCTGTTTCAAAGAGCCCTGGCGAGGTCAGTCGTGACTTGGTAAATAATGGTGCACATTTTCAGACAATCCAGTCTTGCCTATGCAGAATGGAAAAGAAGGGATTTTTGATTTTGATTTTAGTAAGTTCCAGGTCTAAGTACTGACAAAAGAATAGACAGTCTGGAAACAGACTATTGGCCCTATTCTGTTTTCTAAAATATAAAAAGGAATATATATTAAAAAAAAGGCAAGGACACGCATCACATCCTGCTAAACAGCTCTGCCCTAAGTGCCTTATAACTGTACTGACTCCAGACATCCGGAACCAACTTACTTTGAAAGAAAATGCAGTAAAATCTTTGAATTGCCTATATACAGTGCACATTTATGAGCTCTGCAGTGATGTAGTTATCAGAAAAGTAAGGAAACCATACATTTACAGCTGCGTTTATCAACGTTTCCATGGACAGTGTGAACAAACAAGGTTGCATAGAGGCCATTAATCACCTTTTTCTTGTTTTCTTTGTTTTCTTGTCTTTGTTCTTGTTCTTTCTTATATAAGAGATGAAAAATATGTGGGCTACAATAATGTGATATTATTTATTCAATATTTCAAGGAAAAAAATAATCCAAGTAAGAGGGAGCACTGGTTAGTTTACTTCCTGTTTGGGCAGAGATGTTTGACAGTCCCATTTTATGTGTAGGAGTAAGAATTGAATGGCATACAATGGGTACATTTTTAATCAAGTTTCTCGAGGGTTGGCTTGACAATCCGAAATATAAAGCCTGGTTGGCTAAGGATTCAAAATATGAAAAAAAAACTGGATGCAAAATGTGTGTAAAATCGTTCCGCGTCTTCAACATCCTACAGTATCTACCAACCATCCTCTGGCACTTAATTGACAACATAACATGGTCAGAATGTAACATACATGTTAGCAGTTGGAATTTTAAAATGGAAGCCTGCCAATCTCTCCTGGAAGCTCTCATATCTACCTTATTACTGCATTTAGGAGAGAAACTGATTAAATACAAAGTTTTTACAGACTGTATGCTGAAAATCATGTTCCTACTAACTGTTATTCTGTGGATTAAATAAATTAAAGAAAAACTGGGTGATATTTTTGACAAAAACATTGACATATGCAGTAAAATTTGTGCCTACAAACCCGTACCAGACATCTGTTGCTGTTATTGTGCATACTAAAAAACGAAATATTGTCTTTGACACATGAATTCTCCTTGTCAGATGGTTGCTTTACACCAAAAATTAGTTGATCCTTTCTGTCATTTTCTTTCCTCGGTTTCTCGTTTTTTTTCACTTTGGCACAGACAGATAGGCTTTCATGGCTGCCAAAAAATGTTACTAGTGAGTATGTGTTTGTGGGAAATGTGTGAGTTCACGTGACATACAACAGATTTCAGGAGTATGATGTTTTAGTGCAGCTCAAACCATGAAAGCACCTGAGGACAAGCCTCCAGACACCCTCTGACTGGTATATTACAGTATACAGTAATATTACATTGTGAACATTTTTCCAGGAGTCGTAACTACAAGTCTCTCAGGTCGTTAAGCAGTTATTGATCAAAATACTCTCCGGATTAAAAACCAGTGTCTGGATGGTTTATGGTGAATCACAGTTGGGAGTATATGAAGTTTTCTCATCCTTGGCTGTGCTGCTTTTGTAGCAAGACTTCTTACCTGTGGCTCATTAAGTTCTTGTTTGAGTGTATTATCACACACTCATTACCTTCTCCACTGGAGTTGTCAAAGAGCACTTTACACACACACACACACACACACACACACACACACACACACACACACACACACACACACACACACACTCATTATCCTTGGCTCTGCCTGTGTGAGTGTGCACGCATAAACGCCTAATCAGGACTCTTGAAAGCATTTCATACGTTCCCTGCTCAGTCATCATTTTTGTATCATTAATCACTGATCAAAATGAGGTGTCTGAGTTTCCATCCAACACACAGTCCTTAAGTACGTCTTGTTAATCACTAATAATTACAGCCATGTTTTCATCCTCATTATCACTTTGTGAACATGTTTAATCTCCTATTAAAGATTCCAGCATGTAATATTCTTCCTCAAGTCCATATCTTTTTTTATTAACATCACATGATAGCAATCAAGGAGTTATTACCACCGTTAAAGACTCTTACAGAAGGGTCAGGTTTGTTTTTGTACTGTAGGTTGTATTAGCCGTCTCTTATTTTGTAATTCTATCATCCTTATTCCATCAAAACTAGATGAGCAGTATTAAAGCTTCTCCCCAGATATTTGCAGCATAAACAGATGTCAGATTTGATTTCATCAGTCTCATGCAAAAGTCATGTTGTTGTTTATGACTTTCTGATAAACTCATTTAATATTTAACATGTTTAAAAAGGTCGTCAAGCTGAATTTCAAGAGTTAGATGGATAATGTGTTATCAGTCTCGACAAGATTATACTCAAATGTCGGTGTACTGTTGTGTATTAAAAATCTTTAGACAGCACTGGATTCAGTTTAAGCACATCAACATTTATTGGCTGTGATTTCTGCCGTGTCTTCTCGTCCCTGTGATCTACAGCGCCTGGTCGGAGGCGCTGTTAATCGCCTCCATACCTTATTGCCTGTTGTCACACTGGCATCTATTGGTCTTAGAGGATGTGTTCAGTCCCAGTGTGGTGTCCAGCCATGTTCATTGGGGGGCTGTTGAGCCCGCTGTGACTTCCCCATGATCCAAGGTCACTGTCCTTTAAGTTATTTTTTTCTGTCCTAGTGCTGCTATATCACCCACATTTTGCCACTGTGGATCAATAAAGGATTATCTTATTATCTTATGTTATCAAAACCTGCAGTAATAAGCACATCACAAAAATATACATAAGTGGTTCATCACCTACTTACACAGCTCTGTTGTTTATTATGTTACAGTACTCTGGAGAAACTTAGCCATGTTCTCTGCAGTATCTTGGTCCTCTGGCAAAGCTCTGGTAAATTATGCACCTTTCCTAGAGGGATAGAGAGAGGGGGCTTCAACCCTTATCAGCGATTGTCACAACTCTCTAGCTCCAGACCTCTGATTGCTCATTGAACTCGCACTATTTTGCTGTTCCACATCGCAACTTTTTCTTTTAGACATAAAATAATTAAATGAGACTTTTCAGATATTCTTATTTGGGCTCGACTTTGCCACTATATCTTTTTAAACTTCCCTTCCCTCTCACTCTGACGCCAGCTTTCTTCGTTTATTCGTAGATAAGAATTCAATAAAAGTACGGGAAGGGACGTGACATAATTATCATTAATTCTGGCGGGTGGCACTAATGGGAAGGATAGGGCAGTCACTTATCATGCTGGGACAGCCTCCGTATTGTTCATTATTTAGTGTTTGCCGAGCTGATGACAGACTACGTGTGTGTTGCCATGAGTGTTCGTGTGTATGTGCGTGCATGTGTGTGTGTACATAAGCATGCACTGCGTAAGATGGGACAAGGGTACGGCAGGGAAAAAGGACCCCACCTTATCTCATCCTCCACCCCCCCCGCCTCACATCTATGCCTCTCCAAATTGGATTTTATATTACAGAAGCAGTCAGGTATGAACAACTCATTTTCCTCTCCCTCTTCTTGCTTTTTCATTCCTCTTTCTTACTTTCTTGCTTCGTTCTTTCTTAGTATTTCTTTTTCTGTCTGTCTCAGTATTACTTTCTATATTTCTTTTCTCCACCGTTTTCTTTTTGTCTTCCTTCTCTCCTTCCGTCTGCCTCTTTCTAATCCTGGTACTGTGAACATTGTTCTCTCTTTCTTCAAGCGTTGAAGTTTCTGGTAGATTCTGTCCATGGCTGGGTGATCTGTACAGTGGACGTTTGGTTTGGTCACCTCCCTGTATGATTCAATCCTGCTGGATGTGCAGTGACACACATTGCTATGCTCTGAAGTATTAAAGATACCATGAAAAGCAGCACGCACTATCGACCCCTTCAACTTCCTCATGGTGCTGAATCTTAATTCGATTTAGGTGTGTGTGTGCACAAGCAGTTTTGTGCATCTGTGTGTGTGTGTGTGTGTGTGTGTGTGTGTGTGCGCGTGTGTGTGTGTGTTAGATTGTTAACAATGTCAGAGTGAGCTTGTGTGTATGCAGACAGACCACTGATGCTTATTGGCCGTGAAGGTGGCTGCAGAAAGGGTCTTATCACCCATCTGGTCGCAGCACTGGACTTCCAATCCACTCTGACAATATTTACCCAACAACAACACACACACACTCACAGACAGACGCTTGAGATGCAATGTCAGGTGACAGACTTGACTGTTGCTGTGTGTGTATGTATACATTTTAGACATCTTTAATAATATTTGCAGGTGTTTCTGGCAGCCTTGTTGGATCTTGGTATACAGAACATGGACCAGTGAAGGGCCATCTTAATAGACAGTCTTTTCTTTTGCATACTTTCTGCTGCCTACCAATACTTATGTGCAAATGTGTGTTCATGTCGGAGGCCTGACCATCATTAGCTGCTTAGAAACGGGCCCCTAGTCTGTGCTGCAGGGTTTCAACGATAACTACATACTCTCCTCATGGGACTAAGTTCCCCCTCTCTTCAGTGGTTGCTCTGCCGCTTGTGAAGGGCTTATGGGATACACTTTTCTAACCTTGACTACGGTGAATGTAGGTCTTTTCCCTTAAGCAATGATTTTTTTTTTTACTTGACTTCATTTAACAAGGCAGGTTGACTAAGAACGCATTCTTATTCACTGCACCAGCCTCGGGGACTGGTTGCAATGGGAGATGATGCTGTTGTTTTATCAGCAGTCGAAATATTGTCTTCTCAATTCTTATTCAATTCTGTTTCTGGCATTATGTGTAGCATATTTTGACTCTCTGCCGTTACAAGACACCATTAAGCAATCTGGGGTCTTCATATATCGATATCTTTAAATCTCATTTTTTTATTTTAATCTCTCTCTTCCCCCTTCACTTGCTCTCCTTCTCTCTGGACAGAAGTTCAGATCCCCATGTGCAGATGTTCATCCTCTACCAGAGGCAGCAAAATAATTAATAACTGCTCTCCTCTCTTACTCAGTCAGTCATTTATGAATCATTCATCACTCCACCCCTGCAGGATACTGTCCTTTGCTTATCTTTCTCCATTTTCTCTTCATTCCTCTTTTTCTGTCGAGGGGTAGGACAGGTTGTACTTTTTAAACAAAACAGATCATGATTTGTATCAAATATTTAGCGTCTGTGTTTTGTCAGTGCCACAGAAAAGTGCTGCGTCATATCGTTTTCTTGTTCTTTATTGTATTGTTTATTCCCTCAATGGCACACAGGTCAAAGAGTGTAAGTTTGTGTTTATGTTAATATGAACTGCCTGTGTATGTATGCATCTGTATGCTGTATGTGTGTAAGAATGTGAATTCCATCACTGATCTTCTCCCTTAATGTCTGCCACCCTCATCTTCTGCAGATGGCGAGCAACAGACGTTTCTCTTAGATGGGATTCGAAAATAATTGGATAAGCGCAGCACGCACGCACACACACACACACACACACACACACACATAGGCGCATGCCTACACATGAGTGCATAAATAGATACAAGACAAGCACATACATATCCTCACATTTAATCAGCACGGAGAGAAAAAAGAGAGCAAGAAAGTTGTCAGTCAGGACCAATGAGTCGTCTCCTTTTGCCCGTCTGTCCCTGACTCTAATGGTGCCCCCCATGCTGCTACGTCTCCCTCGCATCATCAAAGCAGCGCGGGTTGGGGGTGGCGGCAGGACTCTGTGTGTGTCTATGCGCGTGTGGTTTTAGGCCTGTGTGTGTGTTTCACGAACACCCCCTGGAGAGACCTCCAGCAGTGTGTGCCACAGCGAGCCCTTTTTTTTCCCTTTATGCTGCCAAAGTGAGTGAGTGTAATGCACATGAGAGGAAACAGAAGCCTTCGAGTCACTTTCACACACACACACACATATACACACACACACACACACACACACACACACACACAAGCATGCCTGTGTGCACATATACACATACTTGGAGGGGAAACACTCCCACAGGCAGACCAAGTGAAATGCTCTCGCTCTCTCTTACACACAACAGAACTACAAACTAAGAGAAGGAAAGAGGCAGACTGAGAACAAAATGGTCTATATCAGAAGGTATACATGTACCTTTTGTCAGGAGCTTTAAGTAAACGTTCAGTGAAGCCCAGAGTGACAGTTTTATATCTGTATAAACAGCTGCACAAACACTTGTTGATGTTGTTGCATTCCTTTCTATAATAACGTCTCAGATCATTAAATGCTGCTTTCAGATTACTCCGCTGTTTTGTTGTGGCTTCTAGTTTGACTACCAGTATTGTGTTTCAGTGTTGCATCCTGTATCTATTAATAATCTGATTAGGTGAACAGGGAGAATGAACAGCATCCGCTAAATACAATCAAATGAAGTTGATTAATGTCATTATGCTCGGCTCCCTGGAGAAATCACTGTGGATTTTTTCTGTTAAGACCAATCATGTTTGTTGTTCCTGTGGCTCATTTAGCTGGATTAATATATCGATACCGCAACCTAAAGATCTAATCCTTGGCACTCTGTTTTCTTCTAATGGAAGAGTCAGTTACTCATATAAATATATGGATTTATACACTGTTTATTGACTTTTTCTTCAAAGAAACCCCAAACTAACAGTCAAACTCATGCAGTCTGTGCAGTGGTAGAGTACTCTTTTGAAGTAAGACAGTCTTGGCTTTGCTCTCTCACAGTTTGACAAAACATGATCACTTATAATAAGCCTAAAATGTTAGCCAACCTACTTCCTAATTATCTCAGAACTCACAGTGGTGGTTCCAGCTGTGGTAACAATAAAACTGATTTTTGATAAAAGAAAGGGAGACTGGAAGTGAGAAAGGATGGAACATGTTGTTGCTGTTTTTAATTTATAACTGATACAAAAACGTGATTTTTCTAAGAAATTTAATTTTATGTTGAGGACATTAGTGCGTAGCAGTTTGATGATGTTTTCATCCACAATTTCACATTTTAGTGGAAAGAGTGAACTTATCAGAACATCTTAACAGTTTTTTTCTTAGATTTAAAGGAGCAGTTCACAAAAAAATGAAAATTCAGTCATCATCTACTCACTCCCATGCCAATGGAAAGTCAGGTCCCCATCTACTTCACTTATTTAGGAGAATGCTGCAACGCTGTTTTGCTGTGAAGCTCCAGAAATGTTTTGCGCACCGCAAAACTTCACCTGACTTGGGGGTGAGTAGATAATGACTGGATTTTAATTTGTGGATGAACTGTTCCTTTAAGCCAGAGTCAAAGTCTTTTACACTGCCGGACTTTGACTTGAGGCACCCTGTCTGTTACAGGATTAACTGCCTGCAACTGCAAATTACTTTGTACTGCGGTGTCCTCCCTCATACATTGTTGAGAGGTTTACTCAGGAAGACAGATAATTAACCAGATAAGTTCTTACATACAATACATACATTCAGCACTTCTGCACATCACATGCACACCTTTTAACAAGAAATACAATCTTTAACCTTCATCTCTATATGTCAGACACACAGGCCATAAGAGCAGCTGTCACACAGATGTCACATCACACCCCTGAGTGTATTTGCTTTGTTGATTGGATGGCCGTGGCACATACCTGACTGCTGTTTGCCTAGGCCAATGGGCTCTAATCTTATCCGGGGTTAATGTAAAGTAACTTTAATAGTAGGGGCGGAAGCATATATTCTCCATGTGCAAACATGGACACATAGAAGCACTCACCATGTAAAACAGCATGAAATTACTTTGATTTCAAACTGTGTAGAATCACGTGTACAGTAAGGTGTTGAACATAGGTAGTCTCTTGAATGTGAGTATTATATGATAAGTTAGTCCCATTTTTGAAATAAAGTGTTAAGCTTTCAGTTTGACTTTTAAAACCATCATGAGGTGCAGTTTGGTGACAGGAAACAACATCTAATGAATCACAGGTGTGTTAGCTAATTGCATCAATTAAGCTGATGATGTCCCAGACCTTCACTGCTTGTAAAATCAACAACACTTTCAACTCTCAACATCATGTCAACAACTTAAGTTCCTAGAAGCTTTAAGACCACTGTTCAAGTAAGATTTATATCTGCATCTGGAGGTAAACATCTTTAAGAAGTAGAAGTAGTTTTCATGAGTAGTCTGCAAGTTTGTTCCAGGTGTCTAGTATCAGTGTTCACGCTATATCATAACCTACATGAACATAAACAAGAATTTGTAGAAAATATAGCATTTAAAAATAAGAAAAAAAAATACTGAGCTTTGTCGAGGGGTGGGAGTGAAAGATGCCTTCCTGAAGCAAAGGCACAAAGTTGGAGATCTTTAATGCTATTAAAAGAAGTGAAAAATGTGTTTGGTTCATTTTGAAACTTGAAGCTAAGTCTGATTATCCAGGAGGTTTCATGATATCATTTAGATGTCTGAATTCACAACGTGATGTTTAATGTTCATACACGGTGTAGACTTAACCTTTAATCCGCTTTCAGTTTTGTTTATGTCATCAGCATTACAGCAAGGATATTTGAAGTGACATACTTTTGAATAATCTTTAGCGGACATGTCGTCCCATATTGTTATGAACTTAGATTCTTCTTACTTCATGAAAGAGAGCTTTTTAGGATTTGTATTACAGTTGTTTGAGTAACTGTTAGATGTACTCATCTTTTAGGACAACCAACCATCTTGATGTTACAGGGAGGTTTTTTCCGAACACAGTTCTGCCCCTGCCCTTTTTTTTGAGGTTCTCTACTTTTAAATATTGGTGGATCGCCTGGTCTCCTACTGTAACAGCTGATGTAGTGTTACCCAGTTAGCTTGAAAGCTTTAATTCATTTAAAACATCAGTTAGATACAAAGCGAGTTGCACTTAGAAGTTGACTTATGATTCGGGAAGTCATTTTTCCAGGTTATAGGACTGTACATGTACTACTCTAGCAGACTTATGGGTTTTAGCTACACCTCAAAGTAAGAAAGAGAGTAAGAAACAATGAAAACGAAAATATTTTTAAATGTGTTCCATTTAGTGTAAATCTACTTTCAATGTGTTTTGTGAATCCAACAACTTTGGAGTGAAATTCCTGTGTCATACTTTCTATCTGCTTTGGGGAATATCAGTCAAAAGTATTAGTCATGGAGAGGAAAGACAAATGAGCAGGTTATTTCGGCCTTCGTTCAGACTTGCTGCCACTCTGTCCCTCGCTGTGTGTGTGTGTGTGTGTGCATGTGTGCCTGCCTGCGTGCATGCATGTGTGACCTTCGGAAGGGCAGGAAGAGTAACTGGGGAGCTGGCTTTGACTGCGGCACATCGATCGTGGACCCCTGCATTCTCCTGCTCAACAGTCACTCTCCGTACACACACACACACACACACACACACACACAAACACTCGCCTCATTGACCAAATAGACTTACATATGAGTGACGGGGCCAATTTCTCTCCCTTTCCTCCCCTTGCTAATTTATGGCCATTGATCTACACCGGGCTGAATTTATATACACTCATCATGCTCTTGTGCTCCCCGGCTCTCTCTCTTTTCACACACGCACACACTCACACGTCTTTTGTGTGGTTTACAATGCAGCGCACTGACACATGCCCCTGCTGTCTCAGCACAAGTGGCGAGAAGAAAGTACAAGATCATGCTGAAGGACTCAGGAAGTGTACACATGAAATGACAATACATGCATATTACCTTGGAGCACAGTACAGTTTGTGAGCACACACAGATCACAGTAATAATGATGGTTTGACACAATCTTAGGGGTCAGAGGTCAAAGTCAACCATAGAGCAGCGCTTCTCAAACCGAACATTTAAACTTCATCCTAATTCCTCTAGTTCGAGAATGGTTCTTCTACTCACTGTTTGTTACAGTTGTGTTTGTTAATGACTTGTCTTCCTGTGTGTTCTGTCCTTCTAGGTGCGTCTCACTGCTCAGCAGACAGCCAGGTTGTCGGTGAAAGTGAACGGAGCAGGGAGCAGATCCTCCAGACCCTAAGCGACCTGTCCAGGGGTTTCCAGGACATTGCAGACCGCTGTCTCCTGGTATTGCACCTGGAGGTCAGGTATGCAGAAGAGAAAAACCCACTGACACTAAACAGAAATGAAAACACACACAGGGGTTTTATGTTTATTTGTTGGATTTATCTTAATCATGCTCCTGTTCCACTTTGAGGTGACAGTTGGCCTCATATTTCTCTGGCAGAACCATTTTGAATGCTCTAAAATCAATGGTAAAGGGTAACTTCGGTATTTATCAAGCTGGACATTGTTGTTTTGTGTCCAAGTGACTAATGGGGACAACAACTTTTGAAATCGGTCTAAAACGGGTTCTTCTCTTGATGGCAGCCGTCCCTCTCACTACTTTCCTGTCTGACACAACTTATTAAGGGTTTATTTCGGCCTTACCAGAGTTGGTGATTGTTGGAACAGTTGAAAGATTAACCATGAAGGTTTTAATAAGTTCGATTTTCTGTCTGGTTTGAAATGAAGTGTGTTTCATGATAATAAAATTACTGACTCTGTAAATGGAGTCTGGTGGCAGGAGCGTTCTGGCAGCTATTTCTGGTTAAACAAAAAAGATCTTATTCTTAAGCAAAAAGGTCTTCCTCTGTGAAGATTCTTTTTATTTCTGAGTAATAATTTGTTTTCCCCAAGGTAATCAGTTTTTGAAATAAATGTGTTCAATGAGTACATAGTTACAACCACATGGGTTAAGGTTACAAACAAAACAACCGTGCCCTTCGCTTTCTATTTAAACCTGCACACAGGTGGCATCTTGATATTTGATATTACCACACAAGCTTAAAGGATGTCTTTAACTTCTATGGACTAAAAGTACCAGCGGCATCACACTTCTACCCTAAGTTAAAGATTTTTTTCCACATCTTGAGTATGTGTTTCAAATGTCAATATCCAAGTTAATTTACCACACCATATACTTTCTCCTCCCACAGCCACTTATAGTCCTCCATCATCTCCCCTTCCTCCCATCCCTCCATGTACCACTATTTCCCTGTAGACTATTGTGTAGCTTATGCAATATTGTTTATGATTTCAGTAGAAAACCCTCCCTGAGGCTGATGTCTAGCTATATGCTACACTCCATTGACTCTCCCCATCTAGCGAATTTCCCCTGATAATGGTACCAGCTAAATGAAGCCATGAGGAAGAGAGGAAGAGGGGAGGGGAGGGGAGGGGAGGGGAGGAAGAGAGTGATGAGTATGGAGGTTAAACTAATGGTTGGGGGTTAAAGAAGGGAGATACAGTAGCTAAGTGCGAGAATGATTGAATAGAGAGATAAAGAAGTGAGATGGAGGCATTGAAAATGTAGTGTAGTTGTTGGCTTCGCCTCAGGGTGAAGAGACATACACTCATATCGTTTTATACCTTTCTGCTCAGGGCACTGTGATTATGGAATTATGAGAGTATTGACTTCTTAAGTCTAGACTGAAATGAGCCTTCCGTGGACCTAAATGACCTCAGACCAAGGTGTAGATGTGTTTAAATGGACGCAGAGAAGTAGCATTTTGTTAAAGGATAGGCTCCTATATATAGGAGTCGGCACAGCTGTAAATCCGCTTTGATGATCATGAGTGTGGCTCGAGACTGTTTTTATCCCCTATTTCAAGCCTAAAAATGGTTTGCTACCTAACAGTGAACCCTACGTAAAAGATAGAAAAAATGTTATTATAATACTCTGACTGTTTTTTTAAAATATTTGGTCCCTTGCAAAGTTAAATCAGCCTTGTTATTGGCAGTTGGTTATGAACCCATTTACCAAAGAATGTGGGAAATTCTACCAGCCAAGAAGAATGAATAACAAAACCCTTGAGCAAGGTTCTTTACCAACAATTACTCATTAAGAAAGATGAGCTTCTCTGGTATACACTGTCAAAACATAATTAAATGCTTTCATAGATAAAATAAAGGACTCGCCGTATGAAGAAGACTCACAGAAATCATTAGGCTGTTGTATTTCAATACAACGTTTAGGTCTTCTTGTACCTTTTAAGAGTTGTACAGCTGTATTCAGCCCTGTGCTCTCCAGTTTGCCCTTAACTAATCAGATTCCCTGGCTTGAATACTGCCCATGTATTGGTAGCTGAATAGGTGGATATATAATGAGTACTCTAAACATAGAAGGGCTTGAGAAGTGAAAGCACTCACCCAGTAAAAGTAAGCCTTCTTATTCTGTTATACTCTAAGGACAGAGAATTATACACCTCATACTTACCTCTTTTCTTTTTTTTCTGCCCTGTAATGTTTTGAAACTCCGCACAGGTCATAGTCGGTGTCAGAATATCAACAGTGAACTTCAGGTGTATGTTTAATGAAATAAATATTCTTTAACAACTTATTTTCCTCTTTCTCTTTTCTTTCCCTCAACTTTACCATCATCACGTCTCAATCCCAGGGTGCATTGCTTCCATTACCTGATTCCTCTGACTAAGCAAGGCAATTATGCCATTGTGGCTAATGTGGAGAGCATGGACTACGACCCTCTGGTGGTGAAACTAAACAAGGACGTCTCAGCCATCGAGGAGGCCATGGGGGCAGCCCTGCAGCAGCACAAGTTCCAGTACATCTTTGAAGGTCAGCACGGAGCCCCTCTTCTTCTATGCCCCTTCTCTCTGTTAATTCTGCTCTGCGTTGATCAGACAACCATTATCTTCCCTCTCACTAGGTCTTGGTCATCTGATCTCCTGTATTCTGATCAACGGGGCTCAGTACTTTAAGAGGATCAGCGAGTCTGGTATTAAGAAGATGTGCAGGAACATCTTTGTCCTACAACAGAACCTCACCAACATCACCATGTCTAGGGAGGCCGATCTCGACTTCGCCAGGTAAGAATCTTATCACATATATAGCCACAGTGAAGTTCACCTGGAGCTGTTTTTTTGGGTTCAACTAGAAACTAGAAGTGTAGGTTTGTTAAGGCTCTTAAGCTTGGACTAAGTAGCTGCAGGGCACATGCAGGTCCTTAAAAAGCCTTAAAATGCTTTCAGTTCAATTTTAAGACATAGACATATTATCTAATTTCATTTATCCATCCTTTAATTTCTTTTCGTCAAAGTGAGTGAAGCTCTCCTGTTACAAAACCTCACTTACCTGTTGGCAAAATGTAGCTTAAAGGAGACATATTATGCTCATTGTCAGGTTCATCATTTTATTTTAGGTTACTACTAGCATAGATTTACATGCATTAGTGCTCAAAAAACACATCGGTTTTCTCATATTGTCCAGTGCTGCTGCTCTGTCTGAAACGCTCTGTTTTAGCTCCTGTCTCTTTAAAGCTCCCCTTCCCGAATACCCAGTCTGCTCTGATTGGTGAGCTCACACACGCTTGAGCCAGCACCGCACACATCAACAGAGAAGCCATGCTAAATCGATTCTTACGTGCCAAACTGGCCGCTAGGCATAAATTACGGAAATGGGTGACATGGTGATGTAGTGTGATGTCACAAAGTCACGTAATTAAAGGCAAGACAACTGACGAGGCGTTTCAGGAGCAGTGTTTTCTGTGGGAGAGTGGAACTTCTGTTGGTGCAGAGTTTGACCTTTCTAACTTTTAAGATCCTTAACATGCACAAAAAACAAAAAAGTGTCCTAGTACTCCTTTAACCTAACTCATTCCTACATAAAACCTATCTCTGCATGGGACCACATAAATGCTACCTTTAAACTTACTCACAGTGCTTGAATAAGAAAAAGAGAATTTTTCCAAAAATCATTCTTAAATTTGGTTAGAAAGTATCTTGAAAACGTCTTAAAAAGCATCACATTTAAATTTCTGATATCTGTAGACCTCCTGTCTCTAAAATCCTTAGGCAATTTTCTTCATAATAATAATCTTCTATTAAAATGAAGACATATTCATGTGTTGGAACCGAAGGAGGATCATCTGTGTAATATTTCTAAATTATGTATCAAATAAAAAGTTGAAAAATACTTACTGGCTGATGATAAGTTTTTCAGTTTAATCAGTTGATGTATTGGTCCAGGCGTGCACAGTGTCTTCAAGTTCAGACAGCACAATGTTGATGCAAGAGGCAGACAGATGGTCAAACAGATTGTCAACCACACTGCGTGTCTGTGTGTGTACGCGCAGTTGTTGGTGTTTATTTCTTATTCATACGTTTATATTTTGTGAGTCTACCTGCTGGTGCCCAGTGCTGTCCAGCCCTGACAGGCATGGGGGAAATCAGCGCTCGGATATCTTTGTGAAAAAGAGGGAGGGAGGGAACGGGAGGGCAGAAAGGGAGAAGAAGCGCGATTCATAGTATTCATGTGATATTTTTTTTCTCTTTCAGAAGCTTGTGTCCTTGTCAGGAGAGAATGTGTGAGAGCAGGGGTGATGGAGAAGGAAGGGAGGGCTTAGGGGGAGGAAAATTGAAAAAAACTAAGTGAAAGGAAGTTATAGAAATGATGTCTTTCACAGGAAAAAGCATTGAATTGACTTGCAGAAGACGGCATGGATAGAAGATGGAGTACAGTAGAGTGAGAGATGAAAGCGAGAAGGGTACAGACAGAGAGAAAGGGAAGAAAATGAGGCGGAAAGTATGACAGGAGAAAAACTTTTTTTAGTTGGTTTTCAAATATTACCACATTGTTTTCAGCTGTCGATGTGTATCAGTGTCTTTCCTTTCTCAAAAGCAAAACGAGAAGTATAATTGTTCCTTTAGAAAAATAAATAAACATACGTCTGGGCCTATATAGTTATCGATCTATTATTTCCTGGTTTTAAAGGCTGTATTACAGTAAAGTGATGTAATTACTGATAATCATTTATTAAAAATCACATTGTGTTAATATTTTGTGAAAGTGCCAATAGCCATGATATTGTTTTAGTATCAAGATATTTGGTAAAAAATATCGAGATAATCGTGTTTGTTCCCGAGTCCTGGCATTTATGAAGTGCTTTTGGAGATAAAAATATGACTTAATACATTTAAAATTGTTCCAAAAACACAAGGTTTTTGACATGCTTCTTACATTACCGGATATTTTGCTATTAAGACCTGCTGAAAAGCCAACATTCAGGTTCTCTTTATTCTCATTTTTATGGCAACATGTCAACCATCTGTTAACACACACTGCTAACCTTTTCACTTTTAATATTTGTTGTCATAAAATGTGTTTTCCCATTTCTGCCATGTTGGGTTAATTAGCTTCTTTTCACAGCTCTTAGATCTTAGATCTTTTTCGAGGGTGTTATATGTTTGAGAGTGGTTATGTGTCTATGTGCTGTCTGTGTTTGGACATTTGTAATACAGTATGCCGGTATTGCAAGCCAAGTTTCCCTTCAGGAAAAAAAAACCCCAAAAAAACAAAGAAGTAAGCTGAAATGACCTGAACTGTACTGGATGTAGAGGACCATTGATTAGTATGTTATTTCTACCCTCTGTCAACTTTGATTATGGAGAAATGCCAGCGATGGCTCTTGTGTCTTTTCTCTCTTTCTGCCGCTCTCACTGATTACGAGGCGTGGGTGGTGTGGAGGTGTTGATTGGGAATTGCAGAGCACATTGTTTACAAATTCATGGCTTTTCGGATTGGCCGGCCTCCGGCTCCGAGACACACCAACTCTTGCAAACACACACATACACGCAACCCTCATACGCACATGTAATATGTACCCCTCGCTCTCATCCATGCGCACAAACTCAGCCAAGCCAATCACCATATTTATGTTTAGGACATGAATATTCATAAAGTGTGCTATGCAGCTCACACCTGCAAGCAGGGGTGACCATATTAGAAAATATGATGATATGAATAAGGTTAAATTATGCATTTTAGGGTTACCAAAAAAGCCACAAATAATACGCCTAGGCTTCCTTTTCAATTGACTCTAATAAACAATAACTTCTAACATGGTTTAATTATAAAATACATGGCAGACTGTACACAGTATGTGCATTGTCATTCTACCTGTAAAACCTTCTAGAATCTGATGTTCAAATCTAAAATAATCTTTCTGGCTGAGGTTACATGAGCTTATTAAATGGAACATTGTAAAAAGGAAATGATCTAAAAGAAATATTATGTAAGTGTTTCAGCCCCTCCAACAGATCATGTCTTTTTAATGAAGTGAAACAGCCATTTACTGTATAAAATATGGATGTAATTTCTGCATCTGTAACTGAAGTGCCTTGAAGCTGCAGTCTTTCCAATATCCAGCAGGGGGCAACTCCACTGGTTTCAAAGGGAAGTCTGGTTGTATGTAGGCTTACGAGAAAATGACCGTATTTCTCACTTGATTTATTCCATCAGTAAGCAGTGTCCTGATACGTTTATGGTCTCAATCACTAGTTTCAGGTCTTCTTCGATACAGGATGATTTTCATTTTGTAAATTATGATCTCATTCAGAGTAAAATAGACGATAAACCTTGGTATGCTTGAGGGCATGGCTACCTTGTGATTGACAAGTAGCTACCACGGCATATCCTCAGGTTCTCACTCCCAATCAGAATATCCTCAACAGCTCCACCCTCCTGTCCAAATATGGTCACCTCTGGCTCCAAAAAAACCAAGAACACGACCGCCACGATGTCAGACTCGAGGCTTCAATACATACCGTGTGTCAAACATTTTGAAACAGCTTTCTTGTTAAGATGTTGAGAAGACTAACATTGGCCAGGCAGAATTATAAGTGAAAAAATAGTCCGATGAAGAGACTCTAAGAACAGAATATTCATCACTATTTTATTACCACCTATGGAGAAACAAGAGCAAAATGAGGAAAGGAAGTAATCGCAGCAGGAAGCTGGCTTTTGTGGAAGGCTGCAGATGCTTGCCAATGTGTGTGCTTTTATGTTCCTATATATAAGTGTGTGTGTGTGTGTGTGTGTGTGTGCGCGCTTGTGAGTGTGTTTTGGCTGTATTTTGCCTCTGAGTGCCTGTGTGGGAAAGGGAGAGGCGAGAAAGACCTGGACAAGGGCACAGTAATAACCATTGATCTGAGTTAAAACTAAGGAGAGGCCCGGTAACCAACACTGCAGAACTCATGAAGACACACACACACACACACACACACACACAGTGACTCTCTCTTACACACACACACTCACTCCTCTCTCTCCTAGATTGTGAAGAAGGATGGTGAAACAGTGCCACCTTGTGGATGACTCCATGTTTATAGACAGTATAAAACCATAAAACCTACAGTATGTCAATTGTTAAGGTTGCTCATTTATGTGTGTGTGAGTGTGTGCGTTGGTATGGCAAGGTCCTATGGCAGTCTCTTGTCTCTCAGTCAGAAGTTTGGCAGCGATATTAGCTCGTGGGTCAAGGTCAAGCGCACACACACACACACACACACACACACACATACAAAGCTCAACACTGACACACAGACCATCTGCTCAGAAACAGTTCAGCGGCTCGGGCCTGTTCTGCAGAACTGTGTGTCACTGCAATGTCACATCTGTGTGTACTGTGTGCATGTATGTGTGTCTCTGTATTGACTGCACCTTCAACCTTGTCACTGCATTGATCTCCTCTCATTGTGTTATATGTCCACCTCCCTCCCTCTCTGTCTCTTCGTCTCTTTATGCTGTTTTCTGGTTTCTTGACAGATGCAGTGATGAGATAAAGGGGATGCTTTTATTTTGAAAAGCCCAGATGCCACGTAGTTGCCAAAAAAACACATCAACAAAACTTTGTGTTGCCTGGCAACAATCCACTCCGGCCTATTGAGAAATTTTGATCTGGCAGTGGATTTAATAACCTTAAATAAATACAGATCTAGCATAATTGGCTTTCGCTGCGATTAGAATCTCAGCACGTATTGTTTGCTGCCCAGCTAAGTTAGCAAGTGATGAAAAACCTTGAAAAACTGTCTGTTTTTTTTAATGATGCAAGTATTTGCAACTTTTTTGTTTTTCTTTTTCCTGTTATCAAGTTCTATTATGCTCTGCACACGTCCTGATGCTACAGGTCCTCTTGATCAACTAATCGTTTCAGCTCTAGTGACTGGCTAAAGTACGACTTGAACTATCTCCGTTGGTTTCCAAAACATAGGATAGGAGCACAGGTACCACACACCACTGATGCTGTGTGTCCTACACGAAATCTTAATGTAAACAAATGTATACCTGCTTGTCTGTGTAAATGCCTTCTATGTCTGGCGCAGACACATTCTGAAGTATGTCTTCCAGACATGACAAACTCGTAACACCTACTCACAACCAAATACACACAGTGGAGCGCCGAGCTGCCCAGTGACCCGTGTAGGCAGGTTGTGGGGCTGTCATAACATCCCTAGCTAACTCGTAAGCCCCTTAGCCTGTAGCTAGGCTAAACACCAGTCTGACAGGCTCAATGTGGAGATGCCCCAGAGTTCAGCCCATCGCACCCACCTGTCTGCTACTGGAAATTACCAACATGTGCGGGTTTACATGTCTGAATTGTACAACAGCCCTGTGTAGTCCCGAAGTGAACCGCCCCAGCCTCGGCGTGTCTCTAAGGTTCTGTGTGTGCGCATCCGCAAATAAACTGTCTTTGGTTTTGTGTGTGTGTGTGTATATCTGAACCCCAGTGTGTGTGTGTGTGTGTGTGTGTGTGTGTGTGTGTGTGTGTGTGTGTCGAGGTGACAGGCTAGTGTGTCTACAGAGAATGTGGTAATAAGTACAGTTGACGGCCGTGTCAGGAGGTAGTGGGTGTCAACAGATAAAACTGTTTGTATTTAGGCCTGGCTTCGGTACACTGTCACTTCGCTCGGCTTCTGTCTCCCTTCCTGTCACCTTGTGTCTCTCTCTTTATCTCTCTCTTCCTCCTCTCTCAGTCCCATTTGCTTCATTTTTCTCTCACTCTCTTTTTTCTTTTTGCTACCGTCCAACCACCTGCACCGCCTCTGCTGAATTGTTATTCTCTCCCCCCTTCTTCCTCCAGCCCCTCCCTTCCTCTGCCCCTTTTTTCTGTTCGTGCATGCGCAAAATGCAGTATGATGAGACTGGTCTTTGCTGATGAAGCCTGTCTATCCGTGCTGTCTGTGTGTGTTTATGATGACGCTGGTCTTTGCTGATGAAGCCAGTGAGAGTGTGTGTATGTGTGTGTGTTGTGCGTGGCGCAGCATGATGGGACTGGTCTTTGCTGATGAAGCTTTAGTCTCAGTGTCTCTGCAGACCTTTCCTCATTACCAGAGGAGAGACAATTGCACTGCCTTGGAGGGAAAGAGAGACAGAGGGAGGCCAGGGGAGGGAGAGATACTTCGGAGGGAGATTGAAAATAGATAGATGGATGGAGGATGGATGTAGACGGATGTAAAGACTTAGACTACATCCATTAAGATTTGGGAATTGCACAATTAGTGGACTTGTCGCTTAATCGTTGCTTCCTTCACTCGTCGGCACCAGACATACTAGTGTCATAATTTGCACTTAAATGTCATGTCTTCCTAGTCAAATGTTTATTTCTAAACAACAAGCATCTATAACTAATGTTAACAATGCCATTTTGTTGTGCATCTGAGAGGTTGCATTCATCAAATGAAAATGCCGTAATCAGGCACACTTCCCAAAGATTATTTGGTACGTTTAATTTTGTTTCCAATAAATGTCATTCATTAACTTTTATTAAGTGAGTCGTCATCTTGTTTTGTTGGATAATGTGCAATGTTCATAATGCATGGTGCAAAGTGCTCCACCTTCACAAGGATTTAAAATCCAATTTTGTCAGTGAAGAACGTGATTAATGATTTCAAATGGCCCTTATGATATATATGCAGTATGGTTTCTGAGAATGTTTAAACTTTAAATATAGATTAAATTGTGCTCAGTTTCCGTGTTTTCTTACTTTTAGACTAGTCGACTAGTCTAAGCTTAAACTTTTGTTTAAACATCAGGAACATCCCTAAGATCCGTCTTCTTTCAGAGCCAAATGTGCTGCAAGATTTTTTCCCATTTTCTTAACTCTAAACGCATAGCAGCTTTTCATCTCATAAAAAACAAGGCAGCATTTACATTAACTACATTTTCATTTTCAGTTTTCAAGTGTATCAAAACGGAAGAATGAACTTCTTAATCACCATATTAGAAACCCTAGTAGATGTGCAGTTTTGCCGCAGCTGAGATTGGTTAGGGGACACAGGCTTTCTGGGAACACAAGTTTTCCAGACACACAGCAGTCAAAAATAATGACTGTCGGAGCAGCGATGGAAGGATTTCTTACTGTAAACAGAGTTGTGACAGAAGTAAATCGGATTGTGCATTGAAAGCTGCTCGGCTCACAGTGTAACATGGAGAGGGGAAGCCAATAGGGCTGAAAATTATGATTATTCCTTCTTGATTAATCTCAAGTCAATTATTTTCTGAATTCATCGATTAGTTATTTGGTCTATAAAATGTAAGAAAATGGTAGAAAATGGTGAAAAATGTAGATCAGTGCCAAAGTTTTTTGACTACAACCCCAAAATGTTCACTTAGCTGTCATGGAGGAGTAAAGAAACCAGAAAATATTTACATTTAAGAAGCTGGAATCAGAGAATATTGACTTTTTTACTCAAACTAATTAATCAAGTATCAAAAAGTTTGCAATTAATTTGATAGGTGACAACTAATCGTATAATTGTTGCAGCTCAAGTAAGCAAGCAGTCTCACATCTGAATGCCTGATCTTGAGGGGTGCCATGTTACCGAGGCACTGTTATACTATCATAACAAAGTTGGCTGACCAAATAATAATGATAACACCAAAACTTAAAATGAGTGATCATATTGATGGTGAGAGAAAGATTTTAAGCCTTGACTTTACTGCCAAACTTCCCCTAACCAGGCTTAAAAATTGTTTACAGGAAAAATAGATTCATCACTAAAATAGGAAGCCAGGGTTTTGAAATGTATCGACTTTGGGGACCATTTAGGAAAAACACTGTTTTTTGGATGTCAAAAACATCCATTTAATGTGGGTAGGGAACTAAAACAGAGAGAAAAAGATGCCTTTTTAAAAACAGCGTCCTGCAACAGAGCCTTGCTGTTGGTGTCAGTAGCCCCGGCTTCTGTTTCTGCAGCAACAAGTCTTGGTTCCAGCTGATGGAGCGGATCATCCACAGAGTCTCTCAACCTTCCTGCTCCTCCTCCTCCTCCTTCCTCACCTCATCTCTCCCGCACTAACTAATGTGTTGTTCCAAACGCGCTGACAGAGGCAGCCTGTAATGGCCTTAATATTGTACACACTGGAAATGAGGGGGAATGAATTGTGCTGATTCTTGTTTTTCTTCTCTGTCTTTGTCTTTTTCCCACCCGCTGTCCCTCTTTCCCTCATTCTCTCTCTAGTGCCATTGACATACATATCTGTCTGGCCTGTGCTGCATGCACGCATCATAAATCTACTTAATATTCTTTGTATATGAGGGAAGGGGGGGCGGCTAATTAAAATTTAATAGAAAGCACACCGTGGAGGCATGTTGCTGCGTGCACACACACGAAGTTCTGCTCATTTAGATTGGACTTGCGGTGGAGGCAGGTGGAAATTGGTAAAATTAGCGTGTGTGTGTGTGTGTGTGTGTGTAGAGGGAGAGGGAGAGGGAAACTGAGGTCCATAAATAAAGACTTTAAGGAAGAGAACAAACAAAGCAACAATTTACTTTGGTTTTGCAGGTTTCATTAACTAGCTCTATCTTTAACAGATGAAAAAGAAGTGTTTGTGTGTGTGTGTTCATGTTTGTGTGTTAGCGTAGGTGTGTCGCTGGGGGTTCTTTCTTGATGGTGGGGCGCCAAGAGATTTTAATCTTATTAACAGCCCTTACCCTGTTTGGCAAATGGCTTTCCAACTGCTTGGGTAATGAACTGTTTGAAAGTGTTTTCAGTGCACACTAACATACATCACTCAGACACATACAAAGATAGACACACACACACACAAACACACACACACACACACACACACAAGGTAACACACAAACACTCTTTACACTGCCTTCTCTCTCTGAAGCAGCCCCCTCCCCTTTGTACTGAGCAGAGGCCAGATTGCCAGCTGTCCTCACGACTCAGACGCACGCACACACACACACACACACACACAGACTAACAACCAGCTGACAGTCTAGCACACTGTCGAACTGTGGACTTGTTTTGATATGAGATGCTACAGAAAGAAACTGCACTGTGGATATAGTCGCCCGTCATCAGTAATAAATGAGCATCAGTAGAAATGCCTTTAACAAATCCTGTGTGGGATTTGTCCCGAATGCATCGCTGCCAAGTGAATTATAGTTGCTATTATACTGTAGTTAAGCCCTGTTTTATAGCAGTGATGAGGTGTTTTTTTTATTTCCACTTGCAGGCTGCTGCATCAACAGATGGATTCCAAAGCTTCCAGGCTACTTTTGCTATTTTAACTGACAAATTGCAGGTTGTTTTTTTTTTAACAGGAGAAAAATGTCCAAACAGAATTTGGTGCCTGTCAAAGTGGTCACAGTCATAATTTCTGTTTGTTAGCAGGGATGTTTGTTGTTAATTTCCCACTGTGTGCATAACTTACTATTCTAGCAGACGGGTTTTCTTAATTGAAAGAGAGAGCTGAGTCTTAAAACTTGTCAGTCATTTCAGCCTACACATATTCAACAAAAACAACAAGAACTTGGAGAGATTTTGTTCTGGGAGCTGCACCCAGCAGCTGTATAGGTTGCTCTGATGGATGGGCTGAAATCACAGTTTTTGCTTTGAAATTTGCTATGAAGTTTGTGAAGGTGTGTGTGAAGGTGTGTGTTTGTCTTGACAATTGCTTTTGACCTGTACCTGTAATAGCCAGGCTTTTTACTAGAAAAGACTCTGTAGAGCGCTGTGTTAATTTACTGCTAATGCAAAGTAAACATTTCCTACAGCTGCAGGTTCACATTTAAAGCATTTAACTGGTGAAACATGAGTTGACTTAGCACTTACCGCCATCTTTCATCAAAAATCTGTCTATAGGGCAACACAACATTCATTTTTGGGCATTTATTGGCAGCGGATCAATTTTGAATATGTCAGGGAGTAGTTTTATACAGTCTGTGGAGTAATGGAACAAGAAGGAGCTGTTAAATGAAAAGCTGCAGGCAACAGGCTGAACACCTCTAACTTCTCAGTGAGGTAACCAACTCCTTTTCCCTCATTAACATTATTAGGTTCCTTATTAAAATTTTAAAAATTCCAGTATATTGCCTTATAGATTGCCGATGTGAGTGGCCTATCACAACAAGGTGGATAACTTCCAAATGGATTCACTGACTTGCACAAGATTTTGATTTTCAAGAGCCAAAGGACAGCTGACTAACTGCTCATGCCAGCTGGCTAAAAGGGGGGTGGAGTACTGGACGTGGCCTATAACAAAAAGGCTAATCTATCACACAGAGAGACACACTCACATTCACAACGATAGACAATGTAGAGCCCAAATAATGTAATTGCTTAGCAAATAGTTGCAGAACCAAAAAGAACAAACTAAACTGTAAACACACATCTACTCCACTGAAAATGATGCCCTTTCAGAGAGTTAGAATCAGTTTCAGGTAGCCAGGTGCAGTTTCTACTCTGTTTATTGCTCTGTTCAAAATCAACAGTTGCTTTCCTCTCCTAAGCTGTTTCCCATTGAGAGAAAGGAAGGAAGCCTTCTGTTCAAAGTGTCTCCCCTCAACAAAAGGATTCTTTCTGTTTTCTTCTTTTTTGTTTTCTTTATATTTGTTTTTCCCCATTAGATCAAATAACCAGGTGATTTGCCTCAAGCGTGCAGGTAATCGCTGGGTCTTGGGAATTAAATGGTAATGCTTTCGAGCGAGTGTTTTGCTGTACTAATGTTTAGACAAACACAAATATGCTCCTCACTTCAGGAAACCACAAGTGGGATCCATCTTTTTCCCCGCTCACTTCTCACTTGGTTAAGGAGTGAACCATTGTGACCTTCATCAATATTGACGAGCTTTTTCTTGAAATGAGCTCAGAGATGGAAAAATGAAGAAGACCTTGGAGAGAAATTGAGAGCAGGATGGAGAGTGAGACAGAATGCAAATGCTTCATTGGCCAAGGGCATTACTTGTAAGGAGAAGGCCAAAAAACCGATATTATGCACCCCTATTCTTCACTCATCTCTTCTGTCATCACTCTTTTCCTATTCCCTGTATCTCTCTATCACCATCCCATTCATTGTACCCCTCATCTTCTTTTTTTTTACTGTAGAATCTCTAAAATGACAGCACATAAAACACCTTGGAACAGAAGCTCCCTGCGCGCTCATTAACGCCTCGTTAGTACTGAAAAGGATCATCTCAAGAAGGGAATGGGTCTTGGATGGGTGGAGGAGCTCAACAAATGAGATAAAAATATCTTTTCTTACCCAAGAGTCTTTTTACGGTGCCATATCAAAAATCACTAAAGATTTGAATCCATTTACTTTCATCTTCCTCTGGCACAATTGAGAGCTTAACCCTCTTCCTCGAGATGCTTTGATGGACATAATTATAAATCACCCTTTTCTCTACTGTTGCGCAAAGAAAGATTCGGAAACAGATGGACTTTCTTCAGCCATGTCCGAGCTACAGTTATCTCTTTTTACTGAACGACTGTACTTGCAAAGCAGCACGAGCCACTGCTATTGAGTAACTGGCATCTGCCCTTGGCTAAGGTGGCCAATTTATGCTAGGAAGGGAAGCTTCTTCAGCCCAACATTCAGAGTGTCACACAGAGACAAGCTCATTAAAATACATACATTGCTTATACATGAACTGATACTCTTGTTACATGGGGAGCCAGTAACGCCATGTCTAGACATAAGGCATAGCAGGACGTTAGCAGAGCAGAAGCAGCTTCAGTCCCACGTCTAAACAACTTGGCTGTTAAATCTCACATCATCTGCATTTTGTTGCTCCTGATTGTGTTTGAGAGCATCTCACACACACTCAAACACACAAACAAATATTCTCCAAAGTTTTGACCTGTTTTGCCCCTAAGCGGGAAAAAAAAAAGGTCTGTCCTGCATCCCAACACCAACACCTGTGCATAACTTTACCTCCAGCTGTACTTTCTACACAGGAATGTGTAAATTATCTTTGTGACAAGTTGCTTTTTCTTTTCATTTTTTTTTTTGCCAAATATTGTCTACTCTTCTGTGAAATTGTTTTAATGAGTAATACATCCTATGCTCGCACACATAGCAGGTCTACCTTTAAATACTCAGTAAAAATAAAGAAAGACAGACACAGTCTCTCTTCAGTTCTGTCTGGCACATTTGATCTGTATGTCTGATATTTTAGTCATAAGTGTGAAGTGCGTGTTATTCACATATACTCCCTTTCCCTTTGTGCTCCTTCTATATCAGTATGTACTCCGTGATCTTTTTCAAATGGCCCATAGTGGCATTAGGTCCTGGTTAAAGAGCTATTAATTCCACACACACCTCCTTCCTGTTTTGGCCCTGTCAACAGTGTTTCATTAAAGCGGTATCACTAGTTTGTAGCCGGTAAATGTTTTACCTCTACCTTTGGCTCTGGGTGGTGGCAAGGGTGAGGTCCTTGAAGTCCTTTTTAAGGAAATTGGGCTTGACAGCAACAGCAGTTAGTTTGGCTTTTGTGCTCTCCCCTTTGTTGTTGTTGCTCCTTTTGATTCTGCACTGGAAAAATGCAAAACAGAGGAATATAAAGTGTTATTAACTGTTTTTTTCTTTCTCTCCCTCGCTTCCCCTTTTCTTTACTCTTTTCCTCTCTCTTCTCATTTTCCTCAACCATAACCTCCCGCCGACCTCCCTCTCACGTCATTCCTCAAACCTCTCCATTCAGGCAGTACTACGAGATGCTGTACAACACTGCAGATGAGCTGCTGAATCTGGTGGTGGACCAGGGCGTCCGCTACACAGAGCTGGAGTACATCAATGCCCTGTCTTTGCTCCATCGCAGCCAGACAGGCGTAGGGGACCTGAGCACCCAAAACATCCGGCTGCAGAGGCTGAAGGAGATCATTTGTGAGCAGGCGGCCATCAAACAGGCCACCAAGGACAAGAAGATCACTACAGTGTAAAGATAAAACAGGATAGGGTTCAGAGGGGGGTTGAGTTGCCTGGAAATCACCTATCGGTCCTGCACATTTTTGTTTCCCCTCCCTCTGATCCGTCTAGCAGGAGCATGTGCAGTGGATAATTGGGTCATATATGCAAGAGTAAAGACTGATAGAGGAAAAACTGGGAAGAATTGGGTTAGAAAACACTGAAATAAAGGCTTGCTCTAGACATGGATCATAATGTGTGAAATCTGTCGATGGAGAGTGTGTCTTCTCCATTTTATCTCGCCTGGTGTGATAAAAGTCATTGTAGTCGAGGGTTGACACAGATTTCTTCCAAACTCTGGGCATGTATATTATATATATATATATATATAAGCGTATGCCGCACTGACTCACTCTAATTGGGAAGCGAGGTGACAGCTAACACAATTGCAAACTTTGCAAGTCTAGTTCTCCATGTATCTATGTCATAAGGTAACCTGTATTGTCAATTTGCGCTTTTTAAAAGACACGACAAATGCAGCACTCGCGCTCTGTCTCCAGCAGCCCCCTCCACCCCATACTCGCTATGACTCCTGTGCCAGATAAAAGGCGATTGTCTTGGACACTCACCCAAACTTAGGCCCCATCTCATCTCATTTTCCTATTAGATCTAAACTGCTGCTCTCAATTACACCTCTATCTCTCCTCTCCTGGCAGCCCCATGGGCCCACTGATTCTGTCTGCAATAACAGATGCCAGATTAGACTGTCTGAATGAGGCCACATCTCCCGCCTGCTGCCAATTTGGGTTGGTCCCGAAAGATTTCCCTAGCTGAGAATTGTATCATATCTATGGCTGTTAAAAATCTGTTTATCTGTCTTTTTTTCCTTAGAGTTGCTATAAACTTGTGCAGCTAGTGTGGAAAGTTGCGAGTTGATTAACGTTTTTTACAAATTGGAAAAAAGAGACTCAATAATGAAGATATTTTTGCTGATTTCATTTTCATCCATCCGTGAAACAAGGTTTATTTCTATTATATTTTAAGTCAAGTGGAAAGACTTTGTGTGTTAAGGAATATGTGTGGGAATACATTTCATCAGTCATACAAGCTCTGATTCTGAGTCTTTTAAAGTGAACTAAACATATAAACTCAAGAGACGATCACAAATCATTCCCCTCCCTGCAACCCTACGTGTTTTTTAGTTCATTAACTTGGGAGAGAAGTACTTAACGAGAGGAGGAGAGGGGGAACGGGAGCCTTGTCAATACAGAGGGCCCGGCGCTGGTCTCCCCGAAGCCCACAGAGCAATCCATCATAATGACACATAGGCTGGGATCGATGGGAAAACAACCGCGGAGCTGCTGAGGGGCTTGCCTACCACTCTGAAACGTACACTTGGTGTAAAATCTAAAATCTGCTCATTCAGCTGTTCACTTCAGAGCTACTTTTGTAATGTTATACATGGGAAACTTTAATACAATGTTAACTGACTGTGTCATGACACACAGATACTATTAAACTATAATCACACTGTGCACACATAACCGATAAAAGTCCCAAAGGCTTATGTGTTGGGTATACTCTGGAAGCGTGACCCACTCCTGTTGTCCATGACTTTTATTCATGAGTAAAATACGTCAAATGTAATAAAGTTTCTGTTTTTATTTGGAGCCAAACTCAGCTCATCTGCTTTTTTATTTCATGTTTTTTCTTGACAGTGGACCTTTTATTTTGCACATTGTTAGATTATGTTTCAAGGAAGAATGTTTTGAACTTGACATGAAAATATGTTTGTCTTGAACAAGTTGAAACAGCCTCATTATTCCTCTGTCTGATTGTTGAGTGTCACCTTATAAATGCTCGATAATTACTCTCAATAAAGCACACATGATTTGTCAACGCATACACTAATACACAGAAAAAATAAATCCTTCAAATTCCCGTCTTGTTTTGTGTTTTTTTGTACTGCTTTTTTTCCTGTCTTGGGTGATTGCATAACAGTCATATTTCCATTCGGGGAAGTTCAACTGACAAGAGTTCATATGCGCAGCAACACCTCCTCCACACACGACAGCACAGTCCATCGCTGTTTTGATGCACCCGGGGTGTTACCGCCTTATATCATATGAGCGAGACGGATCCAAAACCAACACTAGATGATGTACTTTACCTGACAGGTGTGATGTGTGACATGGATTGAAGCATGAAGTGCTCAAGTGCAGCATAGTGGAATCAGAAAAATAAACACAGACAGCATACCTCCTGAAGACTTGTGTTGTTGAAGTTCATATCTGTTGGAATCTGGTGTGAGGTTTGCAAAGCCTGTGTTATAAGCCACATTTTGTCTACTTTTATGGAGTCCTAAACAAAAGGATGACCCAGAAGCTAAAATGTAAAATACATTATTGGAAACCTTAGTAGTACCATGTTGATTTTCAGCCATTATGAACAGCATATTTCACAATGTTGTTCAACTGGTGATTAATAACATGAAATCTGTTTCTTGTCCAGCCAGTACTCCAAGTCAATGAACCTTTAAGTAAATACTCTTTCACCTGTCTTATTAGGGCTCCCTATGCACACTACCAGTAAGACGGCGTCATTGTCTGTGCCTTATGAGTGCATTATAAAGTCTCATGAATGTACTTTATACAGAGTGTTACCGTATTCTTGTCACTTTCCAGAGTTTCCCCTTCTCTTTATTAAATAACCGTGGAAACGGGCTCACAGTGCCACTGTAGTTGTTAAGGAGCAAGCAGACTACATCACCCACAACTCCTTTCACTTCTCATTTGTTGCCTAGCGACGACCGTCTTTGACAACGACGGTGAACGCTTCGTGTGAGAAGATAACTTACTAGCTAGCTTAGCAAACACGGGGATATTTTGACTTTTTTTTCTCACAGTTGCCACTTTTCATTATTTAGTCGTTTTAAAGAAAGTTTTCATCATGAAATAATGAAGGAAACAACGAGTGAACCGTTTTCCCCAGTGTCGCCTGGCTGCTGTCCCCCAGGGTCCCATAGTGACGCCGCCCTTGCTGAGGCTCCCAGCTGCGGTGAGCCAGAAGACAACAGAGAGATGGAGGTAAGGAGTAGTAACTTGGCGAGCTACATGCAGTGTGTCTTCATATTTCTTGGGAATAAACTTTGTTTGTTAGTGGTAGTTCTTTCATTTTAATTGCTTAAAACGCAAGCTATAAAGCGTATTGTACCGTAGTGGAATTAGAGTAGCAGAGTGACTGTAGTAGTTTACATGAACCTCCGTATTTGTTCCGTTATGCAACAGGTAAAGCAGGTAACCTTGTACAAGAGGTCTGGGGAAGTAAAACAACACAGCAAGGTCAAATGGTTGATTATTTTCAATTTGCGATAGCCGCATTCAGAGCAACTAGAGTGGTGTGCATCCTTTGTAAGCATATTACAGTATGTGTGTGTGTGTACTGCATGAATATGTGCCTGTGGGCTGTAAGGGGCAGGAAGCTGTGATCACTAGTTGATGCTTTTAGTAGTCTTCAAATTCTGTTCCCTTATTGTCACTTAAGGGATACAAATGCTAGCTTTCCTATTCCAATACAAAACTTAATTTTTTTTTTATGTTTATAGAAGGATGGTGTTTTAACTGCTGAGATGGTGTCCAGCTGTGCATCCAATCTTGGACGCTTTAGTACTGGACTGCAACACTTCTACCACCACCTGTCTCTGCCTGTAAGACACGTCTACACACACACAGCATTTGTAAATGACATTATACGGCTTTCAACTATGTTGACTGTCTGATTCATCAAGACAAAGTATTCCCTGACAAATCACACCGTGTCATGTTGATGTTATGATGGCAGTTCTGCAGCGAATGTGTTTTAACCAAGGTTTCCCTATTCTAGAGTCACAGCCTCAGTGACATCTCCGTTTTAAGCAGTTATATCCACCTTCAAAAGCTGGAATTGCCGCACAACAAAATTAAAGGTGAGTTTTTGTTATCCAATCAAGCATCATTAAAGATGAAATTAAGATATGATTTATTCACATTTCAATTGTTTTTACTTTTCTCAGTCATTTTCTCTAACTTTCCTTAATTGCTAGATTTATCCTGTGTGAGCAACATGCCATACCTCATCGTCCTGGACGCCTCTCACAATGAAATCTCCACCTTCTTCGGATTCCAGCCTCCCAAGAATCTAAAGGTAACGCAGGACCTTGAACTGACAGGATGAGACCACATTTGATTGTTGGCTTAGGCTTCTCTCTCTCATATGTGCTATTCCCCCAAGATAGGCCTGGATTTCCATAGCCCATCTGTAGTCACTTTGAATATGCTTACAAGGCATTAACTGCCCTTGAATGACAGTGAACTTTAGTAGATTGAAAATTCTTTCCCATACTCGGATGGATTTAGGCGAAGAATATTTTCAGTGAGATGTACAGAAGACTTTCATGACTGGTGATAGTGTGCTGCTTTTTCCCCCCAGGAAGTCAATTTCTCCCATAACCGCATGACAAATATGAAGGATTTGTCAGCCTATACATCTCTCAGTAAACTGGATCTGGGATGTATCCTTACTGAGAGACATTTACATTCATCCATGTGCCCGTGAACCCACACACACACTTTTTTGTCTTTGCCTTTGCCTTTTTCTCTGTCAGTCACATCCTATAGCTTCATATGTACCTATATATGATAATGTCAATGAAAATATACTTAAGAAAAGCATCATGTTTGACTGCAATTTCCCTTGTGTATTATTCTTAACATGCCCACTCTCAGACAACAGTTTCAGTGAGATCAGTGGTCTTGAGCAATGTTGCAAGCTCACCAATCTCAGCCTGGAACACAACAAGATCTCGAGTATCAGCAGCCTGGACAGTCTGCCTCTTACACACCTCTACCTGGTAGGTCCTACTCTGTTACACTGAGAAATGTGATGCACAGAGTTCACATTCACACACAAAAACACACTTTGCATACAGTACATTCAACACATTTTCATTAGTACTTTCCAAGCCAGACCACAATAACTAATGAGAGAGGCATCCTGGAGCAGCTGACCAAGCAACGGTTAACATTTTAGCCCTTGAGGCTAATGTTAGCTAGCATACTATTGTTGAAAGAAACTTAAAATCTGACCACCAGTTCTTGCTAAGAAAACTCGTGTTGACCGTGTCTCACCACTCACCCTGACTCATTTAGCTTTCTGCTTTTATTTTTTTCTGCAGTGCATTACTACAGCAATTTGTTGCACCATGCTAATCTCCTTTTTTTCCTGCCCTTCTGGAGAAAAAAAAGTTATTGTTTTATTTTTGCTGTTGTGGCAGCATGAAAACAAGTGGCCTATACTGCTGAAGTCAGACCAAATTAATTCGCCATATCATCTAAACTTTAATTACTTTTTGATGGACATGCCTCTGCAGGAAACCGAGATGGAGAGGCCCTGAAACGTAAAAAGAAAACAACAACAAAAAAAAGTGATGCAAAGTTATGCTCTGTGCCCCCTGTCATGTGACACCTTAGCATCCAACCTTGGCATTATTGTTGTTGTGTGAGGGCTTTGGGCAAGTTTTTTAAAGTTGTGAAAATGATTAATGATGAATGGTGTGTGTAATGGGATGCCCTGTGAATAAAAATCTCCACATCCCATCTCTGCTTCCCAACAATGCACAGTTTGTCACGTTTGCATCACAATATGCCTTACATGAACCAATCTGAGCTAGCTACCCAGATGACTTACATAACGGTTATTTTCTTCAGGCTAGAGCAACAACCCCTCAAAATGTCTGTGCACGTCCCTGGAAGTCATTACTTTCTTATTGCATGTTTTACTTCATGTATGTTAAATTACACCTCTTTCAGTTTCTCTCTTCATGCTCTCTGCTCTGTCTTTCCCTTTATGTCTCTGTTTTTGGCCGCATTTTTACGTTCAGTAAAACCTTGGCCTCCTGTTCGAAAATCACCATATGGTCCAACAGCAGGCCTTTTCTCTCTCTCTCTCTCTCTCTCTCCCCCTCTTTCTGCTTGTGTGTGTGTATGTGTGCATGTTCTGTCCTTTATCAGTGTTTCCTCATTGTCAGCAGCCATCGGTCTGGCTGTGTCTGCCCCTGTCTGTAGCTTTGCTTTGGGACCAGCTGCTGGTGTTTGAGTGAGCCTGGACCAAGTTCAGCACATACACACACACTCACACATGCTCACACCTTGTCCATCCAGCATCCATCCAATCCCATCCCTGACCCCTCTTCCTCACACGCTGCCTCCCTAAACAGCACAGCCCTGTCAGCCAGCCTGTTTCACAGCCCATCACAGCACCGACCTGGAGCTTCAGGGGACCGGCGCAGTCACCCACCCCCACTGACAGCAGCCCTCTGCCAGGCAACATGCTTGGCAAGAGCAGGCTGAGGTGTGGCCAGACGGCTAGATAACAACTTTAGTCGGTGGAATGGAGTGAGAAGCAGGCTGGGGACCCTGACAAGGGAGGAATGCCCAGGTCTGATTCTTTAGTTGGTTAGCGTGCTGCGCTAGCACCTCGCCAGCTGTTTGGCTGTCAGTCCTCACCTGTCAGGATTTAGCAGACGGAGACAGGCCTGCCACTCATCTCAGTACTGAGGGGAAAGAAGGTTCACACACCCTGCCTAGCGACCATGGCATGTCCTTAATATTTATTAGAGGGAATCATTGACTATATATGAAGGAGAACTGCCGCTTATGCGTGCATATTCATGAATATCACGTACTCACCTCTTTAAATGTGTCCTCCTTCCTGTCTGCGTCCAGAGGGGGAACCAGCTGGTGAAGATTGAAGGGTTGGAGAATTTGAAGAGTCTGCAGGTTGTCGACTTGTCTCTGAACAGCATCAGGAGTCTCTCTGGCCTCCAGAATCTTCACCTCCTGGGCTCCATCAATCTGGAGAAAAACCTGGTATTGATTTTAGATAACCTCTGGAAAGAATTAGTTAACAGCATAACTATGTCGGCCTAAGATTTATGAGATTAGAATTAAAAAACAAAGGTAGATTTGCACTTAAGATTTACTTAAAATAAGAATACCCCTCCCTTTAAATAAACATAGTACAAATACCATATAGGGAAAACGCTTTAAACCTGCAAAATAATCCTTCTTTTGTATATATTGTCACAATGTGTAATTTGCTAGGTGTTTATAATCGTTATTTGGGAACATTTCAATAGGATACATGGCTGATTTAGGACCAAAATCTGTCACCATTTTAAGTCTCCCTGCCGTGCATTTCTGTAGAGCGGCCAGTATGTACAGGACAAGACTGAATCATGACTGAGACCAGTCCCACACTGCATGATACACAATCAAATCAAACCATAGGCACTCCTAAATTTGATCTGATCCATATTCGCATAAAAACATGCACAGAAGACAAATGAAGATTCGTCTTCGTTCACCTCTTTTATTGCCATATATTAAAATATACTCCATGTTTTAACATATTCTAACGCAATATAACTTTGTGCAAGTGTTTTCTGGGTGAGTCTTTTCTTTCCATAGAAACCATCATTATGTACAACACGTAGCAAACAAGTATTCAATACAGTAATATTCCTGCCATTGTGTTCTTGACTGGTCTTGAAATAAATTCCAGAATCCCCTTTGTCTGAGAACGAAACAGCACCAAGTGAAAATGGGCTTGATTCTGAGACAAGGCCGAGACCTTCAAAAAGTGGTCTTGGGACTGGTCTTGAGACCAAGACTGAACTTGAGTACCTCAACACTACTAGGTTAACACAATTGAAGCTGTAGACGAGGTCGAGAATGAACGTTCATGCTCAACAAGTTTCTGATTTTTGGAAAATTCAAATAAAACCTTTAAACAGAGACCCCATTGCATGAATTTCTGGTTTTGTTTCAGATAAGTGAAATTCAGGAGTGCAAACACGTTCACGACCTTTTCCTGCTGAGGGACCTCAACTTACAGGGAAACCCTGTACAGGTAACCCTTTATTGAGCACAGTTTTCTACTTATTGTGATGAGATATACTGTGTACAGCAGATGTCCACTTTCCTGCATCTTGATGGTGTTTTGCCCAGGCGCCTCTGAAAACAGAAAATGTTTTCCTCTACATATAGATTCATAATTACGTTTTTGTAATACATGCCATGTGAATTTAATTGGTAGGAGCAAGCCAACTACAGACTGGCAGTCATCTTCCTCCTTCAGCATCTGACTGTGCTGGACCAAGAAAAAGTCACTGCTGAAGAAAAGGTAAGAATAAACATCATTTTGTAACTTCGTGACCAGAGGAATCTTGCAATTATAAACAGTATAAACATGCTGTCTCAACATGTCTGACCTCCATGTTTAATCAGGAGCAAAGCAAGAATCAATTAAACAAACCAATTCAGCTGTTTATATGTGGGATTGCTTCCTTTATATGACTTGATTACTTACCTTAAATCCCAGGTGTCATCTGTAAATACTTTTGACCCTCCTTTGGATGTGGTGGCAGCCAGGGATCACATGATCCACCTGGTGTATCAGATGATGCAGCCCCAAGTTCTTTTTGACAGGTTGGTAGAGTTATAAGATGTTTTTTGAGGTCCTAACTTCTGATAGGTCATCTGTTTGTTCCTGAATGTAGAGCTTTAGATAAAACCCCCAGTGTATTGAATGCATATGTTAACTATTATTGTCCTTTATTGTAATCTTAAGCGGAAAAGATAATATAAAGTGTTGGCAGATGTGACAGGAAACAGTGTACTCTGTGTTTGATTAGTCATAATCATAAAAATCTTGCAAAATCCCCATCAAGAAAGTTGTTCTCAAACTTGAGCAGCATTTTATCTGCAGTGTTTCTGTATCACTCACATTATCTACTCCCTAAAAGAAGAAAATGAGTTCATGCATCAGCACTTTTTTGAAAACATCCATCATCAGCAAATAAAATGCTGCAGCTACAGTCAATTTACCATTCTCCTCTGTGCTTGCTAGATAGAGCACATCCATATTGCCCACAAGGCTCCCGTTTATATCGACTGTAGGGGAAGCTTTCACGACTGAAGGAGTTTGTGCTCTGGCTTTGTGGTTTATCTTTGGTTAGAGAGAATGTTCCTGTAAAGTTTAAGTTGATCATAAAATCTGTGTGTGTGTGTATGTATGTGTCTCCAAGCAGCACTTTGCCCTGTGTAGACTCTCCATATCCTATGCTGGTGCTGACTGGTCCTCAAGGCTGCGGGAAGAGAGAGCTGTCCCACAGACTGTGTCAGGAGTTTGACGAATACTTTGCCTATGGGTCAGTCTCAAGCTTTCTGTACTCATGTCACAATCCTCGGCAGTAGAGGAGGGAGCATTCTTGTCATTTACTGAAGTAAAGGTACTATGCTAAAAGTAAAAGTCCTGCAATGGAGGGGAAAAGTATGTAAGTATAATCAGGAAAACTTAAAGTATTCAAAATAAATCTACTCAAAGCAGAAAAATGTCCTCTCTAATTGTTATATAAAACAACCCACCACCTAGCTATTAACTGACTTACTGCATTAGGTCATAATTACAAATGAACTTATGTAAAAGCAGGATTATACTTATGTAGTTTTTGAGGTGGAGCTTATTTTAGCTTTTTTGTATAGGACTGCAATTAATGATTATTTTTTCATTATGGACTAATCTGCTGATTATTTTCTTCAATAATCGATTGATTGTTTGGTTGGTTCTGCAAAAAAGTCAGAAACGTGATGTACGCTTCACATGTTTTGTGTGTAAAAATCCTAGTTTGTAAAGTTACTAAAGCTTAGTAACTAATATTTCAATATTACAATATTTGTAGTAGAAGTAGAAAGTGGCAGGACAAGAAAATACTCAAGAAAGGTGCAAGTACCTCAAAATTGTTAAGTACAGTACTAGTAGAAATTAGTTATGTTCCAGCACTGGTCCTCAGAGGCAGTGTCAATAGTTGTGCAGGTACCAAAATAAACCAAATTCAGTAGATTGAATTGATAATGCACATTATATAATCATTAAGGCAACGAGGATTAATTTAATCTAAGATTAGTTCTATCTAGAGTTTAGCAAGATTAGGTTTAACATAAGACGGGCTCAGTTGCACAATTAAAAAATAATAATCAGTTTTGTAAAACTAAGTTTATTGATGTAAACCATGGTTAAACAGAGCTTAATCATTGTGGAGGTGCAACTCAAATTGAAATAAATATACTTTTGGCTGCTGTGTATTCCTTATCATAATGTAAGTTTTTTGCTAGCGAGCTAAAAAATAGTTAGATTCATGTTCGTTATTAGCTGTTTCAGGAGTCGTGTTTTTTGCTACTTCATGATAAAAGCTTTTTAAATAACTCAATGACAGGGGACTTTTATTGTGAAGGATAAGAACAGTAAAGCTGTCAACCTAAATTTAATGACAAGGAACTGTGTCTAAAAGCATTATTAGTAAGTTTTTTTACACATTTTTGTATCAGTTTTTCGACCTAAGGTCATATTAGCCTTCAGCAGCAGCCAAATCAAGCTAGTGTCTTTGTTGTCACATGTACAATAATTGCTGCTGCCAATAACTCCTGCAGTGCACATATGGGATGTGATAATAATATTAAAATAGACTTGAAATACCTTGACTTGCAAAACAAAGCAAGTCAAGGTTATGACTATACTTGCTATCCGTCTAAAATATTCCAGAAACCCAGGGGTCTCATTCCAGTTTATAGTCCCCCTGCTGGACCTTTTAAGTGGCTGTGGGTCTGAGATGTTTTGCATACAATACTTGGATCTCATAAATTATATGTCTGGATATGTAACATGAACTCTCAAGTCTAAGTGTTTCTCTACCTGTCTGTCGCCACAGCATCTGTCACACCACAAGGGGGCCCTACTTTGGAGAGGAGAATGGAATTGATTACCATTTTGTCAGTGAGGAAGATTTTCAGGACACGATAAATATGGTGCGTTGGCATGCTGTTCAGCTTTTTTGAATCTTGGAGTACCTTAGAGAACAAAATAGATATGTCAAGAGTTCTTAGGTTCAAATAATCTCTTGCACTCAGTGTCATAAATCTTGCAAACACAATAATTATCACCTCAAGATAATTAAATGTAAACTGGCCTTTTTCTTAGTCTCCCAGAGTCACATAACTCCCTGAGATTGAATTCACTCACTGGCAATAATGAGTTGAGTAGTTGAGATAATTAGTTTTACTTGGTTGGATTGATTTTATTTTTAATGGCTGATATTTCATTTAACAAAGATACATTTGTTAAATGAAATATCCAAATAGCCATTACACCTTTATTGATAAGGTGTAATGGCTGAATTAATTAAAATTACTTGAGAATGACTCATCACAGCATCTCCGACAATGTTTGCCTTGCAAGTTACAGTTATGAGTCAGGGACGACTGGCAAGGACAAGAACTAATGTTTTTTTATATCATCAATATGCAGACATTGGCCAAAACTGCATAAAATACACCTTTTTGATTAGAGGGTCAGCCGGTGCCAGACTCTGATTATGTTACTGTGATCAGTTTATATTCATGTTAATCAGCAGCAACTGGATCTCAGTGATTACACCGACTGTGTGTGCACAAGCTTTGAAGATAACAAAATCCTCAAATGTGTCGAGCTTTCGTAGAGTCAGAAAACTGGGCGTGTAGGTCAGAGGTCTTGAACACATTTGTTTTCCATCTTGTCCCTCGAGTCAAGCTGCCTGTTATGTAAGAGTGGTGGGGGATGATGGATGGAGGTCTGGGTCATGCAGTGATTTACTCAGCAAAGGCTTTGATGCTGGAATTTATGCCTTTTGTCTATTCCAACAGAGGAAGTGGATCAGGTTAACTTTATAGTCTGCCCCTTGCTCGACTTGATTTTTCCAATCTTCTCTTCCACCCTCTTCTGTTGCCAGCTCCTTGGTTTATTGCTGCCCTGCCCTACTTTACTTACTCTTCCTGCTCTCTCACCCTTCATGTCTCAGCCGCCCTTTTCCTCTTCACTCGATTTTCCCTTAGAGATGCTTTTCAGTAACTATGCAATCATTACCTCTTGAGCCCACTTCTTGTGGCTGTTCTACAAAATTAACCCTAATCAGCAATCCTTGGTACTTATTATTCTCCTTACTGTGTTGTAAACACAAGGAACACCTGCTGTGCAATTTTGTCTGAATAACATTTGAGTCTAGTAATAAAGAATCACACATATAATGTTTGTAAATGAGTGTTTGAATGCTTGTCAGTGACCTATTTATGTTCAGGGACACGAAAACAAATGTTAAATGGAGCTTATTTCTGTTATTTTCTGTTTGTTTCCAGAAGAAACGTCTTATGTAATTTATCAGTAAAACTTGTGCAATTTATCTATATAGATTGTTTTGGTTTAAGCCTTCACTTCAGTATATATAACTAGATGGCATTCAGCTTTTGGTGCTCAAAACACCAAAATAAAAACATTTGAAAAAATTAACATTAATGGCTCTTTCCATAAATCATGACCCAGTTACTCAAAAAAATCCAAAGACCTTTAGAGCAGTTTAGTATAGGAACTACCTTCTTTTTTTTTTTTTTTTTTTTTTTACCAAACTACCCCGTGTCATCACGCAGAAGGAAACATGCTTCTACTCATGGACAAGAGGCTTGTGTTCCTGACAGCGTGGGATGTAAACTTTAATGGCATCCTCCCCAGTTGAGCTGTAATGATAGGTAGCATAATTTGCTAGCGTCTCGTTCTGCACATTGATTCAGAAAGAAAATAGTTCCTACATGAAACGGCTCACAACAAAGTCTGTGAATAACCTTAAGTAACAGGGTCATGATTTCTGGAAAGAGACACTGATGGTACATTTTTCAGATTTATTTTATGCAGCTTGGAGAACCACAAGCCGTGGTTGTTCAATTCTATTTGTAAGGAGGCAGGCTGATATCTCAGAAACTTGGCAACGCACACCAAAACAATCATAGATAGATAGATGATGTATAAGTATTACTAAATGTAAAGGTAAAAATATGTTCTTTTGATTTTGGTGTGTACTATCACTTTAAAAATGTAATGACTCATAGTTAGTAGTTTTCTCTACATATTTGTTATATCATGTGGTCTTGCAGCCTTGTATGCAGTTTTAAAAGGCAGAGAGGAAAAAGTGGAAGCTGTTTTCTTCCTGTGGAAAAACTTCAAGTCAAGTTCATTTACCATTTTATGGTTGGCATACAGTACTGTTTACTGCTTCTGGCTCCACATGTGGGCATTTAATTGACAGGCCAGCTTAATGTTGATGTTACAAAGTCTGGGCTCACTAATTGCTGTGAATTTAAATATAACAAAACCACAGCAATACAGTCTCAAAAAACAACACTACATATGCGAAAACAGCTACTAAACTACAGTAGTAATAGAATTCATACAAGTAATACAAGTACAACTGTGGGAAATCATGACAAATTTGGACATAAGCCTGTTAAGAGTGATGAATTATGCTGTTCACAATAAAAATGCCTCAAAAAGCCGGCAGACAAAAAGGTCAGGAGTCATGGTTGAGAAGTAACAAAGAGAGAGATTTTTTGCACCGATCACCAGGTCAGAAGTTCAGTTTGCAGGTGGGCAAATGACTTTAGGTTGTTAATCCTGACAGAACATGCTCGGGTTGTGTATTCATGTCCACAGGAGATAAATACTGCTCATAACTGGTAGCATGATGAGTAGTGGAGCAATAAAGTGGTGCACTAAAATGTGTCATTCTTTCCCCTCATAACTGTAAAATCTCCTTTTAGGGTAAGTTTATCCAGACCATGCAGTTTGGGGGTCACAGGTATGGGCTGTCCCGAGACGCCATAGAGGATGTAGCCAGAGAAGGACTCGCATGCTGTGTGCATATGGAGCTTGAGGTGCGTAATGATGTCTGAGAGTACTTATACCATACCATATGTGGCCAATAAAACCAATAGACTGACATTCAGTAGAGATGGAAGATGGAAATAGGATTTTTTATAGTATGTTTCATACTCTATACTATATGTTACTATATGTTAGATACATTTTCTAAAGCACGACTAGTGAAATAAATACTAAAATACTTCAACTTGACCTGGAAACCCCTTTGTCAGTGCTATGAAAAGGCGTAAAGGAGTAAAACGTCTGGTTTGATCAATAAGTAGGCAGGTTTTGTTACTTTGTTACTATACATCGAACGAATGCCCACTCTTGTGTTACCTCGGTTTCTATCACCCTCTGTTTTCTCATTCTTTGCCTCCTCCATCAGTGGGGTTCTTTTTCTTTTGCAGTGTAGAGTTTCCACAGTTATTCGAGCTGGTCCACCGTTACCTGGGGATAGCAACCGGGGTAAAACAATGCCTCTTTCTGTTTTGGTTCCACAATGACATATGTCCTTTGTTTGTGATTTGTGCTTCATTTTGCCGGAAAAATCCTAGCCGGCGGCAGACCGAAAAGCAAGGCTTAGGGAATCTATATGCAGATTGTTTCATTTTTCTACAGCCATTACACTGTACAATCTGTGTGTACAGTCCAGAATGATACATTGAAGCGAGAAGTTGTCTATTGCCAGTTCAAAATATCCTTACATCTGCTTGCAACTACATTACCATTTATACTTAAAATGAATTATTAAGACCAAATAGGAGATGAGCCAATTGTCAAAAACCCAACAAATATGAATGTTTTGCTCTAACACTATTTTTTAAAGCAGCTGCAAACATTATTTTTGTGTTCTGTTAGGGTGATATTTCAGATATGTAAAAACATTTCTTCCAAGGGCATCAGTGACATTTCGTTTTAAACCCAGAGGACAAAGAGTGAAGCTTCTTTCTCTGTATCAACAGCATGTATTATTGGAGAGAAAGATAATAGATAAGGTTTTCAGTGATTCAGGATAAGACTGTGTGGAATCATACACTTTCTGTTTGGAATACTAAATTGCTTTTTACCCGTCTGCGTGGGGGAGTGTGTTGTCAGTGGCTTTGAGTTGACAGATAGTTTTCATCTCCAAAGTTGTTACAGCGCACTGTTCAAATGGAATTCAAAATTGCAATAAACAGAGTATCAAACCGTCACTGTAACAGAACTGTCTTTCTGCGCAGGGCGTGCTCAGTCTGAAGAACAGCTACTTTGAGCCTCGATACATCCTGCTCATCCCCACCCAGGTGGAGCAGTACATGGACCACCTGAAGAGCCGTGGTCTCTATACACCAGCACAGATTGACATGGCAGTGTCACGTATAGAGCTCTACGCCAAAACCAACAGGACACGACTGGGATTCTTTGATAATGTGATCCCCTGTGGTACGGCAAAAAAAGGACTTTGTTAATTAGATATTTTATTTATATTATGAGATAGAATGTATTTATTCATGTTGTTTGATGCTCTGCTTGTTAATTTAAGTGTGCATTACAGAGAATAATAATGGTAATTTAATATCCTCTAGGGGCCTCCAGATCCATTCTACTATTACTTAATGACAGTTTAATTGTAGTACAAAGTGTAATTATAAATACTACAATTAATTTTCAACAGAAATCTATTTTAAGCTAGGAAAACACTTAATTGATTCCCAAGGGAGACTTTTTTTTGTCTGCTTATTCAACCTTCAGATATGATGTTAGAAGGAGAGAAATTTAAAAGTCGCTGCTGTTGCTTTGTTCATAGGCAGTGTGTCATTGAAGTGCCTCACAGAGCGAAAAAATACCCCGCCTTACCCCGACAGAGTGCAAGTGTCATTGCTATAGCCTTAGATAAATTAACACACTTCACTAAAATCCATACACTACACTTTCAATCCAATTACCACATGTATTAAGGGCACGTAGCCACAGAATAGCTGTGTTTATCATCCCCTCATGAAAGCACTCAGACATGTTAGCTGTTTTCTTAATGAGATGAACATACAGGGAGTTTGGAACCTCATCACTTTTATGCACTGCTAGCTAGCACCTCATTACACTAAGGTCATCATCACCATATCTTTGATTCATTACTGTTTGATGGGAGATGCATTGGTTCTGTTCACAACCAGATTTCTTTGTGCGGTGCTGTCCTTGTGTGTGTGTGTGTGTGTGTGTGTGTGTGTGTGTGTGTGTGTGTGTGTGTGTGTGTGTGTGTGTGTGTGTGTGTGTGTGTGTGTGTATGTGCACTTGGATGTGTGAGCAGATGACTGGGAGGAAGCCTATCAGACACTGAGGCAGGTAGTGAGGGAGTACCTGTTGTTAGAGGAGCAGGAAGAAGGAAGCAAAAACAACAGAGCGTCCCCTGATAACACCTCGACAGGTGTGTATTTGTTTGTTTGTTCAGATCATCATTAGCAGACTTAACTCGTCTGGGTGCTCATTTTTTGAAGCAAAACACAGTGTGCAAAGTGCAGTTGGTCAATGTTTGCCTTGCACAGATTTTATTAATGACATTTATTAATTTTTTTTAAATTTCAAGGGGCATTTCACCAATTTCTTGTACATGTCAAGTCAATTTACTAGTGACAGGTGGTGGTGGAAGAAGTATTCAGATTCTTATATTAATTAAAAGTACTAATAATACTCTGATAAAACACTGCCTTGAAAATGTTACTGAAGTGAAAGTATATATATTTAATCAATTAAAAGTCCTCAATGCAATAAATGAATTAACTAATTCTTTTAGCTACATGTCACATTTACTGTCTACAACAAAACCCATTTTCATTAACTTTCTCTCTATGTCAGATAAATGCAGTGAAGTAAAAAGTAAAAATTTCTTTCTGAAATGTAATAGAATAAAAGTAGAAAGTGGCATGAAAGGAAAAGAAAAAAGAAAAGACTGAAATTACTTCAAATGTGTACTTAAATACAGTACTTGAGTCGATCTACTTAGTTACATTCCACCACTGGTGACAGAAATATTATTCAGTCTGCAAGTGACATCACTTGATGACATGAATGTATGAAGTTTAAAGCATTCACCTCACAGGACAGGTTTTTTATAGATTGAGTGCCTAATAAACGTGGCCATGAATTAAACTTGTTGGTGTCTAAATAGAAAAATAATAATAAACTGTTTCCATGCCCTATATAGTGTATTCTGTTTTTGTATGTGCACCCATACAGTCTATGAATCTTGTTAATGTATGTGTGCTCGCTGTAAACATCATATGCAGTATTACACAGTATGAACATCTACTGTATTACATATATATAAATAGTATCTGTCTCTTCCTCTCAGGTCACAAGCCAGAGGAGAAGCCACCTTCACCCCTGTTGAGGTCAGGATCAGGCATACTCAGGTCACACTCTGCCACAGCTCTTGACCCCTCGAATACAATTTACAGAAACTATTTTACCAAGATCCAGGCAGAGCTCAGCCTTCAGAAGAGCCCCACTGTGAGTTACAAGATGTCTGATGAAAAATGTATTGGTAGTGAAGCCTGTAAATGAATTTTAAGCATCTAGACTGTATAAAATTTGTGGGAAAATAATCCTTAATCTTCTAACAAGATGCTGTCTTTCCTTTTTCTCTTCACTGCCATACATTATTACTCCCCTGTCCCACTTTCCTCCCATACTCTCCAATTTAATCACCCTCTCAACCTGTGTTTCCTTTTTGTCTCCCCTTCCTCTCACCTTCCCACCTCTTCTGAACTTCTGCAGGAGCAGGCTTCCATCAGGAGGCGTGAGCACCTGGTGAGAGAGGCTATAGTTGGGAAGAGTCCAGGGGTCTACAGCCAGCTCATCAAAAGGTTCATTATAAGTAGCACGCACTCCACTGCACTCCAAATGCTTAATTTCAAGTGGGCACTCTCAGCTGGGCCAAATTGGTTTAATTGGTGCACTTGTCCTAACTGTGTTTTGATGGTTTGTTTTGGCTTGTTGTTTGACCTTGAGGGTGAAGTGGCAGGTGCCCAAATTATTTGAATCTAACTGTTTGTTAATAGAGGGCCTGTGTGGTGCCACTTCTCAGTTGTCCTAAAATATACCTGTCAACACTCATAACTACATCAAATCTGGTTGTGAAATTGCTTTTCCATTTGATTTATCCTCATTAAGAAGGATGACTGAATTTCGTCCTATTTTTCCTTTACCTCAGGTCTGCTCAAACAGAACCGTCGTCACTGCAGAATAATGATCCTGGTACACATTGTAGTGAGGACAGCAGGTGAGAATACACACACACACACATAAACACACAATACAGTACATATACACTTACAGGCGCTCACACTCTACCAATGCGGTCAGAAGTCACAAGTAAGGCCAGATGAAGCATTTAGGTGAGAGAATCCCAAGAAAGTCTTTAGGAGGAGGAAACTGCTTCTGTAGTACACTCCTTACTCGCCTGGCTTGGTTTTACGACATGTGTTCACTTTTATAGAGCTCATTCTACTGGTACAATCCATGTGGGGACAAATCTGAACAACACATCCCCCACAAACTTGCTTACACACAACTCATAAATTCAGATTGTATTGCGTTTGCTGTTTTTGACTCCCCTGTGTATATCTATAAACAGACTTACTGCACAAGTATGTCATTAATCAGTCAGACATTGACATATAATGTGTGGTTATGTGTGTGTGTTGTGGATCTAACACACACACACATAAGCTGTACAAATTAGCATCAATCTATTTCAGTCGTTTTGCTGAAAAGAAGACATTTCAGATACATGCAGAGATACAGTACAGGTTGGGTTCATGTTCTCAGGGGCCAAGTTTTGCCAAACTTGCTGAAAATCTACAAGTTCTGTCAGCGCGGTCTGAGCGATAAATGCCCCAAGTGTACCGTAAGCATTACTCAGCCCTTCAGTATTTCTATAGAAGATTCCAGACATCTGTCTTCAGCACTCTTAATAGGGATGTGTCTTTACTTGTGTGTGTGTCTGTCTCATATGCTGTGTCAAAGGATCCTTTTGTATTCCTCTGATAGGATTTTTGCGTAGTCTTGTGTGTGTACTTGCTTGTTGCATGTGTGTGTTGTCTATATGAGTAAATTAGATGCCAAAAATCCATATTTGTTTGTTTCTTATGTACCAATAGCCATTCCCAATTTAATTCAAGGTCCATTGTGCAGGATTTTGGGGGAGCTATTGGCAGAAATGCCACTGAATCCTACAAACTGGAACTTTAAGTTGTGTTATCAATATTGCGGCATGCCGTCAAAAATACTGGCAGTATATCCAACTCATGGTGTTTCCCTAAAAACCTTCCGAAAGTATATTCTGTGAAATTTTCTCTATTTGCTTGCCATTTTTGTGTTTTCCTCACTTTTGTCACTGGTCCCTTTGACCATTTTTTTTGTTTCACTGCACACATTCACTACATGAACCTCTTCTTACCTTTTCTCTTTTGTCTGTGTCTTTTCCCTCCGCCCTCTGTGCTTTGCTCTTTCCTCCATCCATTCTATTTCCTCCATTCACAAGCAGCCCGGATGTGTCTCGTGCTAGCTCAGCGTTGTCTGTGCCCAGTTCAGCAGGGGCCTTGTCTGGCCTAGTGGAACCGCGAGATGTCTCTGACTTGGGACAGGCCTTGGAAACACATGAAGGTTATTATAGTTTTTTTAAAAAAAATACTTTTATGGTATTTCTAGCTTGTTATATATAGAAATGCAAGATTGGAAAGAATTTTTGAGCTGCTAGATGCAAGGGAAAAAGACAGACAAACAACAAAATTCCACACTATGTTTTTCATGTATACTGTAGTCAATAATTTTATAGTTTAGAAAACACTCTCTTGACCAAAACAATACATCTGATTATAAAAAAAATCAACCTTTTTATATTAAGTTCTAAAGATGTGTTCATGTGTTTCCATATCTATTATTGTATCTTGAAAAATCTTCCCATTTCTTACCACATAGCACCAGGCCAAACTCCTGAAGCCCCCAGTCCAGGCACAGATCAGCTACCTGTGGCCACGTCTCCCTCCACTGATCTGCCACCGATCCCCACTGGACGCAAGACTCCTGCAGCGCCTGACCCGGCTCCTTCACCCAGACCCAGCCCAAACCTGGCAGGAGGAGATGGAGGAGATGCAGATACGGAGGGATAGCTTTTACGGTTTTAGGGTGTCATCTCACAAAGTAGTAAATATTCAAAATAACAGTTATGTACAATAAATGTACACAATTTAAAATATAAGCTTGGCCTGTTAAATTTAAAGAATATTAATTTGGTCAACTGCAAAACCACACATTTGTTGCTATTTTACCTCAAACCACACAAACTGTGATGTGATACACATAAGCCACACACTTGAGGATGGATTTCACTGTCAGCACTTGCCTTTTCCTGTGATGTGTTAACTCGTGCCTTTACACGTCTACTATATACTGTATACATGACAAGTAGGTGATAGTGTTAATGACCATATATAAGGCTGACTACAGTGTAATTATAGGCAAAGTTGTGCTTATTTCATCTTTGTAGATTTGCTGGCCTTAAGGTACACAGTGTTGACATACATTATGATTCATGCTTGCACACAGATTGTCAAGAATGCCTTTCGGTCATGAAGAATACAACATAATCATATGTTTAGATTCATGACTAAAAGAAGTATCTGTCCATTCTGAAAAAGTTCATGTCTACAAAGTATGTGGTGCACGTCATGTATTGTGAATGCTGCATTAATTTTCCTGACAGTGAAGTGGCATTTTATTTCCTACTGTTCAGTAATCTCATCAAATAGGATTCGCCATTGACATCTAGATACTGATCTTTTATGTGCAGCATGCAGCTCTTGTCATTGGATGATAAATACATCATTAATCTTTATCTCTTCTGATGGGATTATTTATTCGACTGGAAACACTTTCATATGGAAGTTGTTGACAGGCATTAAACACTGAGCCATCACAAACAAGTTACTGTGTTTTTGTCAGTTTGTGTGTGTGTGTGTGTGTGTGTGTGTGTTGCACTTCACTTGTTTTGTGAATTCTGCAGTGTTCATTTTTGATTCATTGTAAACTGGAATTGTCATCTGTCATTGATGTGTGCATTGCTTATTTAACAGCCAGCCTGCTTGTAGGCGCATGTGAGTATGCACATACAGTATGCATGTCTTGGTTCCTGGGCTGTACATGTGAATGCAGGGCTTCTACACACACACACACACACACACACACACACACACACACACACACACACACACACACAACACACCTGGCCATCCATCACTGTCTCTCTTCCTCTCAGGCAGCAGATGTTGCAACCCTGTCATAATTCTTTGGCAGTTTGAAACCAGACAGTGTCTTTTGGGCCCCTGGGGTCTAACCTACTTACACTGCAGTCTGCACCCCTTAGTCTAACTGATCATGGACTAACATGTTGCCTTCCTGTGCATTAAAGGAGCAATATGGCCAGAATTTGGTTTTTAAAGCATTCCAAAAATGAGCTAACATTATCAATAGACTGTTAGGAAACAACAGTGTTGACATCATGTAAAAAATGTCCAATTACTGTGTTGCAGAGATGTCTACTGAAGAAGTTAGTATGCTAATCAGCTAGCCCTCGGCCCATCCTGTCTTGTAATACCAGCAAGAGGCGATACTTCAACAGCCCCTAGCAGATATATGCTAGAATTCTAGTCATATTCTACAAATAATACCTTTAAAGACCTTTGCTTCTTGTCTTTCTTGATGTGTATTCATATTTACCCTGTGACGATCTTCACTTAATACACGCCATTGTTGCTGCTTCTCAATCTATTTTTAATGCGTCTGCATCTCTCACGTTTGCAGTGTTAGATTGCATGACTACAGCAGTTGCTGCAGCCTCTTCTGTCACAAACAACAAACAGCTGTATCTCTCCCTCTCTGCTGATTTCTGTGCATCATAAACCACTGCAAGACATCATTCATAACAGAGAAAGTTTAAACAGCATACAGTATGCGTGTACAATGCACCACACACTGTCTGCTTCCCTAACTTCACCACCTGCTCAAAAATAAACATGTCACACACTTTCATCTAGACATAACTCCTCATGACAGCACACTTTTTCTTACCAAAGAGAAAAGGAGAGCACATTTTCTAGGAGAAACAAAGACTTGCTTGCGTCTCAGATTTATGTCTGAAGGAAAGAGCTGTGATGGGACATAGAGTATGCAGAGGCACGTTAGCAATTTTCACAAAGTGCAAGTGCCCAACGTTATGAATGAATTTTTTATGATATTTGCAAGACTTGAGCTACTGAAGCAAAGAATATTGATCTATATTTTCATTCCAATGAGGGTGTCATAAGAAATAACAAATGTTCAGAAATAACAGAATTGAGTGAGCAGATCTCACCTTTTGTTCTTAATCTGGACTCCGGTTATGTTTCATAGTGTGTGTGTGTGTGTGTGTTTTGAAAACTTTTCTGTTTTATACTATGCTACAATAAACTGTCAATACTAAACTATATGGCACTATACTAGACTATAGTATGATATTGTAAAGCTATTGTCTTACTATTGTATACATATGGTATTATACTATACTGTGTTATACTACTCTTTACTACCCTATACTAAACTATACTGTACCATATAATACAATATTTTGCTGTGCCCTTAAAAGTCGTTAAAAAAAGTAGTGTTCATGGCATATGTACTACTTTCTCCTAACTAACCCCTGCCCGTTGTTACATAAATTACACTTGTCAGTGAGGCCTCAGGATGATTATTCATAAATGTGTGAACTCTCAGTTCACTGTCTACTATAGAGTAAACCGTCTAGTGCCTATTAAAAACAAAACAGTGAATGAGGGAACAACTTTGGACAGAGCAACATTTGATTCTAATTAATATATCTTAACTGTTTCCCTGTACAAATGTCACAGATAATTAAGAAAAAGGAACATAAGTATACTCAGTAAGTGTGATTTTAAAGTAGACTTTTAAAAATAACAATAAATACTAATTTGCTCTGCCAGAACTGGTTTTGGGGCAGCTAATGTATTCAGACATGTTCAGCAGTCAGCTCCAGTTTAATATAATGATACTCTTACATTGCCAGAGCTATTTCCACACTCCATTTCACTGTGCCAACACAGAATAAAGCTCCGGCTGAACCTGCAGTCATTCTGAGATAGTTGAAAAAACTGATCTGGGTTGTTTGAAATATTTTAAAAGCTAATCAAAATGATCAATGGCAGGCCTAAACTATGCTACTGTATGCTCACAGCTACTCTGTTTCAATATACTTAGTTTCTTCATTCTTTACCTAATTTAACAAAGATCCTTCTCGTCTGCTCCTGCACTGTTTTTCAGACCTTCTGACCAGGTGGACACAAACCATGTAGCCTTATGAGCTGCCACAGTCTTTCAAACAGGTTTCAATTATACCCCTGCTTTACAGCGACAGTGATTTGTTACTAGATACAGAGCCAGCGGTTACAGCTAGTTCTCCTCACTGTGGATTTTCCTTTTAAAATGTCTTGTGAAAAGATGGGAGGAGAGAGGGAGGGTTACGAGGATGAGAATAGAGCCAGAAAGTAGTCTGTGAAAATACAATAATATGTTACAGGAGCAGCTGTAACCTGCGCACATGTGTGGGTATGAGGGAGGAGCGGGGACACACCTACTCATTTTGAGCTCAAACATACACATCCTTCCTACAGAGATGAAATAAAGTTCTCCATCTTTGATCATCCCTGGTCCTCAGAACAACTGTCTTTGTGTCTCCACTTAAAATATCTGCTTGTTCTTTGTGAGCAATAACAGTGAATCAATAGCACATGAAATTGAGACCTGGTATTATTTGTAAGCTTGCATCAGTAATTTCTCTGCGCAGATGTGATTTGACAGTTTCTTGAACGGACAGATCGGTAAAGGACAATGAGAACAGACAGGTCCCACGTGTTTTGGATTTGTGCTGAACTTGCTGTTCTGATTACCGTATGAAGCAACATGGATGACTTACCTTGCTCTTACACAACTTTATCCCTCGATTTCATACTTTCTGTAGTGTTTCACAGTGGTGGAAAGGTACCAAGTGCATTTACTCAATTACTCTACTTAATGCAGTTTCAAGTTGCTTGTATTTTACTTGAGTGTTTCTATGTGTTGCTTCTTTCTGGGCTCAACACTCAACAAAGTTCTTTGTAGCTTGTTTAGCCCCGTGGTTCTGTAGGATGTGCTACCCTTGATGTGTCACTTTTTGAATTTTATGTTGGTAATGCTTTCCAGTATGATTTTTCTGCCCAGCTCAAAGATGGCAAGATACTTCCTATGAAGACTTCACAAATTTCCTTTTTTGTTTTCTCATTCAGGTTCATCTGTTTGTACATACGTTTGGGATGTTGGAGGGTTAGTTGAACTTTTCCCCCCACAGTCAAACAAATGCAGCTATGCAGTTTTGAATAAGAAATTCAAACTCAATATTTTAATATTTACAATATTAATGAAGTAGTAATACAAACTCAGAAGTATTTTTTCCATAACTGAATAAACAAGCTGTTCTCAGAGGAAAATAAGGTCCTCAGAACACTGTTTGAAGCCAGAAAGGTGGCAGGGCCCGCCAAATATAAACAAAGTAAAACAGTATGAAATTGTGTTGTCCTTTAGGGTCAATTTGTTTATTCAGTTTATTCAGACTTGAACATGAAGAGAGTTTGTTTATTTAGTTTGTTTAGAGATTAAAAAAAATGAGCCAGTGAAGATCTTTCTCTTCCCATCTCTTCCCAAAAACTTTATAGTGCACTTTTGACAGTGCGGTATTTCTATTTATATCTAAAGATGTGAAAACTTCTTCAATCTCAGCTTGCACATCAAAAACACTAACAGGCATGCTTTTAACCACATATACCCATTAGTTGCTTGTTCTACATAGACAGGCACAAGGTGCTCACGGTGTAGTTAAACAACACTTTCTTTCAGCCTTGACTTGAACTGCCTATCTTTCTTTCCCAAATATTTTCTTTCTGTGTGTCATCACCCTCATCGTGAGCATAAATGATGCTTCATCTCCGGGGTGAGCGCTGCAGAAGTAAAGCTCTTACCAGTGGCAACGACTTCACTATTCAATAGGAGGAACACTCTGGATTTATATCTGCAACCTTTTTCGTGTCGAGGATGTTGGAATAGGTCAGGGTGGTGATATAATGAAAGCTTAAATAAGACACACACAGCACACACACACCTCTGCATTAACTCTGCCGCATGATGTGGCGCCACACTCAGTAACTATGGCAACGGCACTCTGCACTGCACCTCCCCTATCTATGCGTGTGTGTGTGCGTGTGTGTGTGTGTAACTCCTCACTGTGTTCCCTGCGGACAGATTAATTCCCTGCCAGATTCATTCCTTGTCAACTTGCTGAAACAAAAAGTTTCTGTTTTAATTAGTTTGGTGCAGTGTCTCGCTTCATCTATCTATCTGTGTAGTGTCTCTCTCTCTCCCTCTTTCTCTCTGTCCCTCTCTCTCTCTCTCTGTCCTTCTCTCTGTCTCTCTCTCTCTCCTCCTTCACTCTTCCTCTTGCTCTCTAGTGTAATTAAAGACAGTCAGTGCGGATAATAGAACCGTAATAGTGTGTAATTGCAATAATCAATACACAGTGCATGCTAAGGAACTCGCCATTCATCAATACACGGAGACGAGGCAGGACGTCTCACAGCGCAAACACTTACTTGGCCCTCATTCATTTACATATTATCTCTATGCTGTAGGCTAATGGGTCATATGGTGTTTGTCTTTAAGTAGCAAACATGAAAAAAAAATATTCTGGTTTTTATGTGGCAGAAAAGAAATATGATATTCTTAATTATGTTTTCATTATTGTATAAACTTGAATTTTTGTGTTGCATTACCTTAGAATGAGCCTTTTATACACAGCAGGAGCTGGTCCTGTCTGCCATGTTGCACCGCCATGTTTCTACAGTAGCCCAGAATGGACAAACCAAACACTGGCTCTAGAGAGGAACTTTTGGTTTAACGGCCATTGTAGGAGAGGGTGAAACCAGAGGTGTTCAATTAGCTGCAATCTGCGAACTCACTGCTAGATGCCACTAAATCCTACACAGTGAGCCTTTAAGTTTTAGCTTAGCATAAAGACTGAAAACAGCTAGCTAGCCTTAGTTAGCTTCAGAGACAAGCTACTAACTGGTTGCTGACTGTAGCAGAGACTCTTGACTATTTGTAACAGACAGATATGAGAGTGGTATCAGTCTTCTCATTCACAGTAATTCTCAACAAACGTAAGCAAATGAGGGGATTTCCCAAAATGTCAAACTATTTCTTCAACACTATGACTAGCTATTAAACTTCAGTACTGTTCAGCTACAGGCAGAAATGTTTCTGTAGCAAGAACCAAATGCTGGCACTGGATGTGTTGCCAAATGCCAAATTGTGGTTAAAATATAATTTATATCAACAGCAATTATAGATGATATTGTTGAGGCTTCATTTTTATACGGTTGCTTGTGTTTATGACACACGTTTTTATGCGCTTCAAAATATATCCCAAATGTATTTTTAAACATGGGAGATACTTTTGTAAAATAAATATTCCAAATCAAAAGTATTTTTGACTAACTTAATATTTGTACTGTATTAATTTTGAAATAAAGGCTGAGTCCTTCTTTCTAGAGCTCAACCAATAATTCATCTCTTTGTTATATCATGACACCATTGGTTGGATTGAACTTTGATGACAATTTTTACTGCATCAAAGACACAGTCCCACAATTGAAACAGACTGAGTCACAAACTGAGTCACAAAATTACATAACACAGGGTATTCATGTACTGAAAACCTTCAGCTGTTGTTAGCTAGCTTGTACGCATGAGAGGTGACAAGCCAGCACAGCAATAACGTCCAAACAATCAAGAGACAGAAGACTTAACTGGGCAGAAGAAGAAAGAAAATACACACGCATCGCCTATCTTTCTCCTTGTCATTCCACATCTGGCTTGTCCCCTGAGGCTGTTGGTCAGGGTGAGGGAGATCTGCGAACATGTCCAGACAAATACCCTTACTGGAACAATACTGCCCCCTCTAGAGTTGGCTGACCTCACCATGGAGCCGGGGAATGGCCGCCTCAGGGGAGCAGAGCTGTAGCTGAGCCGGGAAAGAAAAGCAGTGGTGTAATGTAACTAAGTACAAATTTGAGGTACATGTACTTTACTCGAGTATTGCCATTTTATGCAGCTTTTTGACTTCTACTCCACTACATCTCAGAGACAAACTTTTTACTCCCCTAATTTTCTCCGACAGCTTCAGTTACTCGTTACAATTTTCCACGCCCTTCCTTTAAAGTGAACACACTGTACCTCCAAATTTGGTGAATTTGAATTTGAAAAAAGTATTGACTTTTTAGAGATACATGGTTCTCACAGGACAGTGACTAAAATAAGGGTGATCTTATAAAATATGACACATTGCTGTTGATTTAACGACCCACCAACAGTATATAAAGTAGTCTAACTGAGCTCAACCTTAAACATCAACTATTCGTATCTATCTAGTCGTAACCCAAAATAAAATTATGAACCGGAAAATGAGCATAATATGTTCCCTTTTAGCAAAGGATCTAAATACTTCTTCTACCACTGAGGAAAAGTAGAGTTTGACTCTGTTTGTGTGCATCTAGTCAGGTGGGATTTCACAGTTTGCCCCTGTGTGTATGTGTGTGAGAGAGAAAGTGTGGATGTGTGATTGTATACACTTATTTTATCTTTCCTTTCATTTTTTAAGGGTTTTGACCTTTGATCATACTCTTGACCTTTGCTTTGACGTCACCTCTCCAGAGAGTGATGACAGCAGTTTTCGTAAACCTTTTTATTTTCCCCACTACGCCACCCACCCCCATCTCTCTTTCTCCTTTCCTATCTTCCCTTTTTCTCTCTCCGTCTTCCATCCCCATGTGTTTCTCTCTTTCTGCAGATGTTACTCTCCTCCTCAGTCTGCTGCTCCTCCTCCTCTACATGTTGTCTCCATCACTTCATTTCACCGTCTCCCACTCTTTCCTCTCCCGTGAGAAGTGCTGAACTACAGAAAGGCTGGACCACGCCGCAGACACACCATGTGTTAGCAATAACCTTTCTTCTCCCCTTTCATGCTTCATTTTCTTTCTGTTTAGGATTGTTGTATTTCATGCTGTCATTCAGAAATCATTACTTTTCAGCTATTTTCCTCAAGCCTACTCCATTTCACTCCAGCCTCTCTTTGCTTTTCTCATCACCCTCTCCCCCTCCTCTGGCACTTCATCTCCTGCTTTTTTCCAGCCTCTCATTTCCCAAAAGTTGTTGCCTTGTACACCCACAGTCCACTTCCCCCATCAAATCCACTGAATATTCCCTCTTCATAGCATCCCCAAAACGAAGGAAGGGCCTCTGACTATGCAACAAATTACTGTCCTTGTCCCCCCAACTGTGCAATGCATATTAAATTAGATCAAAGCGGGACATTTCAAAGGGCACATGATGGGGGAGACGAGTCAAAAGAGACGATTAGAGCAGAGGGAGGAGAGGCAGAGGTGGATTATGAGGACAAAGGTTATGTGACGGTTGTGAAAACCCCGCAGGTGTCCCTGCTTTGAAATCCTTCACCCCACCATATGCTCAAGTTCGAATGAATTTGTGATCTATTTACTTGTAGCAAGTCAGGGTTTCAGTTCAGCAAGCCGTATTGGATGTAGAAACAGCCCACGTTGGTGGATGAGAGAGCGTGCATGTGTTTGTGTTTACCTTCATTTTGTTTTGGTTTCCATAAAATCATCGTGAAGGTCAGTAAATGGCAACCCTACCTGCAGTTAATGAAAACACACGCAGGGTCGTAGATAATGCTAGGAATTATGCTACCATCTTTTTTTTCCAACATTGTTGAACTGCATTTACCTCTCCACGTCTCTGTTGGCTGTCATGTTTATATGCAAAAAAATAGTTTCCTGAATTTTTATGCGAACACTTACTTTAGTATAATGCACATGAAGCAGTAGCTTTCATAGCGGCAGTCCGCCCCCCCGGCCATTTTCCATTCCATCGAGTACTGCCTCAGAGCTCCAGTGACCTGCTCTCAGTAGACATGCAGCAGACTTGTCTCTGCTTGTGGGATTGTGTGTGTGTCATCTCTCAACATGCAATATTGTACAACACAAGAAGACACATTCCACTGAGTTCACTGCCTGACTGATGGAGGGAGTTATATTTATACAGTCCTCAGATGTGAGCTCATATCCTGGCTGAGGTCACTGGAGCGGATGAATGCATGAAGAAACAGGATAGTCTAAATATCAAAAGAAAAACACAATCCAAGTCTGATGATATTCTGTTTTACTTGTTGTCAAAGTATTCTAGTAACAAGTATTGCGTATTTCTCCATAGTGGTTGATTTTGGGTTAATCCCACATACACTGTCCTCTTTTCCGTAAATATTGAGTGTACCAAATGTGTATTAATCCGGCACTGAAAAAAATCCCTGACAAACCAATGTGCTTAGGATGTAATGCACCGTACCGTATTATACCGTATCTTATCATATTGTATCATATCGTATCGCATCGTATTGTATCATATCGTATCGTATTGTACCGTATCATTTCGTGTCGTATCTTATCACATCGTATCGGATTGTGTTGTGTCATATGGTATCGTAATGTATCATATCATTTAGTATCGTGCTGTATCATACTGTATCATATCATATCCTATTGTACCATACCATATTGTATCGTATCATATCGTATTAAGTAATATATACATATCCTTTTAAGATAACTCAACTTGGGAAGCATGATGGTGAGTTTCACATGCTGCCTTCTTTTCCTGTACTAATGTGACTATACTGCACACCTGAGTAAACTCTGTACTGTCCTTCACAGTCCTGCTCTGTAAACTCAGTTAACTCCAGTTCTGCTCTGCTCACTAAAGCTTGATTAGGTTCAGCGGTGCAGAAAAAGCCCAGAATCATAAGTCTTGCAGAAAACTCCTTGAACATGATAACCTTTATGATTGAACTGTCTTTGGTTTCAATAAATATTCTGTGTTTTTACAAGGGATCAGTACAAACAGTTGGCCTCCAGATTAGCCGTGAACAAACAAAATTTGAGTTGTTTCAGATACAGAACTGCAACAGATTTCTTATTTGTATGCTTATTTATGTTTATTAGCATGAACATAAATGCTAAATTCAGTTAATGGGTTTTTAACAATTGCCGGTAAGAAAGTTTTCTGTGACTTTCTGCCAGATGGCTTGTAAAGAAGTTGCCTGTTTTAAGCATTCACCTCAACACACTGTCAGTCCTGTCTACCATCTATTTTCTGAGACGAGGTCGACTTTAATTGGCAGAGTTTGGTCTGAATTCCCATACTTTTTACCACGCAGTATCATTTCACAGAAATACCTGGATTTACAAGTCAGTAGCTTAACCTCTCTGTTGTTTGTGCTTTGCAGCCAAATGTTTGGACTGCCAAGTGAGAGGAGTCTGCACAAGTCTGTAGGATGGAGTTCAGCATGCAGGCAAGCAGGCACTCCGACTGATAGTTCATTCGAAATAACTAAACATTTAGATAAATTAATGAAGGTGCACACACACTACAAATGATTGAAGGTTTTTGTTTCCCCCTTGAGCAAAGCGTTATCATATATGCACAGTTAAAATTCTCTCCAGACGTTGTTTCAGCAAGTTCGGTCAAATCCTGTGTGAGTGTTCCAATATACAGACAGAGAGAGATGTTTTAAAGCTCAGCATGACTTCATGCAACCTGATTCTTAGAGATGCTTCCTCTGCATTGAGCTGTGAATTTGAATACAACATTTCCATCAGTAGAATACGTTTTCTGTCAGACACACAGTCACGCAGGCAGGAACACAAGTCTGCTCCTGACAAATTAAAAAGAAAAATCTTCTCTTCTGACCTCATTCCCCATCTCCCTCTATCTTTGTCTCTGTGGTCTCTGAAAGGTTTAAAACACAAGTGTGGACAGCTGCTGCCCTTTGACCTTCAGGGGTTGCCTTGTTCCTAAAAATCCCACATGCATGTAAACCATCTCTCTAGGTTGGACACATGCTCATCAGTGATCACTCCGGAGATGCAAAGGTTCGTCTTTTTGTTATCAACAAACATGATCTCTTACATCTGAGTGAGTTACAGCGTATTAACTGTAGCTACATGATCTAGAGTCACATTTTAACTGACTGGATGGCCTTTTAAGTCATCCACTCATAATCTACATGACTATAATTAACAAAATTGCTGCCTTACATTTCACTATAATCTGTATAATCATGACATTATGTACAACAGCTAAATGCATACAATCTGTGCAAGATTATGTTCTTAATCGCAGGTTTTAGTCTTCAGTTTGCAAACATGAGAAGAAGCTTGATTCTCTTGTTTTTGTGAGCTTATTGACTCACATTTCTACATGTGTAGCTCCAGTTTTGTCTCTGTGTTGAACGTCGGCTTTACTGTGACACCGTGTCTTCTTAAGCACGGTGAGGAGAGCTGGTTTTGTTCATTATTTTGATATCCTTTGTCGACTTCAGAGTGGTAATTGGACACACACTCATGACTAATTCTTTCAGCCCAGACTTCTGCTGCATCTCAATTCTCTGCTCTGGTGCAGCTTGTCCCAACAAACCAGCCCTCACGCAGCAAACCGCTGTTTTCTTCTGTTGCCATGACAGCTCGTATCTCAGCCGGAGACGAGAAGTCGCATGGTTTATGAAATGAATTTATCATGACAAAAATTGTCTGCAAGAGGCAAGCAGCAGGTGTGTATATACCGATGGTATGGATGTATGGGTGTGCTTTTGTCTGTTTCTGTTTGATGCACACTGTGGCTTATCCTGTCTGTGTCTGCTGTGTGTATGTGCATGTTTGTTTGTACTGCTAAAAGGCTTGGCACAGAGCAGACCTTTTGTAGTTGGCAGCAGTGGGCACCCTGCCCAGCTTGTATGGTTTATGGATGTGAGTCACAACTGCATTAGCCTCCGGCCAGAGATAGGCTGCCCATCTTCCTGGTGTGAATCCCTGACGAATGTGCCAACACTGACAGCATTAAACAGAAACTGATACAAGCATCAAATCTGTCTGACATGCATCTCATGCTGTCAGTCTATCAATAGTTACATTGATGCCGCACAAAAGAGAGGCAGGAGCGCAAATGAAATACCAGCATGGGAAAACAAGCCTCCGAGGCTGATTTCACACTACAGCAGCAGGTGACATGTCCTAGTTCTGAAAGTTTAATTGTAAAATGTTCCAAAGTGTACGTGGTCAAAGTTCAGCTCAGAGTTACTAATACCTCTCAGACAAAAACACCCTCCCATTTCTGTTTGAGCTCAAGATGATTAAAATACTGTAATATACCCGCCCAATTATACAGAACTCTGTATGGAGAAATAATCAATTCTGAATTTCAACTGAAAGCCTCAACTTTACATAATTAAAGTGCCATGTGAGAAATCGCACAATTAACAGAGTGCCTTACAACCAGCGGCTAAAGTAATGTTTGATTCTCATAACCTCTGTGATGGAACCAGTGGAGCACAAAAAAACTGAGGTGGAGAAATTAAGATTTCAGAAATGCATTAAATCTGTATTTCATCAAATTAGAAGTAGAAGCTCCTTGAAAAGCTGCCATGAGGCATGAATGGTGAATGGCCAAGGCTCTTCCAAACAGAATATTAATAGGTAATTACACTCAGTTTTACCTCCACCGCGTACATCATCAGTGGCCTCAGTGCTCAACACGGTATTTATGGAATTGATATGGCTTCTAAGAAGGGACATAAAAGATGTCTGCATAGTTAGTTTTTTTTTTTTTTTTAACCTCTTTACCATCTGGATGTTGGGAGAAGAAAGGATGGCAAAGAGAGTTTAAAGGCCCCATATGATGCTCATTTTCAGGTTCATACTTATATTTTGTGTGTCTTCTAGGGAATGTTTACATGCTTTAATGTTCAAGAACACATTATTTTTCTTATACCGTCCATTGCTGCTTGCACCCTCTGTCTGAACGCTCGTAGTAGTGCCTGTCTCTTTAAGACGCCCTGCTGAAAGGCCCAATCTGCTCTGATTGGTCAGCCTGGGCTGGCTCTATCACTGTCTCCAAATCTGCTCTGATAGTATTTTTGCAACCACAGCCTTGCGTGGGGCATAAAGGGTGCCGAAGGAATGAGTCCTAAAACCAGGAAATAAGTTTTTAGGTTAAATGCTTGAAATAAGTTCTGTGGTTAACACAAGCTTAAGATATTTTCACATTTTGTCCTACGGTACAAAAATACGTCATCCCCATGGCATTTATGCTTCAAAAATCATAAAAGTGGTGTTCATCTGTGAAGTATCATATACTTTCTACAATAATCCAAAATCCCATAGACAAATATTAACATACCTTTATGCACTAATTTTTGCCTTCCATATTTACTCCCAGTAAAGCCATAATAACCCGACTCAAACACCCTTCCATCTGAACTCTCAATGGCTTTGCTAATTCACTGTGCTTTTGCTTGTTTTCCCTGCATCTTTCTCTTCTTTCCTTTCTTCTTGCTCTTGACTCCCAAATGCACATGATTGTTTTCTGGTTACCCTACAGCATGAATTTAATCAAAGCTCGCTTTTTGCACCGGCACCTCTCGCGACTGGGGAGGATTTAAGCCCACTTGGAGAAGGAGTGCAATTAGCTGAGACAAGGCTAGTTAATCTTCCCCATCTGAATACCCCCAACAGGTCCGCATCACCTTTTATTTCTAATCACACCTGCTGCTGAAAGACAGTCGGTCCTGTTCACACATGACGTAATCCAGCCAGGGAAGCTATCAAGACTGTAATGTGGTAGATGTTAAAAGTGTACTGTGGTTAAGACTCATTAAAGGGACAGTTCACTCCAAAATCAAAACTTTTTTCTCTTACCTATAGTGCTATTTATCCATTCTAGATCCCTTTACAGTTTCAGGGAAGGCACTGACGTACAAAAAGATGGAGTATATGCACATAGACACACTCTCTTTGACTCGTGAGGGAGAGTGCTACTGATTGATGCACCCTACTGAACTTCCTTAACATGCGCTGAGGGTCAGCGGCAGGGCAGCACGTAGCTCAGACGGCCCTGAGGCCAAACCAGAATATACCACCTTTTACTCTTCGTCAGTATCTCTCACACAAATGGTGACATGTAGTTTGATTTAACAACCTTGTGCTTTTGACCTGCTCTGCACTGCACTGCTGTAGTAAATACTGCAGACACATCACAGCGAGTCAGTAAAATATCAAATAGATGCGATTCATGTGTGCCTGATGAAAAGAAAATACCACAGAAGTGGAAGTAGCGCTCTGTTTTACAGGTTGATCCATTGACACTGCAGACTGAATGTTTAGAAAGCAAAACACTACAGAGGTGTTGCATTTAAGGCATGCACCTCCTGTGAAGGAAGTGAAATGGTTTCAGTATGCGTGATGCACTTCACGGCATCTGGGAATTATTCAGACATGAGTTTCTTATAGCTTTGATCAGCCTGCAATCTCTCATCGCAAGAGGAGGCTGATATTCTGGTTGTCTGGTCAAAGACATTTCAATTTGTTGCAGATGTGTTCAAGCCAGACTGAATGGTCACATTTATTTATTTAATTGTGAAGCTGCTTGTTACTGGCAGCTACAGCAGATGAGTCATTATCTGCATACTTTTCAGCGTTTCTGGCGCTGCACATGCGTTCACTGTATGTAGATGAATAGAGAAACTTGGGCAGCCGCTGTCATTCTGTATCCCTGTGAGGTGGGAATAGGTGCTCGTGAGTAGAGCCCGACCAATATATCAGTCAAACGATATTATCTGCTGTTATTGGCCTGTCCCAGATATATCGAATATATGTGCTGATGTTGAATCTTCTTCAGAGATTATAATGCCACAAAAGATGTTTGGGGTAATTTTGATTGGTTAAAGTTGGTCGTTGTTTTCCCTCCGTTACATTCTTTATCACAGGTGTTTGATAAACACTTTTAAGAGATCATTGCAAAAAAAACTTGTGTGTTTCGGCCGATATATCGATATTGGAATTTTTTGTTCCCTATTATCTGTATCAGCATCGGCCACCAAAATCAAGTACTGGTCGGACTTTTCTCTTTTGTATATACATAATACAATAGCAACCTTGCATATATAGGTTTACCTTCATATCTCTACACCATCTAGAGCTGTATCTCAGTGTGTGTGTGCGTGTGTGTGCGTGTGTGTGTGTGTGTGTGTGTGTGTGTGTGTGTGTGTGTGTGTGTGTGTGTGTGTGCGTGGTGAGTTATAGCATGTCAAGTCTGACAGCTGGCTAAACCCTATTAAAGTCACCACATTCCTGGGGTCCACCATTAAAGGTGACCCAATGCCCCTCAACGTACACAAAACATACATGCACACACACACACACACACACACAAACACACACACACACACACACAAACACACACTCACAAACCAACTGAGAGGGGCTTGTAAAACACGACAGATTTACCCTCTTTCCTCTCTTTTCCCTTTTGAGAGGTTGTTTGCTCTACAAGCTATTTTGGTTGTCTTTATGTGTGAGTATAAAAACCTTGAACACAGAGGTATGTGGGGAATACAGAAATACTTTTTTACCTTGGCTGTGTTCGCTATTTTGACTATTTGATGTTACATAATCTATTGTGGGGATGAACAGAATATTCTGCAAAGGACGGGTGAAAATGTAGATCAAATCACTCCAGGGATCGTTTTTTAAAATCAAGTGAAACAAGCTGTAAAAGACTGGGTTGCTAAGGTGTCGTACCTTGAAAATTATTTGTGCCATTACATGCAGAGGTCGTCCAAGGGTTGACTTCTGCAAATATGTGTATTTTCGGTGTATTTTCACATTCATTACTCAAGGAAGAATCAGCTTGATTGTGGATGATGATAGGCTTACCCTCATTTTACATAACTGCTTATTCTGGTACCCTGAGGTGACAGCTCGTCTGTCTGTGTCTACACACTACACACATGCACACACACGCACTGTAGAACAGTAGCAATGCATTCCTAGCAGGGTCAAAGCTCATCAGTAACCCCCACTTCTCTCTATCTGCTATTTCTCTGCCTCTCTCTCTCTCTCTCTCTCTCTCTCTCTCCGAGCTAACAGGTTACAGCAACTTCACCTCCCACCTTTCTTCCCAAACTTTTCTGCGCTTCAGCAAGTCATTCATCCACTCTTACACACATTCAAACACATCTACCTCCTCTTTCACTCAGATACAGACACGCAGATACCGCACATTGATTCTCATGTGCCATTCAGTCGATTATCTCTGATAACAGCCTCTGCAGGAATACAATATCAGTTGCAGACTTCTTTTTTTTCCTGGACTCGGATGAAACTTTTTTGTGCATTTTAGGGGATATTTTCCCCTGTCGGCCGTCAAGAGGTCACCTGGATTGGGAAGATAATGATGATTCACTTGCTTGCAGTGGTAAGTGAGATTGTGTGGGCCCAGTTTAGGGCCGTAGTCAAAACCCATTACTTTAACTGCACTTTAATGTGGCGCTTTACAGAGTAGTTTTGAATTCTTAACTGCCCAGATACCCTTTGTCACGGACTAAGTGTCTGGATTAAGGCCAACACTTTTCATACTGAACCATTACTGCTGCTCTTTGCTGTACATTTTCTGCTTAAACAGCATTGCCTATCTGATATTAATACTTGCTGTTTGCCTCTTTTCTTGTTGTCTTACTCGTCCTTATGTGATAAGGTACAGCAATTGCTGTAAATTTGCCACACCACTCAGTTTAAGACCATACAAACGCTGTCAATGCAGTGCAGATGTGCTGTATGCATGAGTTGTCTTTGGCTTCTCTGCAAAAGTTAAAGCAAAGATTTTCCACCTCAAAACTCAGTAGGAGCAGTACAAACAAAGCTGTCATGCATTTTTACATTCATGTCAGCTCTAGTTTATTCATTAATAATAAGAGCATACCAGGTTGTCTGTAGGAGCGTTGTCAGGAGATGAAACTATGTAGATTTAATTGTGGATTTCTTCCTTCCATGCATAGACTTGCCTGTGTTGGCCAACTGCAAATGCAAAGTGATTTTAAGACAATATGCTGCAGTATGTGAGCTTTTGTTTGTTGGTGTGTTTTAGCTGTAGATCTGAAAAGACATCTGCCACCATATGTAGTAGTTCTGAGCTCTGTGTGTGTCTCCGTGTGTGTCTTTTTCACTGTTTTTTTTTTTTTCACCAGTTCCCCACCTACGGGGATAATCCATCCTGTGAAGTGGTGAGGTGGAAAATGCCATTATGTAGAAATAGCTGACATGCAGTTAGACTTGCAGGGCATATGATGTGTGAGTGAGTGTGTGTGAGGGAAGGAGATAGGGAGCAGAGAGGGAGTATAAGGGCCAGAGACAGTAAAGTTCATTTTGTAACATTATTTAATCCTCCCGGGGCAGTGATAAACTAAAGGCCTCGGACACAATACACACACTGTCTCCTCAGGGAGGCTCGACGAAGTGTATGTGATCCCAGCATGGTGTGAGTGATGGATCAGTCTTGTGCGAGTGTTTTTTTTCTGATGTGGGATCATTGCAAACAAGATGTCTGAGTATCTAACTTGGGCTTATTATCGCAGACATTGCAGGAATGTCTTGAGGTAATGTTGGACTAAGCGTGAATTTATAGCATGATGATTTTATTGTCAGGAATGTCTTTCTGACTCTTGGTTATACAACTTTGATCCAGACTGAAATATCTCAACAACTATTGTATTGATTACCATTTAATTGTTGAACAGACATTCAGCGTTCCCAGTGGATGAATGGCGTTAACTTTGGTGATCCCCAAACTAATTTCCCCCATAATTTTGTAAAAATTAAGACAGTAAACATGGTTAACATTACACCTGTTAAGCATCAGCATGTTAGCTCTGTCACTGTTAGCATGTTGATGTTAGCATTTAGCTCAAAACACCACTGTGCCACAGCTGCTGGCATGGCTGTAGACTCGCGCACGATCTGGTATTGAGTTGGTGTCATTACTACAACGTTATAATTATAGGAGCAATATGTGAGAAATCGTGAAAATTTTTGTTTAAAAAGTTATCAACAGAATGTGTAGAAGCAACAGTTCTGACATTTCAAAGCTGTCTTTGTATTGTGTTGCAGAGATGTCTACTGAAGTTAGCATGCTAACCAGCTAGCCCTGTCTCGTCCTGTCTCATAATACCACTTTGTACCTCAAGAGGCAATAGTCAAATTCAACATCAACAAAATAAAACTCACCAGAATAGTCTTGGCTTGTGTTTCAACGATCAGCCCTGGTTTGGTAGAAATAAATCCTTACTTCACAGAGTAAGATTCTGGTCTACAAGCCGTTTTCACCTGCTGCTGAAACCCGACTCTCTCTCTCTCCCTCTCTCTCCTATGCTACTTCACCTCTCTCATGTTTTGGCGTGTTGTGTGTTCACGTTTCAATTAGTCCTGGTAAACCACCTCTGCACTGTATCCCCTGTCATCCAATTGGCCTCTGTCATCTCAGAGGCTGTGTTCAGTCCCAGCATGGTGTCAAACCATTTTCCCTGGGATGCAGCTGAGCTCAGTGGAGCTGGCCCCCATTTCCCACGGTGACTCCAGCACTGATCTAAGGTTGCAGTCCCGAGCAAACTGGAGTCATCTCATAGGGCCTCTAGCTCCACATTTAACTGAGCTAATTAGTTAGTGGCAGCCAGTTGCTACAGCTGAAGATATCTAGCAAAGTGTAAAGGTAGCAACAGATAGAAGTTACTCAGGTGATATACACACCATACAGTTTTGGAACTACCTTTAAATTCTGGCCATAACAAAGTACACCTTTAATGTTGCTCCAGGACTATCTCAACTGACCAATCATGCTTTTGTACTGTCTAAACTAAACTAAACTGTCCAAAATCATTTCTGCTGTATTTTTGCACTTCACTGAATATTAAGATTCTCTGCTTTCTTCAGTGAAACCTCTGACACCTTTGGCCAATGATGACATGAAAAAAGAGCTTTCAAAATAATTTTGTTAAATTGAACACATCACAAAACACTGAGGCTATGCCTGCCTGCCTGCTGCTTTGCTGAGCAGCCATGCAAACCTTTCTGAAAATCCTGCCGTAGGATAGATTTGGTTACTGTGTATTTCTGCACTTGCTGTCATTCATCGAAACACACACGTCTTTCCTATCTACACTTCAGTAATAAGGAGATACATGCACAGACAGATCTTAGATCTGCATTGGTATGTGAGGGAGAGAGTGTGTTTTTTTTGGCTGTGTTATATTTGAGTTCAAGCCCTGCCAGATCTCACTTCCATCTGCAGAGGTTGTAAACTAGTCAGCCTTGAGCCATTCTCACTATGTCAGACCAGGTGGGCAAATTACACTGAGGAATATTCTGGAATTCAGATTGTTTCACATTGATCCATTTTTTTCATCATTATCATATTAATTTATAGCTCAAATATGCTCCCATGAGGAAACATTGGAAGCTTGATGGTTGGAATGTGGAATCTTTAAAGCCTAAAGAAATCTGCTATGTTTTCATCTCATGTACAGTATTTGAGTGAAGGCAGATCGCTCTTTGATGTTAAGCTTATGAATTTGCAAAAGCACATGCCCATAGAGTACACACATGCACGGACACATAGACACACATACACGTTTCTGTGGGGACGTGTGGGGGTTAGCAAGCTAATGTAAAACATAACAGCATGAAGCATTTCCTAGCTCACAGTTAATGCGTTGAACGTGTTGCTCTCTGATGGGGGTTCATTCATTTCAAATGGGATAATCCGTTACTGCCGCATGATTCCTTTGCCAGTGCCTCGTGTGCTGATTTAAGTGTTGGATTTACTCTACTTAGGCATTGATTATGCTCACTTAACTGAATGTTGTTGTAGCTCTTTCTGTTGATACATTTCTGTGGTCCTCGGTACGCATTTAACGGAAGGTTTTAACACTCAACACATTTCCTTCAGCTGAATTTGAAGTGGACCCTCGAGCAGCAAGGTTCTACAATAAGTTACTGTAATTGCAGTATACTTCCATTTAAATATCACCTTCCAAGGTACAGTCTCGGTGGGAGATAATGTGCCAGTAAAGCAGCTGCGACGTTCAAACTGATTGAATTGCCTCGACTCAGTGTATTATGCCAAGTCAAAAGCTGTAGCCTTGGGGCTAATCTCTTTCATGCTAACCTGAAGTTTCCTCTGTCTGTCAAGGGGGATGTTCTGTATCCCAGAGCGTCACTGTACCTCCATTTACTATCATAAACGGCTCATACTCTCCTATCCATCTCGACTGCTGTGAAAAACAACTGGGCTTTCACAGTAGCTCTCTTTACACTGAGATCCTTCATTGTGCTGGCATTGTTTTTCTACACTGAACCAAACAACAACAGCATAATGCCACCCCGGTGTGTGATTTTGGATAGTTTGCCGGCATTCTGGAAGCAAAAGAGGCGTGAGGCCATGGCGGGTAATGCAACAGCATTTGTGTCTCTCATGATACATATGCGCCTGGCAGCACTTTCTAAACAATAATGATGGTATAACGTGGCAATAACTTACCGTCCTTGTTATACCCACCCAATTCACCAACATTTTCGTTTGCCCTACTTCTTCCTTGTGTTCAACATGTCAAACCTCTGTCCCGTCCTGCCAGGTCACTCTTTCACACAACTATCGAGTCGGAACTGTTACTATCTTGTTATTTCCGTAAAGACTGTCTCCATTCACGCGTCTTGCAGACATCCACAATTGATCTTTGATAATTTGAAAGCTAAACTATATTGTGAGCGTCTTTCAACCTACAGTAAATGTAGCTAAAAGAAAAGAACAGTGAAGCAGAAATCAAAGGTCACCACATTTTATATTAAAGACAAGACAGTCAAGTATTTGTATGCGTTTTCATCCATCTCTATCTTTGTTGCTGTGTATTATTTGCATACTTGCAAGTTGAGATGAGATTGTAACTCACATGGTGCCTTTTCTCCACAAATTTGCTATGGTGTTACTGCATTGTGTTCAAACCAAAACACACATGCACAAAATGAACAGAGGGCAGGTGGAAGCTATAATTAGACACACTTGAAGATTTGCCGTGGAGCTAAATCTTTTTGACCGAGTGCAAGGTAGTATGCACGCACACACATCGGAAGCGATTAGCCATGCTGTCTCTGGCCTTAGCTCAGAAGATAATCACCTCTGTGGTGTGAGGAGGGCATGGTAGGGCCCTCAGGGTGTTTGGGTAATCCTCAGTCTAGGACAGGTGCACTCGGTCCAGAGGTTTGACCTGTCCAAACATCTTTTGCTCCTGTGCAATCATGAGAGCTTTCTCAAATCTGTCGCTCAGGACTGTGCATCTCTCCTCTACAAGCTACGTTAACTGAAAGCTTTGACGAAACCACTGTTTTGAATTTCATGATGTATCAGGAATAACATTTCAACAAATTGATCAGTTACATCCTGACATCTTTGTTTCAGTCCAAAAAGCATATTCACTTTTGACTTCTGCATAGCCTAAACCAAGGCATTGCAGTCAATATGAACTAACTATTAGCTAATTTTGGGATTACCTTTTCTTTGTTCGTATATTTCTGGTGTGTTCTTCCTTTTCTTTGATTTGTAATTGACTCGATGTCAGTGTCAGTATAGATAGATAAAGATTAGCCATTAAACACTGCCAAAATGATGAAATCACCCAAAAATGAAATTTCAATTTCAATTTCTACTCACCCCAATGTGAAAGTTTGGTCAAGTTTCATAGTCCACAATACATTTCTGGAGTAGATGGGGATTAAAAAGCAACCAAAAATACATAAAATGGCTCTATACAGCTCTTCTAGCGTAGTCCAAGTTTCCAGAGGGCGCTCTATCCTAATTTTATTTGAAAAGACCTTATTTGGACCGGATTACACAGGGTTATTTAGACTGGGTGCATGCTAATGCTTTCAGAGTAGTAACTACAGCGAAGATTTTGGCTTAATAAAGGGCTGAAATAACATTTTTTCAAATAAATGTGAGATCTTTGGGCTTCCAGAGTTTTGTATTACACCGAACAAGCCGAACCACTTTATGTTTTTTGGGGGTTTTTTTCAGTTGTTTTTTTTAAACAAGTCCCCATCTACTTCAGTTGTTTAGGAGAATGTTGCATCACTGTTTCTCTGTGAAACTCCAGATATGTTTTGTGAACTACAAAACTTCACCTGACTTTCCATCTGCATGAGGGTGAGTAGATAATGACTGAATTTCCATTTGTGAGCGAACCTTTCCTTTAAATGCAGACATACTTTAAAGTCTGAATCAACAAAGAAGGCAAACCACTTAAGTTACCCTTAAGTTTTACTATTACAGATGCAAAATTTTTTTTTTCATTGATGAACAGTATGAACTATGACAACTAAACAGCAGTCCTCTAGGTCAACTTGCAGGTTGAGTTTGAAGAGAAGAAACCCTGCCATGCACCACATTTTGAATAGATTATTGGGGTAATAACTTTTAATGGGTATGTATGTCCATAATGTCTGGACTTCCCAATAAGAGCTGGGTTCATACTGGACAGTTTAAAAGCCCTTTTGATGCTTTTACTTCCATGGTGTCATTGAAATGTGTCGTAAAAATGTTTACAGGGAGACCTCCCGTCTGCAAATGCACTCAATGATGTGAGTGAGAACAACATTATGCTGACCTAATGTATATTGGCCTAAATTAATACAATAACAATAAATCACCAAGAAGGCAATTTAATTAATTTTTAATTGTATTGATAATTCAATATAATCACAGATTACAAAAGTCAGTGCCAGTTCTTGTGAAGACTTCCTTCCTTCCTTCCTTCCTTCCATACATTTCTTTTACACTGTCACTGGAGGAAAAAAAAGTCTTCAGCTCTGCATAAAAGGCACGAGTCCTATACAAATTAAAAAATGGCTGATTATGTTTTATCTTCGAGTGCCTCTAATGACTTTTTCCAACTCTCTATTCTTCTTAATACTTTCAGATAAGCTGAGAGAAGAGTTGGAATTGATGATTGTGGAGTGGAATTCAAGAAGTGGACTTGCGAAGAGAAGAACCTTGAGGAAGAGCAGGTGATTGAAGGAGGAAGAGGAGGAGAGGAAGAGTATGGGTCACTCCTCTGTGTGGATCCTTCTGCTGTCACTTTCTCTCTCCCATCAACGCGTCACAGCACAAGCTGAAGGTAACGGTTACCTTCTTACACCCAAAGGACACACTCAGACACACTGACTAATGTTTTTATTTACTTCCTTTACTTTCTCACTTATTTAATCATTCATTTATTCAGCATTTCAGTCAGTGCCTTATGTTACCAGTTGCTTAGTTCTGAGTCAAAGCCATATGTCTGATTTCAAGCAATGTGCACAGATCTACGAATTAGACAACTTGGATGCGTAGGCCAAAGAAAGGGCAGGTGCTCAATGAACACAGTCTGTGCGAGCTGCTCCATCATTAAATCTCCACACATGGGTTGGTACGTGGGGCAGACACTAACCCAGCTCCAGTTTCTCTCCAGACTGTGTCTAGTCAGGGAATTTAAACATCTGCTGGCCTCATGTACACTACAGCGCTCTGTCTGCCGGCCTGTCAAACCCATCCCCTAGATACAGAACCTAAGCCGCAGGTGCTATTGGATGTCACCAAAAGGTCAATCAGCCAATCAAAAGTTAGATTTCCTCCACCTGGACTGTGGTTGGGTAAAAAGTGATTGGTAAAGTTGTTGGGCAGAATTATGGATGGATATAAATAGCTTCAGGCCATATTTGAAGCTACCGCTCCTTTGTACCATTGTTTATTATTGACAGGGTTAATTCACATGTCGTCATATAAGGTCATATGACTGTCTGTAACAACCCTGAGGGCTCAGTCTTTCATATTACACACAAGAATGGGCATGTGGTCGATTTCAAACCAACTGACATCTTAAAGCTCCATTAATCAATATTTTATATTAACAATCAATCAAATGACTGTTGGTGCTCACAGTAAGGAACCCTTAGAAATTATCACCCAACTCTACAGCCACATGAAGCTTTTAATCCTCTTTAAAGGAACAGTTATCCTAAAAATGAAAATTCACATCTACTCAACTTCATACCAGTGGAAAGTCAGGTCAGGTGAAGTTTCGTAGTCCAACAACTACTTCAGCCATTTGGGAGATTCTTGCAACTGCTAGCTAGCTGTTTACATATCCAGCCATGGTACGGTTGCTCTTACAATCACTTAAATCACAAGTACTCAGCACTCAAAACTGGAAACAGATGAAATTTGGAGCAATTAGTTTACAAACTTGAGAAAATTGGAACACTTTTGCTTCTCCATTGTCATCAAGAGATTAGTGAGATAAGCTGGGATCAGACTTTAGCAGGAACATTAGTGCATGCAGGTGTTTTGTTGGTTGCTTCAACTGTCAAGTTTCTGTTTCTTACATCTATTGCTCTGCACCGCCAGATATGATTGATATGTGTGTTCATGCGACACCTGCTGTGGTGTCCACAGCCTATAATCAAACATTATATACAACTGTATATCAGGAAAGTGAGACGGTTTAACTGTCACAGGTTGCCTGTGTATTATAAGGAGTAATAATACAGGACACACAAATCATGTGGGCTTTTTTGTTATTCAAAAACAGTCTATTAAAACATGACAGAATTCCTCACACGGGGCACTTAGAGCAGATCCTGGTTGTCACATCCACTGCAAGAGATTTTGTCAATATTTGGTCTTTCTGTCACTTAGTATGTCTGTACTGCACTTTGTTAGCTGATCTGCAAAATATTTCTTCTTCTTCTTCTTCTTCAAGTAACTTTTAAATCCATTTATGTTGGCTAAAATCTGAACCTGATGGAGTTTCTTCAACTTGTGCTCTCTGATGGTTTACTGTACATGCTTTCTCTTGATCTTGTTGGAGCTGATTGCAGTCGTGCATCATTATTTCTTAGACTATTTATTTTGTGGCAGAATTTTCTGCAGAGTCTGCTGTAGCCACTGAGCTACATCTAATGCGTAAATCAATGGTGGTCCAACACAGAGGTGAGCACAACCTTTAAAATATCAGAATAGATAACCTTCAAGAAAACCATTCCTAATCCCTCAGCATGTGTTCTCTATTTATCCTTGGTATGTGGTTCTCACCTGCCAGCCCAGACAGACAAACTTCTGGATAATTGATCTTGTTTTCCACCTCAGTCTGTGTCTGTTTGACAGAGACCAGCCTCCAATTGCTTCTTTGCTCAAAGTCTCCTCCATGTTACAAAATGTGTGAAGCAGAAAATGCATCTTGATAAATGAAAGAGACACGTATGTTTTCTGGGTTTGTTTGCTGCGTATGTGAAGCCCGACTCAGGATGCAGGGGATGAACATTGTTGTATCCCATTCATTTGCATCTCTGGTTTTAACTGTGTTTTTTGCATTAGGGTTGCTGAATATATAGCACTGAAGCTCCCATAGTAGCTCAGCTCTAGAGCTCCAAAATGGTATTCCCAATGATATTTTGTTTTCTTGGTGTGTGGCCAGACATGTATAGATGTGTGAGAAAGGAACATAATGTTAGGTCGCCATGGGCTGGAGACATATGTCACCCCCAGTGAATCCTGGGATTGCAGCCAAAGAAGGAAAGGGCCAGATAATAGAGGCGAGAAGGCTCTGTAATGAAATAGCAGAGAAGCTGAGTTATCACTTACAGGACAATCAGTGGTGCCTATCTCTTATTCACTAGCCTAATCAATGCTGTCTTCACTGTGGTTTATTGCATATGTAATGCCCGCATATTGACTCAGAAGACGTTTGCACACACAGCAGATTTCTGCGTGGAGTGTGTGCATTTTCCCGTACAGTATTGTATATCTCTGTGGTACTGTGTGCAGTCGTATGCATCTGAGACAGTGTTGCTAATCTATGTGTGTGTGCGTGTGTGTGTGTGTGGGGGGCGCATGTAGTCAATCCATCAGTCTACCTTGTTTGTGTGCCCGGCTTTTTAACTCAACATTCACAATCCTGCCAAACGCAGCAGATCCGTATGTTAAATGCGATTGTTTGCCTGAGTGAGGGGACTGACCCTGATTTTGGGTGTGTTTACCTTATTATTCTAAGCGTTCCTCATCGCTGTACTAAAGTTTTATTGCTGGAGTGCTCAGAATATTGATAGTCTCTTTGGCTCACTTGTGTCTCATTAAAAATTCATGGGGATTTGTGTGGTGCTCTGGCTGCATGACAGCAGTAAGTTAGAGGAAAAATGCTCAGCGTGATGGAACAAGACTGCTATCTGCTGGCCAGCGTAGGAATAAAACATGAGGCTTTGGGCTTCATTCCCAGCATTCCCTCTTAACCTTAAGAAATTTACTTTGGATTCTTTCCAAATACATCTGATTATAAAAGATTAGGGCATCCCCTGCTCGTCACTGCTTTGTTCACACACTACTTCATCGATTCTTCTTACCTCAGCATGCAGGACGGTGGTGCAGGCCGACGTCGTGTTTCTGGTGGATGAGTCATGGAGTGTTGGCCAGACCAGCTTCAGCAGTGTCAAGAACTTCATCTCAGCCATCATCTCCTCCTTCAAGGGCAGTGTGGTGGGAACGGAGGGGGTCCGCTTTGGAGTCACCATCTTTGGAGATATCCCGCGGTAAAACACCAATACAAACACACACACAGCACAGACCTCTTTAACTAATTGCCTTGAAGCCTGACTCATTTAATTTTGTCATAGGTGATTGTTACATCAGAAAAAACTTAAATATGTTGCCTCCCAGGAACCAGGAGAAACAAATGAGACACATATACCAACGTTTGTATTAGCTATATTATTGTTTCTACATGATTTAGTTTTGCTTTTCTTGTAATTCTTTCCTTGCAGGATGAGGATTGCTTTGACGGACTACAGCTCACTGGAGGAGGTGCTTAGAGCCATCAGAGACCTCCCATATGAGGGTGGATCCAGAAGGATTGGTGATGCCCTCCGATTTCTGGTTGACCATGTGTTCAGCCCTGTCATCAGTCCAGACCACACCCCGAAGGTACAGTGTACACAGGGTGCCCTACAGGTGGCACAGTCACAGACCTGGGAGAAAGCACAAAATAGTACTATTGAAACAGTCCCACAAACTGCCAACACTTATTGTAGATGATATCAAACAAGAGAGGTAAAAGAGGTCAAATCACTTTAGAATAAAGTTCCTTAAACTTCTTCCACACACTGAACACTGAAGGTCTGAAATCTTTTTGAATGTATGACAAAATGTGGACACACAAGCAACAGAAGACGATTGAATTAAAGATTACAGCCCACGCTGCTAAGACTATTGCTTCCAGCTGGCCACCAACATGCATATATTGTATGTTCTGGCCCTGTGTAGAAGGAAATAAGTATTCAGAAGCCTGTATTTGTACAAAACAAAACAAAATTGTCTATCATTTTCTCTCCACTGTGAATCTGATTAAATGATTTTGCTTTATGCTTGGAATACAAACCAAGAGTATGTCTGACAGAAAGTTACAGCAGGCAACAGATGCTTTGCTTTACTTTAGTTTGTCTTTTGCTTGTGGAAGAAGAAAAAAGAAAGGTTGAGACAATTTTGCTTCTGCTGTCAATTCAACATGCTCCATCGGCTGAATGGATGTCGATAAGGGACTGCCATAAGTTGATGGTCATCCAAAGATGCCTACTGACAGAGATCGACCTGTTTTGTCACAGGATCTTGAAAAACAGTGTATCAGATTGGTACTGGTCTTAACTTTTGACCCTAAACTAAATGCAGTGGTCATCAACTTGCTTATGAAACCTGTCTCATAAGCATATATCTAAATGCCCTTCCAACAGCTCTCTATCTCTAACGTCTAACACTGTAGTGTAGTCTCAGTATAACACAGCTGGTTAGCATTCCAATCATCTCTCTATCGCTGAGTGTGCTTGCGAATCATCTTGCGGCAGCACACTTGACGTGGGAAGGCGGAGAATTGAGGATTACGCTGATATATTGAATCGTACAGCCGGAGCACATGCAGAAAAGCGGCTACATTCTCATATCGATACTCTCCAGCCTCCGTCTTCATTGACTGAGGGATGAACTTTGAATGAACTGAGTAAATATTCCTTAATGGGCGAATTAGCAGTCTCAGTTGCAATCCAGCATCATTGAATTCATCTTTGTTTGACTTATTTAATTATGAGTTAAACCGTGTCAAAAGTCCACAGGGGCTTTTTGTGCATAATACAGTTTTTAAGGATGTTCGTTTATCCAAAGAAAATGTTGTTTAGTGGGTGGAAAAACCTCCATTGATGCGAGCAATTGATTTAACGAAAACCAACACATTTTCACAAAAGATTGCATTTTTACAACATGCGCTTATAGGTTGATGTGCTATAAATGTACCAACTACCGGCCCTTAATGCATGTGACTGTATATTTAAATGGTAAGATATCATTCCTAATGTTTAATGGCTTTGCATTTATCAGTTTTTGCTGTCTCACTGCTGTTCAGATTGCTGTACTGATCACAAACGGACCTTCAGACGACCAGGTCGATGCCGCAGCCAGAGCGGTTGCTGACAATGGGATTTCTCTCTTTGCAGTAGGTGAGTGTGGAGCTCGGTATTGTGAATTCCTTCAACATCCCCACTGCAGCGGCCCCTCAGATTTTATCCAAGCTCTTGCTGGCTTATCTGCAGTGTTTGCAGTTAGAAATTCATGTCCTGTACATTTGAATTCATTGGATTCAGGGTGGGTATTTGCGAGGGTGTGCGTGAGATTCTTGTTTCTGGGGTGTCTGGGTGCACTCATGCAAGTATATATGTATGCACACACATAACAACATCTAGAAAATATGAATGTAAATATAAATAGGTGATTATGTCAGCTCCTACATGTATAAAAGCACATTCTCTGATAACGTGTGTTGCATCAGCAAAGCTACTTTATCCTCCAATCGTTCCCCTGCTCATGAATACGCACTACTGCTGTTTACCCACAACTTTACCCACACATACCCTCTTTCTCCTACACACATGCGTGAGCACACAAGCCCACAACTTGCTTCTCTCAGCTGGGAGCGGTGCAATAATTACTGCTCATTAGCCGATGATGTGCTAATCGCAGCCATTTTTCATTAGGCGATTCACTGTCCCCCCATCTGCACCTCTGACACTGAGGCCTGCTCCCCTCGTTCATCACTCTCGCGGAGAAGCTCTGCCCGCGTCTTGTGTACTAGTGCAAAACCAATATGCCTGTAGGGCCTGTGTAGCATGGATAACACATATTCTGTTCAGATAGATGCATCAAATTGCATGTTCTGTGCATATTAACAACTAGTAAGAAAATAGATGCGTGTTTATTTTTTGTCCAGATGCTGATTTCTGTTAACTGTAACCATGCATTAACTCTCCCAAAAGTCTTGCAACAAGGCCATCTGCTTTTGTTAACATTTCTTTATTATTACATAACACAGTTAACGTTTCAGGCTCAGATTGGGTCTTGCGGGCCTGACAAACACACACATAAAACCATCGAGTGAGACAGGTGCCAGAAAATGTTTGATTAAGATAGTGTGTATGTCTACAGTTTGCATGTTTATACATCTTTTTTGTGATTTAGAATAACTCATAATGTCACAGCTCCCCCTAGTGGTGTAGGAAAGTATGTGAAGGAAATGCAAAGGAGAGGAATGACGCCACATAAATTGTGCTCTCTAATTGTTATTCACTTGTTGTTACTGTCCATTAATCAAGTAAAGTCCCACAGTTATGCGGTTAAAGCTTTTAAAATGTTGTTCTCATCTGCCTTTCAATCACTCCCATTGTCGTTTTATGTATACTGTGACCAGGTGTTTGGGGAGCTGATGAGTCAGAGCTGAGGAGAATTGTCTCAGAGCCCCATGAGGAGCACCTGTTGCTGGGCACCGACTACTCTCTGCTTGAAACTATCCTTCCCAAACTGTCCCGCAGAGTCTGCTTTACTGCTTCTGAGCCACCACGTCCTGTGAAAACTTCCCAGCCTGGTGAGTCAATACGCATGTGGTATGAAAGCAAATTTCCTTGAAGTGATGCCCTCATACTGATAGCTGCCTTCATTTTGAGAATCAGAATCAGAATCAGGTGTATTTTTGTTTATTTTATTTAAAAGATAAACATAAAAGGAACTTGCCTGTGTATACTGGTGCATACAGTAACAATGAAAATAGAGCAAGATAAATAGGAAATAGAAAAAATATTATACAAACAATAATAATATATACAATATGACCATTATTTGAATGGCAGAGCTGTTCAGTTTTGTGCGGGAATATGCAAAAATATTGTCCAGGGAATCACAGTATTTAGTTTAAAAGAATATTTGCAGTGTACAAGGGCGTTATTGATGAGGCGGTTTTTGTAAAAGGATAATAAAAATGAAGAACAGTTTTCTCGTATTTCACTCCGCCCTGCAGCTTTCTCAGTAAGATGGATTCATCTTGCTGACAAATGACACAACTTGCATGTTTTATGTTCCTGTTCGCTCATAGAATTTTTGTCTCATCCCTCTTTGTATACCAATCCTAGTTGAGGAGCGTGTGGTGGGTCCCAGAGACCTGCAGGTTAACGAGTTGGCCCACAGTTCTCTCAGACTGACATGGACCCAAGCCACAAGCGATGTCACTGGATATCGTCTCCTGGTCACCCCTCTCAACTCCAAGGGACACCTCCTCTCCGTACAGCAGAGACAGGTGAATGGTTATATGCTAGCATGATGATAGCTATGTTGCTTTTGAGCTGGACTGTTATAGAGCATATAAGGTATTAGCTTATCGAAGGTAACAGGAGCTACCTTAGGTATGACTTTGACATGGATAGTTAACCAATTTGCACATCACAATCTGTTTCCTGCTGATGAAGTCAAATCCTCAATCACCTCAAAGCTCAAAGACTTGGATATAAACTACAAAGAATGTCTCAGACCCTGTAAGATAAACCTTCATTGTTCAGATGAAGCTCTGAATAAATTACTGTCTTGTGTCTACTCATCCAAAAACTCAACAACCAGCTGTTCCTGTGCAATGTTTGTAAGTTGTACAATTTGTTAGCTAGACACTTGTAAAAGGTAATCATTTGTTGCTGTTGCCTGCAGTTTTAACAATAAGTGCCACTGTTCAGATTATTTCTTTCATAATATAATCAAATTTTCAAGCTTGATAGTGAAGTCGGGTTCAGTGGTCTGAGGGGAAACAATAATGACTGATATGGAAATTAAGGAACTGATTAAATAACACACACTATGACAAGAACATGTTACTACCTTTGTGACCACAGCATGTCCTGAATAGGGGTTGGACAATACCGATAACGTCTTTAACATTGCTTGAGTATAGTGATAGTTTCATTTTGTGATTCCCAACCCTAGCCTAGTGCTTCACTGAAGTGCTGTGAGTCATCTCTCATGGCAGCCTGTTTAATTTGTGCAATTCCCTCTCTGGAACTCTCTAAGCTTGCGACAATACTGCATTAATGGGATGAACAAAAACAATAGTGTTGGCATCCACTCCCATTTCTCCAGCAATATCCATGCTTCTACGTTTATCTTACAGTACCAAAGGAAGATTGTTTAGTTTCTACATTATGCTATCAGGCTCAACAACCCACTTCATTTGAATATAATGGGGAAGAGGATATGCACAGAAGTGTAAACAAAGCATAAAGGTGCTTGTGGATTATTGAGATAGACACTTGTACGGGAAGTGAAGCTATGAATATGTAGCAAGACAAGATATTTACACATTTCAGAAGTATCTCTGTGCCATTGCAGTTTCTCTGTGTATTTCTCTCCTCTGCTCCTACTTCAACCCTTTTTTGATCAATTATGTTTCACTTCACTTCAGTTTCTCTGGCTCTTTCTAGCTCACACACTAAGCTTGTTCTGCTGTCTTCTGTGTATGCAACAGATTGATTTGAAGGCAGATGTGAGCACGACAGTGGTGACGGAGCTGAATCCTAAAACAGACTATTCCCTCATTCTCTATGCCATCTACCCCAGCCGCATAGGAGATTCTGCAACAATCACCGTCCAGACAAGTGGGTGTCACACATCAATGCATAAACTTTATATGTACGCAAATACTTGCAATGCAGCTATTGTGTATTGCGCTGTATCTTACGTCTCTGAGCAACAAGTTTCTATCTTTTAGCCCCTTTGGCTCAGGTGTCAAATTTCCGTGTTATTGAGGAGGGTCTGTTCTCTCTGCGCCTGGGCTGGACGCCTCCTCTGGGGAAGATCAACGGATTCAAGATCTTCATCCCGAGATGTATGCAAACATTACATCAAGCAATTATTATTATTATTCGATTTAGCTTGAGGCATCAAGCATCAAAGGAACAAGTTGTTTGGGATGTATTTTTAATGAGCATTAATTCTCCTGAATATTTGTCCTTCAGCCAACAGACCAGGATTCACTTATGAGCAACTGCTTCCTGGAGACACCTCTTCTCATGTGATCGACAGCTTGGAAGAAGATAAGAAGTACATTATCAGTATTTATGCTGTTTACCCGCAAGGACCAAGTGAGCCGGTTTCAATAGTGGGCAAGACATGTAAGTTCAGTGGCTTTGATCAAAACACCATAATTATATTAATTTACCTAAACAGAAAAGCCAAAGATCGAGTCCCTACTTTGTCACATGAAATTAAATGAAACAAGATATTAAACAAGGAGGCACATGCCATGATGTAGTACCATAATATATCCACAGTAGGGTGATGTTGTTCTAGAAAAAAGAGTATTAGGTCTATTGCATACAGTAAGACTCTCATTTATCTCTATTTCATTAAATTACTTTCTGTAATTACTATTTTTTGTAGAGGGGGGTTATGGATCACTTACATATTGAATTTCTCTGTGTGAATGTGTGTACGTGTGTGTTTGTGCTGATACGTCTGTGTTCCACAGTAAAGCTTGTGCAAGTTGAGAAGTTCCTGGTCCAAAATGCCACCACAGACACCGTCCAGGCGAGGTGGGCCTCAGTTAAGGGTGCCACAGGATACCGTCTGACGTGGGAATCCTCAGGTAAGAGGAAATTGGTTATGATTATGAAAAAAGGATGAAAAAAGGATGAAAAAAGGCAGACAGGAAGACGTAACAAAAAGCTATTTTTATTTACGTAAAGCTGAATCCACAAAAAAATTAAAGGACAGCAATAAAACTGAAAGGCTGGGGCAAATCCAAAAACACTAAAGAGAAATGCAAAACTAAATGAAGTACAAACCAGGGCAGAAAACATGAGGAGCAAACACAGTGCAAAACAGATGAACCGACAAAGACAGAGGGGAAAAGACAGACTTACTGTAAATACACTTGTGCTAATGAACAAATGATACACAGGTGTATACAGAACAAAGGACAAAGGCATTGGAAAGTCACTACACAACAAGAGGATGAATTCTACACAGAAAAATGGGAACTATCTTAACTGACAACCGAAACCATGACAGAATCATAGTTTGTCAAATGAAGCCAAAGGGTGTAATATTAGAGTCAAAGTATACCATGATATCCTCAAGAAATATTGCTCCAAACTAGACCAGAGCTTATTTTATGGAATTTAACAGTTCAGTGTCTCTGTGCCTTTCTGTGTCTTTCAGATGGCCACATAGAGAACATAAACCTCGGGGACAACTTTAACTTCTACATGATCCAGGGCCTCAACGCAGGCACTGAGTATACCATCACCATCAACCCCATCTTTGGAGACACTGAGGGACCCATCACCACCACCAAAGCCAAAACATGTAACTAGGATACTTGCTAGGAGGAACAAAAATACAGCCATGAGTGTTACAGTATTAGAGATTTGATGATGCATAACAGCCCTCTCTACGTTTCTTTCTGTGTATCAGTGGAAAGCAGTGCAGTACAGACTTTGAAGGTATCTGCTGTGAGCACCAGTGCTGCCGTCATCTCATGGAACAGTGTCCCAGGAGCCACAGGTTACAGACTGGCCTGGGGACCCACCCCAGGTGATTTACTCTTGCTTTCAGGCTACCTATTTCATTAAGTTATGAAATGTGGTTCTTCTAGAGACACATCTCATAACTCTTGTGCATTCTTTAATTTCTATACATCTTTAAGAAACGCTACAAAGCCCAGTGATGTACTTTCACAGCAAGTGTTGGGTAAAGGACATTTGCTTTTGTACGTTCCCAGGCTTTCTCTCAGTGACAGTCTCACTCCTACAAGAGCTTTTGAAATGCCACTTCTTTTACAATGGTCACATCCAACCTGCCAGTCTGCCAGCAGGATGTGACAGGTGGCACGGGGCCTCACTTTGATGAAATACAAATGTTGGGGGAAAAGGAGGGTGTTGTTTTCCAGAGAAGCGGGGCTCTGATGCCTTGCCAGAGTAGAGACGAATACCAGGACAGCGAGGATAAATCATTTGAAAGAAAGAGTTATGTGACCATGCTCTTAATGTTATTCTCAGAGTTTGTTGGTCGGGACCGTCCCAGGCAGTTGGCTCTGAACGGCAGCACTACAGAGTACCAGCTGAAGAATGTGGCCCATGACACTGAGTATGTGCTCTCTCTCTATGTGCTGTTTGGATCTGTGGTGGGGCCTGGTATCTCTGCAACCTTCAGAACGTGTGAGTATCAGTGTTCAATATGTCACCCACTCACCTGAAGTACCACGATTTGTTTTCTTGTTCTTTCTTTCTAAAAGTATCATGCAAAGTCAAAATATGATGGTACACTGATGAAGTTATGGTTACAGACTCCACCCCACATTCAATTTTTTTTTTTTTTTTTCTATAAATATCATAATAATATCCTTCACACCTTTTTTGTCTCATTGACAAGTAATACCTTAAGTCCAAAGGGATTTTACTTTCTTTTTTAGTTTTAGTTTTCTTCACCCCTGTGCCTTCCTTTCAATTCATAAAACATCAACTAAATTAGAATTTATTTGTATTGAAAATACCCAAAGATCAGCTCAGAGTCTTTCAAGAGTAACTTAGCTCCAGGATGGTGCACTGCCATCTCTGGTTGACATTTTCAATGCTGGGTGTGACTGGTTGTAGTTGAAACTTTTCTCTGCTGCATCTGTAAACCCCCAGTTGTGATGTCACCGTGTATTGGCATATACCAGAGTACACTTCTTCATCACTGCATCAGGTTGAGAAGATAAAACTCAGCACTTTCAGCCACTTTTAAGTTGATATTAAAGAAGTCAAGTCGAAATGACTAAAGAAAATGTAATCAATTTCATATGACATGTATAGTTAGAGCAGAACCGACTAATTCATAAATTCCTTTTCAGCTATAAAATGTATCAACAACTACTTTGATTAATCGGTTTGAGTACATTTATTTTCATATAAAAGTCAAAATTCTCTGATATCAGCTTCTTAAATGTGAATATTTCCTGTTTCTGTACTTTGTCTCTTCGGGTTGCAGATGAAACAAGACATTTTAGATGACATCTTGGGAATGTATGTACAAAAGCAAATGCAGGTTATTCTTGTTCCATCTTCCTCTTGTGCAGCTCCGTTGGGCTATGTGTCCAACTTCAAGGTGACATCCTACACTAGTACCTCCATCGACGTGGAATGGAGTCCTATTGTTGGAGCTACTGAGTACAAACTCTCCTGGAACACAGGTGATGTATTTACCCAGGTTTGCTCCAGCTCAATATAGGGATTATTTATATGTTTTCACAGGTCAATCTTGTTCACTTTATGTTTGTGTAGTCGTCAAACAACCTGTTAGCCCCTTTAAAGCCTTTATATTCACTTTATGTGTGGAAAAGTGAATAGAAATTATGGGAATGACTCAAAATACCTACGCTGTGTATATAATATTCTGTTAAGTGTATCTGTGTGCTTGCAGGTGACAGCAGCCCTAAATCCCATTACCTGGACCGCAGTGTTCTTTTCCATCGAATCGAAGACCTGAACCCACGGTCCACATACACAATCACCATCTGTGCAGTGTACGGCAATTCAGAGGGACCAGAAATCTCCTTGTCTCAACTCACAGGTACAGAACGGAAGTTTATTCTCACTGTTTATTTCCATTTATCAGATCTAAATAGCTCTGTGCAGCTGTGCACCCCTTTGTAATTAAATGGGTAGGGACAGTGAAGTTCCTCATCCCGTGACACAGCACCCTCATGGTGTCTCTGTTTGACTGACATGTCTTATACTTTGGTCTTCCCATTTTAACCGCAGTTCCTGTCGTTGTCACTTGTAGTATGTGTCACTGAGTACAAGTCAGTAGAGCTGCTATCACTTTATCACTGTCACTGTCAAAGTTAGTGTGTCACACCAGGCTGCAAGAGCCATGTTTATTACACTGACAAAGGAAGGGGTGTGTCAATAAAGCTACACCAAGAGACTGTGCATTTCATGTGATTCTTATTGTGATTCTTTTGAGAACACAGTTGGCCACACAGTATATAAATTATACCACATGATGGGTTGTGTGGTGTTATTTTTCAGCTGCTGTCTCAGACTCAGGGCCAATACAGGCAGTTAGGGAGGTGAAGGTTTTGGACATCGGCGTCAACTCCTTCACCCTGTCCTGGAGGAAAACACCACGGGCGTCTGGGTACAAAATCTCCTGGATCCCCTTCCTGGGTAAGGGACCATATTGTATATACACACAAACACACAGTCAGCCATGTATGCTTCCATCCCAATACTAACATACACCAATGCATTTACGCACACACGTGGACACGTTTTGCATAATTGGTAATAATTGGTGATTCCTGTGGATCGTTGCAAAAGATGCTTAATTGCAAATGAATACATAACAGTATTGTTTCACACTCTAATTATCTGTAAATGATGGAATTTCATTATTTCCTGCTCAAGGGGGTGATGAGAAGTTCCACGTGGTATCTGCTGCTTTCACCACCTTCACCATCCGCAACCTGCGGGAGAGCTCGGCTTATAAGATCCAGGTGGCCTCCATGGTGGGCAACAGGGAGGGAAGCCCAGTCCTGGTCACTGCACGCACCTGTGAGTCCTGCCTGCCCAAAACAGTGAGGAACAGAATGAGATGTGTTCTCATCAGAGGTTTCAGGGAGATATTTACAGATTATTACAATTACACATAGCACAAATGAATAGTATAAATGTGTCCAAAGGATTTTAAATTACTAACTTACTGACTTAAATATATCCTCGTGTCAAAGTTCATCATCCTGTGTAATATTTCCATATAGAGGCCCTGTAACTCAACTGTAGGTAAGCAAAAGAGAACTTTCAGAATTCAATATGAATATTTTCCTCCAAAGATATCTTCACTTATATCCTTTCTCCTTTCTGTGGTCAAGATAATGATTGATAGCGACACAAACTGGATGAAATTCAGGTTTCCCTTTTATTTTTGCGTTATTTCACAGTGAGCTGCAGACTACATTCTTAGCATCCCAGCGATGCCTGGTTACCTTTCACAAAAATCAACTCAATGACTTCCACGTAGTGTAGTATACAGATTTAATTTGGATAAGAGAGAGCCTCGAATCAGATCGGAAAATGGTATCAGCACACATCCAGAGTTAAGATATTAGAATCCCTTGTGTCCATGTTTGTCCGTACACATTAAGCCTTTAATTGAAATAATAATCTTGATTATTTTCTGTTCTTTAACTTCATGGCCCTTATTTTTTTGTTTTTGTGAATCAATCATGTGTCTTCTTCTGTTTCAGTGGATCTTCCAAAAGTGAATGGCTTTTCTGCTCTAAACACGACGGACAGCAGCACTGTTCTGAACTGGACACGTGTTGCTGGCGCCTCTGGATATCTTCTCACTTGGAGGCACATCTCAGGTCTCACCCTTAATTTAGCATCACATTAACATCCAATCAAAAGTTAACTCAATGAGTACGTATAGAGTGCTGTCATAGGCACTGTTATTTAACAGTGGCATTGTTTTGAGAAATCAATATTTGTTTGAATAAATTCCAAGACCCACTTTAATATTAATGTTTTTTTTCAGGGTCCTTCGGGTGTTGAAGTGGATATGTAATGTAGCACGACACATGTTATTGCATTGTGCTTTGAGTCTAGAATAAGCACTCTTTTGTGGAAGAGGGATAATTAAGAAAAACATTCACAAGACTGATATTGATGTTTTATTATACATGCATGAGTTTTACAAGCTCACTTTTCCTTTGGCAGGACCGACAACCTGATATGAGCAAGTTAGCACAGTAGTCACTTGTGACACACATCATTGTATGATGACACATTGATTGCTCGATTGATTTGAAAATCACTGTTTGTATCATCACTTTGGACTAAAATGCATTTCAATGGTCCTGTAAACGAAATCAATTACCTCTCTTCTCTTTTTCAGTGTTGGAGACTAAAACAGAGACCCTGCGTCCTGGTGTCACCTCCTATAAGATCAGGGATTTGCTGTATGGAAGAACATATATTTTTACCATCAGACCATTGTATGGAGAAGTCGAGGGCCCAATCAGCACAGTCTATCAGAGAATATGTAAGACATCACGTTAATTGTTAAATCACTGTTCTGCATGTGACAATATGATAATTGATTGCACAGGATATATGTATGTGCACTACCCTTCTTTGCTCTATTCTTACTACAGAGTTAATGTCACTGCACTGCTTTTTGTGGCTTTAAAGAAGCAACAGTGTTGTTGTTATGTGAAAGATGTCTATGCATTGTGTTGCAGAGATGTCTACTGATGTCACCATGCTAACCCAGTAGCCAATCCTGTCTCGTAATACCACTTTATACCCAGAAGATAGTCTGATAGCCCTGGTAATTTCAACTAAAAAATTAACAAAATAAACTCACAAAATGTCAAGAAATAAAATACTCTTACTTCTATTTTCCTTACTAAACAGGAAAAATACAACCACACAACTTCTGAATTCAAGTTTCTCCCTTTTACCGAACTAAGACGGGCTTAAGTGTCTTTTTAATTCAACGTAAAACACACTTCTTTCAAACTCAACAATGGCACTCGTGGTGATCAGAAGTCCTGGTCCAGACAAACACTAGGCCACTGGTTCCACGGCTAACTGAGGTATGAGCTAATTAGCTAACTGTAGACAACTACGGCCAAGGATAGCTAGCAAAGAGCAGCAGTTGTCCGTTACTCTGGTGATATGCTGCCCCCTATTCTACAAATTACACCTTTAAGAAAATACTTCACACACAAAGTTAAAGTAATGAATTTAAGAAATGCTGAGGCAACTCACTGAAATACATTGAGCTTCAACTTTTAAAACCACAGAGTGAAGTGCAGCTTCAGTTCACCATCCTTACAATCCTTTTTTCATATGCTGTATCCCAACTGTAGCAGATATCAACCACTGTGTCTCCCCTTGAGACCTTAAGAGTCAGATTTAGGTTTTTTTAATCAGTTATGTTCTGGCTCTGTGCATCTCAGTGGGACCAGATCCTCCGGTGGTAACAGTCAAATCTGTGCCAGCTACAGTTGCCCCTCGTATCACGACCGCCTCCATCACCAACGCTACAAACACTCACAAAGCCAGCAGGACCACCCAGCACCCCATTGCTGTGCCACCAACTAACTCCATAACCACCAAGAAGCCTCAGGGTCAGCCAAGTGTCACTACAGCCAAAGAGACAAGAGTCACCTCCCTCACATCCAGTGCAGAGACAACAGCTCCACCGAGACCAGGTACTTTAGAGATGTTTGTACAGTTTCTACATGATCAAACAGAGTAGTTCCTAGATTGTGAATGGGTATTCAAGCCTTGTGTGTTTTTGTGTTTTGTCAGTGTGTGGTAAGAGCAAAGCAGACATAGTGTTCTTGGTGGATGAGTCCTCCAGCATCGGCGCTAACAACTTTATGAAGATGAAAGACTTCATATTCCGGGTGGCCACTTACTTCCCTGTCGTTGGTCCTCAGGCCACACAGGTGGGTCTCACAGTAAAACTTTATTTTCTTTTATCTTTTTTTAGCCTTTTATTGTTGTGATGATATGGCTGTACTTCCGTCTCTTTGACCATAAATTTGTTTGGCGTTGTCAGAAAATTACGAACTGCGGTGATTTTAAATGATAATAGCTGCTGCAAGGTGGCAAACTGCTCCTGTGAGTCTCCTCTGCGGGCCAGTACCATTAGCAGAAACACAATGTGGAAGAATCTGACTCATACATTGGCAGATAGGACTAACAAGGCACAATGCCACATACACAGTGGCAGCCAAGAAAGACACATCTGCCCATAAACATGCAAAAATATGTATAGTATGTGTGGGGAGTGAATGAATGAAATGAATTTAGAATTGAAGTTAAAGCTGCATCACATTCAATTTAGCCAAGATGATGATGTTTTGATGATGTGTATGCTCTCCATTAATCTTCTCTCAGATAGCCGTGGTTCATTACAGCGACGAGCCTCGAATTGAATTCCGACTAAATGACTTCAAAGACAGAAACTCTGTGCTGAGGGCGCTCAGAGCACTGCGTTATGTCGGGGGCAACACCAGAACAGGTTTGTGCACACTTCCTTGCCTCTGTTTGCCACCTGTCATCAGATGGCAGATTATTCCTACAACACTGTTTAGGTTGTTAGTTATCTATTTAATAGTTTATTCCATATTATTGTTTGTATTATTTCACACTTTCATTTCTGTATGCATTAGTCTCAAATGGTTTTTCGTCATCAACTTGTCAGTTATCTGTAATCTGTTATAAACATTGCTATAAAAATAAACCCTCTTGATTGAAGGTGTGCAGTGCTCACTGCAGTACCTCAAAACAGTGTTCAGACAGGTACATTTAGTCTACCAGCATTTTATCAGAGTCAAACTCTCCCAAAAATTTAATTATTTTTCCCTTAATACTTTTTTGTACCTTCAGGAAAAGGCATCAGCTACGTCCTGCAGGAACTGTTCCAGGAGTCTCTGGGCATGAGGCAGGATGTGGCCCATGTTCTGGTTCTCATCACAGATGGCAGGGCCCAGGATAATGTCCTGCCACCCTCCAGAATTGCACGTGCTCTGGGTCAGTAAAAGTTCATATATGAATTATAATTATGAATATCTGATAAACTGGACTTGAAATGACTGAAAGATTCACTTCACTTCCCTCTAGGTGTCAGCGTCCTGGCAGTCGGAGTTTCCAATGCAGACATGGAGGAGCTGAATAAAATAGCAGCACCCACCAGCTACAAAAATATCTTCTACTCACCAACCTTTGATGACTTCCCTTCCATAGAGAGAGAATTTATCAAAAGCATCTGCAGTGAGGAAATCCTCTCTGAGTTCAAACTGAATGATGAGGCAAGACAAAAACAAAGCAAAACTATTTCCTGTCTCTTTTTTTCTTTCTTTGTTAGAACATTAAAGATATATTTCAAGCAGACTTGTTGAAAAAAGACTCAAAGGTCCTATTCAATAAAATGCAATTTAAATAATCCATTACAATGGCCACAAATGTTTTTTTTCAAAGTGCACATGTAAAGTAAATGCACCTGTTGCAGCCATATAAGAGAGGTCTCCCAAACTACCTATGGAGATGCGTATGCTTGCATAGAATATACATTAATATAAATATAATCACATTTTAATCGTCTTACAAAGACTGTGTAGGTTGAAACAATCCAGCAGTCTTGACTTTAGTTTGACATCAGAGTGGTGGAGGGGGTGAAATTAAAGCTGCTGCATTGCACAGCCTTCTCTGCCATTTTATTCCACTGTATATAATGTTAGTTGTCCGTGATATCTGTGACCAGTGAGTACCCTTTTCCTCCATGTCCATGTTCAGTTTGCTCAGTTGGACACCCCGACTGGAGACCCAGAGGAGCTGCTTAAGCCTGAGGGCCCCTGCCCCTCCGATTGTGCGAAGGTGAGTACAAATTCTTCCTCCTCCTCCCACCGCCACCTTTGTCATCATTGTTTTCATAATCACTGTCATTATCATATCAGACAGAGTGCAGCCAAATGTGTGAGAGGGTACAAGACAATTCACTAGAAATAATATTTTTCAGTTTTGTTCTTGAACAGGGATTAATCAGCAGCTCAAATAATGGTTCTTCTCTTTATTAATAGTCAACTTAATTCATCCTATTATTTGTTTGTTTATCCAGGGCCAGAAAGGGGAAAAGGTGAGTTAACTGAATTGTGTTAAAGATTAAATTGAGTTAGAAATGCATGCAAACGCAGTGTTGTTCATTGTCAGTGTTCTCACTCTCATCCTTTTAGGGAGATGGTTTTGGTCTCGGAGGTCTGGTATGTTTAATCAAGTCTCTCTCTGTCCTGTATCAATTAATCCTTATTACTATTAATTTAACATTAAAATCGTTATTATTAATTTAACTTTAAGAATAACCAGCAGTATTTTTTGTTTTTGTAGAGATTAAGGCAAAGCCCTGGACAGTATGATCCGTTTACTTCTTCCAAAGGAGAACCAGGAGAAAAGGTAAGAATCAACATACACACAATACACACCATCACTGTTGCTATCATCAATGAAAGGGTCTTTGTGGATTGCAACTACTACAACGTCCCCAAGTTTGCACTGTACTATTGGGGTTACTGATGAACAGTCGCTGTAATAACAAATCAAGGAGGGACTTGGCCAGTACATCCGTATTACTCCAGTCGCTGATAGAAGGCCACAGTATATCAAACAAAACGAAATTAAATTAAATGAAATTTCTTCAAATTAGTCCATTGATTTTCAACTAGTCCATCTACAGGTGGAGTTCAAAACAGCTTTCAACATATCAAACAGCACAGGGCAAAACCTTTACATGTGGATCGACATGTGCGAAGGAGAAAATCAAAAACAATATAAGAACCAAAGAAAACCTGATAAAGGTTCCCTGTTTGCAAGTGCAGAGGACAGTGTGCAGGAGGTTTGTGTTATCCAGAACATATAAACAATAAACATCAGAATCACTTTTTTTTTAAAAAACTTTGTTAAGTACGCAGAAATTGGCCCTGCTAATTAAGTGAGTCTGATGAGTAATGTTGCTCAAAACATCACTACCTTGGTGCACTAAATAATCGGATATTGGAGCCCTGCAGTGTGCGAGCCGTCTATTTATGTATTAAATGCCACAACCAATGACATGACAGCTAAAAGTTGCCAGCTGCCGTAGTAACAGATGTTGCAATAAAACGAAAAGATGACAGATTGGGACCATAAAGACACAAACTTTATGTAAAATGGAAATTATATATAAAGTGAAGACTACTGTGTTGAATATTGACAAATTCACAGGTGAGCGGATGTTTCTACAAAAACTGTGCTGTGTTTGTGAACATGACTCATCAGTTTGAAATCCGTACAGACTGGTTAAATTGATCCACAGTTTGTTTACTTTTCATCTTTCCTTGACTCAGTTACAGTAAATGCTAACACAACTGCTCTGTCCTCATAGATCCAGCATATCAAATTATTTTTGTAATTACTTTTTCATTTGTACTCTTTCCAATCTCACAACCTTGCTGTGACTGTCTAGGTGAGTGCGGCTTTGCTGTGTATGTCTATTATTTAATTTTCCAGCACAGACCCTAATGTTTTTAATATGGCAGGGGCCTCCTGGAACAGATGGTGTGCCAGGGTTGCCGGGACGACCAGGGAGAACTGGACCCCCAGGTTCTGCCGGCCAACGGGTAACTAAATTGAGAAAACACAAGACCTTACACTGACTTGGTTTAAGTTTATTTCGTTTATGTCTGACTCTGAAAATCATATTTGTTTGCTTGTTTGTTTGTTTGTTTTTAGGGCCCTCCAGGCACTTCAGGTGATATGGTAAGGCAAGCTGGCAAAAACTCAGATCATATAAATGTGATGTCCTGTCTGACACCTTTGCTGCTGCTACCACTTTTAAACCTGGGAATTTCTAGGTCTAAATAACTTATAGGTACAAAAAGTTCTGGATCTTTTGGAGCTTTTTAACACGTTAGTTTGGACACCGAAGTCATACATTAATGCAAACAATTGACCAGGAACTATTACAATGTCAAAGGAGTCTGGTGGTTAAAAAAAAAGGATCTTACAAATAGGTCTATATCTGTTGGGATCCTTTCCATAATGTCAACACTTGAATAACAATCAGAGCCTGTCAGTATCAAAAACAAGCACTTTTACTGGATGTATTTGACGGGCGCATTTGCCCCAAAGGATTATGTTGCAGCGATTGAAGCCAGACTTAAATATATTACTTTTTTGGTCCACCCAGGTATATTAACGGCCGTCCAAACATATTGGTCATTAAAGGTGCAATATGTAATATGTAACATTTTTGACATTATGTCAAAGATGTCTATGTATTGTGTTGTAAAGATATTTACTGATGTCAGCATGCTAACCAGCTAGCCTCGGGCCTGAAAACCTCTGTCTCCGAGCGGTCAAAAGGTCCTGTGCTTGTGGCGTAAACACAAACTCTACAACTAGCTGCATGGCTAACTGAGCTAACAGTATCTACAGTAATAACATAATACAGAAAACAGATTTTTTTTTTATAGCAGACAGTAGAGAGGACAGAGAAAGGTCTGAGGATATAGAACATTTCATGCTGTATAGATTATAAAGCCTTAAAGCCTCAAACAGAATTGCAATTACTCTACATAGTTAGCGTCTTAAACCCAGAGGTGATTACGATGCATCACCATTAAACTTTTACATTTTCTACATGTTCTACACATCTATCAGAATATGAAATTGTTCAATATAGTTTATATGTATTTATGAAATAATCTCTCTTCATGTTTCTTTCTATGCCAGGGTCTACCTGGACTCACTGGTCCAAAGGGACAGAGAGGAGAGAGAGTAAGTCAAACATGCATTTAATATAGACTGATTGCTTTCTCTGATTTCTTGAGTTCATGACACAGTTTCTACTGGATTTATTTACTTTTGGTAAAGATTTTTTTCTTGATCTTTCCGCATAGGGAGAGCCTGGATATGTAATAGCTGGCGCGGATGCAAATTACGTTCCGGGACGAAAAGGAGAGCCAGGATCTTCAGTAAGTCTTCAAAAAAATGTTTTGTAGTTTTTCAAAAGTGAACTTCAGGACAACTTTAATATAACGTACTGCATGTTACAGGGTCCCCAAGGACCTCCTGGTGTACCGGGTGTCAATGGATCTCCGGGCATACCTGGCCAACCAGGACCAACAGGGTCACCAGGAATATCTGTCAAGGTAACATGGATCAGTGAACACTGTCACAGCATAATGATGTTTCACTGTTTATGATATGTTTAAAAGTTTGTGAATTTGCCGGGAAAAATCAATGCCTCGATTTTTTTTTTTAAAAAGACGTTAGAAGACAAGGCTCATTGAAAGTGCTTGAATATATGTATTTTGTGCAACAATAGAAATTACAGTTCTTTTGATATTATTTTTTTACTTAACCTGCTAGTTCTCATTATACAAATTCTCATTGTAAAAATGTTTAGCCTCGATCCACATCTCAATTGGAAATTGGGCCTGGAAAGGCCTTGAAAAGTCCTTGAATTCAATGTTTAACAAGGTGAGGGAACCGTGGTTGTGTTTAATGTAATGCAGACATTTTTGGGCCTGAACCCAAAATGGTATCATGGCATCATATTATATCATGTAATGTCAGATCAACCTACAGACACATGTGTAGTGTAACAATTATTAAATGTGTTTTGACTGCACTTTGTAGGGAGATCCTGGGGAACCTGGAGAAAAAGTAAGAATGAAGGCTGTTTTGCATTCCTTTATTAGTCTTTTTGGAAATTCATAAATTTCGTGCATCATAAATCTTGTCTACTTGCACATTGAGCCTATTTTTATCTGATAATACTTTCATTATGTTTGAAAGGGTTTACGTGGGAAGCCGGGTGTGAAAGGAGACAAAGGAGAGTCAGGAAGAGATGTAAGCATGCAGTTGATAAAATTATAAAAGTGGCAAAAGACATTGCACAACACAAATAAAAAGATTATTCTGAGGTGCCTTCTGAAAAAATGATTTGCATAATAAATGTTTTTTTTCTCTTCTTTTTTTCTGCTGTCTCTCACACACAAACTCTGATATACATGCACACGTATGCAAACAACTATAGGGTATTGCAGGTTTGCCCGGTCCCATTGGCATTGATGGCATTCCAGGTTTACCAGGTCAGAAAGGAGACAAGGTAAAAGCGCTGTAAATCAAGATATTAGAACTTCTGCATTTTGCCAGTCTACGAAAAATATATGAATATAATACTTAGTGGCCTGATTAATATTCATTCTCTGCAGGGTGAAGAAGGAATTGGTATACAAGGTATTCAAGGTCCCCGTGGAGAGCCAGGAGAGAAGGTATGGTATCAAAATGAAGTTAAAAAGGAAAAATAATCTATAAATATAGAATATTATCATTGAATTTTGAGTGGAACGTAAAGTTTAATCATAGTTCTGATATAACAAAGTCAAAATCCAAGTTTTGTTTCAGTGTTTGAACTCTCGTTTTGCAGGGAAATATTGGCTTCACAGGACCAATTGGCCCAAAGGTAAGAAACATGAAAAACACCTTTGATCTTGCATTAGTCTCTTTACTTGAAATTTTATAGTTAAAATCCTACTTGTAGAATAACATTTGCCATGTAATTTATCTTTTTTGAGGGTGGTGTTGGAGAGCAGGGCATCCAAGGAATCATCGGACCTCGGGTGCGCACTTCATCATCTCCCGTTCAATCGCTCATATTGATTTCCTGCATGTTTTACCCTTGAACGTGTATGAATTACTCCTGTCTTAGTTGGATAAGATAAAACCAAACCTTTTTAACTAAGGATGAATATTGTGTTAGAATCAGTGATGAAAGGATTCAGAGTCAGTGGTTTATTTTTATCTGCAGGGAAAGAAAGGACTCAAAGGGGAGCAAGGAGACAAGGTGAGTTCATCCCACATAAATGTCCACTCTGTCTTCATTTGGCTATAAATATTTGCTCTTAAATTGATTCTTTCACTTTAACACATTAATTCAATTCAGCCAGGAGTCACACCAGAGTAAAGCTGTGTGTATGTGACTGTGTGCATGCATATGGATGTTTTAAGTGTTGAATAAACAAACCCATTTTTTGTCTTTTTAGGGAGAACAAGGAGAGACAGGACCGATAGGACCACAAGGACCGACAGTGAGTGAGGATTACATTTTATAGGATGTTTCCTAAGTTGACAATACACATCCATGCACATTTTAGCTACTTCAGGTTGACATTTCACAGTGCTGAGACGAAGTATTCCTTCACATATATTTGCATACTTCCAGCATACTTGAACACATCATATCTTCCCACTAAACCAACATAATCATAATTGCTTCTACTTACTCACCTGAGCATATTAAAATCCACTTTCTAATTCATTTTTGATTACATTGGAAACCTGAGGCAATATATTTATTGGGGCCAACTCTGAAAACTTGCTGGAAAGTGTTTTCTAATGTCTCCAAACAGACATTTAGATTGATAAACAAGTAAACGTGGAAGCCATTTTTGTTCTGGGTTCTCAAGATTAGGCTCTATCACAGATTGTTCTGATTACATACAATCATGAGCCAAATTGTCAAACCTCAGTGGATATCTTTTGCAAACGGACCATTTTGTCCTGCATCACTGGTTTTTAATTTGAGGCAGCACAGTGCTTTGGAAGAGACTATCACAAAAAATGCTGTCATGAGGACCATCTTCCTGTCTTTTGTAATGCAGTTTGCATTCTTCAATTCAGAAAGTTAAGTTCTGAACATAACAGCTAATAAAGCGAGTGTTAGATATTGTTTATAGTGTTTAAGGATTCATGACAGCGGGAAGTAAGTTGGGAAATAACACAATAGAAATATAAACTGCTTTTGGCAGAGAAGCTTGGAGGTAATGATCAATCATAACAGAACATTTCATTTATCTTGATTTTTCCAGGGACTGACGGGGCCTTTAGGGTTAAAAGGAGATGAAGGTCAGAGAGGAGCTCCTGGAGATCCTGCCAAGGGTGTAAGAATTTATTTATTATTTAAAATGTTGAAATAAAAGCTCTCTTTTTTTCTTAATGAGCTTTTTTCTTGCATAGCAATTGAAAAGCTCATATACACAATTAAATGCAACCAACCCATTTTGAAAAAGTGATATACTATGTTCAAAATCAATAAAGAAATGAGATGTAAGTCTTCTTTTTCTCATCACAACAGATAATTGGCCCAACTGGAAAAAAGGGTGCAAGGGTAAGTGACCAAATTCTGCTTTTTTTAAAGATACATTATGTAGAAATTGGCATTTTTGTGTGATTTGGCGCCCCCCACAGTTTCTGAGTGCAACACCATTGTCATAAAAACAAATCCCAGGTCTGTAACAATTTGTCAGATGTAATGTAGGTGCTAACTACATTTAAAACTCATTACAAGTCGTTTCACTTGACTATTCTCAATTGCGTTTAGCTCTTTGTGTTCCTAAAATTGTTTGGCTGATTCCTGCAGGGCTTTGTGCAACCTGGCCATTAAGAATGATAATTCAAAATATATAATTAAACCCCTCAAGTGATGTCTGTTCCAGTCAAAAAGATTGCTCATGCCTCCAGAAAAGCTGCGCCTACAAGAAATATTTATATAATTAAAACTTAAGTCTGCAATGGTCTTCATCACTGAACTGCTTGACTACAGATTTGAAGTTTTAGAAGTTGTTTAAAAGGAGGAAAGTGTTACTCCCTGCCCTGGTTAGGTTTTCCCAATTAGTCTAAAGACTTAAACTCTACGCTGTTTGCCTTTATTTACCTTAACTGGTTTAAAGTAAGTCAGCCAGCCAGAGGGAAGTGATTTTCTTAATGTTTTATTCTGTCGAGACATAGTTAATTAATTGTTTGGGGTATTCTTGCAAACTCAGACTCAGTCCCTTGGGTCCGCTTTTCAAACACAATTAAGATTTTCTCTCATTAGCTTTTAGCAGCGGGACCAAACGCACCATTGAATGGGACCTCTTTAATCTCAGTCCACAGGGTACCATTTAAAGTGAAGAGTTTTGTTTTTGAACTTTTGGGATAATTGGGCCCAGTGATCGGAGTCACATCGATTGATTTATGTGCACATGTAACTAAATGTTTCGTGTCTGTCAGGGGGACGTTGGTCCAGTCGGCCCTACAGGTCCCCAGGGAATAAAGGGGGAACAAGGAGACAAAGGAGATAAGGTTAATAATGAGAAATACTCTACATCGTGCTTGCATTTGTAATTTCAGAGTGAATATCTGTCAGTGTAGAATAACTCAATATGGTTTGTTTTGATGTGTGCAGGGCAGTCCTGGTTTTGGGATTCCAGGACAGCGGGGACCAAAGGGTGAAAATGGCGAGCGGGTGAGGCACCATTTAACACTGAAAACTTGTTGTCTGATATAACATTTAATTTATTTATCAATTATGTTTTATCCTTTTTATCATTTACAGGGAAATGTGGGTTTGTCTGGAAAACCAGGACCAAAAGTAAGTGAAAAATGACTGTTTTGCTTACAGATGCTGTAATCAATATTTTATATTAACTTTTTTTCAAGTCAAAGCAGGCAGCTATTTTAAACAAAAAAGCTCTCTAAACCTACTGCAAGCTACCTGCTCAGCACTGAACAGCAGGCAAGTTAGCAATTAACTCATGAACACAGCGGCGTATTTAGAAGCTAGATATGTTTCTCAGTGGTTGGTGGAGGCCAAACCAAAGCTTAAACAATAATATGTGCTAGACTTACATTTGTAAGATGGCATATTGTTGCTCAGTGTCTTCCTAATACGTAAATACTGGAGCCCACTCGTGGCTAACACATTTGCAGAGCTTATGCTGCCTCCAACAAGTGCCTAAAAAATGTTTTAAATGTCCGGTATTGTAGAAAGTAAGATTTACATGCCTTGTGTCATTATACAGCAGGATTTAGTGCTATATAAGTACTGTGAAAGTAACAAATTGCTCAAACCACAGCCTGTATAAAGAAACCCCAGCACGACCATGGTTGCGAAAACACCAGCAGACCTCATAAGGACACACTGTGGGCAGTGCCTGCTCAGTCCTGTGAGAGCTGCCCAATCAGAGCAGACTGGGCTTTTCAGGAGGGAGGCCTTAAAGAGACAGGAGCTAAAATATACACCTAAAATAAATATATGTACCTAAAAGTGAGCATAATATGGGACATTTAATGTCACTTTTATTATATAAAGGATTATGTGTACTTTGGCAAAAGTCCACTGGAAGTTTCCACTCAAACTTACTAAAACAGAAGTTATGTGTTTGTCCAGGGGCAGGATGGCTCTAAAGGTGACAAAGGGGGTCTTGGCTTACCCGGCAATCCTGGAGATCCAGGATTAAGAGGTAAAGATGTAAGTAAATCCTGAGTGACTGTTACAGCAATGATACAAGTTGTTCTTACAATTCAGCACAATTCAGATGCGTTCTTATTTTGAGTTTATTTAGAAAATGCTACATCAGGACAAAGCTCAAGCTAAATTCAAACATAAAACAGAAGTAGAATATCATAAATGTGCATGTGTGTACAGATATAAAGACATTTTAACTGGAGCTCTGGAAAATAAGTTGACTTTGTCCCTTTATCTCAGATATGTACTGTGTATTTGCACAGTATTGTCATTGTAATATTGAGAGTGACTGTAGGCTTTGTGTGTAGGGAGCACCTGGAACTAAAGGAGACCAAGGAAATAAGGTACAGTCAGCATGTTTGTTTTGTTGGTCAGTGATGTTGTTTAGGAGGTTAGCTAGTCCAACGATGATTTATAATCAATACAGGTATACTTACATTTATAATCAACACAGTCATGCACTAACTTTGAGTTATAACGTTGTTTTGTCTTTCACAGGGTGAACAAGGACCCCATGGAGAGCCTGGTGACAGAGGAATTCGGGTATTTATTTAGTGTTTTCCAAGAATAAAGATAGATATATAATCAATAATAAAATATGTATATAATATACATAAAAACTTGCAGAAAATACCCCCAAACACAACAGCAAAGACAAAATCAAAAAACGTTTGTAAGATAGTTTGTGACTGTGTACGATGATTTCAATTTTGACTAAAGGACTATTGACTTTTCTGCTCATCATCCAATTTGTAGAAACAATCAGCAGTTTGGTTTGCTTAGTTTATATTGTCATCGTCATTTCCAATCTCTAATTTAAGGACTCATGTGCTGAAGGGTGTCACTTTGTCTTTAATTACAAAAAAATCTACAAGCTCCACTGTCTGCCAGCACTCACACTGAGCAAAGCATGTTCTCGCAGCAGCAATTTATTTTGCACGTTTAATCTGTGAGATTGTGGATCTAGCCAGCAGTGCAAGACGATATCGCTTTTTAATTCCTTTTTAATTTCAATCCTAATATTGATCAGGGTCCACTTGGATTACCAGGGCGACCAGGGGATCCAGGAGACAAAGGAGATCCTGGGAAGCCTGGCCCACTAGTACGTTTTTTGAATATCATTAAAAGACTACACTTAACACACTGAAAGAAGTAGACTTTTATTTTGGATAGTGAAGGTAATAATTGAACTTAAACTGCAACATGTGATTTTCTTTTTTGAAGGGTACTGATGGAAAGAAAGGCGACAAAGGCGATGCGGTATGTTTGTATTCACCATCATCTCTCTCTTTCATTGATGAGCAAGTTTATTGTTTCTCCTGGTTGACACTTTCGGATCATTCTTCTGTGTCACTCACCGTGTCGTATTATCATAAACTGCTATCGTCCTGTGACGTCATGATTTCTATTTTGATATGTTCATTAATTAAGTTTGGCTTTTTGTGTGTGCCACACTTCATTGCACCTACTGTGTTTCCTTTGGGCTGCAGATATGGATTGTGTTTAGCAGTGTGTCATTTAAGATTTTAACTGTGTTTTCTGGTGCTCTTCTTTTGATCACGCTGCTGTTGTCACAAAGGGAAAACCTGGACCTCCGGGAGCACAAGTAAACAAACCTCTGTTATCAATTCTGACAGCTTCTCATCAGTTCAGCCATGTTTGACAAGGGCATTCGTTGTAACAAATTTCATTAAGAACAAAGGGGAAAACACCACTCTCCCATAAGACCTTTGGAAAAATAATGTCTGTTCTCAGTCAGTTGAAATCGTGTCAACGAGTTAAGTTATGATTTCTCATTTTGTTCCATCAGATTGTTGCAGACAATAATGTTCTGACGAGAGTGATAAAGGTAATTTTTAAAAAATAATAACATGCAACATATTTTATTTCATTGAAATTTTATTTTGTGGATTTAAATTTCTCTGCCTCGCTTTCCTTTCCTTCAGGGTGAACCAGGAGAGCCTGGTCAGCCTGGTTTGACAGGAGAAACAGGTCTGCCTGGACCAAGAGTGAGTTTACATGTCACAAAAGTTGGTCAAATAAAATAGACATTTGAAGACATTACCTCAAGTTAAACACTTAAATGATCAATCTTTAAATAGAGAAAATAATATGCTGATTAATTGATTATCAAAACAGTGATTAGCTGACAATAGTTAGCCCTAATTGCATTACTTTCTAAGTTATAGTTGTTTTTTGTATGTACTTGGTATGTTTCTAATCTCTTTACTGAGTTCACATCTGATTGCAGAGTTCAAACTTTTTGTAGGAGACAATAATGATTAAGTTTACTTGAATCTCTTAAATCATCCCAACGTTTTGAATATGTGTCTCTCCACAGGGTCCAGAGGGGAAACCTGGATTACCAGGATCATCTCTGGTACATGTCTACATCATTTTACATTACATTTATCGTGGTCCTGTTTGTATGTTTTCAAAATATGAGACCTTTTGCTTTGCAGGGTGGTTCGGGTCTTGATGGTTTACCAGGGAAACCAGGGTTGAAGGTTGTTCAAACTCATGCACACATTTGTACTATTATTATAAGTGTTATTAAAAATATGCCCATGTGAAGTGCATTGAGCATTACACGTTTGCAGTATGAATTTACAAGATGTTTTATAATAACTGCAGGGTGACCAGGGACCAAAAGGAGAGCCCGGTCTGGTGAGTGCACCATATTTTTTCTTACATTTGCTTAAATATCAGAAACAGAATCTTTGTTTAGACAGGTGTGTGAGCAGCCATTAGACAACAAAACTTGGTAGCTGTTAATAATCCACCACATGAGTGGAAATAATTTGACTCACTTCAGTACAATTCACTAAAACACATATTGTACACCTCTGATCTCATTAAGCAGTTGTCTGAGTTTGTGACTGTTGATACGTCTGAATCAAAAGACTCATTATGTGATGATGTCAGACAGACTTGAACCCCAAAAGCACGACACAGAAATGATCAGATGCAAGAATATTCAGTTTACTAATGATGAGAAGACCAGTTCTTTAAAGTAACCTGGTTCTTCTCGTTTCACTGCCACCAGGGAATACAGCCTAACTTTTTATTGGTAGAAAAAATGGTACAAAAAGTAGGCCATCCAAAACTATTTTTTACCTTCCAGTTACATAAAAAGTAGCCCAGTTGCGTGGGAAACTGCCCAATCTGGCAACACTGGTTGGGAATAAGTACAGTGTCTTGTTTACAATAAATTTGAAAGCAGAACTGTTGTGAGATTAAGAGTACACATCTGCCTGAAATATTACATATATTGTCCATTGCCAGTAAGTTGTTTTATTTGATAATAAAATCACAAGAATAAATAGAAAGTACACCAATCTTTGAGTATGGTTTCACTCAGTATACTGTATGCTGGTTTCCTTTTTTGCCGCTATTCTTTTGTTATTGTTTTGCACCAACAATGTTTGTGCTTCATACTATTGTTTTTGTATGTGTGCATGTGAGCAGAAGGGAGATAAAGGAGACCAAGGCCGGGTTGGGATTGCTGGAATGCCTGGTTTACCGGGAACTCCAGTGAGTAATCACGTTGCCTATCCATCCTTCAAACATTTCTAATGGTCACAGTCAGTACTGGAGTCTGTATTCAAGCCTATATAACAAAATATGTTGTTGTTGTTGTGTGTAAGTGCATTTTATGTCCTCTGCTCTACAGGGGAGACCTGGCATTGATGGGAAGAGAGGCCTGCCAGCGAAAGATGTGAGGAATATCTCACTTATTTTGTGTGACACCAACTGTGTTACTTTTATGATTAATGTGTCTGCTTATTTTGAAATTTTTGCGAACAAAAAACGTAATAAAGTTGAAAATGCTTTTTTTTTTACAAAGGGAGAAATCGGACCAAAGGGAGACATCGGCGAAAAGGTTCTTAAAATTTATTGCAAACCAACAAAACCATTTATGAATCTCTTTTATAGATATAATATAAAGTTTTAATGCGGCTCTCATTTCAGGGGGACAAGGGCAATCCAGGTGCCAATGTAAGTGGTGTAGTGATTAAAAAATAAAGTTATCTTTGTGAGAAAACTAAGGTTGCATCTTTAGAGCGTCTTTCTTCCTTCACAGGGTAAAGACGGCAGTAAGGGGGAACAAGGGCCTCCAGGTTCGCCTGGTATGCAGGTGCTTGTCACTCCAGAGGTAAGAATAATCACCTGTGTTGTTGGTGCAGGAAAGTAGATTTCTTATTTGCAATCTCTTTCCCAAGCATAACAGTAGATTAAAGAGTAAATTCAGGCTCGTACCCAAAATCATTATCACCGTGGCACATTTCTTTTTGCTGGTCCACCTAAATCTGCCTGGCAGCTTCAATTGATTGTTTATTCTTCTCAGGGCGCCACCATTGACGAAATCCGGCAAGCATTTCCAATCCCAATGGGTCCCCCAGGAGCTACTGTGAGTTTGATGTTTACACACACATATCATGTCTCATGATAACTGCACATTATTTCAGCTGTTGCATGGCTTAATTCATGTTTGGCCAGCATGACATCTGAGTCACAATGCAGCAATGACTGTAGTGCCCTTATTGTGGGTTGGCAAGCTTGATGTCATGCATTGTAGATGCATGTTCCAATGTCTGGCTCCTCTGTTTCTGTGTGTTTAGGGTTCACCAGGAATGAAGGTAAGAAGGTGATGGGGTTGATACCGAAACTCATTTATAAAAGAAAAACACAAATATTAGTTCTGTAGCTCATTTGTCCTTTTTTGCAGGGTGATAGAGGAGAAACAGGCCTGAGAGGAGACAAGGTAGTGCTTCGGTGTTGTCCCTCAAAAACAGATGTATATGGAAATGTAAATTATATTATCTTGACTGCATTTACTATAATGTTCCCGCAGGGTGATGCTGGAGCTCCTGGAAGGTCTACTGAGATGAAGGTGACTAAAGGATTAAGTAATTCCTCCTTTGGAATACATTTTCTTATTTTCCACATTGATCATTATGTTTTTCCTCTGCTTTAGGACATTGAAGTGATGTTTGAAGCCTACGGCATAAGGGTGAGCTCTCAGCGTGGCGTATGAATTTTCAGGTTGATAGAATTTGTAATAGTATCCCAGTTTGACCTTCTCACTCCAAACTTTTTCTCAGCTGCCGTTGCTGAAGGCTCTGATTGACAGGCTGCTGCAGGAGGGACTAGAGGAGCTGCTTCATGTGCTTGACATCTCCAAGAAAACAAATGAAAAGAAAGACACTCATACCTCCAACGTCATCACTGAGTACACAGTACGTAAACCCCAGGGCAGCAGTGTGTGAGTGTTTTTTTAAAAAACAATTACGGAGGCCATATACTCTATGAAAGTTCATGTAAGATGACTTAATAACTTTCAATTCTTTCAATGCTCATAACTTTCAGTAATTAATTTCATGGTCCGTTTTTCAAACAACCCTTTCAATCATGAGTGTATCATCACCAACCCGTGTCCATTTCCTAAACAAATGGAGTTAAGACACAAAACAATGCTCTTTTTCTATTTGTTTTAACAGAGTTCAGTGAACTTTGACCTCTCCGGACAGCAGTTGGACACCAGTGAGGACCCTGATTTTGAGGGACAGCTTCCAGAGTCTTTTTTAGTTGTAAGTCACCTAAAAACCCCTATTTAGCGTCATCAAATTTCATTTTCCTACAACGATGGGAAAAATCTGCTTGTAGATTGAGATTTTTATTGACAAATCAACTTAGGTGAAGTTGTGTCAAACAATCTGTACTCTAATTACCAAATACTAGTGCTCCATAATATCACCTGCTGTCATCAGCTGTCATTAACGCTTAGATTTTCAGCCACTTTTTACTGTATATTGTTTTTGATATATGCTTCTGGTCCAAAGCTGCATATTGTCTCACTTGCACTAATTCTATATTTTTATTTGAAGGACCATTTGAATGAAACCGCAGAGGGTCCTAAGTTATGGAACGTTACCACAATGAACAGAGAGAGGAAGATAAAGGGATCCAGAGGGAAGGTGGTAGTGGATGGGGACGAAGATGGAGCATCTTCCCTCAGAATTAATATGACTGTAGTCAACTCTACGTTCAATTATACTACGACGCAGGAGGTAAGGACATTTTACAGTAAAGTGTGCCGACTTTAAATGTTTAATTTTACCAAACGGTTGGAAGCCTGCTAAGTACATTTAACAGATGAGTAATTTTATCGCTTATACAAAGTCGTTTTAAGATAAAGTATTGAAAAGTGTAATTATATTCTGGTGATTGCAAAACAATACAAATTTACACGTGTATATCAGACGGTTTCAGGGTTTCCAGAAACTGTGGTGGAGACTGTTCTCCTCACACAGGAAGAATCTCTGAAGAAGAACTCAGGACAAAAGAAGAAGAACAGGGAACGTGGGAAGGTAAAGTTACCATGGACATCTTAATCGATGACTGGTTTTACCCCTGACTAATCAAAAACAGTATTGTTTCATTCATATTATATTAACAACCAACAAATGTTTCTTGGATAATTAATAACTGTAATTATGTTTCTTAACTGTCTTTGATAACTTAGATATATATTTTTGAAGGAGCATACTGGTACTGCATGTTTTAGCTCAAACATCCTATCTTCCAAGCATTCACTGAATGCAGTTAATGCCATTACAGTATGAAAATCAAATTATAGGACTTTAATCAAGGTATTGTACAGTGATAATAGTCCTAGGTCTTGCAGAAACATCGTTGTTAGATTTTCCTGATTGAAAGTGAAGAGGACAGTGTGGGGGAGTTGTTTCTGTGAATCTTTAAGCAAGAAAGAAACGCTTTGATTGATAAAGGCAAAATCAAACATGAAAATCTGAACTGATTTATAATTATTTCGGACCAGTCCTACAATGTAATAAAATATCAAAAAACAGATGAAAACTGCATTGACCTAAAATCGGTGGCTGTCTGGAAAGAAGGACATCAATAGGAAGGGATTTAATTGATCAGATTTAATCTAACTAGAGATTCTAATCAATATATAAAATGACTCCAAAAATGGTCATCAATAACGTTATGTATTTGATTTGTCATAAATGGGCTGAAACATGCCAAACTGCCAGTGTGCTCCTGTACAAATAGGTCTAAACTATTTGGTAACTTTAACACTGAGGGCTCCTAAACACCTTAATGTAAAGGTGTTGCATTAATTAAATTAATTTTGATTTTCATTAACTACTTATTCCCCTCTTAAATATCTCCCTCAACTTGCAGTATCTACTCATAGTTTCACACTTGATCATCAACGTCTGAAGCATGAGAAACCTTTATCTTTTTTTCTCTCCGACTGTGAACTTCTTAACCACCAGGGCAAAGGAAATAAAGGAAGACATAAGAGGCAGAGACAACGCCTGGTAAATGTCCTTGAAGGGGGTCGAACTAAACCTGAAAACTAAACAAAGATAAAACTAACAAAGCCATCTCACGCTGCAAACTTAAAATTTTTGTGTTAACTATCGCTAACATGACATTAACATAACATTATTTGTGTAGAAATAACAGCTTTAATACTAAAACATCATAAAAATAATCATAATAAACTAACATTTTTTTAAATATAACAAACAGAATTAACCAGTTACTGTATACATGGTGTGGCTAGTAAAACTAAAGCATGCCTTTGTCTTAATGTGCTTCTCATCATATTGATAACAGGTTTTTGATTAATGGGATGCTTTGTAACCGCTTGGCATTGTTGTGCTCCCAGCCACTGACACGAATGACAAATTATGATGTGTAACAGTATCTTCTTGTAATTATTGTCACGTCTCCTTTATCCAAAGACAAGTGGAGAGGACAAGCGAGACGAGGAGGAAGAAGAGGAGTTTTATAACGGCGAAGAATACAGTTACGAATACGAGGTGGGCTGCTGCTGCAGTGAATGACTAATTTGTGCACTGTGGGAAACTTCAGTTTGGAGTGATGATTGATGACGTGGGGTTGTTACAGATTTGGAGCGTAGTCCTAGTGGGTGTCTTCTTATTAACAGACCTGTCAAACCCATAATCAAATCCCCTGTTTTTTAAAGGCAACGTCTCATCTCTGCCCACACTAAATGCTGGAGAGAGTTGATTAATGACACACCCACTAACTGAAGTAATTATTAAAAATAAATTAGTTTGTCATTCCAGCCCACTGCATGTGCTCTGCACATCATCCACTGCTCTGTAGGTGTTTAAAAGTTACGCTGAGATTTTCATTTTTTTCTAAACAGGAAGAACTTAACCCAGACAACCCCTCGGTGTCTCAGGAGAGGAGACACAACAGACAGGTAAATTTGCGTCAAACAGCATGCTGTCATCTGTTTCAGCTGGATCTGGAAATATAAAATATGCTCCATGATTTTTAATCATATGCAGCCAAACAGATGAATTCCTCCATCCGGTGGATAAAAAGCGGAGCATTAACAATTCTGCAGCCCCGATAATAAAAAAACTCATTCACTGTTGCAGGACTGAACTGATAGAAAGGCAGCAGAGACAGCTGAGCTCAGTCATGTGCTGCACTGCTGTACCTGGAGAATAATAACATATTTGGGTTTTGTCTTTATAGGAGGGACATCCTGCCCAGTTGGAAACCTCCAGTCATCCTCCAACATCCTCCTCAGGCAGAGAAACAGATGCTACACTCAATGTATGATTCATATTTGGTTTGTCAACAATTGTTTTGCCTTTGAAGCGAAGCCTAAGAAACAAGGAAACAGGTCAAAATCCCCATCAGTATAACTACTGACAGTGCAGAACAGAACAATCAGACAAAGAAAGGAAAAGGGAGAAAAAGTTAACAAACTAGAGACCATTTTGCTCTAGGATCAAACCAGGTGGGGAAAAAAACACACAGACAAGACGTGGAAAGTAACACATGACAAATGAGGATATAATCTACAAAATAAAACAGGAAGCGACCAACCAAACACCCAAACCATGACACATACAGTATATATCTGTTTTGCTGATATGATGATCAAACCCATATTTGAGAATTTAATGACCGCAAATGGATATTCTTTTGTAAAAGTGAACCTTAAGTTTTGCAGATATTTCTGCACAGACAGTTGGTGTGAAGTCATGTATGTACTATGTATTTTGAATGTCTCAGTAATCCTCCCTTTTGATATTTCATCCCCAGGTTGTCTTGACAACCACAGAGCCACTACCTCAACCCATTGATGCTATAGATAAGGTATGGAGTGTCACATGTGGATTTTTATTCAACATTGACTGTCGAAGTGGTGTTTTCACTGTCACACTCTTATCTATCCTTTATTGTTATGACCAGGATGAAAAGTCACTGCCTACACCTCCCATCACGACAGAAGAACGAGACACGGTAGAGATATGATTTTAATTTAAATCATGCAGGCTTTCCTTTTTCTTTGCATGCCTTGGAATGTAAATCTCTTTTAACTTAAATCTCTCACTTAACACAAGAAAGTGATGGACAAGTGCTTCCTGTTCCCTGTCATGATATATAATCTAAATAAAATATGCACTTTGCATCACCTTTCAAGACCTTTTCTTCTTTCTACCGCCTATGAAAATTTCACCAGTGCAAAAAGGTGCAACTCTAACGTGAATACCAAAAACATGACCAGAGCATGAGACAGGAGAGCATTTTTGAGCAGCATGCTTTTAGCGTGATCTCTTTAAAGCTTGTCTGAATGGGAATGAGCAAAAATCGCAGCCTCGCTCGACTCTTCAGGAATGATTTACTGGCAAAGAAAAACTTCCAGAGAGTGACTTTTAATATTTTCTCTCTCTCTCGTTTTTTTTTAAACAGGACATCTCTTAATTCCCAAGAGACTCTGACTATAGAGTGTTAAGCATTCATAAGAAAGCACATGGAGCGTGTGAATAAACTGTGAAAACTGTTTTGCTGGTGAGGAGCGCTGAACCTGAGCAACGTTTCATGAGCGAGGACTTCTTTCCACAAAGAGACGATGTCACTCACCCAAACCTATGGCCATACCAAAGTACATATCTTTATGTCGCGCTCTAAAGAAGATGTCCAGGTTGTTTTCATTCTTCACTTTGTTCCTTGTAAACGCCAGTGTAGTCTTACATTTTCTTACCTTGTCTGCAACTCCTAATTTATTTATTAAGACAAATATTGTAACAAATAAATAACACACTAGTTTTCTCAAACGATTTAAATACATATTTCTTTTTGTCACGTTATACTGAAATTTTATTTATTGAAACATGGAAAATATTTTGTGTTTTAGCCTCATCAAACACCACTGATATTATTCAAAATGTAGTGGTAATATAAGCAATTTTATAGTCAGGTCAGACACCTTTTTCACTGGTGAAATGTTTCTCTGTTTTTACAGTGTTTTGTCTGTGTTTAACCTCTCTGTGCATGTATCCTTCAGTAAAAACAATGTTTAAATACCTCTCTAAACAAGTCTGTGTCTTTCTTTCTTACATTTGTACAATCACATACATCAAGTCCATACATTACTGCAGATTTTTTAAAGGAAGCATCAACATTTATGAGGCTAAATTTGCTCATGAGAAGTTTTGGGCGGCTTGACAGGTTCCTCGATCCCAAATCAGGGTGAAGAAAAGCGCCTCCTGGCCTGACTCCATGGTAAGTGTCACTTGGTTTTGTAGAAGAAAGATCGATTATCATTTTTGAAATATGTCAGTAGTGATGGTTTTTGTATTTTAGGCATTCATGCCAGGTGCCCAGGGTGGAAGAAATCGTTTCAAGGAGACACAAAAAGTAATGATTTTTCATTAGATTTGCTTTAAAAATTAAGACTTCATACATGTGGCAAATGAATTATGAAAATGCAATTTCACGGTCACTGTCTGTGGAGCAAATATGAGATTGCCCCTTAATTTTGATTTCAGCATCTGTCCTCTGGAGCTCAGGGTTATAACAGCTGGAATGTAAGTCTGATATCAACAATAAAGATAAGTTTTAATCAAAAAATTAAAGATTAAGGCTTCTGAATGCATTGTTGTGTGTTATAAAACTTGTGTCTCCAGAGGAAGAAGCAAGAAACACATACCTCGAGGCTGAGGCAAGAACGGAGGGAGAGAGAACGATACAGTGATACAGAGAGAGAGGTTTATACAGGAGGTGGAGAAGAGGAGCAGACTAAAGATGAAGAAGAGGAAACTGGCACTGATCCAGTCTATGAGGAGGAGGAGAGGAGCGGAGACTACGACTGGGAGACGGAGGAGGATGTCGATCGAGAGAGGGAAGAAGAGGAGGAGGACCTGGAGAGTCAGAGAGAGAAGGAGAGGTTGGAGATGGAGAGGGAGAGGGGGGAACTGGAGAAAGAGAGGGAGGCTGAGCTGGAACTGGAGAGAGAAAGAATGGAGAGGGAGAAAGAACTGGAGCTGGCGAGAGAAAAAAAGGAGAGGGAGGAAGAAATGGAGAGGGAGAGAGAGCTGGAGAGGGAGAGGACAGAGCAGGAGGGGGAGAGAGACTTGGAGAGGGAGAGGGCGGAGTGGGAGAGGAGGAGGGCGGAGATGGAGAGAATGGGACATAGAGGTTACGATGAGGAGACTGGACAGCCATACCCATACCCTCCAGAGTATTTTTACCTAAAGGTAAGGGCACAAAGTATTCACATTATGATCTTACAGTAACATCATGACATCATCTTCAGTTTATCAATATGCAGTTTGATTAAACAATGCTGATAATGTACTATACTTTTCTGCAATAGGGGCAACAAGGTGAGACTGGAAAACCAGGACAAAAGGTGACTAAAGATATTTTAAACATTAAGAATATACTCTATTTATCATTGGTACCCCTTGTAAAGCGTAAGACACCATCAAATATGTATAACAATTTTTACTGAGCCCATCCTAATGCCATTAAAACCACTAAAACTAAAGTGTTTTTACATTTTGGCAACCCTGATTCAAAGGGTCAGTTCACCCAAATGGCACAAAAAGTATTCTCACTAAATGTATGTAAAGGGTCAAGCCATGCAAAAGTAAATACATTTCTTCCACAAGTCAGTCGAAGTGTATAAAAATTAACAAGGTGATGTGTAAAATTGAAAAATGAAAAATTGTACTCTGAAAAGTAACTAGTAACTAAAGCTGTCAGGTGCTGTGGAGTGAAACGTGCGTAATATTTTCCTCTGAGATATAGTGAAGTAGAAGTATGAAGTTGCATGCAATAGAAATACTCAATTGAAGTACTTGTACCTGAAATACAGTACATGAGAAGGTGTACCCACAAAAAAAATGACATTGCAACACTACTAAGAGTAAGTGTGGAAATTATGCTTTGTTTAATAATTTGGGTGAACTGATCCTTTAAACTGAAACATATCCAGTCACACTGATTTAAAGCATCATCATCCTAAGATCACAGAGCAGGAATGACAGTCGCCACATGAAATCTGCCACCAGTTCATAAAAATATCATCGCTGCTCTCCCCAGCTACCCACAATGCATCAGTGAATGACATCAGAGCTCAGGGAGAACTTCTCTCCCGTCTCGCCTGTCAGTAGAGCCGCTTGGCTCCAGGCCTTTGATGTCCCCTCTGCTCTATTTCTGTTTGACAGTGAGACAGTAGATTAAAGCAGACATTAATAATTCCCCTTGTTAAACATGCTGACAAGTTTTTTTTTTATTTTGAATTCCTCTGTGTTGGTTATTTTGGCTCATGAAAAACAATGTGCTGAGGTGCTCTTCAGCTTTCTGATACGGGCTCTTTGTGTCCACACATTTCCAGGGTGAAATTGGTGAAAGAGGACAGAAGGTAAAATACAATGTTTATTCAAAAGCTAATATTAACGTAGCTGTTTTAGCTTTTGGCAGTGCAATGAGGAAGTTGTTTTGTCTTTTGTGTTTTTAGGGAGAGCCAGGCATCGGCCACAGAGGTCCAGAAGGCCAAGCAGGTCCTCCAGGACAGAAGGTGACATTTCCCTCCTTCCTCGCTCTTAAAAAGTAAAAGAAAAGAAATATACAAGCAAACTTTTGTTTATAATGGCCCCTCTAAATCAATTAATCCCCACCGTCTTTTCCATCACGTACACTATGATTGACTTTGTTCTCCATCGTGGTTTTAATTTAGTGAATTTAATTGGCTCAGTGATTCACTCGCTCATTTAAAATTGTGTTTGAGCGTATAAATTGATAAAGGAAAGAAGAACTTTATTCAAAAGCAATTAGTCAGAAGTAATAGAAGAGCTGAATAATTACATTACATGAAAGAAGTGACCTTTAACTGTTTTTCTTCGAAACATTTTATTTGTTTCCATCTTTCTCCTGCTTTTACTCTTTTTTTCTTGTGTTGCCTCAGGGTGAACCAGGTGAGTCTGGGCCTCCAGGTGCTCAGGGCATCCAGGGTATCCTTGGTAACGCAGGCATCCAGGGCTCTCCAGGCCTGAGGGGCCCGCCAGGGGACCCAGGACAGCCGGGCAGAGAGGTACATCATCATGTATTAGAAGTTACTTTTTACTGGAACTCGTTTTGATCAGGTAAAATGAAGAAATATGTGAATAGATGCTTTGATGTTTCATGTATCTGTGCAGGGTGACCGGGGTAAAAGGGGAAAGAATGGATCACCTGGAGCTCCTGGTCCTCGAGGGCAAGCAGGACCTCATGTAAGAATGATCTGAATGACCATTGCATTTAATTTGATTTTTCATGAAGCTATCTACTCTAAAATAAATCAAATTCATGATATCTTCATTTGCTGCCACTGTATCTCTTTAATAAAGGGTCCTCCTGGTGTATCTGGAGTGAAAGGAGAAAAGGTACAAGTACTGTATATATGTTATTCAAGTAGCACTTATTTATAGTTTGTTTGGTCCATGAATGCAATATGATATTATAAGAAATTAGTTTTATGTTTGTAGGAGCAGTATATTAATGTTGATCTATTGTAAAAGATGTCTATATTTATTTTCATCTCATCTTCATCAGGGCGACAGTATTCCTGGAGAGCCTGGTGCTCGGGGGTTGGCTGGCTTCCCAGGCAGAAGGGTGAGATGTCTTCAGCTTGTATTTCAACAACATTTTGAAAAGGTGTCGTCTAAGGCTTTTGAAATATGTGTGTGACGGTGTTTAGTACATCAATCCAAAGATGTAACTTTTTTTTTTTTTTTCCAGGGTGAAACAGGCCCTCCAGGTATTAAAGGACTTCTTGGGCATCTAGTAAGCAACTTCTCAAAACCATAAAACTGAGTATGATTTTATTAAAAACCAAGAGAGCTTCACTTGTGTTCACTCAAAGACAAAATCGTTTTCTTTGACCTTTTTGTTTTTTTACTAGGGTCCAAAAGGTTTGCGTGGCAACAAAGGTGAAAAGGTGAGCTGTTGTTTTTCGTTTTTTTATTGCAATTGTGTTTTGTTATATATTTTCCCTGAAATGGCAACTTTTTTATTACATATCACAAGGTAAATCATTTTCATTTAACATTAAAATGTTCAAAAAAACTGGTTTCATATACGTAAAAGTGTAGCAAGGAAAACATTTTATTGTTTATGTCACGTATGGGTCAAAGGTGCGAATGCTCGGCGGGTGGTCGCTTCCACTTCTCCCTCCCTGGGCTGCCAGAAAACTTACAGCTCATGTCTGGTCCTTGTTGTCAAAAAGGTTGGGGACCCCTGCTGTGAGCCACCTGTTCCACCTCATCCAGAGGTGCCCCAAAGGTTAAATTAGGATGAAGGCTGAAATCTCTGGGGACACTGTAGTAGAGCTGCAACAATTAGTCGATTGAAAGAAATTTAATTGCCAACAATTTGATAAAGTTTCAGTCAAGTTTCAGCAAAAATAGCAAACATTTGCTGGTTTCAGCTTAAATGTCATCTATGAAGCTGACAAGGGACCCGATGTCGAATCAAAAAATGTTAACATCACAGGTGTCAACCTGTTCTGTTGCCAGCAGGGAGGACAGATGATAGATTTTTGGACCTGAGTATCAGCTAGTTGTACTTGAACCTATCTGATGAAGATGGAGACTTGCATACTTTTATGCATTCATGCTGTTTTCTGACATCTTTCATCACCAAAGTTTGTTCACCAAAAGGACCGCAAATAAAAACTTGATGCAGTTTCTGTCAAATCTTTTCACAGTGGTGCACAAAAAGTATGAAGGCGCTTCAGTTTCTGAGACGCTGGAGCATCTGTGAACTTCTTGACCTCGCCTGCCTGAATGCACTAAATCTTTATTTACACTTGACTCACTCTCAAGGTTGTTTGCGTCAACAGTGAGGTATGAGATGTGAAAGAAGAGGCCATCATTGACATTTGACTCCTTCTCATTTCTTAGATAGCGACGTCCCATTTATTCTGAAGTGTCCACGCTGTGTTGATGGGAGCGAATTCAGTCTTTAGTCAGACTGGTGTCATATTTGTTTGTTTCTTCTCCACTGAAGTGTCACACTGAGCGACTCATACCTGTCAAACGCCACTAAACCTTTTCCATGTTGTGTTCAGCAACCTGTTTGTGACATTTTATAAAAGGTGGATTTTATTGTATTGTGAAGGGATTTATTAACATGCTGTGAGGTCTCAGCTATTATACAGCAGTATAAAGTGCTGCTTTACTGTCTGTATGTGATTTGTTGACACCTGGAATTGTCCTTTTGAAAAGCATCTTTGTTTTCAGGGGTCGCAAGGGTTACCTGGAGTCAGAGGAGAGCGGGTATGTTGATGTTTCTTTGTAGGTAAATCAGAAAGTCTTGAGCCTCTGTACTCATTCATTACAGGTGACTCGTTGCAAATCAAATCACAACAGGGCTTATTGTGTATTAAGTAAGAAGTATACATGATTCATGGCTGAATATATCCTTCATCCCTTCCGACAGGGAAGCACGCTGCAAATCCAAGGCCCCCGTGGATTTAAGGGTTCCAAAGGAGACGCGGTGAGATCCTCTCCAAGTTGTACTTAATGTGTAATGTACATTCAAGTAAAGTAGCCTCAGACAAGGATGCCTTTGGCAGTATTTGCCACCTGGTTTTAATTGAGTACAACTCAGCATCTCGCCACCCGGGTCAACAAATACACACAGAAAAATCAATCTTAAAACAAATTTAAGAGCTATCACATATACTATAAAGATCCAAACATACCAGTAAACACATGATAAGACTTCTTAAGAGCTTAGTAGATGTTTTGTTTCAGGGCGAGCGAGGCCTACCAGGTTTTGATGGAGATAAAGGAGAAAAGGGCGAGGACGGTCCTCCTGGATTCAAGGTAATAAATCCTGGTGTTAACATTTGAAAAAAAGAGACATTTAGAGCTTGGAGATGTCATGATTGAGCTCATGATAGAAAATTCATTCATACTTTAGTTTTAAATGAATGGGATTGCAAACATCTGTGTCATGGAAAGTATTTTAATTGTTTTTGAAGGGCCTAAAGGGCGATGCAGGCACTAAGGGTGCATTGGGCCGGTTTGGAGCCAGAGGACCAGTCGGCCAGAAGGTAAGTATGGCTTCAATTTAATATGTTGACACTGCAACAACATTTGTTTAACCATTCATTACTTTTATGGAGGTACTGTGTATCAAATTGTCTTCTTCCCTGCAGGGAGACCCAGGAGAGCCCGGACTCAATGGAGTGATGGTAAACTGAAGTACAAATAGAGCCAAATTTCAGTATTATTTCAGGAAAACACATACAGAAATATCATGATGTGATTTAAGGGTCGTAACGGGGATCATGGAGTGGATGGGGCCAAGGGGGACAAAGGAGATGTTGGACTTGAAGGCCAGAAGGGCGATCAGGTACACTGAAAAAAATCAACATATAACCAATCAGGATCCTTTAACATTCAGAATAATATTATATTTTTTGTTTTTGTCTTTCATTTGTTTTGTTTGTTGTGTTTTTTTTCCACAGGGTGATCGCGGAGAATCAGGTTTACCAGGAGACAAAGGGGAGAAGGGAGAGAAGGTGCAGGAAGTTATTATTTCTCGCAGTTGTCCCACCTTGTTCCCTTGTGCTTGTGACTAATTACAAGATTCCTTTTTTATTATAATTTCTGTTCATGCAGTCATGTTTCAAAGTGTCACCTGCTGTTACAGGGTTTCAGAGGTTTACCTGGACACATGGGGAGTCCAGGCCTGGATGGAGAAAAGGTTAGGCCTCAGTTATCTTCTGAATAGACCAAAAAGAGAACTATCTCACAATGTTATATTACGAAAGTATATGTATATGCAACCTGATGTCCTTTTAAAACAGGGAGATATGGGGATCCCCGGCACCGCTGGCATACCTGGACTGAATGGACTCACTGGGCGCAAAGTAAACATTCAAGTGTGCACGTATCTCTCTTTCTCTCTCCCACAAAAATATATGCAATCTCACTATTTTCGTCATTTTAGGGTGATAAAGGACAAGGAGGCATCAACGGTGTTGATGGTCACCAAGGAGTGAAAGGAGAAAAGGTTTGCAAATTAACATCAGTATCACTGGGAGCTCGTCACAGTTGTACTTTTTGTTAAAAACTGTAAAATGTGTATTTTTTTAATACATGTGTTGGTGTTTAATTTACTTCTTTACTTTATTCTTGCATAATGCAGGGTGCAGCAGGTTTCGCAGGCTTCCCGGGGTTTAAGGGGTCAGCAGGGAATCTAGGAAGGGATGGAGATGATGGACCACCTGGACTCCCAGGACTCCGTGGGAACACAGGGCCCAAGGTACTATATGCCTACTCCCACAGTGTACTGGGGATATATAATACTGGTTTATTATTTCTATGCTGCATTGTTAATGTGTAATTGTACATTGGCAGAAAAACCTGGCCCTGTTATCGACATAACAGAATAATTATCTCATTTTGATTCACTGCTTCATTTTCTCAAGATAACAAAGTAATAGTAGTCCAGCTCTTCTCCTTTGGCCAGGACTTATTTGGGTGTCATCTCTCTAATAGGTGGCTCATCACTGTCTGAGTAATTACAGTGAAATTGTTGATCTCTGATCTGTCACGCTGAGCGGACATGGATAGACTCGTAAGCAACAACATGACAAAACCATGATCGTCGAGGAAGAAAAATAACCTTTATCACTGACAATCATACAATGTACAACGTAGTGAAGGAGGAGCAGTGGGCAGCCAACAATGTTAACATGCCAAGAAAATTAATATAAATATTGGTCTTGGGATCATACAGGCAGGGTTGAAAATAAATAAATAAATTAACTCATAACTTGTTTACTTGAAAACCAGTAATTTGACACAAACAGCAAATTGCGAGCACAATAATACGCCCTCTCTTACTCGCTCATACACACTTTTTTTAACTAACGCTGGGGTATGACAGCACTTAAACAAACCATGGTGCTTAAAGCAGAAGCCAGTGTTAATACTGTATGTACAGTAAAAGGTCTTCAGATCAACGTTTTCCACTACTGCAGCAGCAGCTTTTTCCCATCTTTACTGAATCACTTAGAAAAGCTTCGGTGATCATTTCAGAGAAAGCCATTTTCAATGATTTTGTAAAGCACCTCCTAAAACCAGATATTATATAAACCATTAAATTGCATTTAAAAGCATTTTTAATGGGGTACAGGCTAAGACTTGCTTTATTATCTGTTATTATCATATGTATTTGTCCATTATCAGATTCCTTGTGATGGCACAAAAGCATCAGTGGAAGTTTTTCAAGCGTTCCCAATTACAACACCATCCTGACGTCATTCTCTGTTCAGGACGTCATTACTCCACCGTATCTTTACACAGCAAATAGTTGTTTGCACCTTTATTAACGTTCAAAATCTCACATTAAACTTTTAAGAATACGTTTGTGTTAATAAAAAGTCTAAGTTGGAAGAAAAGAAGAGTGAAAATGTGACAGAACACGGGGAACAGATGGATGAGCTGAGCTTGATTACAGTCATCACCATGTCTGTGTCTCGAACAGAGCCAGGCAGCCTGTACACTGCAGCAGAGGATACAGCAGAGACATGTCCTTAATTAAACACACACACACACAAAGACATGTGCGCACACACACACACACACACACACACATAGGTCTATTTCCGTCTGCAGCTTTCAAGTAATATCTTACTCAATTAGCTCCTTTCAGCTACAATTACCAGACTTTCAGTGTTGACAGAGAGTGGCTGGAAACCACTAATGAGGATATTCCAAGGATGTACCTAATTGGTCTGTCTTTCATAATGTTTAGAAGTGAGTTGTTAAATGTGCTGCCGCAGATTTCCTCTGTGGTTAGCACAGAGTTTTTGTTTGAAAGAATTTTAAAACTTAGCATGTCTTTTCTCTGTGATGTTTTGTCAAACAGGGCGAGAGGGGACGGAGGGGCAGATCGAAGCCATGTAAGGGGGGAACACCTGGGAACCCTGGACTCAGAGGAGAGAGTGTGAGACATGAACAACCTTCTGAACAAACTTGCAGTGTGAAATAGACTTGACCATCTCTTAGCTAGCTTCTGTAACTCAAAGAGACTTTTCATCCTCTGCCTAATCATTTTAACAAAGGTCAAACAGTGATTAAAACAACAACAAGTAAGACCCTGTGGACTCTGGGATGCTGTTGTTGCTAATGGAGATTCCATGTAACAAATAGGCCTGTTGTGCTACCAAGGGCTCGATCCCTCTTATCTAAACTTAGATACACTAAATAATTTCCCCAATTTTAAATGTATTTGTCCTACCCATCAGTACTTCTATAACATAATTTATTCATAAGAGGCTTCAGTGAACCAGCCCAGACAGGACGGGCTCCCTGGTGTCTTCCACCCCCTCGTTACATCTCGCCTCCCCAACATGATGCAAGCCAAAACCAATCGTACGCACTACAGCGGGAAAGGATCTCCCTGTACACACAGCTGGTTTTGAATTAAAATTGCCCTCAGAAATGTCTGTAATACATCAAAAGTCTTGGTCACTGCTTGTGTTTAAGGTACGATACGGCATAATTGTGGCATTAATCTTGGTTACAGGTGCTGGTGGCTAGCTAGGGAACAGGCTAGGACTTCAACTCTTTATGCTGATTTTGTTCAAATTAGAAAACTTTAAGAATAATAATAGAAAGTAATTAATCTCATGCATATGTAAATGTGTTTTTATTACAGGGTACAGTGGGTATTGAAGGAGGAAAAGGGGAGAAGGGGGAGCCTGGACTCTCTGTACGTACATCGCTGTACATATACACACACATTTAAAAAAGACAAATATATTTACAGTATATTTGTGCCGAAGACAGAGTTAGAAACAGTTAGCAAAATGGATAAATGAAAGAAATGACTTTGAATCTTGTTGTTCTCTGTGTCAAGGCTGAAGAAGTGAAGGAGCTCGTCACCCAGGAGGTGGTAGAAAAGTGCGGTAAGATTGCTTGTGCGTGTGTGTGCGTAGGTTGCAGGTGTCATGTTATTCACTTGTACATCTCGAACCATCTACATGTGCTTGTACTTTTCTGTACATTTATCCAAGAGTGAACAAACATGTGCCTGTGGAAAGGCCTACATATTGTGTGAGTGTGTGTGTGTGTGCGTGTGTGTGTATGTGTGTGGTTGTTTGTTGTGGAGCTCCTGTGGCAGCAGCACGGCACCCGTGTGTGTTGTGCCATCTGTTATGTTCTCTCAGAGGAACACACACCATGGTGCCAGCGACAGTAGAGCCATTCACAAACACGAGACGCCTCACCAAGAATCCACCACACACTTACGAGACACTTAAAGGATCGTTTGTCAACCTTTCCTGCAATAAACCTTTTTCACAGGTGACATTTTGACATGTCACAGTAGGAGAATCACAGATGGAGACTGTCAACAAACTCTGCTGAGTGTTTTAAATCTTCTCAAAAACTAGTGCTATTTGTTTACTCTCATTTTCTTTGTATTATGATTCATAGCACCACTTTAAATCAAATAAATCTCATATATGTCCACATTTTACAGTGTATTTATTCAGTGAATCATATTATAGATGTATGAGTTTGTAAGACTGCCTGCTGGACCTTTAACAGTGCACACTTTTCTCTTTTCAAATACTTGGATTCACCTAGAAAAAGGTAAAAATGGATTCATACTTGGAGTAAAGTATATGATTTCAGCAAAGAATATTAGAGCATGAATTGTCTACTTGCTGGATAATAGTTTCTTATTAAAACCACACGTCTAAAACCACAATGTACATGGTGAAAAGATGTGTTTTAATCATTTTCGGGTCACAGGAGCGCAACATCTGCAGTTAAGTAAAGTATAAAATAATAAATAAAGTTGTCTGGATAACATAACCGAAGAAGCCCCGTTTGGTGTTCATGCATGTAACTGTGTGTCGTGTTTGTATCACCGCAGGGTTGGAGTACAAGTTCATGGTGAAGTCTGTGGATCCAGATGGAACGACATCAGTGACCGAGAAGAAAAGAAATAAGCCGGATGATGAGGTCAACCGTGACCTCCAGGAAGGAGGTGAAGAAGAATATGGAGACAAAGTGGGAGAGGTGACCACTCCTGCACCTCCGATCCTCGAGGAAAAGGGGATCCGACCAAACAGCACTGGTAATGATCATTAGTTCAATATTACAGATCGACACAAGTCTTCTGTTGGACTGTTGTCCAGGCCCACCAGCCAAACACACAGATGGCTGCGATATCATAATGTGCAAAACTGCTCAACAAATTTATAGCATGTGACCAAGTGTGTAACATAGCTGAATGGTTACATATGTCATACTTATGTGTAGCAGCTGTAATGTAGGCAGCCTGTTCTGCTCCTGGAGCGCTGGAGTCCTGCTACTGACTCCGTCATCATGAAGACAAAAAAAGCAACCGGAAAGTTAAACAAGGGGTCAACATGTGCCAAGAAATCACACGATATTTCATGAAGCTCATTAACGATCGCAGCCCTCGGGCAAGAATAGCTTTCTGCGTCCCAATTTATTTTAATTATTGCTTCAGGTAAACCAGAAAACTAATCACAGAGTGAGCCTGTCATTGCCCATTGTCAATGTCAGCATGTTTATTCATAAATTACAATTAGATGTAAAACAGTGACGCTCAGCTCGTTCTGTGCACACAATAATGAATGTGCACGTGCACAGTGGGCCACAGCTCAATATTCAACTTCAGTTTGGAGACTTACAAATAAAATGTAATTACCAGCGTGCATCAGCCTCTGCACTGCATTTAATATCTGTTTTATTTATGATCACTAAGTTTTTGGTGTTATTGATTTAACTAAGATGCTTGTCTCATAAATGGTCAGTAGCTTGACGTAAGCATCTCTGACTGAACTTAGTGCGCTGCGATGTTTGTTTGATCAAATCAGATGAAACGAGCTCAACACAGCAGACTTCACAGAACAAAAAATTGCACCTATAAATGTGCTCCTTCCATCCTCTTTTTAATGATATTTTTGGATTTCCTCTTTCATCCCTGGTTTTAACGTTAGCAGCATGTGAATCGTGCGATTGTGTAGCTGTGATTCCCCTCAAACCAAGTCTGTAGTGTTCCAGATTTCACAGACGGTTTGCACAAAGAGATAAAAAAAGACTATCAATAAGAACTGCTTGGGAGAAATTATTTCAGAAGCATTGATTATGTGTTGCTCCAGAATTAGTGGTTCCCTCTCGATCCCTAATGACTGAATCCACCAACGTGTAAAACTCCTCATTGATGTTGCTTTTCCTTCAGATTTTCTTGATGGAGGGACTGCAGAGTGGGGACAGAGGAAGAAAAGAAGGGTATTTGGAACAAACACTGCTGGTGAGCGGCCAAGACAACTGATTTTTTCTTCACATCTTTCTGCCGCCCCTCTTTTATCTCTTGTTTACTTTCATGTATCCGTCTTTTTCTCTTCATGTCTTCATAATCTATGAGTAATTAGTTTGTTTGAAATTGTTAAAAGGACAAGGTGGGGGAAAGCGATAAGACTGAAACTTAATCCAGCCTGTGCTAGATTTCCTGAGGCAATTTATTAATAAAGATATGCAATGGAGAAGTGTAATGAAGAATGCAGCATCCAAACGTTGTGCATAAGATGACAATACATTGACAGTATCCAACAGCTTGGCTTATAAAGGATGTATTGCCTAGCTTTGCACTAAGAACTCGTATTCAGGGGAACAGGAAATAAAAAGTTTAAAAATGATGGTTTTCAGCAAATACAACTAAAAACTAAAACTATCTTACATGTTGTATCTTGTAAGCTAGAAAACTAGTTACCACTGCATAAAAATCTTTACGGGACCCTGCTGTTGGCTAGCTAGCTTGCTATAATGGAGAAGAAAAGACGGGCGAGTTGGCGGCATTAAATGTTTCAGTGGAAGAGGGGATATTAACCCATTAATACATGGTCCGGGAAATTCAAAGCTAACAGGCTAATGTTAATGTTAGCATCTGCAACAGGCTAACAACAGTGTTAGCCAGTCCAACAGGCTGACATCAAGGTTAGCTTCTCCAACAGTTGTGGTTTGAGTAGTCAGTCATAATATTTCAGTGTTCATGTTGTCCGCCATCTAAGTTGAACGTACTCGAATATCTCCTGGAGTCCTGACAACCCTCCTTATTTATAGCTTTACAACACACTCTGCAAACTACTGGCATTAAGTGGCATGCATACATATTGTATTTTGAGTGTGTAGGACTTCATCAAGCTGGAAAAATGTAGGATGACATTATTGATCCCACTCCTTGAACTTCATAAAGGATTTTAGCAGCATATCCAACACCTGAAATATTGGAAAATGAAGTGATTTGAATCTATTTTAACCTGTTTCTCACCTAACATGCAGTTCCAACAACAGACCGCTGCCTGGAGCCGATGTCAGAGGGCGCCTGTTCAGAATACGTCCTGCTGTGGTACTTCCACCCTCGCTCAGGCGAATGCAGACCGTTTGTGTACGGGGGCTGTGGTGGCAACAGAAACCAATTCTCCTCACGACAGGAGTGCCAGAGCTGGTGCGGGATGGAGAGAAGTGGTCGGGGCTACCAATCAGATCACAGATGAAAATATATGTTGTGACAGCTAATCAGAAAAGGGTTTGGTTGTACTGTATGAATTTACATGTATGCATTTAGACTTCCACTGGTACTAAACCCTGAAGATGGAACCAGCAACCACAAACAAGGATATAATTTTTGTACATAACTGTGTAAAATGTTTAATATCTGAGTTATTTATATAGTTTAACAGCTGTTTCTTGATTTGTTTTATGGCCAACGTGTTCAAAATCTAAATGTGAATGTTAAAGACATGTTAATTTTGTCATTTTTATATGTATTTTATATATATTTAGACTGTGTTTACCACTAAAAGATTAAATATGTCTTTTCTTTTCGTGACGTCTTTGTCGTGCTTGTCTCGACTCTCTAACGTCCAGTCACCTTTCTCATGTTTTGTCAATTGCCCTGCATCCTGTGCGGAGTGAAAAATAAGAAGCTGGTAGCTGATTTCCTGCTGCCACCTCCACCACTACATATGCTTCTTTGGCAGGGGGTGTTATGGGTCAGGCTGGGAGCCAGATGAGGGGCCAACAGGGGCCCAGTGAGGGAGATCACGCGGGGACTGTTTTACAGGACTCTCCATCAGACAGACGCAGCAGTAACAGGGGATTCCTGCGTGGGTGTTGATGTGGGGGCAGGACGTATTCAAAGTGTTTTGTTTTTTTTCTGGCGGTGAAAATACACGACACAACTTACATTCTCTGGTTGTCTGCGGCGTGAATGCTCGCGTCGACATTCAGTGTCATAATGTAGCGTCTGCCACACAGTGCCGCAGCAGCTCCACCACCAGGTTTCTTTAAATTGACGTCCTCAAAATGTTTCCTCGCTGACAACGGTGAGCATTTGAAGCAGGAAATCCCAGTCACCTCAAACTGACGGATGAGTCTTTCAGCTACAAGCCTCCGGAGGCTTTCATCATATTAGTCACGATCTTGCACTGTAATGTACTCCCACATGCTACGATGCTTTATAGCTATGCAAGATGCAGTAACACAGTCTACAGTGACAGGATGTTCTCGCTGTACCACACCCCCTGACAACCTCAAATAGTAGAGATCGTTTTTTACTTAAAATAGACTTACTTGTGCTTGAAAGAACATCACTCATTTCCATGGAAAATAGATATTAAAAGCCCCCAAAAACTTGGTTTCAATGCGTCCTGTGGAGTTTTCTTGTGATCAAAGAACAGACAACAAAATATGTTAACATTCAGTTTCTTATGACTAAGAACGCATTTGTGTGCATCCGTAATTTCCAACAAATGTGTCAAATGCATTTATCTCCTCGTAAAACATTTGCAGAGCTGATTTTAAATCATGCCTCGTCTCCGATGTCTTCTTTGCTGTCTTTTTTGGTAAATTGCTAACATCATGAAACATGGAATTGACATCAGCAACTATTCAAAAAGATAAAGACAGTCACATACAGACACACATCTGCAGTTTAAACATAAATATTTTTTCAAGGAAAAAAATAAGGGATGGACAGGCTGCTATGAAGTAAAGGTGCACATAAAAACAAAATGTGAACCAGCTCATAAAAACATTGCTCTATAGCGCTCTACTTGGCCTCCTGGCAAATTCATACTCCAAACAAATCTGGGGCAGCAGATCACCAGAGTAAGAGCTAATTGTAGCTGTTAGCTGGTTAGCTCAGTTAGCCATGCAGCCAGTGGTCTGGACTGGGAGCTCGGGGACCAAGGGAGTGTTTGGTCTTTACACCGTAAGCACAAGAGCTTTGGACCAGGATGGGCCAGTCATAGCCAGTTAGCATCTCTTTAACACAATATATAGACATCACAATGTCAAAACTGCCATTTCTTCACATTTTGTTGATGATTTTAGTTACTTTTTGAATGTTTTCAACTAAAAATCTTCCATATTTTGGCTTAACGAGAAAGAATCAAATTAAAAGTTCAGAAAAAAGCAAACATTCTTATTTATGGAGAGTTTAACACTCAAAAACTCAGCTAATCTGCTTTTTATCAGGATTGTGATTAAACTTTGTTCAGTGCACTGAGCTCCACCCTCTTCAGACTAGCAAGAAAGGCAAGGACACAAATGCAGAAACCTATCTTCGTCACAAAACTAAAAGCTAAAGCTCAAGAAAAAGTTCAGATAGCCTCCATCAAAATAGAAGTGAAAGTATCTCAGCCTAGATATTCTTTTACTCGTTAAATATAAGAATCAATACGAGAGTAAAACGTGTGTTCAGTACTCCACGGATGAGTTCTCAACACGTCCTATTTCAGGGAACTAACAACGACATAATCCAGCAGAGCAATGAAAGTGTGATTTCTCTACTGAAGCTGAAAAGGAGCAAGTAATTCCACTTCAGAGATCAAATGGCGAGCAGAGGCAAAGAGTGGGAGGACGTCTTGTTGCAGTGTGTCACGGACTGTGATTACTCCAGCTGTGATGACTTACGGTCATATTAGTGTCACAATGAAGTTGCTCATTAGAGCTTGACCCAACAGCCTTTGATCCTCTCAGTCCGTCCATGCTCTCTCTTTGTGTTGACGTGATAATATATGTCACTGCAGGTGGTTCCCGTGGTGTGAAAACTCAAAGTTTTTAATTAAAACGCAATGTTCTCTGGATCTCAGATATCAGTCGCCTTTTGAAATTAAACAGCCGTATGCAGAGCATGAAAATGGTACACGCTGGGTCGTGTTATCAAACACAGTTCATGTGGTGTCATTCATCGGAAATTTTAAATGTCACATACACTGAAAGAGGCAACAACGTGTGTGAGTGAGTAATGTCAGGAGCATTATGCTATTAAAAGGGATTATAGTGGATTAAATGTGACATAAACTCGGCTTTGTTTCTGTAACATGTACAAAAAATTACATTGAAATTGAAGCATAAAATTGACGCCGCTTTCTCATAAGCTGTCCTTTATAATGGTGTTATAAGCTGGAACTAACAATATCATTAACTGTTAATACGTCATTAATAGAGCCACTTTTGGGTTGTTCCGGGTTATGAAATTCCCTCTGGATGTGCTTCTGTAAAGGTATAATTCATCAAAACACCTCCATGGCACACTTGATCCTTCGCCTTTTAGAAAAGTGCTGCAATCCGTTTGCAAAATCAATTTTTTTTTATCAACATTTATAAGATTTTTTGCTCCAAGACTGCAGAACTATGAGCATTTATTGACTCATCTTTTATTATTTATTATTGCCAACTTAATGGCTTATTGCAAACTATCACAAAATGTCTTTCAACCATCGAGACACAAATATTATCAGTTTACTGTCGCACACGACGAAGCAAAGCATCACATTTAAGAGCTCATATTTGACAAACTGGAAACAGCAACAGCTTTGAAAAACAGTGTATTGATTATCAAAGACTAATGGACCAGTTGATTAACTAGTGCAGCTCACAAGTCATCAGAGGTTTCCGTATGACACCAGGTTAAATAAAGAGATGCTTCCTCTGTTTAATAGATTTTATTCTATGACTTCTAGAAATTGAATGATGGAAGTGTCTGTGGTCCTGAATTGGGTCAATGGTTCTGAATTATGGAATTGGCCATGGTCCTGACAGACTGAGCTGTCCATTGTTTCCAAAAGTAATTGTCAGTTTCCCTGAAGGATTGTTACTGTCCATGGTTCTGAAAGAGAGCGGTGTCCACCTTCCTGCATTAAGGTACTGTCCTTGGTTCTAAAAGATGGAACTGTCCATGGTTCTGAAAGATGGAACTGTCCATGGTTCTGAAAGATGGAACTGTCCATGGTTCTGAAAGATGGAACTGTCCATGGTTCTGAAAGATGGAGCTGGCCTTGGTCCTGAAAGATGGAAATGTCTAATCAGTGGAAGTGTCCCCGGTTCTGAAAACTGAAACTGTCACTGGTGCTTAAGGATGGAAATGTCTGTGGTTCTGAATGGCAACTGTCCTTAACACGTGATTCCAACAATAACACCGATCATTTAAGGTGGACTACAGTAAAAACACGTCAAACGTTACAAAAATAGTTTGTCTTTGTTTGTGGAGTCGTGATGTCTCATGTTCTCAGGCGGGAGGTCACATTTACCAACTTTTTTTTTTTTTTTTTAATTACCACTACATCACCGCATCACAACCAATGGGGTACTTCACAGCGAACCAAAATGTCAACGGGATGACGTTGTTGCTGGCGTATGGGCTGCAGTTTGATGGCTCCTACTAAATGAATGCAGTGGGAATGGACGAGCGAGACACACTGCTGGTCAGACAGTGCGCACTGCTGACCTCCGCACACAGCACCACTTCACCAGGACTGCTTCTCACATTCTGACTCGGGAGGATCTTTTTTTTTTTAAATTTGTTTGTTTCTTTGCAGAGATACGTGTGGGCTGACCTCTCTCACTGTATTCTTTGCTGTAGGACACGAGTGGTAAGTTGTTGAAATGTATTGCTTGCGTGTTTGTGACACAGCTGTTCTCTTAACTGTTGTTGTGGATGAAATAGACGTTGTGCAAAAAGCTGACAGACTTTTTGAAGACACAAGCTCTGAAGTATCGATCTTAAAAGAAAATCTTTGAGTCCTAAAACTATATTTTTAATAAAGGAAGGGTTAAATAACAGTGTGGAGGAGACTGTTTGCTTCAGATTCAATGTGAAATGACACTTTTAGTTGACTATCAGTGCGTTTTTTGTCACTTGTTTTAAGATGAACACACTCAAAGACTGCACAAAAGAAATAAAATATGACTATATAAAGTAAATATTGTCCTTCCCTTCCTCACCTGTCCCAGAGGACACAGCATGCTGTCGTCCCTGAAGACCCTGCTGCTGCTCTCGGTCCTGTGCACACCGACCTCCAGCCTGTGCCTGCGCCTCTACCAGTCCCGCCTGGACCTCCTGTGCGACGACCAGATGGCGGTCGGGGTCCGGAGCGAAGAGGACGAGCAGGGTTACTCCCCCGTGGACGGCTGGGGGTCCCTCCTTCAGTCCGCGGAGTACCTCTCCTCCTCTTCCTCCTCCTCCTCCTCCACCTCCTCTTCTGCCGAGTCCAGCCGGGAAAAAAGGACTTCAAGTCCCGCTTCAAACTACCGCTTCATGAGCCGGACGAAGCTCAGAGGGCAGATGCTCCGCAACAGCAGCAGCAGCAAAGGGGACCGGAGGAGCAGGCTGACCCTGTCCCTGGACGTCCCCACCAACATCATGAACGTCCTCTTCGACGTGGCAAAGGCCAAAAACCTGCGCGCAAAGGCGGCCGAGAACGCGCGTCTGCTGGCTCAGATCGGCCGGAGGAAGTGAGCAGAGAGTCGGACACAACTTCGACCTCAACAGACAGCCATGACCAGTGTTGGCCTCCGTGATACTCAGATTACTTTAGAGTAATGGTGTCGTTTCTCCAGGGTGAAGGGTGTTTTTTTCTTTTTCCACTCACATTACAGACACGTTTCTTATTTAACTTAGCTGCTCTCATGTGAAGGAATCAGAGTCTCTTAGTAAAAAAAAATAATCAAACTTAAAAAGTGATTAGTTCACATCGGTTACTGACAACTCCACGCTCTTTATTAAAGCCTTTGTGGTGGGAATGATTCATCTGTTTCCTCACTATCTTAAATCAAGACAGAATAAAGTCAAGAGCAATAAGGACAGAGTTGTTTTACTTGTATCAAGATGGTTGGAGAAGAAAACATGAGATATTTCCACTGGAAACAGATGAAATGGTCTCATCCTCTGGCTTTAGGACTCTGTTGGAGGAAAAGGATGAATGCCTTCAGAGTCTCTCTTTTTATTTCCAGTAAAATGAATGTTTAATGAGGTTAGTTAGCCCCACACTCATCAAATTTTAAACCCTGGACTGAACAAGAAGAAGAAAGCGGTTGTGATTAGTCATTCTCACATCCAGACCAATGAAATGTTTTGTAATTCGGTTGCATAATCATAACATTAGGGTTGATATAATCATGTTTTGTTCTCTTCTCTCTGTCTCTTTCTCTTTGCTGCTTCATTTATTTATCTACTAAGTTCACATGGGAGCCCACAGTGACTCCAGATTCTGGTGTGAAACACAACACTGACACTGACATACTGTACAAACCAACTGCAAGATCGTGAAATACAGTAAAATGCAAATGCATGGGAATGTATGTGTTCATCAGATGTCTGTTATTTTTATACTCAAAATAAAGGATTATTTTTCCTCAAATAAAGCAGATGTAACGCACTACATTTGCCTTTTTTATATAAAGATTTTTTGCACAATGGAATCAATAAATAATGGATTTAATTTATTATTATTTTTTTTACTACTTTACTAAAGTAACTACTAGAGTCTTACTGACACGTCAGCATGTCTGACATTATCGGCCAGTTAAAGCTTATAGATATAAAGGTGTGGATGTATGTTGACCATCAGGTTACAAGAGATTACAACACAAAAATGTTCCAGAAAGTTCATATTATGTGTTAATAATTAAAAGAAATAGTATAATAACTATAAATATCCTCATCCGTGAGGCATGCATACACTATGATGAACAAATACCAAATATATATTCAGAAAAAGTCACTTATGGATGTGTTATCATGAACATCAGTTTGATTTTAGTTAGTATAATGCTTGAACTGTCACCAGTCAACAGCTTAATTTGGTTTATTCTTCTAAATTAAACACTTTATCAGCGTTTGGGTTTAAATCTGGAGTGTTGTTGTTCACCTGCCCAAGAGAAGGCTCATAACACAGAACAATGTCGACATCTAGTGGCCATTTGGCGTTAAAACACACCCCAAGGTTGTGAGTCAGCTCTGCAGGTGTGGAGCTGATTTGGTGCACAAATGTCAATGAGATTTAATTTGGTGTGATTTTTAAGATTCGTCTTTAAAACATTAAATCACACCAAATCACCAGTCAGCAATGGTGGAAAAGTAACAAAAAGTATATTTACTCAAGTTTGATGTACTTTGTACTCCACTTAATCCATATGATAACTAGTTACTAGTTACTTTGTAGATTATTTTCAGGTTGAAAATACAAAATAAACAAAACAAATTATAATGCATTATTATGGATAAAGATGAGACTGTGTCGATCCATTGGTAAAATTCATAAGCCAACCAGCACTGTGTAATAAAACATCAGCCCCAGCTGCAACATTCAAGTATTGTGTGTATAAATGCATCAGTAATCAGTGATGGAGTGTAACTAATTACATTTACTCAGGTACTGTGCTTAAGTGCTATATTAGGGTACTTTATTTAAGAATTTACATTTTCATCTACTTTATACTTCCATTTAACTACATTTTGAAGGCGAATATTGTACTTTTTCTCTGCTATTTTAGTCTGATAACTTTAGTTACAGTATTTGTTAATTTGCAGATAACACGCTGCCTCAGAGCCAAAGTAGGTAGTATATCGGACCTGATAATTGGTCAATATACTTTTACATAATTATAATACTTACTATAATTACTTTTGATGCTTGAGAACATTTAATATCAGATACTTTAAGACTTTTACTGAAGCACTGTTTGTATGGGTGATACATTTACTTTTACTCAGGTACAACTTTTGGGTACTTTTCACAAAACTGTCAATAATTATAATTCAATAATAAAATAATTAGTACTTTAGGTGCCTTAAGTGTATAAGGTTACTAATAGGTCTTACTCTTGTCCTCTCACTTGACAGTGTAAAAGAAAGGGTGCTTTTTTTTTTCTAAATCCTGATAAGTTGATTCCTTATAAGTTGAAAGTTTTAATTAATTTAAATTAATATAAATCATAATTAATGGATTAATTAATACAGGCACATTACACTGGTCAATTTAAATACAGTTAATACAAAGTGTTAATAATCACAATCAGTCATAATAAAGGACTGACTGTGATGGTGACTCTGCTTTGTCCTGCAGCTTGTCAGCAGCGCCCTCTGTCGGCCATTACGTAAAACGCCTCTGACGTACGTTCCGTTGACGTGGACGTCTCAACCGGAAGCGGGTTTTCATTTTGGCTACGTGGAAGTAGCTTCTCTTATGACCGAGGCGGAGAGCATCTTTTGCCCCTCGTCCGTCAGCTTCATTCCGGCATAATGATTAAAAAGTTTGATAAGAAGGACGAGGAGTCTGGTAAGATTGGAGAGTTATTACTTTTAATAGTGACACCGTTTGAAAAACGAAAATTGTGTCTGGACTGACAAGATGTTGGACGCTTTGGTAGCTAGCGGTGCTAGCCTGGTCAGTTAGCCGACTAGCTATCAGTCGGCTAACTGTACCTGGCTGTTACCTGTGGCTTGCAGGCTATTTTATATTTATAAAGCATGCATGCATGGTTAGCTATAACCTAATTAGCAGTTGCGTTGTCATTTTTATACGCTTTTATTTGATGTTACAGTAATAATAACACCGGTCGTACGCTGTTAGCTTAGCGTTAGCAATGCTAGGGTAGTGCCAGCTGGATGCTGTTAATTTAGTTTCACTAGTTAAGTGTCTTCTCAAAATCCAGACGGCTAAACCTTGCTGCAACTATTTTTTAATTTAAACAAGGTCTTTCTGCAAACGTACACGTGTTTTTGAAGCTCTTGGCTTTATTGAATAGGTTTAGCATAAGCTGGCGTCAACCCTGCGTCCTTTACGTGTGTTAGCTTTGAATGAAGTTCAATGAAGTAACACGTCAAGGTTTATATGCACAGAGTTCTCACTGTACTGTTTTGACATTTAGGAAGTGGGTCGAACCCTTTCCAGCATCTGGAGAAGAGTGCCGTGTTGCAAGAGGTAAAGCCTGTACTTGATAATACTTACATACACACACAAACATATTCTGCACTTCTATGAGACAAACAAGTATAAGCCAAAGTAACAAAACCCTGAAAAAAATGAAATGGAGTAAGGTTTCCTCTCTTGTTCACAGGCACGTATCTTCAATGAGACTCCTATCAATCCAAGAAGATGCCTCCACATTCTCACCAAGATCATCTACCTCCTCAACCAGGTAAAAAGATGTTTGACAAAAATGTAAAGTAGCTCTTTATTTGCATTTGTCGAGTGTGCCTTGACACCTAAACTCCCTCTCACTCTTGTGTCTTTGTTCATTCAGGGAGAGCATTTTGGGACCACAGAGGCCACGGAGGCCTTCTTTGCGATGACCAGGCTCTTTCAGTCCAATGATGTAAGATGTCATCCATTCTTTCAATCCTTCATTGGTTAATGGGTTAGGTACTTCATTCTGTTGTAGCTCAAGCTGCATAGTAGCAGTGTATAGTGCATTTTTGGAGAGTATTGCAAGTTTACACTCTTTCTTTCTCTCCCAGCAAACCCTGAGGAGGATGTGCTACCTTACCATCAAAGAGATGGCCAACATCTCTGAGGATGTCATCATTGTTACTAGCAGGTTTGTACCAAAAAGTTTAAATACTGATATCTCCTTCAGGAAGTGTCTTTCTCAGCTGAGTGGAAGTATCTCTGAAACTAGTTGTGGATATTTTGTTCACATTTGTTGTTTTAATGCACAAACACATAACAACAGATCGTTTTGCATGTACAAAATGTGATTTTTCTTGTGTTGTTATGATAGACAAAGGTCTTTGTAAAAGTGTTTTGTAATGTCTTTCCTTTTCTTATGAGTTCAGTGTCTTTAATTCTTCCTTGTGTGTTATTTAACAGCCTGACCAAAGACATGACAGGGAAGGAAGATGTGTACCGAGGACCTGCCATCAGAGCCCTCTGCAGGATCACAGATGTAAGCCCTCCTTCGTTTTTTTTTTTCTTCCTCCCCATCTCTGCCTCTATCTTTTCACCTCGTCCAAGAAAGAAAACAGAAACATTGTTTGTTGAATTTTCCCTGTCTTTTTCCACAGACCACCATGCTGCAGGCCATTGAGAGATACATGAAGCAGGCTATTGTTGACAAGGTGCCGAGTGTGTCCAGTTCAGCCTTGGTCTCCTCACTGGTAAATAAACTACAGTTTCATATTTAACTTATTGGTATTTTGTGATCTATAACTGAGACAAAGTTGTGTAATCATGAATCATAAAATTGCTGGTGGGTGATTAATTCCTTTCTATTTGTGTGTTCAGCACATGGTGAAGATGAGCTACGACGTGGTGAAGCGTTGGGTGAATGAAGCCCAGGAAGCTGCTTCCAGTGACAACATCATGGTCCAGGTGAGTTATATAGACATGTGTAAAGACTTCAGGATTTATTTTATTTTAACACATCTATTTTGTATGCATTTTTATATAGCAAACAAGTACTCGACAATGAATGTCATATAGTTGAGATTAACCTGAATACACTAATTTCATAGCTGTTGTTTGTGTGTGTCCTGTCTTCCAGTACCATGCCCTGGGCCTGTTGTATCACCTCAGGAAGAACGACCGCCTCGCCGTTACCAAGATGCTCAACAAGTTCACCAAGTCCGGTCTCAAGTCTCCCTTCGCCTACTGCATGCTCATCCGGATCGCCAGCAAACTGCTGGACGAGACAGAGGGAGGGTGAGCAGACCTGCAGTAATCTAATCTGATGCTCCAGTAGAGACAGTTGATAAATTATCTGCTGTCATCTTTACTATCTCAGCTTGTTTACAGGATGTGTTCTGTCTTTATGTTCTCAGTCACGACAGCCCACTGTTCGACTTCATTGAGAGCTGCCTGAGGAACAAGAACGAGATGGTGGTGTACGAGGCTGCCTCTGCCATTGTCCACATGCCCAACTGTACAGCCAGGGAGCTGGCCCCAGCTGTGTCTGGTCAGTAGTTTACTCACGGCTCATTAATTTATCATTATGTGTTGTTTCAGTTCACTTTCCTGATTATATCCCCTGTTTATGAGTCTCATTGTGATTTTATTTGTCTTCCTGCAGTGTTGCAGCTCTTCTGCAGCTCTCCCAAAGCAGCATTGAGATACGCTGCAGTCAGGACCCTCAACAAGGTACATCTTCACTTAGAACTGCAGCAATTAATCAATCAACTAGTCAATTATATAAATATACAGCTTAATTTTTCAGTTTAATACATACTTAAGCATCTACACTGATGTTTCCTTTGTGTCCACCAGGTGGCCATGAAGCATCCATCAGCTGTGACCGCCTGCAACTTGGACCTGGAGAACCTGATCACCGACTCGAACCGCAGCATCGCCACGCTGGCCATCACCACACTGCTCAAGACCGGCAGTGAGAGCAGCGTGGACCGACTCATGAAGCAGATCTCCTCTTTTGTGTCTGAGATCTCAGATGAGTTCAAGGTCAGACACTTTTCTTTAGTTTAATTTAATTCATACTCATAGGGTGTTTAGGTGTGAGTAGGAAGAAATTACATTAGCTGCACATCGATAAGTTGCTGAAATCCCCTGAAGTAGGACATGAAAGCTCTGTAATTTAAACTACCCACTGACTTCCACAGAGAAGGATGAGGAAAAAAGATTTCTTTCCATGGATAAACAATTTATCTTGATTTAAATAAGAAAAAAAATCATTGAATACATTTTTAGGAATGAGGATTAGACAGTAGTTTGAGTTGCAAATGCATAATGTGTGGGAGTGTGTCGTGATTAGGTGTTTTTTATCACCCAGGATTTCAGCTCCTGTCGCCACAAAAGATTCATTTTTAATATGAGATTCGCAGCTTCACCTCCCTTTTTTTAAATCTTGTTATATTTGTTCTATTTTCTGTTGTCCTAAATCTGTCCCCGCTGCTTGTTTACCACAGGTGGTGGTGGTGCAGGCCATCAGCGCTCTGTGCCAGAAGTATCCCAGGAAGCACAGCGTCATGATGAACTTCTTGTCCAACATGCTCAGAGATGATGTAAGTTGATTATTAACAGACCTCTGACAATCTTTCGCAATTTGGTCTTCGCCTCGAAGGGGCACAGTCCATATCAGTGAAATCCTCATGCAAACAGAAAACTATTGTTACCACAGTTGGCATTTGGGAAGCTTGCATGCTTCTACATGTTTAAGTATTCAAATGACTAAAATCTGGTTTATGTGCTGACGTATTTAAAGACATACACACGATAGAAAAGATATGTTTTTATAACAACAGATGTTCAAGTATACATCAATGTTGAGCAGTTGTTGATCAAAACAGTTGTTTTCAGTCCAACAAAATAAGTGCAAAAGATAATAAGTTAAAACCTACAGTGTAAGTTGCAGTTGTGTTTACTTTTTAATTTGAGCACCAGACTCACAGTGACCACGTCTCCCTGCAGGGCGGTTTTGATTACAAGCGGGCCATCGTGGACTGCATCATCAGCATCATCGAGGAGAACCCTGAGAGCAAAGAGACGGGCTTGGCCCACCTGTGCGAGTTCATCGAGGACTGCGAGCACACGGTGCTCGCCACAAAGATCCTGCACCTGCTGGGCAAAGAGGGCCCGCGCACCCCGCAGCCCTCCAAGTACATCCGCTTCATCTTCAACCGAGTGGTTCTGGAGAGCGAGGCTGTTCGTGCAGGTGAGACAAACTCTTATGAATTGTAGTTCAGTAGTTCAGTTGCAATACCACCAAGTTAAACTGTTTAACCCGGACAAAATTTATCAGAGCACACAGAGCAATTGTGTTGTGATGTGTTGTTTGGGCTAAGGTGGTGTTCCCTCATCAAATAAATAGCTACTTCAAGAAGTCATAAGTTTAAATCGTTTCTGTTAGTGCTGCTTTTATTCAGTATGGCTAAGTGAAAGTTCACTGAGGATAGCACTGTTATTTAACGGCATTTAAAGTTTAAATGCTTATTTCCTCTTCTGCCCTCAGCTGCTGTCAGCGCTTTGGCTAAATTTGGAGCTCAGAATGATGATCTGCTGCCGAGCGTCCTGGTTCTCATGCAGAGGTACTCCATTTTTTTGTCTTGCGTGACTGTGGTTCCCTGCATTTCACCTTGGAAAATACGAAGCAAACACTGGATAAATTATTTGTAAGATGACTCATGTCTGTGCTTGTAGGTGCATGATGGACAGTGATGATGAGGTGCGAGACAGAGCTACCTTCTACATGAACGTGCTGCAGCAGAAGCAGAAGGCTCTGAATGCCGCCTACATCTTTAATGGTAAACACACTCACACACAAACACACACACTAAGGGTATACTATTGATTCACAGTGGCTGCTGGTCAACAGCATTAACGTCTCATCTTCTGTCTGTTGCTCTCAGGTCTGTCTGTCTCCATCCCCGGCCTGGAGAAGTCCCTGCACCAGTACACTCTGGATCCCTCGGAGAAACCATTCGACATGAAGTCTGTCCCTCTGGCCACCACTCCGATCACAGAACAGAAAACAGGTACAACCACATAGCTGTTTATTAATCTACTTAGGGTTTCTCCTGATTTTTATACTCAGGAATCGGATCGTTAAAGAGTGTTAATGTTTTTCTTCCCAGAAATCGCCCCTATTGCCACGAGCAAACTGCCAGAAAAGTTGGCCCCATCACGCCAGGACATTTATCAAGGTAAGATTGTAAACAGTATGCATCCGTCATCAGATTCAACATGAATGTGATGACATTAAGACATTGAAAATCTTGTCTTTGCTGACAGAACAACTGGCGGCCATCCCAGAGTTCCAGGGTCTCGGCCCGCTCTTCAAGTCGTCCGACCCGGTGCAGCTGACGGAGGCTGAGACAGAATATGTGGTGCGCTGCATCAAACACACCTTCGCCAGACACATGGTGTTCCAGTTCGACTGCACAAACACGCTGAATGACCAGCTCCTGCAGAAGGTACCAGCTGAGAGGCCATTTTTGTTTTATTAAGTTGGATTTTCCTGGAGATTTATTAAGATATTTGTCTATAAATCTTTATTTGAACAGTATGCAAAATTGTTCCAGGATTAGACGGTAGGAAACAAATTTGACTGATTGCATCTTGTTCCTCTTTGTGTCAGGTTTTGGTACAGATGGAGCCATCAGAGTCCTATGAGGTGATTCACTACATCCCGGCCCCCAGCCTCCCCTACAGTCAGCCTGGTTCCTGCTACACTCTGGTCCGACTGCCTGATGACGACCCCACAGCTGGTAGGAACACTAAGACATTATTGGGCTCATGGGACAGTAAAAGTGGGTTTAAATGGAAAAGAAATATTCAAATAAAATGATATATTATATATATATATATATTAAAATATTAAAGAAAATCTTTGTGTCCCATCTGTCCACAGTGTCTTGTACGTTCAGTTGTACAATGAAGTACCTGGTCAGAGACTGCGACCCAAACACAGGAGAGCCTGACGATGACGGTTACGACGATGAATATGTGGTGCGTAATCTCAGCACATCTACAAAACTATCCAAGTTATGAGTTTTGTGTATTTTCATCAATGTAAATGATCATTTCCCCCCTCCATCTTTCTTGTTCCTTCTCCGCCTCCGCCCTGCTCTTCTTTAGCTGGAGGATCTGGAGGTCACGGTTGCCGACCACATCCAGAAGGTTTTGAAACCGAACTTCGGAGCAGCGTGGGAAGAAGTGGGAGATGAAAATGAGAAGGAGGAGACTTTTGCCCTGGCGTCTGTACGGACTCTAGACGGTACGCAGACGTCGGAGATTTAGGCTGAAATCATGATGATTACTTTTTGTATATTTTTGCAGAAAACTGCTCCTAGGGATTTACACTATGTTAAATGATGCTTGATTTATGCAATAAGAGAAAATATGTGACTAATGTGTGTTTTTCTTGTACAGAGGCGGTGGGTAACATCATCAGCTTCATGGGAATGCAGCCATGTGAGCGCTCGGACAAAGTTCCTGAAAACAAGAACTCGCACGTCCTCTTCCTCGCTGGTAGGTGTTGGATATCAAGATGAATGTGGTCACAGTTTAGTATTTAAGAAGAGTTGTTTTATACAAATAAAACGCAAATATTTAATGTCTTTATGCAGGATTACATTGCCTCATGTTTTTAAGATGTTATCTGTTTCTTCTTGTGATTTGATTGGCTTTCCGTCCATCTCCTCTCAGGTGTGTTTCGGGGAGGTCATGACGTGCTGGTCCGAGCTCGCCTGGCGCTGGCCGACGGCGTCACCATGCAGGTGACGGTTCGCAGCAGCGAAGAAACAGTTGTTGATGTCATCCTGGCATCCGTGGGCTAAACACTCATGCTGCAGCTTCGTGCCAACACAACCACGAGATGTTTCACCTCTCTGACACTTCATGTTGCTCTTTTCCACGGCTCTAAAATTTTATGTATACTGATATTGTGATTATTATGCTGTCAACAGCCAACCTGAAAGAAACATAAATGTTTTATTATTCTAGTAAATGAACTAAAAAGTGTTTCTTCATTGTTTTCTTTCTACTGTCTGCTGGTCCTCATGTTTTCTTTGCAGTAAGAATATTCTTCTGTCAAATCTTCAATAAATCTGACTGTCAAAGTACAGCAGCTTTCATTCAATTTATTATTTTTTATACAAAACTAGTTTTATTTGAAGAAAAGTCGACACTTGGTTGTTTCATTGACATCAAGAGAAATGTAGAAAATCATATCAAAATTCATTCAGAGTGCAGCTGATTTGAACAGAAAATGGAGGGAATCAAAACGTGTCCCACAGATGAGTTCAATAATCACACAAACTGAAGTATCATGCTTCCTCTGAGTGTTCATAATCAACACTCCCCATCAGCTGTGTCAGTTAGTTGCATTAAGTAAAATTAATCATGTTTCTAGCTCTAGCTTCCAATGCCAGCGACTGACATTTAAGATGCTGGTAAATTAGCCGATCATCTGTGATTACATCTCAAACTGACGCAGCTTTCCTCCTGCGTACAATCATCAGGAAAAAGGTCATTTATCACTTTGAAGTGTTGCAAAAGAATCCAACAGCTTGTACAGGTTCTTGAACGCAGGCGTTTGGTTCCCCTTCAGAAAGAGTGGATGAAATTGAAATATGCCTTGAGGAAGCCGGTGGGATCTTCCAGCTGAGGGTAGTGGCTGATGTGTTCGTCCAAAATGGTTACTGTCGACCTCTGGACCAGCTGCCTGCAGGAACAAAATACAAATCTGAGATAAACGAGATTATCGCAGGCAAAAGATAAAGACAGGAATGATGGATGTTGGTTTAAAATGTTCTCTGTGAGTAATCATGTTCTGAGTTCAAATCCAGCCAGAGGCTATTGTTCCATGTTCATCTTTATATTAGAGATTATGTTGTAGGAGTTTGTATTATAAAAAACATATATATAAACTGGAGAAAGCCTTTTAAAATGAAGATGAAAATGCAAACATGCGTACTGCAGCATTATTTTCATTTAAACAATAAGTAGAAAACAAGATTTAAACCATCATTCTGACTACATGATACTATGACACAGAGAGGAGTTAACCCTATCATGGTTTTTTTTCACAGCCATTAGCTTATATTTGTAAATGCAGCTTCAGTCGAAAGACATTAAGTCATTTAAAAAGCTAGACCTTCCTCCTAACTTACATATAAAGTATAAACTTCATAGGTAAACAATAAACTGTGTGAAGACTACAGCAAGAACATGGCTCAGGTTATCTGTAAAACGACCCTTTACCTTGCAATTTGTAAGTGAGCAGACGAGTGTATTATGGATAATCTGAGCGGGGCTTTAAGAATCAGAGGTGGGGGACACTCACTGGTAAAGACGGATGAACTGGGGATGAGGGTTGACTGGGTCCAGGGGTCCGTAGATCATGTGCACTGAAAGACAAGGAGGAGACGGAGGGAGGAAGAGTGAGAAATGGTGGAGAGATTCAAAAGGGAGGTCTTACAGGAGGCTGGCTCATTTTAAATTTCAGACGAACTGCCTCAGAAACCCTGGCTGAAGTCTTTTTGCTGCATTTGACATGAGGTCTGTGTGAGCAGCACACATCCCTACCCCCACGTCCCTCTTCAGAGCTCCGGATCACAGATGGACTACGAGGCTTCTCCCCGCAGGCTAAGCAGCTTAGTTTCGGCATGTCTCCGGCTGGCCAAGGCTGCCGGGTTAATACACCTTCAGGGGATGTTTGAGCCTACATAAAAAAACTTCCTCCCTCTGATTTATTAACATCATGATGTCTGATGCAACTGTGAACTCACGTGGGACGAAGGTGGAAGTGAGCGCGCCCACCCAGCGATCTCTGTGTTTTGATCTCTGGTTGATGTACTGCAGAATACTGAAAGAGAGGGAAGAGTCAGAGATTAATGAACAGAGATAAACAACAGGAGAAAAGATGATTTAAACTCAAAGCAAACACACACACCTGTCCATGACTAGGTTGCCATCGTTGTAGCGTATACCCGTCCACATGTCCCAGAACTCAGCGTCTGTGGGCTGCGTGTACGGACCGAACACGTCTCCAATCCTACCAGACAACAGGAAACAACGTCAGCAATGAAAAGAAATATTCATGCACGTACATACCGGTTTTAATCTCTAATTTGGAACAATAATCTGGCTATGTTACCCCTTTTGGAAGATCATATAATTGGTGAGACGTGTCAGAAGTGGAGCCAGAAAACTGGAGTCCTTCAGAAGCTTAAGGAGACAAAACAACCCCAAATTTTTAAAATCTGAATAATTCCACATGAGCTGAACCGTAGAAGAAGAAAACAAAGGTGACTCACAGTCTGCAGCAGCCGTGGATAATGTGTTTCTGGGAACAATCCTGTTGGAAATAAAAGTATCACTTCCACTGTAATCACATTTGGGTAAAGTCATAAGACTCATTTACGAATGTTGGTGCAGCGCTGCAGCTAATGATTCCCAGAACACAGAAGGAAGTCTTTAAATTGCTTGTTTCCACTGAAATCTTCAGAATCCAGAACGTTTTCTACATCATGTCCAAAGTAAACAGACTGCACTCTACCTCCATTAGAGAGACACAGGCTGTTAAAGGTCAGGTGGCCTGTGCGGTTCTGGTCACTCCTGGTTTGGTCGTGGGGCAGAGAAAAAACCAACACAGAGAGAAGGAGGGGTGGTGAGCAGGTTTGACTCTGTTTTTGATTATTTGCATAAATACACTGGCACACACACACACACACACACACACACACACACACACACACATACCTGTAGAGCAGCTCCAGGGCCACAGTGTCTCCATAGTCGTGGGACACCAGATTCACTCGCTGGTTGCTCAGACCCAAGTGAGCCACCAGGGCCTCCACCACACTGGCCTGCTCGAAGATTGAGTACCTGTGGGGGCGCTGGGACGGTCAGACACAGAAGGAAATGAGATAAAGAAGCATCATGCAGGGTATTTAATTAAAAAAAAAACATATTTGACTCACTGGCTTGTCACTGAAGCCAAAACCCAGGAAGTCGAGTGCTATGACTCGATGGAAGTGCTGGGTGAGCGGCTCCCAGATCTGTGTGGGGGACAAAAAATGTGCTTACTTGACCGGTTCACATAAGAGCTGGTTCCCAAAAACACCCTAAATTTTTCAGTTATAGCTACTGAGCGTGTGCAGCGGGTACCTTGCTCCAGTCGTAGCTGGAGGTGGGGAAGCCGTGGAGCAGAATGACGACATCAGAGCTTCCCAAAGCACCGTAGGAATCTGGAGGAATACATGTGTAATAAACACAGGGGCAAATGTGTAGTGTGCACAAAAGATATACCTGAGTAAAAGTACAGATTGCATGTTAAAATATTGCAGCCATGCGAATAGTACTTGAGTAAAACTCTCAAGTCTCTGATATTAAAAGTACTTTTCTGGCAATAAATATACACAACTCAAGTAAAAGTAAGCATTGATCAGAAGTCCTTAAAATGCTCAAAAAACAAATGGACCTCTGATCATCTAAAAAAAAGTCCACAATGACGTCCCTCTCACCTCTGTAGAAGATCTCCCTGCCCCGGAAGTGGAAGACCTCCCCGGCATCGTGCCACTTCTGCAGGGCAGGTGACAGCTGAGGGGGCGGGATGTGCAGGTAGACGGCCACCAGTGGGATGCAGATCAAACCCACATGAATCCACCACTCTCTCATGTTGGAGCTCAGCGGTGGGGGAGTCTCATTCCTGCCTCTGTTAGAAACAAAACACGGAGGGAACAATGACGGGGGGGGACGATCCGTACAGGTGTATGGAGGGCGTGTTTAGAGGCGGGATTCAGGCTGAGTCTGCCTCCACACCTCCACTGTAGACAGCAATAAAACATTACAAGACCACATGCTACACTAATATGCACCTGGGTGAGGTTTTCTGTCAAGAAACAGCTCAAATAAAAACCCGCTGAAGACTTCAGTCATTCAAACACGAATAAAACGTGAACTTACGGGCACGTTAAGTTAGCTAAAATGGTCGCGTTCAACGGGAAAGACAACACCTCACGACACCTGCACACCTCTAATCCTCCACCACGTTAACTATCAAACTACTTCTGTGTATTATATGAGGCTCACGCGAGAACTGTGAGCAGTACTTACAGAAATGTTGCGACCTGTCACTAGCAGACCTTCGCCCAGTGTTTGGGAACCATTACCGCACAGCGCATTCCTGCGGAGCGGAAAGGACCCACGGTGTGCACAGAGCAGGGAAAAACAAGACGTCTCACTCTGTTTTTATTTCCGGGTCCCTCGAACGTTCAAGAGTGCGGTGTGCTGGCGGCGGACTTGGCTGTGGTTGTCACTCGTGAAGAAGAGAAAACCGAGTGAGGCATCTCAATAATTAACAATCTGTGGTTAAAGGGCGACAGGCTGAGACCAGGGGAGAAGTCTACTGCCCTCTGCTGGTCTGGATGTGCAACTACACATAAGCTTACTATATTTAATAATCATCATATCTAGATATAATTCATGGTTATAAGTCGATTAATCAGTAAGGACATGACCAGGAAATCAAATTAAAAAAATAATTAAATAATTTTCATTAAATTATATAATGATGTAGTGTCTAAAAATGTCATTTCAAAGCCTGTGAAAACTTGGTTTGAAATCTGAAGTTTTTCTGTATAATATAAAGTATTTAAGACAAAACTTTACATTTTAATTTAAAGTTTAACTACAGTGCTGGCATCAATCCTTTTCCAGCTGAGTCCCGCCCACTTCAAACCAAGAAGTAAAGCAAAGAAAGCAGAAAGAAATAACTGACATTTTAGCTGAAAATTGTGTTCATGTACGACCAAATTGCTTTGAATAAAATGCTGATTAAAAAACATTTCTCTGGGCTTTTAATTAAAATTGTTTCCGACTTCTAATGGCAACATTTTCTTCTGTTAGTCGCAAAAGACAAAAGTTATTAAATTAACTGTAGGTAGGACACGATGATCACCTTAAGCTCTTGGAAAAGGTGATTTTTCACTATTTTCAGACACTAAGATAAGATTTTTCTTTTTAAATTTTCAAAAAACTAATACAGACCGAAAGTAAATCATGACTGAACTTTTTAATTTTTGAAGAAATTTAAGAATCTGAATTTGGCAAAAGAGAAAAAGAACAATTTCAGGCGTTTTCCAAAAGTTGACAAAAAGCTCTCCCTTGATAATTTAGACCTAAAAGGTGCTGCTACAGACAGTTGCATATATTTGTTTATGTAGGCTATATATAAAGGTGATTTGGTTACCATCGTTATTAGCTGTCATGCAAGATGTTGGTGTGCCTTCACTCTGCAGCGTCCACATTTGAATGCATTACTCCATAAGTCCTCCGCGGTAAATGAAAAACATGGCCCTGCAGTTAGGCTAAATACATTTTTTATTTTTAAAAACCATACACATTACTCGACAAGTTTCAAATGTAAATCCAATCACGATATCCATTTAAAATGCTCAAGATAAACAGACATGAAGTACTTTTATTTCCAAATGTTAAAAGATAAAAAAATAATAATCCATAAAACAGATGGAAAAACATTCATTCCCATTACAGGAAGAAGCTACAGAACAAACTCCTCTTATGGATTCTGCTCGTCTTTTCAAATTTCTCACTTTGTATGCAATCCTAGCTGCTAGTTATGTCATCTGTAAAACCATGAAAACAAACTACTTCCTCAGAGAACGTTGTGATTGAACATCTCCACTTCCTTCCCCTGTCCACGGCCCTTCAGGTGGAGACGGCCAGAAGGCTGCAGGAAGAATCTGCAGCCTGCTGCCCGGGTCGCCAAGCACCGTCCCAAACATTGAATTAAGTGTGTGGTAATATACAAACTAAACTAAGAGGCCTGTTCTCTCTCACACCATTTGCACCCTGAGATGAATATTCCAGAACAACACACATTTTAGTGGCCAAACCCCGCCCCCATATAATGTGATTGGTGTCAAATCATCCAAAATTGGTTTAGTCCGATGAAAGGTTTCATCAGTTATTGTCATAAAAATACAAAGGTACATTTTTTTTATCATGATTTGTATCAAAATTATTTTTCCCCAAGGAACGCTATGAAATAAAGTACCCTGTGCAGATAGATACCAGTGTATGCCTAGTCTTTATTCTTGAAAAATGCACATGTCCAATTCTTTAGCGTTTCCAGTACAACAGGTGTCAAAAATATCTTACAAACAAATCAAATGCAGCAACATTTATTCATGATGAAAGGAGTCTTATGGACAGGGCTGAAGAAAAAATAAGCCTTTTGTTCCCCCCTTTGATTTTTTTTTCCTAAAACGTCAACAAACCAGAACTCGGAGGAGCAAAATTAAGTTTTTTTCTAAGGCGAGATATTAAAGATTGAATGAAATATGAAAATAATTCACTTGCTTTTTGACAAAGACGATGTTTTTGCTATCTAAATACACAAAGTCTGCAGTTAAAAGGTTCTTTCTTTATAGATTCCTTTTAAATTAAATACTTTTTCTATGCCTGAGTAAACAAAGGTCAATATTGTACATTGGCAGGGGGCGAATGTTTTGCTGAGAAAAACAAAAAAAAAAAGAAAATAAATGCACCAATTTTTTTTACAAATGATGACCAGGGTCCATATGTATCAAGCATCCAGGGAGAGAGAGACTCAGTCAGAGCTGGCCCAGGATTATCAGAATGAGGCTTATTTTGTAGGAGTAGCCGTCACCTGCAGGCGGCAAATGATGGGACAAAAATTGTTATTGTAGCCAAGGCACATTCACGTTTCATCTATATTAACTAATTACTGAAAAATAAATAGGCGCACTGGCTGATTAGCTAATGAAGCTCTAATTTGAACTCAAGTGGTCATAAAAAAAAGCTGCTCATGCTTTTATGAGTTTTGGCAAAATGTGTTTTAGCCTGAACGTGCATAAATTAGGTTGTCATACACCCGCAAGTGAAGCCATTTACTTTTTCCAGCCTCTTCTGAATGTAACTACAAGATGTTTCATTTCATGGTCCAAAAAACTACAAAAATCTAAAATGAGAACTTCGATTCCCCACCGAGCGTGACTGCAGGAGGCTTTGTAAGGACCTCATGTCCGACTCTGAGGTAAGACTTTGTTTCCCAGTCCAACTTCCAGCACGATTCTACGTCTCATCCTGAGATGCTTGCTAAATACGGGCCCAGATATAAACTAAACTCCCTTTTTAACGAGTGAACCTTTCAACATGTGGAAATCCATGAACACAACAGATTGAATGAAAAGAGAATCCAGAACTCCAGAAGGTTTTGTGCACATGAAAACTATCGAAGAAATGGAAGAAGTAAATATTTATAGCAATGTTAGTGGACAGAGGTCCTAAATTGTCTTTCCCGTCCCGTCTCCTGTGAAAAACACCTCGCCCCCATGGACCTCTTTTCTATACAAGCCTTAGTGTTTATCGGTTTGGCTAGAAGGTTCTACATTTATCTACAAATATATAACAAATAAAACTTGCAGGCAAAAATAGTTAAGTTTCAATAGAAACACCCTTTTTTTCCTGAAAATACAGCAGTATCTGAAATAATCCTCTCATTCATTTTTTAATTCTGTCCCAGTTTTCTGCATCATACATCAGGAAGCTCTTTTGCCTACAAACAGAAAAAAAGTATCTACAAACTTTGTAAACAGACCTGCTTTTTTCCAAAAACATAAATAACTCAAAATATTAACAGCCAATGGAGCAGAAATAAGTTTTGAATGAGCAAGGGCCAAAGAGATAAATATACAACACCATTCAGATAAAAGAGAAGCTAAAGGTTCTTTCAGAATTCTTACAGACGGTCTTCAAGCCAGGAGGAGGAACCTCCCCTTCTCAATTAAAATAATAATAATATTAATAATAATAATAACAGTAGAATAATAAAAACAGGTCACTTTCAATCTGAGTTTATAATCACCCCTTGTTTACCGAGAAAAACAAGTTACCAAGGAGGGAGGGGTGGAGAGTCCTCGTGTTGCAGCGGGGGATTTAATAAGAACCAAAAATAAAAGAAGACCAAAGCATCCACACCAAGCCGTACATTCCTCTGAATGTTTGCTGTTCTTTTAGTCCAGCCCAAGCCAAGCTCACACAAGACTCCGCTCTCCTTCTAGCCCTCCGTCTCTCCTCTCCAAGTGTCCGTTCGTTTCCGTCTGAGTTGAGCTCCTCGGTGGCGGGCAGAAAAGTGGTGGTGACGTGTGGAGCGCTGGGGAGGTCAGATCAAAGGGAGGTCTCCAGGCTGTGTAGGGGGCTCCCTGGGGCCGAGGGGGTTCCTGATTTGGGGCCCTCTGGGAGGAGGTGGTTACTGCTCTCCACAGCGTTATTGTTCTGGTTTGGGGAGGGAGAGACGGGCGCGGTGGGGGCGGCGGTGGCGGGCGTGGGTGAGGGCGGCGTGGGCGAGGGCGTGGCATTGCGGGGGCTGGCGGAGTTGCGCTTGGTGGGAGCGTCGTCCTCCGCATCGGTGTCGTCTATGAGGGGAATATGGGGCTCAGAGTCCTCTATCCGGAATTCGGGGTGGGTCATGAAGTTGTGGATCGATGATCGCGACTCGGGCTTCTCCAGCCCCTCATAGAGGGAGATGGAGCTGCGGAATGCATTCACCACCCGGATCTGGAGGGAGGAAGAAGGGACAGGGGGCGGGAGAGACATTTAGTCACATTCAGTAATGATACACCTGCGTTTTGACTTTTAACACCTGGATAACACCACAGATAAAAAACGAGGATTTATTGGGTCAATCACAGGTGAGTTTTGGGGGCAAAAAACTATCAGTGAGGGGGGAAACTCTCAGAGACACGTGCAGGTGAGCAGTTATGTCGAGTTATAAATTTACAGCTTGTAACTGTAAGTTGTCCTTACCCATTGTCGAGACTACAATAGCCTGAAAACCATTGCAAAAGTCCCTTCTAGCTCACAAATGTAAACAGGAGCTTTTTAGTTTCACTACTCTATCTGTCACTTCCTGTTTCTCTAAGGCTCAGGCTTACATTGAACACTTACAGGATGCGGACAGGTCGCGGAGTTCATGCACAGCAGAATGTATTTCTTTACTGGCTACACCTGCAGCGCATGTATGGCGTAAAGTTGTGTGAGTCACAAGTTTTTAAACCCAGCAAACGACAGTACGCTGCATAAAGTTACAAAGCAACCACAGCTGCTGGTTAAATGCAGACGGGGTGATCAAGCCCCCAAAGTGGAAGTGGATTTCCTGAATACCAAACGATTTATTTAACAAAATATTGACACTTTTTGACTGATTTCTGAATAAAGAGGCCACACACACAACTAAAAAATATATATATATAGATGACTGATCTTTTCATGCTTGTAGGGTGGATCTCTGTGGCCCATAAGCACAACTTACGCACTGCTCCCACGCCTGGTGTAGCCATTTTCATTGGAAGCGTAGTGTTGCAGCAGCTGCTCAGCCAATGATCCACATACGTTACGTGTTCAATGTAGCCACGCTGTAATACGTTACGTGTTCAATGTAGCCAGGTTGTAAGTCACCCTCTGTCCTGCCTTTATATTTATTCTAGACTATAGAACGAATGCAGATCAAAATGTAGACATGTCACTGACTTTAAAGCCTATCTGATGGGGAAAAAACTCACGCAAGTCAGAGTGTGAGCTGAACTTAAGGCATAAAAAAGGCTTCAAAAAGTCTGTAAAGAGCTGTTTTTTAAGTTGAGTGTCAAAAACTATTCCTAAAATTGTGTAATAACTTCAAGAATCAGCCAATGTCTTGGGAAGGGTACAAACCAGTATCACCAATGCTACGTAGGTTTTTGTTTTTTTTGTGAGTACAGTAGTAGAATTTCACAAAAACACGTGGCAGACGCTTGTGTCTGATTAATCAAAATGCAAAAAAGGAAACCAAGAGACAAGAGGAATGCTGTTCTTTAGATAAGAACACATCCAAAAAACCACAGAGGCTGGACACAAGAGTTTACTGTTGTTGGACATGCTTAGGAAAGAGTGAGGAGAGAGACAGGGAGAGAGAGACAGACAGAGGAAGAGAGACAGAGAGAGAGAGAGACAGAAAGAAAGACAGAAAGGGGTGGTCAGTTATATGTTTGTGGAGTAAAAACAAAATAAGCTGCGGCAGCCAAGCATGTCTACAAGCTGGTATAACATGTCAAAAACAGCACAAAGAGAAAAAACTCACAAACGAGACCAGAGACTTTTGAACCCATGCAGAGCGCGGCGCTACCTTGTGTTCAATGGTAGTAAACCTTTGAGTATAGCCCATGACACATTTCACAGAATCTAAAGGAGAATATGTGGGGAGTCAGTGGTATTCATTCTGTTCAGGCAACACATTCATTGCCAGGTGGACACATTCTGCCAACAAACATTAAGTCACATAGAAAGAAAGCCGGAGCACCTGAAAGGAAAAGTCGTGAGTTAAGAAGGAAGTCCCACCTGAGACGGAGACCTAAACCATCACTGTTGCGTTGCATAATATTTTTTATACGACAGGGAAAAACATTGCATCTAATGTGTCCAGGAAAGTCCCACATTCAAGAACAAAGTAGTTTATTCTATTAAGCTCTTATATTCTGACATTTAAAATCCACTGCTGGTCAGGCGGTGTTTGCTTAGAAAGATCTGAAAGAGAAAATTGGTCAAGAGCAAACACAATGTCTTGTAAAGATCCACTCTCGAAGGTTGTGATTGTCCCCGCTGGCTGTGAGACCTTCGGAAACCTCACACAGCCTCACATCCAAAACACATCAAGAAACTGTGTCACAATCACCTGCAGCTGCTTATCCACTAGAGGGTGCTATTGGAGCGTCTCCCTTACCACCCACTCTCTCAACACACCCCCAAAAAACAGCCACAGCTGGAGAAGAAAAAGTCATTATTTCACCACCGACTGACAAAAACATCCACTGACACATCCCTGATTTTTCCCCTCACAGGAGGTCAGCGTCATGGTTTGTCTCTACACTTTTAGACCGTGATCATGGGCATATACTCAAAACATTTACCCGACCAGGGACTAGAGAGCTGCGACACAGACCCATGGGTGCTACAAGGGGGGCACAGAGCAGACTGAGGCAGCTGCAGACAAACCTGGTGACTGTCAATCCAGAATGTGAATTTTTTTTTTTTTTTTTTTTTTTTAAGAGTAAGTAAGAGTAAAACCTTTCCATTTGTGAGACCGAAGCAGAAGCAGAACAGAAAACATGATGACACAGAGATAAACACCTTGACACCAGAAGCGACCTGGTTACAGGGTACATATATATATATATACAGCAGTGTTATCGAAGCAATATGGAAGATGTGGTATTTTTGGTGTCTTTTTTTTTTTTTTAGAAGAACAAGGGTGGGGGGGACATTAGGAGGAAGCATGAGAGAGTAAAAGTGTCAACGTTAGGTGAGAAGAAGAAGAGTGGAGGAGGAAGATGTTAGAAGAACAGAAGAAGTAAAAAAAAAAAAGTCTCATGCACTAGAGGAGAACACGCACTCACACCCCACAGTGGCAGAAGCGGTGTTGGCGGCAGTGGCAGTAGTGGTAGTAGTAGAAAAGGCTACATGTGTAGGGCTAGAAACATTGGTTACATCGTGCTGTTGTTGGCTGGAGTTGGAGGCCTGCCGCCTTAGAGCCCCCTGAAAGGAAGTTCCACTCTGGAACGCACTCACTACATCCATCTGCAAAGAATCAGACAGCGTGACAGGAGAAAAAGCCCAGAGGAAATAAAACACAACACAGCCAGAGGAGAGAGAAAAGAGAGAAAAAATAAAGAAAAGGCACCAGTAACATAGAAAAAATGTCACTTGGAAATTGGATTTAGGCATTATAGTTAAAGAGAGAGGGTAAAAGGGGGAGGTTGGGGTTTAAAGGCACTGATCGGAGGGAGCTCGAACTCCAAAATCTGACCTCACTTTCACTCTTTTCTCTGCAGAATCCTTTCATACTTCCAGCTATAGCCATGCCAATACTCTTTGAACATTCAGCTGTTCTAGCATGCTCTCCGTCCAATCCAATTGCTTCTCATCAGTACCTTCAAACTGGTCTCGTTTTAAGCAGATTCAGATCGAGTCAGAAAAAGGCATAGGAACCCGCTTTAGCTCAGAAGCAGAACAGAAAAAATTAGAGGGAAGGCCTTTTGTTTTTAGGGCACAAGCCATTCTTTAATAGTGCCGAGAGAGAGAACAAAAAAGATTTTTAAGCTGGAAGAGCAACAGAGAGTTAAAGGGTTTATGGCTTTTGATTCCCTTGGTGTCAAGTGCGGTGTCACACGGGAGGGTCTGTGGATTGTTACCTGAGTCTGGATGCGATTGAGACCTCTGAACCAGAGGATCTGGCCTCGACGAAGCTCACGTTCAGCGTGGTCAATCTCGTCCATGTCATCCAGCTCTTCCAGCTCCTCATCCGGGATCTCCTCTTTCTGGGTGCCGTGGCCCGCCGTTTTCAAGAATTTTAAGCGGCTAGTGGGTATCGAGGAGATTACCTGGAAGACATCAGGAGTTACATGAGCAGCACTGACGTATAATCGTGGCGAAGTGACATTTCATTAAGGCAGGACGAGGCACGTTTCTGGGTACATCGGATATTAAGCAGCCAGTGATCCTGAAAATGAGTCGCCCAGACGAAGGTGAGACAGACGGTTTGACGTCATCTGGCTCCATCGGAGCCTCAGAGTAAAGAGATTCACACTTAATAGATCAGAACTGAGCGAACAGCTGTGGCTGGTGATGCTGTGAGTAATGCTAACAAAGTATTTTATTATGTTGGCTGTCTGATGAGAGCCGATATGTTTGGGAGTCAATTGGAATATCAGTATCACAACAAAAGTTGTCATCCCTCAAATGTTTCATTCTTCTCCTCACTCGTTGTACATCACAGTATATCAAATTAGACCTGAAAGAATTAGTACATTAATCAATTAGCCAGTCAACAGAAAATTAACTTTAACTAATCAACTGATCATTTGAGTCATTTTTCAAGCAAAAATTCCAAACATTCTCTTCTCAAATGTTGCTCTTCTGTGTTACAAGTGATTGTAAACCAGATGTTTGGGTTTTGGAGAAATGATTGGATGCAATGAGCAATATGAAGGCGCCACCTTGGTCTGGGAATTTTACATTTTCTGATATTTAATAGAGATAATATAGACAATGATTCTATCAATTGAGAAAATAGGAAAAATAATTCTTCATATTTCAACATATAACAAGGTAAACTAAATATAAATAAATTAAAAGCACATTTTTTTTAATTTTCTTTCGATCAACTAATCATCGCAGCTCTGGTTACACTTCACTGATAACCTTTATAAAATCAAATTTCTGCAGCCATCCAATCCTATCTAAAAGGAGAGGGCAGCGAGAACTCAGCACTCAAGAGTCTAGCACCTTGGTTGATGGAAAGACCGTTCTCTGGACAATCTCTGGTTTGGACCCAGTAATCTTACACAGCCACCTTCTCAGCTCTACAACTGTCAGCTGTTTGAACTCACAAGCACTCAGCACAGCCCCGCTTCTTTGTGACTTGTCAGAGAACGTTGGCGAAGCCGTTCTTTTTGAATTGACGAGAGTGGATAATGACATATTATGTGTGCTGCTCTGTGGGATGAGTGTGGGCAGTGGGAGCAAACTAGAATTACATCAAACGCTCATTATGACTCTGACGTTGTCAACAACAGTGATGAGGAACCCTCAATCTCTCACTGTCAAAAATTACAAGCAGTCAATTATTTGTAACTCTAATATGGAAAACATACTCCTATCATATACTCCACAGTAGTCAAATCTAAAAGTAGATGATTATGGGAAAATAATACAAAAAAATAATATAAAAAGATAATAAATTTAAAAGAATGTTAAAATTAAATAAAAAAGCCTTGATAAATGTGTATATTAATTGTGTTTACAGGAAAAAGAAAACAGATTTCATTAATGTGAAAAGGTCATTACATTAGCATTTAAGCTCAACTAAAGCTACGTATTTTGCAGTATAACTGCTCAAAATTGATTTAATAATAATTTTTTTAATCTTGAAGTTTACCCATCTCTCTTCTCAGCAGTAGAAGACTGCATCGTTCCACCCGTGTACCATTGTTAGAATCACTAAGTCAACTCCAACACAGGGGGGCAGTGTCCGACCATATTTTTGTATCAGAGCAATTGAAGGTGAAGCTCAGCTGTGTAGTAAATCATACCTGTCCCCACAGTAGAGAGCCGAAGCCTAAGAAGGTGCACCATAGCCACTGGTCGATGGTCAGAGCCACGCAGCTGAATGGCTTCCCTCCGAACTGCACTATGACGATCTAAAGGAGCAGGAAGATAATTAATCAGAGCGCAAACCTTTAGATTTAACATTTCTATGAGCCAACATGCACAAAACACTCCAACGTCTCTGGTCTACTTTACCTGGATGATGAAGGTACCAAAGACAATACTACAGAAGATAAGGTTGTTGAAGATGCCTTCAAAGACATTCCTTTCACCATGGATCTTGCGGGCGTTGATCTCGTTGAAAAGCTGCATCATCACGAAGGTATTGAAGACAATGGTGTAGTGTTCAGAAGGTGGGGCGTGAAGGGGTGCATTCCTGCCGCTGTCAATGTCAAACATTTTCTCTCCTACAGGAGCAGTCAGAGAAAATTTGTTTAAAAAAATGGTTTTATCTAGGAGATACGCAAAAACATACTCAGTGTAGCTTCTTACCAGCAAAGAGCAGAGTAAAGATGATGATTAGCTGGTACACTCCTTGACCCAGGATGTTCTTCATCATGGTGCGGGAGATGAGGGGCTTGTTGCGGCCATATGGCTTCCTTAGCAGCAGGGCTTCTGTGGGGGGCTCTGTGGCCAGTGCCAGAGAGGCAAAGGTGTCCATGATGAGGTTGACCCACAACATCTGTACGGCTTTCAGTGGAGAGTCCTGGAGGTAGAGAGAGAGAGAGAGAGTGAGCGCACTGTAATATCTATTAGAGATATTTCAACTGACATGAACCAAATTGCAAATGGAAAACAACTCCCTTGTTTTGACATGAGATCTAAGACTGACAGGTGGGAGAAGATGATTTGGTTTCTATGCACTTGTGCAAATAATGTCACAAAATTAAGAATTATGGTTACAGGATGGGATTTTATATTTTTTTAAGATTTATTTTTGGTTTGTAAGCCATAATTTGGATGGAACAGCATAGGGCCAAAAGCTGGAATCCAACCAAACAAGTTCTTTCAGGAGAACTACAAAAGGCGCCCTGCAGGATGGATTTTTATGTAAATCAGGACAATTGGGTCAAATAAATATATTTAATACTTCAGAATATCTGCAATATTTTGGCAGGGATTCAAAAGAAGATACTTAAATCACTGCTTTAGGCTATAAAACACAGCTCAAGTAGAGTAAAAAAGATTGATTTAAATTAAAAAACTGTTTTAAGAATTTGACAGATAATTATAATTGTTAATGCAAGAGGGAATTCAATTAAAGGGCCTATTTAGACACAGGAGGTTTGAATTTGCACAGCATATGATTCTATATGTTCAAATTATATCAGACCCTGCATTTCCCCTCTAGACAAAGATCTGGAAAACTTCACAGATTTGAGATAAAGCTTTAGTTATTTCCGTCTGTTGCCGCCAGCTGCACCAATTCCATTCCTGTGAGTCAAAGTGTGAACTAGTGAACAAAACTTTTCACAGTTTAACCACCTTCACACTGGAGACCAAAGCAAAACAGACTCTGCTGGCGCTAACCTGTGTGATGCAGGCTCCTGTGAATGCTACGATGACAGCCACCACGTTGACAGTGAGCTGAAACTGGAGGAACTTGGAGATGCTGTCGTAGACGTTGCGCCCCCACATGACGGCTTTGACGATGCTGGAAAAATTGTCGTCGGTCAGGATGATGTCGGATGCCTCTTTGGCTACGTCTGTGCCGGCAATACCCTGGACACAAAATCAACAATGACTGAGAACCTGGCTGCATGTGATCAGAACAGCAAAAAATGTTTTGTAGGTGTAAATTAAAATGTCTATTCTAATTTAAGCATAAAAAAGTAAAACTCACCATAGCAAAGCCGACATCTGCTTTCTTCAAGGCAGGACCATCATTGGTACCATCTCCTGTCACTGCTACTACTTGTCTCTGTTCTATCACTGTGCTGTCAATAATTCCTGGAAAAGTAAAACATGAATATTTAAAATGACACCTCGAGGCCTACAGTGACAACAAAATATTCTTCATACATGTTATCCAAACCAGAAAAACAGACGTACCTTTCACTAAGGTGTGTTTGTCAGTGGGAGAAGAGCGAGCCAGCACTCGTAGTTTGGGCCAGATCTTGTCAATGCGTTCTTGTTCAATCTAGAAACATGAGACAAAACCCTAATAGAATCCCAACTGCACATTTTTTTAACAGTCTCTGAGGTACAGTATTTGACTTTGGCCCACCTCTCCTTTCTCATTGCGTATCCTTCGATTGAACTCTTTGCCCTCCAGGCAGATGAAGTCGTCTCCGGGCTGTAGGATGCCACACTTTGTGGCGATGGCTCGGGCCGTGTTGATGTTGTCCCCAGTAACCATTCGCACTGTGATACCGGCACGCTGGCATTTCCTGATGGCATCTGGCACCTGAAAGAAAGCGGAAACATGATGAATGAGGAAATGCAGGTTATTTTTGCATACCACAGGGGATATTAAAATTACAAACTAGTGTAAGCTGCACTTCTGCATTTAAACACTGGATCAAATGCTGTATGATCTCATCAAGCCCTTTTAAAACATAGTTTCCAGCAAACAAGTTGAGTGCGTCCTACCATCTTGACCATCTTGCAAGCTAATGACCCAGTTCTCTTTCAAATATTCATTAAGTTGTCTTAATGGGGAACCACTCCTTCAAAAGCTTGAAATATCATTACTCCTGTGCTGGTTCTGTATATGATGCTGACGCACAAACAGAGCCACTCCTTGCTTTTAAAAATGGCTGATGCAGCATCTCCAGACCAATTTTCTTGCTTTACTCAGAAAGCCTTGGTGCTCAACAGTCCTGTGTAAAGAGCTGAACCATTAGGCTGCCAGTATGCTTCTTCAGAAGTGCTTTAGAATGGCTCCAGAAACGCCCTCCCTGATACCTTTAAGATGTTGGTCGTTGGGTTGTGTGCAATCAATTCTGTAACCTTCTGACACCCAAATTCTGACATTTACACCAATTTCGCACATTATTGACCATCTGTGCAAAAGTGAGAAAGACGCAAGGGTCAGACTTCTCTTTCTAGCCCTTTTTCATTCTTGACATGACTATTTTTTAGAGTGCAACACTGTAAATGTCTCCCAGGGAATCTGAAAATCTGCCTCTTATCCGCATATTTAAATGATAATGTGTCTCTCAATGATGGCCGGCTTTTTGACTTTTGACCTAATGTTTGAGCGGCAGATGCTTCCTCAACAAATGAGGCTGATAAAGGGCCAACATCCAGTAGCACACAGATGCTTGACTTTGCAAACGGCAGCTGAAAATACTGTCAGTTCCACCATGTCTAAGTAAGGATGGATAATCACAGACTTTCAGTGAATCCACAAGCAATTTTATCTATGAAATTAAACTCTCCCTTCCTTTTTCAATCGAAACAACAACTTTGATGTAACCCCATGTTGATGTGCATCCTCACGTGTAGCCACTAACCTCAGGTCTCACGGGGTCTTCAATGCCCACGACGCAGACGCAGGTCAGTCCACTGAGGATGTCATTTTCATTGTCCCAGTCAGGTTCACCCTCAGAGGCGGCGAAATCTCGGTATGCAAGGCAGATGGTCCTCAGGCCCTCTGAGGCCATGGGCTCGATCACTTTCTTAACCATGTCATCTCTGTCCCGTGGGCGAAACACCTTGGACTCGCCATTTGCTGTCAGGATTTTATAGCACCTGGAGGTGAAAAAGTGTGGAGAAGAAGGTAAACAGAAATAAAGGGGAAGGCATTGAGGAGATGTAGTTGAGAAATTTCGATAAATAGAGAAAATAATTTAGGAGCGATAAAGGGTTAAGGTCAGAGGAGAAGACAAAGCATCTGAATGGTGAGCTGCGGTAGTAAGAAGTCACACTAAGCCCTCTGTGGGTTAAAAAGAAGCCTGCTTGGTTAAGAGGCTTACAGAGTTGTTACCAGCTCATTTTCTCAGCGCCTGTTTTTAAGTCGCAAAGTAAGGGGCTTGGGTGGGATGCACTTGAACTTCTTAGCTGTTTAAGCCATTACAGATATCATTTACTGCAAAGTCTGTCCAGTTGGAACATGTTAAAAAAATAAATCTACAAAATCACCTTTTATTGAATGGAATAATTGATCAGTCAGTATATCTTTTCCAATAGCAACACAGATATAAAGATAAACCATACAATCCAACATAATGAAAATGTTTTCTTACTTTTTCAGGAGAATTTCTGAGGCCCCTTTGCTGAACATGCGGTAGCTGCCATCGGCCATCTTCAACACAGTGCTCATAGACTTGCGGACCGAGTTGAAGGTGTAGACTTTGTACAGTTTCTCTTCGGGGATCTCATGGCGAATTGCCTGGTAGTCGCGCTTCAGGTCATTAGAAAAGCCAAGCAAGGCACATTCGGTCTTGTTGCCCACCTGCCTCGGCAGGCCCCCTTCTTTCTCTGGAGGCTGAAGGAGAAGGTGGGAACAGAGTGAGTAAGGCGATATTCATGATACAGAGTGTATTTCAGAGCCACACTGCTTTTCTCAAGCTTACCATGATCTTTGTAGTGTAGGCGCAGTTGACTGCGATGCCCAGAATCAGGATGTCCATAGTGGAGGAGGGGATGTTCTCGGGTTCGGGGACCTTCTTGTAGTGCTTTTCAGCGAGGTAGGCCTGCACCACCGTCATGCGGTTCATAGTGAGCGTACCAGTCTTGTCAGAGCAGATGGCAGTAGCGTTGCCCATAGTCTCGCAGGCATCCAGGTGACGCACCAGATTGTTGTCTTTCATCATTTTCTATAGGAAGATTAAATATATCAACTGATTAAACAAAAAGCAGAAATCTAACAGTACATTCTCTGTGCTGCACGCAATTGTGTATAAAGGCTACAAGATTAAAATTAATAGCTCCTTGATTGGATAAAGCCCTCTGCTGGCTAACAACTTCAGCACTCTGGATCATAGCTGGGCTTTACGGTATCAGTTAGCCAAGACTCCTGGTCTTAACAGCCTGGCCTGCTAGTTTTAATAGGCTAAGGTGTAAGCTGTTCAACACAGGGCACAGGTCACTTGACTGGGAGGACTTTACCTTAACGGAGTAGGCCAGGGAGATTGTTACAGCAAGCGGCAGGCCTTCGGGAACAGCCACAACCAGGACGGTGACGCCAATGATAAAGAATTTCACAAAGAACTGAATGTAAATGGGTGTGCAGTCCTTGATCCAGGGCAGATTCTGGATCCAGAAGGTGTCTACTACAAAGAGCACCACCAGGATAATGACAGTGATGGCTGACATGACCAGTCCTGAAAAGGAGGAAAGAGAGGAAATACAAGCACATAAAATTAGTAGGTTTCAATATAGTCAGCATTCAGCTGTGCCAGAATCAAGTGTTATGTCTGACTCACCTGCTTTGCCAATCTGTACAGCTAGTTTGGTCAGTTTGCCCTGGAGAACAGACTTCTCTTTCTTTGGCAGGTTGGATTTCTTCTTCTCCTCTGCATCAGCTCCCTCATCACTGTTCAGAGGCTGCATTTCCATTGCAGCACCATCCTGTGCTTTAGCTGCAGCAAAGAACAAGAACAAATTGCTGAATAAAAAAACTCTACAGAAGTAATGGCCCTTACCATTTCGCCCATTTTTTTAAAATGGTGTAAAGTGATGCATTTAAATGTAATGTAAATTATTAGATTTTTATACAAAGCATTATTGTGTTCAGTGTCTTCATATTTAAACAAATGCGAGGATTAATTAAAAGAGCATGTGTCTGATCAAACCAGTTTAGCGGTTGTAACAAATCAGCATAACCTAAAGAACACACAAGAGTAACAGTCTTCAACCAGGCCTATTTGTTTACATTTGCAAGATCTGAAATGAAAACATTGCTGACCCACCAGCGAATAAATAAACTGCCTGTCAAACAACAAACAAACTGTGTTTTACTTAGGAAATGTTGAAAGTGAAAATATATTATATGAAATTACTTGTTATACTTATCTTGCGAGAAACAAGCAGATCAACAGGTTTGGACGAGATTATACCCTGAAGTTATTCTATTATCTGATTTAACATGTAAGGTAACAAGTCACAGCAAGTTGCTTGAAAACAGGACAACAAATACACAGTAATTTTTAACGAACAGATTCCATGGAAAGGGACTTCTAAGAGGAGAAGAGACGTCACATCACTCAAAATTTTAAAAATGCTTTTTTTTTGCTTCCCTTTTATCTGTGGAACTTGGGAAATGTCAGTGTAATTATGCTTGCAGTGATCTGACTGCACAGTAATTAGCTGAAAGATTTGGAAGTGTAATTACCATACTCCCACCTAGAGATTTAAAGAACAGGTTAACTAGCTGGCAGCATTGGGATCTGTCTGAGGGATCGCCTCCTCCTTCACAGCAACCACAACCAGTTAAATTCCCATAAATCTCTTTCATCTCTTCCTCAACATCCCTCAGGACCAGCCTCCCTCGCGTGCAGAACTGACGGGAATCCCAAACCCACATCTAACCAGGTAACCTTGGAGACAGCAAAGCCTCTAATGGCAAAGGAGGGAGGAGAGGCGGCCGGCTGGCCAGCAGGGGCTGGTCTCATTCGTGTCACTCACCACGATAAAATCATTAGCTGCTGGGCACTGACTCTACTCCTGCTGCTGCTGCTGCTGTTGCTGCTCCTGCTGCTGCTACTGCTGCTGCTGCTGCTGCTACAGGACAACTAACACATCTTTTTCATCTCTCATTTTTGCTGATATTTTTACCACACACTATTTGGGCGCTTTGTGTTATATCTGTAGTCTTGCTTTTTATAAGCACAGGCACCCTACGTCCAGTTTGTCAATGCTAAAAGCTCTATTTACTATCGTATGGACAGTAGCATTGTATTGTGTGCTAACGTATGTAGCAGGAAGAGGAGTGGCATTAACACTGGACTACTGCAGCTGCTGTGGACTGTGGCTTGTTCTGCACTTACATAGCCTGTGTAATCTCAGTCTAAAGGATTACTGTTGATTCCTGGCAGGCAGAGGGAATCTGTGCACCAGGGACTAGCGCCAGGGTTGTGGTCACAGACCCAAGCACTACTGATCACAGTGTCCCAGCAGGACTACGAGCCCGGCTAGCTGGCCGAGTTACCGCTAAACAGCCTCATTATCATTGTTGTCCGTCTGGAATTGCACCAGTGCGAGTCTTACAGTTTGACTCTGAATAGTTAAGATTGAGACATCAATAGAAATCAAATTGTGGGTGCCTGAGGGAGAGTGGAAGAGAGAGATGGGTGGGAAAGCAGATGTTCTGGCCCCAGAATTGTTGCATGGCTTTAATCTCCTCACCACTAATCGCTATAACTGGATTCAGTAGCACCTGCTGCTCAAAGCGCAATGTGCCAGGGAAGGACGAGAAAGGAGGAGACAGAGACAGAAGGGAGGGCCAGACAGTACAATGGATGGGCAAGAACAGCCAGTGCTAAGTATACACTGACATGGGGTCATGCAAAAATATGCCACTCCTCATTACTCACTGCAGGCAATTATTAACAATATGAGGTTTTAACCTTCATCCAGTGCTGTTTAATGGGGAGGGAGACGCTGATACACTAAAGGCTAATACATAAAAGGTAAGCGCTAAGCTGTAAAGCAATCATACATGGTTGTGTGTGTGTTTGCGTGTGTGTGGATGAGCATCTTACCTTTTTTACGATTTTCCACAGATCCATCCTGCTTCTTGTCTGTGAAAAAAACACACCATGGAGTCAGAGGTACTCTATATAGAAGAAGACATACACAGTAATGGTACTATTAATCATATATTATGTATGTGTATATTATTATTTCAATACTCTTTTTTTTTTTTTTTTAAAAAGGGAACATTCTTGAATAGCCATAAACCACTGCTGTGATGTAATGACACTTTTTATCCAACCATTCTTCAGTGTTTCAAATTTCAGATCTAAAGAAACAGAACTTAGCCACTGTGTCTGTAAGTAGAGCTGCAACAATTAGTTGCTTTATCCATTAGTGAACAGAAAAATAATCTGCAACTACCTAGACAATTACGTTCTCAATGCCTTTGGTGATAGCAAACAAACATTCTTTGGATTTTCAACTGTCACTCAGACAAAACAAGACATACTGTGGGGTATTATAAATGACATTTTTCACAATTTTCTGACATTTTTTTAGACTAAAGAACTAATCAATAAAATATTTGCAGTATTAAAGAGGCTCTGCAGAACATCTATGTTGTGCTCGAAGCTTGTTGTTTACGTTAGCGGACTCCATTTCTAAATCAACGTGAGCTACTGTAAGATGGACACTGAGACGTCGCACTCAACAACGTGCATAAAATCACATCCTTTGGACCTCGGACACAAACCAACGAAAAGTGGCAATAACTGGATTGGCAGTATACTGCCTGTAAAGGAATGAATGATGTTTTTATGATGAAATGTTTCAGTGAGATGCTAGCCGGTGGAAAAAGGAAATGTCTGCACACACGTCTGCCTGCTGTGTGGAGTGATCAATAATACCAACAGAAGTAAAGAAAGGAAAATAAGTAGTGAGGATACTGACTTTTTCTCTGTTTCTTCTTCTCCTCCTTTTCCTTTTTCTTTTCCTCTTCATCGTCGTCATCGTCCTCGGCACTCCCAAGTAAAGTAAAGATAATTCCAGTTTGAGAGTTGACACCCACGGCAGTGACCAACATTTTCCCTGAGCCTTCCATTACATGGGTGCCTTTAGACAGAAGAGGAAAATCAAACGTCAGTCAATAAGAGAGGAAGGGAGTGGACATATACAGTATCTGAATAAATCAAGACGTTTCCAAGATTACTTAAACCATCTTTCTGTTTAGTTGAATTAGACCTGACCAGATATACAGTTCTAACTAATTTGCTGCTTTGACTTTCTCATTTTGGTGGAGACTAAATGTTGAGCTAGATTCCTTTGTTTAGTGAGAGGGTGGTTTAGCCAGGCTTTCAAGTGGCATGCTCAGGAGAAAAGGTTTTCAAATGAAGGCAATGAATACAAAAGGAATGGTGCAGTGCATCTAAAAAGAGAAAGAAACACAGTCATGATGCAAAAGCCCTCCAAAGCTTTAATCAAAAGCCTTTAATCAAAAGCTAATTTTCAGTATGAGTGAATTAATGGAAATCTGAGAGGCCACAACTGGAGTTAATATCTCCGGGTCTCCATCCCTCTCAGGACACCGGAAAACCTTGTCGATTTGTACCGAAAAAGCAAATAACAGCAGAGAAAACAGAGAGACTGAAAAGAGAGAAAGCTTATAAAAGTTATCTAATGCCTGTGTTAATTAGATAATGCTTTCCTTTCATTGGTGAGGGTTATGACAGAAGGGATACAGCCTGTGCTGAGGGAAATCAAAAAGCAGTGGTGGAGCAATGTGTAAACACACACACATGCAGAGTACACTCCTCTCTCTTGGAGGTGTGCCAGTAGAGAGCCAGGCGAACTAAACAAGAATCCCTGCACACTCCTTCTGGGTAAATGAGCAGTGAAGACAAAGCTATCTGACAGCACAAACACAGTGTTGAAGGGGCTTTGTGCACATGGAGTGGACTGTGCACAGCAAAACACTGACGCTATTACAGCTTTACATCAGCAGAGTATTGGATTGCTTATAATTGATTACACTGAGCAGCAGGATAGGGACACCAATTCACTTTCAATTTCTAATCCTGTTTGGCACTAAAGCCATGCAAATTAACACCACAACACTGAATACACAGAGAGACTTATCTTTAAAAGCAGCGGCAAATTATCATCAAAACAGGAGTTGTGTACTACAGTGAATGCTGATGAATTCTTGGGGTTTCAATCTGCAGTTGCAATGACTCATTTGTGAATAATCGAAAACGGAACTAAAACATTAAATCAATGGTTACACCTTTTCTTACCTGATTTAAGTAACCCATTTGTTTTCAGATTGTATAAAACTTATTGGTGTAAATGAGATGTTTAACAAGGTTTTGAAGCCTAGAAACTGACAAGAGCAAGTCAGCTCCTTGCAGCGACTTTCTGGCCACAAATACGCATCTTTGTGTCAAGCTAATAGCCTCACTGATGACAGTGGGCCTCAGTCTACTAAAGGTCAGCTTTGGGTGTTTTTCTTTTAAGGCAGCAGATCAAATATCAATTTAAAAATCTAGCCACTTCATGGACGATACTGTTTCAACTACTAGAATTAATTTTTCAAAGTAAGATTGGGGTCGGTTTCACCATTGACCTCTGTGTGCAAGTGACCCGATCTAAAAGTCTGTAAAAAATTAATTGCATTTTGGTATGATGAAATTGATGAAAAAGGGTTATCGGTCATTTAATTTTAATAAAGACTGAACAAAAGCCAGACTTTGAAGGACACAGATATGTATTGTATTATTTAAATTTACTCAGCTCAGTCAGTTATGCAAATGTTAGTCCTGTCATTCCAATAAAAGTTATGTTTTCAATCAAACCCTTTTTTACAAAATTACTTAAGTCTTTTTCTTGAGCCTTAAGAGGAACTTTAGAAAAATAAAACAAAATTGAGCCTTCACGATACCTGATAACAGCATTGGATCTTTTTCTTGTGTTTTTTTGACATGGTCCGACTCCCCTGTGAGCGAGCTCTCATCGATCTTAAGATCGTTGCCTTGGATGAGGACTCCGTCGGCAGGCAAAAGGTCACCTGAAAGACACATGGTTAAAACATGTCTTTTTTTTTTGAATGTGCAATTATTTTTAAATGAATCTATGATTAAGTGATATTCAGCATTCTTAATTTAAAAAACAATTATATCTCATTCATCAAAGTAACATTTAATTTTAATCAAATGACTTCAGTAACATAGCTGAAAATCTATTCTTACCATATTTTATTTGTGCAATGTCACCAACCACGATCTCAGCCACAGGAATTTGGATAACTTGTCCTCCACGGACGACAGTAAATTTCTGTTCCTGCTCAATGCGGCTCTGGAGGCCCCTAAACTGCTTCTCTTTACTCCAGTCGTTGAATGCTGTCACCAGCACCACGCAGATAACTGACAGAAGAATGGCGGCACCCTCGATCCAGCCCGCTTCTGACTCGGTTTCATCCTCCACACCGCCTGCAGCCCTTCCACAGTCTGCAGAGGGACAGGGGCAAATCTTAATTCAAAAAATCATCACGACACCTAGCACATAAATCACCCCAGCTTATCACATCATCCCATCACTCAGACACAATGAAGTGCACAGATTGAGACAAATAAATGCAGTGTAAAACACTGAGAGGGGAGGGCATTTCATTATATTTCAACACAAACTAAATAATATTAATATTGATATCCATTAGTGACAACATGGTAACATAGGTGAATAAGAAATAAGATTGTAATGAAATGTTGCTTACGTTCTCTTTCGGCATCTGGAGGTCTAAAAAAAGAAAGGCCTAGTGAAACTACGGCTGCCACTTCAAGGATAATCAGTGTGACATCCTGAAGCGCCTCCCACACTAATTGTAAGAAAGTTTTGGGTTTTTTGGGCGGTATTAAATTCGGCCCAAACACATTTTTCCGCTTCTCGATGTCTGCAGGCTGCCCACTTAGACCTGGGGAGGGAAAGACAAGACAAAAGGCATTTTATTTGTAAGGTATTTCTTTTAAATCTATGTCTAGACTACAAAATATTCACATCAAAAAGAAAGTCTCAATCAAGTGCCACATAATTTGAGCACAAATCGATGAGTTACTGTTGACATTTTGTTCACAGGAGGAGAGCTTGTCTGCACTCTTGTCACAGGGCCTCCAAAAACACTATCCTCCAAAAGGAATCAGCATTTCTGACAGGACACTGTGGAGGTGACAATGCTGGACAACAATGACACACATTCTGTGGGCATGACAAACATTTTCAACTCTTTCAGGCACGCAAGAGAATGTGAGAACAGAGAGGTCAGATCTAATCCCATAAACTGCCTTTTTAAACACAATGACCAACTGACTGGAGAGGTTGAATCAGCTTTAGACTCACAGGTGCTCATGTACGCTGCTGTCCGGTTATAGAGTCATCTCTGTGACACGTCTGGTTGGCCTGAGACCCATTCATCCATGTGCACACAGAGCATTCTGCAGCCACCCATTCAAATGCCTCCACATTCAAGGCACAGTCATATATTCAAAAGGGCCTTCGCACATTTGATGATGCATGACAGTTTTTCACTTCTATTCATGCCGACCGACTCTGTGTGGGTGGCTGTGCAGGCTGGATAGAGCCGTGTGTGCGTGTGTGGCAGAGGAGGTGGAGCAGGATTGGGGGGCCAGGGAAGAGTGACTGTGTGAAACTGCTACTGACAGGCAAATGGGGGGGGTGGGTGAGGGTGAGGCGGGTGAGGGTGCAAGGGAGTGAGACTAATAAAGAGTGGAGCTGCTGATGGCTGAAGGGAAGCTGCACTCGGAATAGCAGCGTCTTAATAGGGAAAAGGATCAGTAGGGTCAAAGTATGGACTGACAGACAGACTAGCGGTACAATGCAAATCATGACACCATATTTGAATACTAAGTCTGTGCAGTGACAACAGCACAGGGAGAACGGTACATTGTTGTCTACTGATGGTAGTAGAGTTGCAACACTTAGTCGATTAATTAACTATTTAAATAATCTATTAATTGTTTTAGTCATTACAAGCAAACGTGTCAAACATTCTCCAGCTCCAGCTTCTTAAATGTAAAGATGGCCTGCTTTTCTTTGCCATCTTTGACAGAGAACAAAATATCTCTGGGTTTTCGACTGCTGGTCAAACAGAACCATCAGTGTGGTATTTTTCACTATTTTCTGACATGCTCCGGAAAAAACAACTCATCTTCGAAAAAAATCGTAGCCTGCAGTTAAATTTAACTTATTTCAGGCAGAAACAGCAGATTTCACAATGTCAAGGCAAAGTGAGAAAGATGAGGCTACAACAGATGAAGCCATGAGATATTTCAATCCACAATCAACGGCTATAAAGAGACAGCCACTCTGTGCATTGCCCACCAGTAAAAAACGATTTTCATTTGGTGGGTTGTATAGTGTAGAGTTTTTTTTCTGGTATCCGCTTTTTCACTTCAATTCCAAAATCAAAATCATTACAAATCAATACATGTCAAAATATTGTCACACAGATGTTAATGCAGTTTTAATATTAAAGATTGAATTTAATTAACAAAATCACAGTATGGTAATTTTTTTGTTCTGGCTCTCCTGTAAAGGAGGTCAAATGTCACTTTTTCTCTCTGGTTCTCACCTCTTGGTATGATACTAATACACCAATATATGGCTTTAACTGCAGATTATTTTCATAAATCAATTATACAGTTACATAGTTTTTAGATGAAACAATCAGCATGTAAACCTCTTTGGTAAAACTTACCAAAGACAATGCTTGTACTTGTTTTTTTCTCCAACCTACAGCTTAAGCTTTATCAAAGTTATTGATTAATGTCCTGTCAATTGGCTAACTAATCAAATAACCTTTGAACCCTTAATTATTTGGTAATTGAACATTATAAATGTTCATAATTAAATCACGATGTGACAATGGGACTATACTTTAGTCCTGAATGAATTGCTTCAATATATTCTTAAAATTGAAAGTCATGGTTAAGCAGACTGGTGCATGTTGTTTACTATGATAGATGCTGATCCAATTTAATTAAAACATGACCCCTCTTTCATCTTTCACATTTCTACCCTCTGCTCACTTGAAACAAGTTTTGGTCGACTTCATTAAAGAAGAAACTAATCCTGTATCACTAGGTACATTATTAATTGACATTACAACCTCACACTAACACATACTTTTCTAAAAGGGAGGTGAGAAGTATGACGATGACTCATCAGCACAACACATTAAAAGGCTATGGGGTTTATCCTGCATAGCTGCCTGTTGCTGCTCCCTGGCTGTCTCTCACCGTCTGCTTTGATTCTCTACGCCTCTAATGAAAACATGCTGACAGCTAATACCCCATTCAATTTTACACCACATTTTCCCTTTGCATTAGAGCAATAAATACAAGTGACAGAGGACGATCAACATGTCGTCCCTCAGCTGGATACACAAACAGAAAATAAGTTGGCCTTGGCCCCTCACATCATTTTAGCACCCAGAGTCTGTCTCAAGTCAAGCAGCTAATCATTAACCATTTAATTTGGATGCTTGTCCCTGGCTGACCCCCTCGGAGTACTGTCATTTTAGCCACCAGTGTGGGGTCAAGGTAAGCCTTCGCTCTGCGCCTGTCACAATTAAATGAGATAGGGTCACGATTTTTCTTTTACTGCCTTCACATAACTGTGTGTAGGCAGCAATGTGCCAGCACACAACAGACTGATGGGACAATCTCACGTCCAAGAGAACATGTTAATATTCATGAAAACACCAGACTTTTTGTAATTAAAATGTTGCAAAGAGAGGAAACTTGCACTCCATCTCCCTACTCGTGGTAAACTTTAAAAATGTGGGTTTTTGGGTCATTAGAGCTTCCTACATAGGGATGCTCTACTTGATTTTGGAGGTTAAAAGGCACATATTTTATACGTTCATTGAAGTTGTCCTCTAGCAGTGCGAGGACCGTGACAGTCCATGCAGCAGTACACACAAGTGGAACCGAAGTATTTATATGTATACAGCAATCAGACTGTTCCACTTGCCAAAATGATCACAACGATCAGTGTTATCTTCCACCCTAGGATATCATTAAAAAGTGGAAGTTTGATATGTGAACACAAATTATTAATTTATTTATTGGAGTTTAGTTAAGGTGAACGCGGCCTGCATTATCATTAGGACTTGCAATGAGGATGAGGAGTGTAATGATTGTGCGAGAGCTGTCTCTGACAAACTCAAGTACAAATAACACTGCTGGTTTGAATGTTTATGATAACGTGGATCTATAAATAACGCTTGATGTGAAGTGAAATCAACTGTGAGATGTATTATTATGCTCGGAATAATGACTCATGCTTAATTTCTACAATCTGCTTCAATTCACCACCTCATCGTTTGTGTCGCCAGTTTCCCTTGCCTCCAAAATGTCTGTACGCATGGGTCAGAGTTTGCTTAAAGCTGCGCACATACTTCCCGTCAATTTTGTTTTTAAAGATTACAACTTTTGTGTAGGAAGTGGTGTACGCCTCTTTCAGGCCCCATTTTGTCCGTACGCAAGCAGGCAGATTGTTAGGGTTTATACACAGTTACAAACTGGTCCACTCAAATGCTAAAAGCATGTCTGGTCACTTCATCTTTTACTTTCCTGCTATTTTCTAACAGTACTTTGATTCTATGAAAATACTAAAATAATATTTGAGGTCATTAATTAGATTTAACTTCCATTAGCGACCTTTTTAGCAACTACTTCCCAATGCTTCTGTCACGTTTACACATGATTAGGGCATTTTGGGTGTTGCTGCACATAAGCAGATTCTGCGCTAATGAGCAGGGCTTTGTTCAACAAATGGAACAATAGAGCTGCGCCCTCATTACTATAGCATGATCATTTCACTTCCAAAAACAATGTTAAATGGATATCATTATGCAATTTCACAGAAAATGTGTTTTGAGATCAATATCACCACTCCACTCCACTCAGGAACTCTGGACGGATGACTGATTGAGATAATGCCCTACCTGGCAAGCCGTACTGGAGAAGCAGGCTAGACAGATTTTTACAATTAAAATCAATTAATAATTTATTCTATAAAATGTCAAAACATCATCGAAACACATCTTAAAATTGATTCTTTTGTCCAACAAACAGAACCCAAAGTGTTTCATTTTTCCTGATAAATGATTGAAACAATTGTCAAATAAAAAGTTTCTTTCAATTGACTAATTAACTCTACAAGACTTTCAATTACATTAAAACCAAATGACTACAAAAACAGTAAATATCTGAATGGTTTGTTCCCATGATTCAATCATTGATTACTCTAAGTTGCTAACTTCAATCAGGTTTTAACTTATCTACATCACAGCTGATGATACTTGATCAACACAACCATAACCTTTAATCACCAAAACCATGAAACACAAGAAATAAACTGCTAGCTCCACCCACATAACAGGGTCTGGCCACATGTTACGATCACTCACTGGCTGAAGCCCATCTGAGTACATCATTTTCAATTCAGACATCAAGGCAAGGCTACGCCGGCCGCCTGAATTGCAGAGAGTAAACCATCATTTAACAGTCTGAACCTTCTCAATTGAATGAGGGGGTGTGGTGTCTGCAATGACAGCTACAGAGAGCCTGTCAGCTTTTGTTGAATTGCAGTCCATTTGTGGGAGCCTCTCGGGCCACAGCCGGATCAATAGGCTGGAACCCAAAGATTTGACTGCACTAAAATAGCAATCATCAGGGAATAACTGAAAAATAGGGGAACACTGTCAATAATATTGATGCAGAGTGGCCTTGCCCATTTGATTGAAGTGTCATTATGCAGAGGAAACAGGATACCACTGGGAGAAAACATATTCTGCTGTGTTAGGAGGGCTTGCTGACAATATTGATAGTATGGCAGGATTTAAGTATTTGGAAAATGACAACAAGCAGTAAGTCTTTTCTGGGCAACTACAGCCACTTTGAGTATCAACTGATTTGTGTGCCCAAAAGAAAGCACCTCAAGGCTTAAATGCAGACATCTGGGTACACTTTAGAGTACAATGCTATGACCCTGAGCTGTGATATTCAATGCTGAGAAAATGTGGTAAAAGGATTTTTGTTATAACAGTACTCCAGTGATTTAGTGTTGCCCTTACAAACAGCTGGACGACTCATGAGAGACAGATTAAAACAAACAAGAATGGTCACAACTGATGCAGCAGAGGTTCAGATGTCCTGACTCATCAAGCAAGACCATGAACAATAAGTAGAACCCGCGATGCATCACTGACTTCGGACATGCCGGCTTAGACTACCTATTTTTGTTTGTAAATGTTCATCATAAAAGCTTAACAAATGTGGATCCTACTTCCCATAATGTCTATTCATTGCACCCTCTCTGCCTGGAAAACATCCATGTCTTTCACGCTCCATGCCCCAAGTACGTAATGCAGCCTTCCAGTTAAAATGTGTCATCTCCAAGCCCAAACCAAGGTAAACCTGGTGACCTCACCAGTGTTCTCAGGCTCCTACAAAAAGCCACAGTTAACATTATACAACTGTTTTCATAAGCTGAGCAGTGCTAGTAAGCCAATTCTGATGTGTAAAAACCCCTTTACGTGTTGTCATTTATATACATGAACTAGAAAAATGGAGATAAATAGAGAGACTGAAAATTGAGACTTAACTGTTACTAATTTGTTGACGGTTGCTTACTGAAGCAGAGAAAGCCCCAGAAATAAGAAATGTCTGCAGACACAGAGGAAGCGAACGCATACAAATAACACCAACTGCCAGAGCTTCAGGTAGTGGTGGGCTTTCTTTCCTTACCACTATGGCAACAGGGTTAGTTTGAGAAGTTCAACAAAACTGGAAGAATCCATGTAAAATCAAATATTTGATAAAAACATCTTTATGATTTATGGCTTCAGCACTGTGACAGAGTGAAGTTAACATTTGTTAAATAGATAAATGTAATATCTGAATAAGCCTTCAGCAGTGATCACTGTCACAATTTCAACATTGTAAAGTATGCACAATTAACTCTTTTTAAACTCGGAGCTAGGAGGAGTTGGTATTTGGACTGCATTCAATATTGGAAAAAACTGACAATGCGATACTTAACTTTTCTGCAATATATTCTATATTATGGTATAATAAAACAGAGATTTTCACCAGATAAGTTCAATCTAGAATAATTGAGGTGATTTTGTAGGGGAGGTTGATTAAGAATGATTGTGAATGGTGATTAACTGTGAATGCAGAGCCTGCACGTGACTCACAAGCAACAAATTCCCATGTATCCAAGAACCCTTATATCGGACTAAATTATATAATATCAGACACACCTTTTTCAGGTCAGACATGGAAAATGGAAACAATGTATTGTGCAGCCCCAATTGTTTTGTTTTTTTTTTTAATTAAATTGCCAAAATCAATTTGAATCACAACCCAGTTAATTCAAATCTAACTGTATTGGGAGATATTACAGATACTTGCCTTATGTGGTAGCATGAAAAATGGCATTGGCCACGATAAATTACATCGAGTCAAATCTAAACAGACCATGCCAGAAACTAGTTCTAGAGTAAGTGGAGTGGTACAGCCGTGCACAGCTGCAACAGAGAAGTTCAGTCAAACTTCTTTGGGTGAAAAAAGGAGCTTGGAAATGTGGGGGATTAGCAAAGGATTGGCTTAAGAGGTTCGAGAAATGGTCAACCAGCTAATTAGAAATCCCTTTTCAATTGTCAAGCTCCTGTAATCTTAAATGACGGCTTAATTTCCCAAGCCAGTGACGAATGAGCTGATTGAAACTGGAAGTATCAAGGCTCGGTGGCAGTGTACCAAGTGGAACAGCACCTGCTGCGAGGGGGAAACAAAATGTGGACCCATTCAAGCTTATCAGTACGGTACAAGTTGCAAATAACTGCAGGAGTAAAAACAAATGTTTTGAGAAATTGGGTGAAGCGGCCTTTGCTTTGTGAGGAAACAAGTAATTTTAATCAAAAGATTGATTCAATTAGGGATCTCAAAATAATCTAATTATTATCTCAGTCTTAAAACACATTTGATAACTGAAGGATGGTAAATACAGACTGCTGACAGGCAGAATATTAATAAAGAGCATGCAGCTATAGCAGAGTTTGAAAGTAGTTTTATATTCAAAACATGCCTACTCTTTTCCCTTATCTACTCACGCACTTACAGGGCAATACAACGAACAGAGCTGAAAAAGCTGGGCCTCCGCTTTCGTTTTTTGGAGCACAGACCAGGTAGAACGAGCGGGGGAGGATGAGTACACTCACACTTACGAAACAACCGATGTCACTCACGCTACAAATATGACAGCACTCTACGTTCACCAACTCGACACAGCCACATGCGTGTTTGGACAACTCAGGCACTCTCTCAACAGCCGAATTCCTATTCAGCAATTTCTCCTCAGTTCAGACAATGGCCTACTGGCCTGTATAACAGACACTGAAAGCAGACTGCATGGTTCACCTTGTACACTTACCATATTGTCAATAAATGAAAGGTCAAGAATTAAATGGCACGGTAACAATTCCTGAGTGAGATGCTTGTTCTGTCATTTAGCCTGGTTTTTATCACATTCCTTTTGATTTGATGAAGCCCTGGAAATTTTTCCCTTGCTTTGAGACAGAGAATAGAGGACTGTTGCTGCTACAGTGAATATGCGGTGCCGTTTTAATCTGGGATCAAACTGAAAATCCCCTCCCATAAGAGTTCAGTCAAGGTCATACTGGCGATTAGGCAGACTGTCTATAGAGATACAATCTGAGACAGAGAGAAAAAGAGTGGTAGAAAAGGGGGAAAAGAGAGGTGTCAACCACTTCTGCCCCAGTGCGGTTCAACTGTAACCTAACATTTTTTTTCAAAAACTCTCATAGTATTAAAGCACAGTCCTTTCTCTATTATGAAGATGTGGTGTAAGAGTAACACTGAGGAGATGTTCAAAAGATGAACTCACTCCTTCCCAAACATGTTCAAGTCATTACTACCCAGCCTTACAGCCTCCCGTTTTGTCCGCCACATGTGGGACATTGACCTGCCTGCAGCCTGGTGCTGTGCCCAGGCAGACAGCTGGTCTGTCTGAAGCCTACACACAGGCACACACACACGCACACACACAGACACAGAGGTGAAAAGGGAGAGAGGGAGGGTATGAGGGACATATCCACAGGCCTTGAAATAGAGCAGGACAGGCCCAGGTCAGAGCCAGCCTGCCCGGCCACCTGTCTGGCATATGAGTTTTCCAAGGAAGTGATGTCAAGGTATCCACAATGTGGATGACATGGCCAATGACACGCTTCCTAAACTATGTGTGCAACACATTAGCATTCCAACAGCAATTGCTACTAGCACTGTTGTGAAAACATCCTGCATTTGATCCAATTAAACAGTCAACATGTTGAGTATAGTGGAAATATTACTCTACCATCTATAGGTGATGTTTTTAACCGGTTGCAGAGTCCTTGAATATCCTCATAAGATTCCCCAATTTTGCTTATCGCCTCTGCGCCTCTCAGTTCCATAAGGGAGCGCAGTTCTTTGAGCGTGCAGCCAAATTCTCCATCGTGATTGGCCTCCACCATGGAGTTCTTCACCCCACTGTACGAGTTGTTCGCCATTTTCTCGCCGTCTCTCCACTCTATTGCAAAGCGTTGCTGCTTCGGCCCAACCGTGGGGGTAAAAAAAAAGAAAAAAGAAAAAGTGTTGTCCGGGAAAAGCTTAAATCCTCAAGAGTGCGAATACAGTGGTAGTTCCCATAAACAGCTGATGGGCCCTTCAGAGGCAGCTGGAGTCATACGGCAGGTAGTGGGGCAGGGATATTACAAAACAAGCCATTTCCCTCGGAGAGCTGAGTTCCTAGTCTTTCATGGTGACTGAGGATCACCCACAGAGGCGGAGATCACCATGCATGCAGATCTAAGGGAGAAGAGCAAACACAAAAAATCATTAGTGAGATTCTTAAAGCTGAAAAGTTGAGCAGAGGAATCAACTTTTTTGACAAACAAGCAAGCAATGAGCCCATTTTCTGTGGCCTCGAGCGTAAGGATTCATTATTTTTTATATCATAACCAATCATGTCCATATGAATCTCTGGACCCATGGGCTATCATCTAACAATGAGTAAGTTTCTGGGATAACGGCCAATGTTTCAGGGCTTCTGATGTAGTCAGTGGATATCCAATTAACCAATATCTAAACAATATGATGTACCATACTGTATATAATATTTTTCTCTTATCATACAGCTACAGTACACTAGAACAGACACTAATGTTGAATCATTTTTACTGTGTAAGAGGGAACATGGAAACTCTTGAAACCACAAAACCACTTGGCTGCTGAGACAAGCTGCAAAGTAATTAGCCAAACTGCCTACAGCCAATGCGAAGAGATTTTGATTAGCTGTACTTGAGTTGTAATAAAATAATAATAATTTTGTCATCTGGGCAAAACACTTGTCAAGTAATGTGCACTCTGCTCCCCGGTCAGAGTATGTGAACAGAGTGGAGCATTAGCATTCAGTAGGAATCACTCTGCTCTGGGCTGCTCCTTGGGTTTTTCCTGCATGGAGAATTTAAAAGGTAGTTCTGTCTCCTCTGCAATGTTAATCGACTGTTAATATAAACTTCTTGCAGCTGTTTAATATTAAAAGGTTTTAAGCAGCATGTCACTTTTCTCGCCTTTGTTGGATTTAACTTAACCCACTGTGTTTGGTTGCATTTAATAATAAGAGTAATAACTAGAAGACTACCTGATAACTATTCAAGATCTTTCTTACTATGGTCTAGGCCAATACTACCTTTTGGCTGAAGGATATGTGTTAAAACTGCTTAATCACTCAGTACATTTAACATGATGTTAGAAAAAGTCAGACTATTGTGTTAGTCCAACTGAAACTGGACTTTTAAAGTTCATGTAAACATGTAAGTGTTAGGCTGACTTTGAGAAATTCGATTTAGTACCATTTCATTTAGTAACCCCCAATATTAGTTGTTTTTTCTAAGGTTGTTGAATATCAACAGTCGGGAGCTCTGCAATTAAAATTAAGTCAGTTTTTTGTGTTATAGTGTATCGTTCAAGTAACTCGGTGTTTACTTTATCTGTTCTTTTAATTCCTAATGTAGCCTACTCTGATTTTGCATTGAACATTGATCATGCCAGTAGTAGACCATTTTCTAACGGAAAAACACATTTTCTTCATATATTATTGAAGATTAACAGATAATTGACTGTAGAAATTGCTTAAATATCCTGTTTGGGACTATAAATAATACTGAAGCAGGCAGGGCAAATTTACATACATGCTCTAAATGGAACTGGAAGGTACTGAATATTAGGTGCAACTTAAATTACTCACCATCTTGATTTTGTACTGTTACTGTTCATATGTTATTCGAATTCTACTTATTATGATTATGATTATATATATATATATATATATATATATATATATATATATATACATACATACACACACACACATATATATATATATATATATATATATATATATATATTCATTCCATTTCTAGTACATTCAGGTGTTAAATAAAGCATCGCAGTCAAATCCCTTCACCAAAGCAATATCCCTAAGACTGTATCAAAGTACCCCGCCATGTTCAAACAACATACAGGAGGTCTTTCATTGAAAAAAATCAGAGTGAGAAACAAGCCACCAGCTTCCCTGCAGTGAAACTGGTGGGGTAACATAGTGAGCAGGAACCAAGTGACTGATTACCTCAGGAAAAGCCTTCTGTTTAATCTAATTAAGCCTATCTGTGGCATCAGGGAGCTCCATGGTGCTCTACATGGGAGAGTCCATTCTAATGCGAGGCTGCTGTCCATTCAGCTTTAATCAGCCTAACACAATGACACTGATTCATTCATGTCGACCAAGTTGATAGGAATTTGTCTTGGTGCAGCTTGGACAGAAAGCGCAACAGGTCTTTGAGCATACAACAATACCATACAATTACAAAGGCTGAAATACTGCAGGAGTTGTGTACATTTTAAGGACTTGACCTGATTCATTTCTTTAAGCTTTCTTTATGCTTTTTGGGTTTCCTTTTATCTTTAGTGTATAAAATAGCTTTTTTGCATGTAAAACATCTGTAAAGTTCAAATCCAGTCCAACTCCACACCAAAGCAAGTTAGTCTATCCTACAAATAACACTTCTCCTTCACTGCCTGAAACCCCTCATCAGTAGTACAGCCTTTTCTGCCTTGGATAAGTAGATCTAAGTCACTATGTAACACAGCAGCAAGTTCAGCTAGGGGACCATCCTACCCATCAGTGACAGTCCCGCCCACCTTGCTGTCTGTGGTTGTAGTATGAAAATGTGTACCAAACCAATTTTGTCTGTTGTGGGCTGCACAAACCAACACAAAAGTCTTCATCTGCTCCCACTACCTAAGGGATGTCAAGACCCAAGCCTTTTTAAAAACAGAAATTGCACAATACTGCTGCATCTAAGACTGTTATTCACCCTTGCTTTGTTTTTTTTTTTTTGTTTTTTTTTTTACAAAGAACCAAACAACACCAGCATAATGCTGCTCCAGTGTTTTAGGTAGCATTCCAGCGTCTTGCAAGCAAAAGAAGCGCGACGGTTGTGACTTGTATCACAACAGCGTTGGTTTTCTAGTGTGGTTTTACATACGTGTCAGGCAGTGCTTTCTAAATCAGCATGGCATAACATGGCAATAAAAATTATTTTCTGTCCTTGTTACATGGCGGGTGATCTCTGGTAAGGAGGGAGCTGCTGGACCTCGCCGTCTCCCAAATTTGACATTTTCGGTTGCTGTTCTTATTCTTTGAGTTAACTACCAACTGCTAGCTGCTTTTTAAATCTCCAGGTGTTGAGTTGCACACTTAACATGTCGTCAAAATGTCATACGCCTGTCATGTTCTGTCGGCTTGCTCTCTTTTACACAGTCATCAATATGCCACTGTCACTACATTCACTGCTGGCTCAGAGGTGGAATGACAATGATCCCCCCCATTCCAATTTCCATATATTTTATACAGAACGGGAAATAATGACGCCTGCCTTGAAATGGCTGTGTACAAGGACCTTCAGTGGATAAACTTTATTTGCTTTTATGGAAATGTGAGGGAAATGTCACCACAACAACTGTGTGTGCATTTTATTCCACTGGACTGCTTTGTCAACGAGGGCTGGTAGCGATACAAGTTCAAGGATGGACACGGGCTGTCCAAGACCCGACTTCTAACTTGGAAGTAGCTGTATTTTTTTTCCGGTTTTGCTACAGGATCCTCACCGCCGTGTGTGTGTGTGTGTGTTGCTGCTGCTGTATGCCAATATGGCCCTGAAGGTAACAATACAGCTACGTGTAAAGAGAAAATGGTCGACATAAATTAATTCATATGCTTACTAGGCAACGTTGTAGAATTGTCATTAGCACCCAGCAGCTAGCTTTCTCTGAACACACAAATACATGTTCAAAACTGTAACTTTAGTGGCCCGCTGGGCAGGGAGTCGGAGGCCGATATGGATCGGATCAGATTCCAACGTGTGCTTAGTGATGTTTTTGGCTAGAAGCGGTTATTGTGGTGATATTCACGGTAGAAGTGCGGCTAGTTCAAAGCTAAAAACACTGGCAGAGCTGACCAGAAAAAAAGGTGAGAGGTGCCTGCTCAGGCTTGTGTGAGATGATCAATCAGAGACGAGAGGAGCTAAAACAGAGCACTTCAGACACAAGGTGAAAATGGTGCCGCAACAATGGACCATGTGAGAAAAATTATGTAGTTTTTGAACGTAAAAGCATGTAAACCTTTTCAAGTAGACACCTAAAATAAAAAGCACAAACCTGAAATTGAGCTGTCAGCTCTTTAAAAACACTCAACATATTTGGATTTGTTGGAAAGATTCAACAAGATGAGCGTGATTTCTAGTCTAAAACCATTTTGAGAAACACTGAACATGCACTATACTCCCAGGTGGAAAGCCATGTCAGACTATAATTCGCACTGCACAGGGAACCTGAACTCAGCAGTCTGATCCAAAAAGACAAGGTACCAGTGAAAGCAGACAGGAGCGTTTTTCCTTGCCTGGAAAAAATGCTGCAGTTATCTCTCAGCTGGGGAGGTTCTGCTCACTTTCTGAATATCTTGCTAAAACAAACACCAAAACATGCTTGAAAGAACGCCATTCATCTGTTTTTTTTTTCACCAAGCAGGACTTCAAACATACAACTCCAAACTATCAGAACTTTATACTGGGACGCAGATGCAGAAGGAGAGAAAATGTAGGTTTTATCATTGCTCACTGCACCAATGAATGCTTGCAGCTTATTCCATTGAGATTCTTGGAAACTATTCTGTCACATGTTGAGATTCTATTTGGAGCCATCTGCCATGGAAAACGGGACAGAATTTATTATTTATTACACAGTATAATTGCAGGGCCGGGTGTATTACCGAGGTGGGAGAGATCACAGCAATCCCTATTTTGAAGAGGAAATACTCTTGCACCTCTTGTACTGACCACATGTCCAATAAGACATTTCTTCATTTCTGATTATTCACAATAATCATATGCCATTAATTACAATTTTTTGCACAACTGTTCTGATTTCCACAGAGAAAAAAAAAAGGGATCATTTTTGGGCTTAGACAGAAATGCCAGAGAAAGCCAAACCAACCTTTTAAAGATTTACTGGAGGGTCATCTCTCCATTGCACGAGTTACACTGCCACGCAAGTGTGACAATAATTAGTCAAGTCAGACACATACTTGCCCTTCCATCATGATAAAACTGTTAAATCCTAAAGCAAGTCTGGTCAGTTCTGTTTCATCTTTCCGATGCCCAGCAACTAACAAGACAAGCCTCAGATCTCTTCGATTAGAGTCATCCATAACATTAATTACAACGCACATAAGAACATACAGGTTATTGTCACTTCATCTATTCGGGGGAATTTTAAAAACTGCAATGTATTTTGATGATAAAGTCAAAATCCCTTTTTAATTAAAGCCAACACCGCTCTGGTCTCTGCTATATTTCTTTCGAATTATACAGAATAGATTATTAAAATAGAATTACATTTTAAAACAAACAGAAACAAATCCTGACACTCAAGAGTTTTTGCTACCACGTCTTTAGGAGTTCCTTGCTCCTAACAGTAGTTGCATTTTTGTGATGGCTAAAGCTCACTTCATCTTGCAATAACATGTGGCTTTGTAAATGTGTAAATGGTCTTTACAACATGACTACATGATATGATCTCAGACAGGGTTGGGACCACATGGGCAGAGCACATGTGCAGCCTACAGTAATGAATGCAATTCTCTGCCTTCTCCATTTCCCGGCCTTCATGTCCTACTCGATGAGCCCTCTCCCACATTCACACCCCCTAACCCCACAAGCAGCAACAACGCCAAGATGAAGGAAGTGCCAACATTTGCTGCGCTGCGACAGTTTCGGGTTGCGGAGCAGGTCACATGTCACAACAGTGGAAAATCATTGTGATTGGATCTCCAAGCCAACAGCTGGCATGGTATGGTTGAATGGCAGAGGCTAAGGTTAACCCTTTCCACACAGCAGCAACCAAACCGCAGCTCAGCACGAATACGAGGCGGTCTTACCCGAGGACCGGCATCTTGTACTGTAAGTCACAAGTCTCTCTACCCATGCTATTTAAGGCTGCTTTCACACATTGGATGCACACTTACATCCTCCACCCAGAAGGCAGTGGCAAGTGGAGACGAGTAGATAGGACAACAGCGGTGGGCATCTCAGAAGTATACTCATGTCTTTGTTTCCACGCTAAGGAAACCCTCTGGCAGTTTGTACACCTCTACGTGCCAACAACTCGATGCAAGTCAAGGATAGCAATTCTAGGGATCCCTCTGCAATGGAGCTGCCTAATGCGAGGGGTGGTATTTTTAGCTTCCCCCAGACAGTCCCCTCCCCCCACAGCTAGCCGTTGCTGAACTGGGTCAGGCCATGTAAATGTGGAGGGTACAAAGCAGAGACACCCAGCCCTCCTTGTGCAGCATGGCTCGCAGCGGAGAGCGCCACTTCACCCCACAGACTGGAACCTCTACACGGCTCTCGAAACCCTGTCAGGCTGCCAGTTCATACGAACGCACAGCACGTCAGAGGTGTCACCATCATCATCACTTCCTCTTCAGCTATTCTTACTTCATGTACGGAGGGACACGAAACAGTTTCTAAAATGAAAAGAATGCGGGAATTAACTAGAAATGAGACATTTACTTGTTGTGTACATAAGTAAACGTGTAGTCACTGAAAACAGTTCTTTTAGGGATAGATTTAATATATCTGCTTTATTTAATTTGCTTAGGGAATGCTGTTCCAGTCATTCAGGTGTTCAGTTTTTTTCAACAAGTCAAAGAATACAAAGAGAATCCAGACTTTTCATATCTATCAATAAAAACAGAAAGATGCATCACAGAATCCATGCAGGTGAAGCACAAGCTAGCTTGAAAATGGGGCAGGATTTTGGCTCCATACATCAGAATACCAAGGAGACATAAATTCTAGCTTTTGATCCACAAAAACTAAAATTTACAGCATGGAGGCATTTAGAAACGTTAAGAATGACCAGCAGGCTCCCGCAGAGTGCTTATAATTGCGTTTGCAAAAACCTGTCCATGAAAAGGGCCTGTCAGAAAAAATCAAGTCAAGATCTACTTCAATCCCTGCATGCTCAAGTGAAGAGGACGGAGTTGTTCCTGTTAAATGTGTCACGAAATCGTCACAAAATACAGCTGAGGCTTTTAATGTAAGCCAAAGTCAAAGCAGGAGATCTATGATCAATCCATTCCTTAGAATTTAAAAAAACTCATCAATAAACCATGTAAGGTGCCATGCAGAGTTTAAAGTACTCAAGGGTTTCTCCAGATCAGTACATCTTTTAATCATTGGGAAGATATCTGTATTAATGGTGAGAAGACATATGGCACAATCATTTACTTCTCATTTTGCTCAACAATTTCCAAGCAGTGCAGAGTCTTGAACGACTACCCTGCAGTAAAAGGTATAAATAATATCTGAAACATTTTTTCACACCCGTAAAAAAAATATGCTTTTCTTGCAGGATTGAATGTACTATGAAAGATTTTAAGTATTAATCAGATTTATCCTAGCCTCAGTATTGTCAATCCAGCAGACATCTTCAAACTGTGATTGTGAAAATATATTTTTCCTTCAGAGGAAATAAAACCAGGAGGGGTGGTTTAATTTAGCTGTTACAGAGTCCTTCATGTCCATAGGGTGGAAAATATTCCAAAATGGAGCATCTTTCATCAAGCCACTTTGAAGATGAGAAGCTCCCGGTGTTCTTTGTTATGTGTGATTCTACATAGCGGCCCAGTGGCCTGAGGTCCTGCCGCCCTGCCATTTGCTGCCACAGCCTGACCTTGCTGTGCTTACCATTGTGATTTCAGGACACACTAGTGTTAAGCATTAGGCTCATTTCACCAGGACCTGTGGTCTAGCCAAACATATATGTTCACAATGAAGACTAAACAGGGAGGTAACTGCTGTAATTGCAGCTTCGCCAGATAACCCTACACAAAAATCTACTGTTTGATTTGAAACTAGACAGCTAAATTTCAAAAGGTCTTCAAAGGTGTTTAGGATTATTCCTCACAAAGATAGAGTCCTGGGAAGTTACATTTTGATGGAGATCCTTTTAAGAGACCTGCACAGGTAGTAAGTGTTAACTTACAGCCATTGACCTCCCTCTACTGTCTCGCTATGGCGACGTTTCAGAAAACTGCTACAATGATCACCTGGATTTGTGCAAATTACACCTGATCCTGTCCACCACAACCATCAATTATTTACATTGAAACAACCTTAGAGTCAACTGGTATGCTTATGTTGTATATACTCAATGATAATGCTATAAGGTTACGAAGAAATTATTTTCAATTCTGCATAGATATGCACAAACTAATGAGACACCTAAATCTACTCGTGGGCTTCAAGTCAAGCCATAAAGCGCACCAGCTTTTCAGAAATGCCAAATCCAACACAAATGCCTGGTAGACTGACTTGCAGCACAGTTAGACCTTCTAGCTGTCTTGATGACTAATTCATGATATTTTGCCGTGTGTGCCTTATAATTATTTTGGTGGGCAGACTTTATCCAATTACTTTTACCAGTTTTTCCAGTTTTAGCCGCCTTGGTCTCCCTGCACTTAAAAAATTAAGTCTTGTGTTTTAAAAAAGCAAATTAATTACAGTCACACAAATCTAGTTTTGTTTCAACTGCTTTGTTAGGCAAGATTTGAGTGAACAAGTAGGCTAGCAATGACTGAGTCAACCTCTGCTTGGAATAACCTTGGTCCTAGAATCCACACAGAGAAAGAAAGATAAGCAAAACTACATAAGTAAATAGCACCATAAATACATTGTACTTTGTGGTAGAAAACCAGACTATATTTAGCTTTCCATGTCCGTTTACATGAGGCTCAATGTCACCTTAGATTAATGACCTACAGTGGCTTGCTCCCTTAAATAATGCTTTCTCTCGGCAGTTACACAAAAAAAAAATACTGAGGAATACAGACTGAACAGAGGATAAATGGTAGCAATTATTGCTATAAATAATATTCATTCATTTTTTAGGGTATGCTTGTAAATGACCTAAGTGCAGAGCATGACAATGAAATCAGTGGACGTATCAAACAGCTGTAAGGGGGACTTGTTCATGATGTGTGAGGTACAGACTTGACAGGCGTTAACTGCCTGGAAGAAAGTGTACCCAGCACACTGCATTACTTCGCACTGACTATCACTGTGACTACTAAAGACTCCCATGTCTTGAGAGGCAAACAGTGTTTTAACAGCAAGCTATGATGTTAGATTAGTAGAAATTATATACTCTCAAGCATTGAGAGAGCATTAATTAACCTTATGAGTATGAATACCTAGAGTCAAAGCCTTGAAAGGTTGATAGCTCTATAGTACAAATTCAAGTAGGGAGTACGCTATCCAGCTGGACCACACTGTCAAGGAGGTCAAACGATTTTGCTTCTGAGATACATCCATTTTCTCAAAACATTTTAAAAAACAAGTCTAAGAACTACTGACTCATATACTTCGGTCAGCGCGACCAGTACTGCCAGCAGTCAGCCATTATGAAAAAGCACGGTATAGCAAGGAATAAGAAAGGATATTTTTGTCATTCTTGAGTGACAGCGACAGTCTCAGTTCAAAGGGCTCAGACACAGCAACAGATTGTGTTACTGGAGGTTTCAGTGAATCATTAAACAAAGTCTGAATCTCTATATGCTGAGCTGGACTGCTATAATGAAAAATCCCTTATTTTTTAACCTGCCCTGATTATCTGTAGTAAAATCCAGAAAATTCAAACATATTACTATTTAAAACTAAATCTGAATGTGTAGCACATAATCTGCAACAAGATACTCTCAATATAATGCTTGGCCAAGGAATTGCTTAGCTGACATTATACAGCATTATGTAATACGTCTACAGATAACTATACCATACTACAGAGACCGGCACACCTTATGTGATTGAATCACAGTCTATTCTCTTCAAGCTCAAGCTGGAATTCAGTGTTTCAAATGCATTTCGATCAAACTACAACATTATTTGCAACCCACTGTAGGATCACAAGTCATGACACAAACACAGGAAGACACTGCTGGTGCTGCAGCAAACCCGGTGCTATTTAATTGGATAAGGAGTGATCCCTTCAACTAGACACCTAAAGGTGCTCAGTGGCTGCTCTCAGCATCAACCTGGAAACTTGCATGCAATGGTAGCGAGTGCGAAACTATATTACGTTGTTCATCAAGGTCAAGAGTGTAACGTTAATGTGCGTAATCAACTTGCAGTAACTGGGAAGCTTGGGAAATAGGAGGTTCATCGTTGCCATTAGCGTTTTTAAATGTGATTTAAAGCGGCGTGCTGCGTTCAAGTCCGTCTGTTTTTGAATTAAATTCGCCTTGGTAGTTGTCTTTTAATAGGGTTGTAGCTTGCCCTGATGAAAGCAGCATGTTCCTAGTATGACATTTAAGCTTGGTAGGCAGCTTGGCATGATAAGACAGGCACGATGCAGAATACGGTTAAGGTTTGGCGAGAAAGGCTCGGTTCAGATTGAGGTAAGAAACATCATAAATCCGACACATGATATCCTCCGAATGGATGTTTTAACTCTGACAGCAGGGAGAGGCGTTGTTGGTCGCTGATATTCGCATTGAATTACACATTTAACGTGTCCACGCTGTGCTGACAGTCAGCCGAGAAAATAACTTCAACGTGCCCGACGCGGGTGTCTCTCTCTTGAGCTCCACGAATCGTCCGCAGCGTGGAGTACGACGCTCGCAGATAACCCTCCCAGCCCGGTTAATAATGTTACTACACTGGCTCGCTGACATTATCTTAATAGGAGGATCCACATACCGTTAAATAAACTGAATGACAGCTCGCACGCCGCACCTCGGCGTGGGATGAAATGGAGGTAACTTTCTCGTAGCGTGATGGAGGTCCGGCGTTATTTCACCGGCTGTCTCTACATGAGGAGCCCGTGCACGAGACATGAAAGCGTGCTGGGTCCAACGTTAAAAACAACCGTTCCGGGCTAGCGTACGATGTTAGCCAACTAGCTCCCAGGCGTTAGCTTATGTTGATTGTAAAGAAGGAAAATACCCCCCCTCCCCAAAAAAAAAAGCCGCTTCTAGTAGGCTGACAAGTCGAAAAACTTCCCCCGGTGCAAAGCAGAAGTCTTACAAAACCAGGCACCAGGCACAGAAAATCTGGCAGCATCCTGGCTGATTAGCTACCTGCGTTGGGGAACGAGACGCCCCAATGTCAGTATGTATCCAACATATAACGTTAGCTAACGATGTTAGCTTGGCATAAAGCTAACTACCCACAGCAGCTACCCACCGGTGGCTGGCCCTCGTTGATCATTGCACGCTAAAAATGAAGACTCAACCGGTGAGGTTTTTCTATGCAGCGTCCGACACGCCTGAGAGCAGCCCTTTATCATGCGGCGTTTTGTCACGCTAGCGCTGAAAATATAACCAAAAAATACTTACTCCGTTCTCTGAAGAGCACCCCAGATCCCTTTCTCTCTTTAACTCCCCTCAGTCTCACCAAAGACTAGACTCTCTCCCCTGATCTGAGGTAAAATCCCGCCCACTGCGCTGTCACAACCACAACCAAAGTCTCCGACCAGAGCTGTCAAGATAGTCACCATCCCGTCAGAGGGAGTGGAAACTCATTTCCACTTGACCGGAAACCATATGACACATGCGCACAGTTGTTGGAGCCATTATATCGGTTTACTGGCACGATTTAACCACAACTAGTGTACCCAGTTGTTAATATGTTTAAACAATGCGAATATATACTGCAGTCATTCATAAAACATTATTAAATCATAGAACAAATGAAAACCAAAAGCATCTGTTTTATTCAACACAATTAACGTGTTTATCTCGTGACGCTATCATCACTTTAAGCATTAAACCCTGTGTTAAAAGATATCGGACATATTCAGGAGACAATCCAGCCAAGGGATAAAGGGGGTCTAGATTGTCTGATGTAGGTTTTTTTTTTTTGACGAAGGCGGAAGTAGGCTGCCGGGAATCATCTCGCCTCGTTTGGTCCCTTTCTGTCACAACACCGCCGGGGACATGTGATGCACGTCAAAAGGAGGATGGGTATGGACCGCTGGTGTGGATTCCCATTGGCTTAGCCAGCATATCAGTCGCCTATGGAAACGGTTACGTCATGATCCCCTCGTACTCCCTCTTTGCTCCCGTGTCCGCTTTATAATAACAGGATTATTCAACAGTCCCCCCCCCCCCCCCCATCATATAATGCAGCCTGTAAAAAGTACGCACCGAAACCTTTCACTCCCGCATCGTTTCTGCTCTCTGGCTGCCTCAACTCCACCTAGGCTACACAAGGCTCTTCCCTCGGCGCCTAATCAAACCTGACGTCATTCTTTCCATGACGTAGCGCATTTTTTTTTCTTCTTCTTCTGCAGATTCAATGGCTGTATTCTTTGCGATTCTTTTAGTGCAGCTGAGAAGGAGTCACACACTTGACAACCAGCCTCGCTCCTACTGGGGCCAACTGTCAGTGAACTGCATTGCATTACAATGAAAGCAGAGGTGCATCCTTCCATTTATCGTCCCCCTAGACTTCTATTATGCAATAGAAATCAAACAGCGCACTGATAATGGACGGAGAAGCAGAATATGCTTCACAATTAGTGCAGGGAAAAGTCCCCTGTGATCACCTAGTCGTCTAGGTTGTAAGATAAGTGCAATCTGCTGTACAGCACTATGAGGTGCAAGCCAGCAGCCTTACAAGTCAATAATTTAAAAATACAAGGTGCATGATACTGAGTGCAAGAATTTAAAAAAGAATACATGTATCAGATGTCTCGACTTTGCACCAATTCAGGTGAAGAAACCATCTTCTTGTGACTACATGGTGGACCCCAGGTTTAAATAAAGACACGAGTGGTGGTAGATGATAAACAGAAAACAACTGTGGTTGAGGTCAAACCTCAGTGTAATATACTTGCTGTCTTGACATAATGGGATTTATCATTAACACAACAGCCCTGAGTGCACAGAAGTATTCACCTCATCGGATTCGTAAACAGGGGGGAAAGTTCAACACCTTCACGTCTGCGTGCAAGTTGTGTACGAGAAGTTGGAAAATGCCATTTCAGAACTTGACGCGTCAGATTTACATCAAGGGTGGAGACGACATTTGGAAAGAAAGAGGAAGAGAAGAAGCAGGGAAAAAAATGATTTATGTAAGGTGACTTGTGCAACCATTTGGTTTTGCATCTGTGTAATTTGACCGAATTGTTTCAGTCAAAACAGGAAAGAGGAACAATCAGTCAAGATGCATAGATAGACAAAGATTTACTTGATAGATAGATAGATAGATAGATAGATAGATAGATAGATAGATAGATAGATAGATAGATAGATAGATAGCATCAGCGAGAAAATGCAGTCACTAAAGTGTGGGTGTCACATATGCCTTTCCACACCCTTCACACATTTTTTTATCTGTCAGTCAATCTTCAGCTCTCAAACTTCAAACTGGAGCTGCAGCACAGCAGCGTTTCAATGCTGATGTTTTTCTTGTACATCCAACAGCAACACAGGCCTCCTCTGAGCCAGGACTGGCAAACAGGCCTTCAAACCCAATAGTGCCGAAGACCTATTTTTACGCCTGCCATTTTTTTTTTTTCCCAGTTAACTGTCAGTGGTTTTGGTGGCTTTCTGATTGGCAGCCTGCAGTGCTTTTTGTTTGGCTGAGCAGATGTCCCTCTAACATGACACCGATGCCGCCCATTTCTCCCTCTCTGTCTATCTTTGTCTGTCTATCAGTCTTCGTATCGCCCCTCCCTCTTTATCTCGGACTTGTTCAAATGCCTCAGAAGCAGGGGGACACACTTAACAAGAATACAATGGTAGAGATGTTACTAATATAGACTCAAAATGTCTTCTCAGAAACTATTTACAAGCTTAAGGATTTAAGGAACCTAGATCAGGATAATATACCTGATGAGGAGAGAAAATTAGGTGGCAAGAACAGCAGGAAAGATGCTGGTTTGCAAATGTTTGCATCTGTGTTCATGTTGTCAACGGAAGAGTTTGACATTTTGGGGAGTACACTTGTTTGCCTTCTTATGGATCTCATGTCTTTATGGTAAATATGTAGCTAAAGCCAGCAGACGTTAGCTTAGCTTAGCACAAAGACTGGAAACAGGGGGAAACAGCTAGCCTGGCTCATTTCAGTTATAACAAAATCTATCAAAACAACACTAATTAACAAGTGTTATTAATATGTAAGAGTTGGTAATCTGTTGAATTCATGCTCAACAAATAGGGGGCAACATACCAGAGTACACTAGCTATCTGCTACCAACTGCAGCTACCATTAGCTAGTTAGCTCAGTTAGCTGTCCAGCTAGCAGTCCGGACTGGGAGCCCGTAGCAACATGCAAGTGTTGGGTGTTTACACTGTTAGCAGCTTTGAACAAGTACGGACCAGGGCTAGCTCGTTAGCAAGCTAGTCATGTTTGGTTACACAATACATAGTTGTCATAACGTCAAAACTGTTATATTTCACATTCTGTTGATAATTTTAGCGAAGTGTTCAACCAAAATTCTGATCTATTGCACCTAAAGTATGTAAAACATTAAAAAACAAACATTAGAAGAAATGCACACAAGCACACACACAAAAAAGACAGACAGACACAGTTGCACTATAAGCCATTAGAAGTGTTCACAAAAATTTTATGTATATCAAGAATAAACAAGTTCTTCCTGGAAAGCATGTCGTCTTTCCGTGAAAACATTTTCCTTCCAGGCAGCGGCTGATGTTTGTCTATTCTTTATCTAAATATGATAGAAAATAAATTGGAATTCTGCCTTGTGTCATCAGAGCCTGTTTGTTCAGTTGAAACCATTTAATCTCGGCTTCAATCCATTTAAACACTTTGGGACCGCAGAAGCTAGCAAGATGGTGAATCCCCACATGGAGGGCCTTTTCGCTGTATCCACACAACAATCTGCGAGCTGTCTGGTCTTTTGACTTGTTAACGGAGACAGTGATTTATTTACTCCTGAAAATATTTTTTTAAAAGAGGAAACGTGTAACTGAGCAGCAGACAAAGGGAATTAACCACTCCAGAAAAACCTGTTTCAAGTTTTTGAAATCGAGGACACCAATCATTTTCCCCACAGCTGTTGTCTGAGTCTTGTTGACTCAGTTTCTCGGTGGAAATTTGCCATATGCTCTGGAGCATCTTGTGAACTACAGTAAATGTCAAGTGTCATTAGCCTTTGTGCATGCTAATGTGTTGTTCATGCTGTCTGAGTAAGCATTAACGATGAGGCATACCAAAACTCTCCAAAAAGGGGATGTTGCCTTCAGGGTAATGTTTGCATTTATTGAAACACACTCAAAAACAGAACCGCTTTATTAATCTAGGTTGAAAGAGAACACATGAGGAGGACGCTGCGGAAAACAAAAAAGTTTGGCAAAAGTGTTTGAGAATAAATAAGATAGCTGTGGTCGTGTGTGTGCTGTATGTGTGTGTTCATCCCAACATAGAACTTTAATTACTGGGGAAGAGCTCTACACACCATGAGACGAGATAGCTTGACAAATAATTGCAGGTTCAGTCCAAGAGTGTCTCGCAACTGGCACCGCATGAATGTGTCTGCTGCTCCAACTGAGAGAGGAACTTAGTTGCGGACTCGGCATCTTATCACATTTCTAGATAACACACTGCTGTGAGCAGATTAAGACATTTGCACAAGTAACAGAGCACAATGGAAACGCCAAAGGGAATGGAAAAAATAAATCATAAGGCCACAGAGAGATAATCAGTTATTTCCTAAACAATTTTTAAATAAACATATGACTGCGGTGGAAATGCCTATGGCGCACTCAGAGATCATGTGCCTCGTGAGCCGAGGCAAGTGGAAAATGCGAACATGAAGATGTCTCATTAGTTGACTTACACAACCGGGTCCCTATCAGTGAGGACATGCTGTATGAATATTGCTTCCTCTGGTCAACCGATCTTTCTGCACCACTTTGTTTCTTGAACGGACGTTGGATTTTCCACTGGCTCAGCACATTGGCAAAGAGTTAGATGTGGAGGGGGGGGGCTTCCTTCTTTTGAAGAGGAAGAGGGAAAAATTGTGTTGCATACTTTAGAAAGAGACTGCTGATCGGAGGATGATGATGTGTGAGAATTTTCCAACAGGACATTAATCAAAAGTTATGTTGTTAACCAATTCTTTGCTTGTATTTCATGGCTATCCTCATAAGAAGACTGCATTAACATGAGACTGTTTAGACCTATTATTCAAGCAGGACAGTGGCTATATCAATCAGACAAAGTTTATAATAAGGATGGGTCTAGCTCATTGTAATAACCAACCTTTCTCATCTAACACATCATTAGCCTGCCACAATTACTGTAATCACATTTTTCCTGAGGTCCACAAGAGTCCAAACATTAGTTAATGTCTGCTTGAGGAATCCCCAATTATATGATTAACATTCACACAATGCTGACTGGCGACTGGAGAGACACAGACGCATGAATTACACCTATGATGCAGGTAAACTTCTGAGAGAAGATCTGAAGTGAAGCAGTCAGACGCACAAAGACCCCTTGTGTGAAGGAGAGCTGAGAAAGAGGTGGTGGTGGTGGTAAGGAGGGGTCTATCATGACTGAGCTGCTCGTCCCAGGCTTGTGCATGTTTGTGTTTCCAACTAGCCCTGGAATTTACTGCAGGCACTGGCGAGGGCAGCCACAGAGAGGTGAATGGCCTGCAGGATAAAGGCCAGAGTTGTTGGGAAAAGAAAGAGAGAGAGAGAGGAGAAACAGAAGTTGTAGAAAAGGAAGAGAAAAATGGAGCAAAGGAACAGGCGGACAGGACAGAGAAGGACTTATTGTAAAAGGCAAAGAGTCAGCAAATAAGTGTGAAGTGGAAATAGAGATGGTAAAACAAAAGCTGTGTGTGTGTGCAGGGCATGTGTGTGTGTGTGTGTGCGGGGAAGGAGACAGTGGTCTTACTCAGCCCTGAGCCAGCAGCATTGAGATTATCTGGCCAAGTTTCCACTCACAAACAATAATTCACCTCAAGTGCCCATTGAGGCGAGACTTTGTCAGGACAGCGACCCACCCAGCCCAATATGAGGGCGTGAGTGGAAGAGGCTGTGTATGGTTATAGTATTCCTTCACCACATAAACATGTGTGTGTGGAGTCATAGAAGAGCCATAGAAGGGTGTTAGCGGGGTTGTGGGGGTAGTGCCACTGCCCTCTAGGACATGTTTTCCATGGTCTGTTTTCCGTCGATATCTTCTGTATTTACATTTGGCTCGGCCAGCGGCGGAGCTGGAAAGTGTATTTCATTCAGGCCAGTGAACATCTACATGTCATAAAATGTAGGGCATATAAATAGTCTTGATTCAATTACCGCCAAGGCAGAGAAACCACCTGAGATTCCACATTTAGACTCAGTGCAGAGCTCATGGAAAATGCTGCCATTAGACTCCAACAGGAATGAACGTGGAAAACAAAACATACAGGACAAAAATATTGCAGAATCAAATACTTGCTTTGTGTAGTTTCAGGCTGAAAAACATGTTTGCCAGAAATGATGTATACATGATAAGAAAGGGTAACAGTTCAAGGTGTTTATACATGATTTATCGATAAAGGGGCCAAATTATAAAAGAGAGGGAGCTTGTGTGTTTAAGTGCAGCGAGACGGTGAGGGCTAGTTAGCTTTCTGGCAGAGGTGACTTTGGGTGAATAAGCAGCAACAGGCAGTAATTAAGAACCGTTTTCACTGTGTTTAGCTGTTCAGTTAGGCGTGGAGCCCATCAGCCCTATAAATCTGGTGCTCTCTTCCCCCAAAGTCTGAGCAGTGCCACCCGGGACCAGGCAAAACAATTAATGGCAACTTAATTACAGTGCCATATCAGATTTTTTGCTTAACCCACAGACCAAGAGAAGGGGAACATTAAAAGTGCTTGCTTCCTCAAGCCAGCGTAGAGGTTTAGCAATGTCCAAAGCAGAGTGGCATAAACTGGGCACAGATGGGGCATAGAGTAAATCCAATGGGAACTCGGTGCCCTTTACACCCCATTTCTTCCCTTTCGCATGGGGGCTTTTCCCCTGGGAGGGAAAGAAGGCACAGGGAGGAAAAGAGGAAGGCTTACAGACTAGGACCCATGATTCTCGCTGCAAAAAGAAACCTAGAGCACATGTGAGCACACACTCAAGATGCACGTACGCACAAAAAACACACATCTTGCCCTGCAGGAGATGATGGCCTTGACCTTCCTGGCGTAGGGAAGCGAGCAGGTGAACATATGTGTGTCTGGATGAGTGAGAGGGAGGTGAAAAGTTTCAAAGAGAAGCGGTGTGTTATGCGAGGACGGAAATAAGTCAAGGAATAAGACATCAATCAACTGAATCTTCAGTAGAAGAGGTTACATCTGCTTAAATACAAGATGTTCATTATACTCTGTATATAATGCAAGACTAGATGTTTTGTACTGAGCTAAGCTAACCACCTGCTAGCTTGTAGTCTCAGTCTTATCAGCTAACTCTCAGCAAGAAAGCAAAAGAAATATTTCCCCAAATGTTGTGCTGATGGTTTAAATATTAATTCAAAATTATGGCTAGATATTGATGTTAAATCATTTTTTGGTATCAGCTGTAATGTGTTTGTAGCACTAACGCGACTGGCTACATTGAATACGTCACATATGCAGACCACTAGTGGAAATACAAGACCATGAGCTTTCGTTTTTGATATCGCATCTTAAATGGGACACAGCGACACTGTGAAACATTTCACCGATTTTGTGATATGGGTCAGTTAACATCTACAAACTAAGCTAGACAAAGTTACTTAGCTGATTAAAATGGCAGCAAGGTGATCAAGACCTCAAAGTGAAAGCTGCTATTTCAATCTGTCTTGTCAGCTGTTGCATGTGACAGGAAATAATAAGAACCAATCAAAACCCTCAAAACCACACTGCCAGCTAGAACCATTTCCTGTTTACTAGTGATTGAGACCGTTTGACCCATTTATGTATAAAACGGACATGCACACCTCGCGTAGAAAGTATAGAAGACAGGTCTATTTTTGTTGAGGGATATCTATATCTGTGGCAAATACGCACCATTTACATGTGTTCACACGCTGTAAGTATGAACAATTCTCAAGTACAAAAAATTGTCATTCTATGATAGTTCCTGATTTAAATAAAACATTTTGCCAATTTAATTTTATTTGGGCAAAGTTCTTGTACAGCTGCTTGTGTTTTGGCATCGTCGAACATTTAACAAAAAGGTTTTGTGGAAAAAGACAGTCATATTTGTTTTCATATTCGTAGGGCAATGAGGTGGCTCTCAAGAGCAAAACCTAAACAAAAGTATTGGGGTCAGGACTAAAACTAAGGTATGGTACTAGCACAAGAAATCTTTAGCAATATTTAGCATTATTCAAGCAATACGTAACCTCGAATTGAACCCATGCACTGAAAGAAGAAGAAGAAAAAAATAGGGAAGGTCTGTAATATGTGAGCAGCAACAGACACAATCCATAAAGAATCAGTCATCCTTATAGGATTAAAGGATTTTAAGAATTTCAACTGTCTTTTTTTATTTCATTGCACTAAACAGGCCAATATGACATGTTGCCTCTGAGAAGATGTAAATGTGGGTAAAATCATAGCCCTGCTTAGTTACCGAGCTGTGATCAACCCTGTGATTACATGTCATGTCCCCATCATCATTACCACTGGCACACCCCCTTACCCCGATTTAGAGAGAGAGTGAGAGTGAGAGAGAGGCAGATCCAGCATGATCCCACCATAGCAGATGGATATGTCAGATATGCCTGCTTGGGCTTATGGAGATGCTTAGTGGTAAATGTAATGACCTGTGTGGGCTGGTGTGTGCGTGTGTGTGTGTGTGCCTACCCCTCAATCCACTGTTCCAATTACCCTGGGTCTGTCTGGGGAAAACTCAGTCACTTTACTGTGACTGAAAGGCAGGATAGAGCCAGAGCCAGATATAACTTGGATTCTCCATTCTGATTGAGAGACCAGAGAGAGGGAACTTTTGTCAATTGGAAACAGAAAGAACGAAACAACTGTGTTTACTTTGTTGGCTAAAATGACAAATTACACACTACTATGGCTGGCAAGATGACAAGGTGGAGAAATTGTTTGAAATTGTCTTCTTCTTCTTCTTCTTCTCCTTCCCTTTCTTTTGGCTTCTCCCCATTAGGTATTCACACAGTGGATCATCTTAATCTGCATATTTAATTTGGCATAGGCTTTTATCCGGCCATTTATTCGGCTCTCCAGTGACTGGGGAGCGACCTGGACTAGAGTTAGGGCATCTAATGTGGTACTTTTGGCCACAGCGAGTCAAGCCACGTCATGTGGATTGGCATTTGCATTACCATTATTAGAAGCACCAAGCTGTGACAAGTCATGTTCAGTCTTGGCCGTTTGTGCCCGTGAGGGACCATGTCCGGAGTTGGGTCCAAGCGATGACATTGAAACAAACCGTAATGAAACCCTGAAAACCCATGATGCTAGCTAGCAACCAAGAACCGTTGCACAGTGCAAAAAGCATTAAAGTCAGCGCTGCTTTTAAACATCAATTGAGTCAAGCCAAGCCATCACATGTGTATGGAAAAGTGTCTTGACTAAGAACACTCTAACATGTGGACAGGAAGAGGTGGAGATCAAACCTCCTGACCAACAGCCACTCTGTCGATGCTTTAAACTGTCCTTGAGCAAAAATGTTCAAGGTTACAACCAACTCTTGGAGCACCATCAGCCGCTTGACCAATATGTGTGACATTCGATGGCTTCAGCTTTGTGGTTTGGGCCAGGATTACTCTTCTTCAAAAGGCCCATGAAAAAGGGAGCAAAAATACCCGCCAATTCAAGCACATCAGTTGTAAATTGAAGACACTGGTGCTGACCTGGTTCACTGCAATTCAGGAAGTCAGTTTAGTCTACTCATGTTCAAAAGGAACACAATAGTCCCTTCAATTAAATTACAGAACACACTGACAAGGTTCAACAAGCCATGTGTTCAATTCCTGAGTCATAATAGATGTGATGCCAAGCAGTCATTGGGTCCTCAACCATTTTCGCTCTGTCGTTCTTTGATTACAAAACTTTAGAGGATTTATTTAGACACAGATGACCTTTTTGATAGACTGTGCGGTGATCTGGTTGTCGTGAAGGTTTTCCTCTCATCAATCCTTTACAGAAATGTTTACTTTGGTTACTTACTAGACTGCACAATTCCCTTTAAACACATATTCAGTTTGTTTAACTTTGCTCAGAAATATTGCCATGGATCTTCTCTCCTTTGTCCTCCAGCTGTCCCTCTCCCCTAAAGTCACAACCTTCAGCTGCCGTCCAACAGTTAATGGAAACTTTCCTCTCTGTTAGTGTGTCATGTGAAGGGCAAGGCAGGAGCTCTGTCTGTAGAAAAACACCCTTCCCTCGTGTGATGCATCAGGAGCCTGGAGAAAGGAGGGCATGTTTGTCAAAGGCCTTTTGGTGGGCTTCCTGTTTTGACCTACAGAAGGGCGAGGGTTTATGTGTGTGTGGATGTACGTATGTGTGTGTATACTCTGTTTGGGGAGGAGGTGTTTGGGCTTTACCCGGCGTCAGAGCGCGTTCACGGGAGTTTTTTTTTCCCCCCTATGCCACCTGTGATGTAACAACTACACCTCATTTCACTAATGAGCGACACAATGACACAAGCAATATCTGAAAATGTTATCTGTGGAACGGCTCACATTCAGCCACAGAGCATTGAAGTTGCACTCTCTATCATCGTACCTCTCCTTGGTATTTGTTAAATGTCGGCTGGTGCAGTCCATCCATTAGCCTTGTCTATGTAAAATTCCACTCAGATCTCCAGTATGTGAGAAACCATAGAAACAGACTGGCCTTTGTTTCTTGTGCCGGGGAAAGTGTCTTGTGAGCTGAACTGAGTAATACTGCTGTGGCAGATGACTGGCCCACTCACACATTCAGTGTTGGAGAAAAAAATTGGTGAAAAAATTACATTAATAAAAGGTGTGACATTTTTAAGAGCTGAAGATGATTTTCCATTTACTCTTCTTTGTGATAAAGTCTCTCTTTGTACCAGTCAGAATCATGAGTTGTGATGTTTTGGAGGACAGAAAACCACATTCTGAGAAAAAAAAAAGCTTTTTTATTTTCTTTCAGAGAGTTAGATGGGAAGAATGCTGCAACTCATACCCCTCATACATATGGATGTGTGATATCTTGTTTGTTGGATGTGTACAAAACCAAAGGATTAGTTCACGGCCAATTGCAAGACAACCAGTGAAGACTCCAGGAAGTTACTCGTCCCTGCCAAGAAATAGTCTGGCCCATTCTCCCACCTCCTGACTTGCGTATCCTGCGTCAGCGTGGAGCGTTGGTTGTGCACGTCCTCAGAATTAACACTACATGTTCGCAGGATGCAAAACACACATGAACGATAAGGCGATATTTCATGAATTTCTTAGGAAATGTTGCATGGACATTCATGAAAATAATCAGACTGTCGAGTTGCTGAGTGCCATTCTAGCTTTAAGAATAGATTTTTATATGCTTTTGCAAATTAACTCTTCATACATACTGTACAGACATGAGAGTGGTATCAATCTCCCAGACAAAATTGGGAACTGTTCCTTTAAGTGCCCACATGTCACCACATTAAACAAGTGGGCAGTGAGATTCACTTTTTGGGAAATAGACCTCAGCCTCATTAGAGTGACCAGACAACATGAAGCCGAGTTGGAGTAGTCTGCGTATAGCCTAGTTAAGGGCTACCCTACTTTCAGCTCCAATAGCCCAGTTACAGAAACACCCAGAAGAGTCAGTCTCTCCATGAGAACAGAGTCCAAATAAGTAATGGCAACTGTGAGCTGGAGCTAACCTAAAATGAAAAGGGAAGATTGGGCAGAGTTGTCACAGAGAGCCAGAACTGGGATGGGATATTTATTACATTAATATTTCAGGCATCTATCTGACAAGCTTGTCCCTGAGTGACTTACAGGATCCTTGCTCAAGGACACGTTGGCAGGACATATGGCTGCTAATGAGCACTGACTGAGTCTTAGGGAGACTCCCTGGAAAGTTTAGTGACTAAACTTCATGCTATGTTTTAACAGACCTCTATATGTGCAAACTATTCTGCTGAATGTATCACAATATTTTCAACTCTCCTTTAATAACAGCACGTCTATCTGTTTTCAAGGTCTGGTTGGCAAACATTAGCCAAGACCGTTGATGTGCTCCAGGCTGGAACGAAACATGGGTTCTTTCCAGTTTACTTCCCAATGTCAAACAAGTGCCTCCTGACTGTCAAATGCAGGGGAGCAGTGACTAAATACATTCCCCAGAGCAGTAGCATCGAGGAACTCCTTGCTATAAAAGGGAAAAACGGACAGAGAGGAGACTCTGGTTGGAGGCTGCAAGTCATCATTAGTGTTATCATCTGGAACTTAGTGTTGGATGTGCTGCAAGCTGGCACAGTGCCAGTTTTAGTAGATGCTAATTGCTATCATTATGGATAGACTGTTTGCTCAAGGTATAAACTGTGGTGTGCTGATGTGAAATGGAAACGATCAACTGATAGGAACACCAGGCGAGATTAAATAAATATGAAGGCTTAAATCATCCTAATCATGATTATCGCATACTTTCACGGATCTGCGTCATTTCAGTCGTCCACCTCCTTCCTCTTGTTTTCTGTCTCACCATCCCATCTTTCCTCTATCTCTCCGAGATGATGTCTGTGCTACAAGTTTATGTAGGTCACAGCCAAGAGAGATGATAAAGAAGCTCCGGGGTGGTGGAGGTTTCTGGCAGGGCGGCGGCGGCGGCGGCAGTGGTGTTAGTGGTGGAAGGGGAGAGCATTGGGAGCGTCGGTTCCGGAGCCATGTGGCATTGTACCTGCTCATTCAAAATGGATGAGGGTCAGCAATAATGGATGAGGCTGGTGAGTAACCTGAGGATGCGATGGGACATGGAGACTTGCTTCGGCCTTAGCCTCCTTTTCCTCCTCCTCCTCCTTCTCCTGTTGTCAGCCAACAAGCCTTTCTCAGAAAACACGGAACATGATGCTCACCCGGACACAGTCGCATTGAAAACAAACATGGTGGCACTCAGATAAATCCATATTAGCACTCCAGCAAGCAAGCCGGCCAGGGATACATTTATGAGTGAACGACGGGGGAGGCCCACGTTCGATGTCGTTCTAATTGGACTAAATTTTTAATCTAAAATCTAAGTGGTAGTGCCACTGTCTTAATTCATTCATTATGTATGTATTACTTGTGCACTACAATAAAAATTAAATGACAATGTGAAAGGAGTTGCTTGTAGTGATGAACCTACAGAGAATTATCATCTAAATCTGTAGCTCCCCTCGGCATTACAGCGAGTTTCAGGTAATTGTGTAGCTGTCTGGTCTGCAACTTTACTGTTTTAGTTCACCACCCACATAGCGCCATTTTCAGTTAAAGCAGACAGTTTTTTTCAGAGAAAAAGCTCTAGAAATGTCTTACGCTACCTGCTCAGCAGCAAAAAGCACACAGAAGCAGTTAGCTACTTGCAGTGGCGTATTTAGCGGCTAAAGAGCCAAATATTTCGCCAATATTTACCTCAGAATTTGGTGGAGACCGAGAAAGAGCTAAAGGAGAGTGAAAATATTCTACAGGTGGCCAGAAGCACAACTCCTATTAAATGCTGACATTGCTCCAAATCAGCTGGACGTCCGAATAAGTAGCTCAGTTCACCATATCAACTTAAAAGGTGATAATATGTCAATGTTGTGTTCGCCACTTGTTTCCGCTGTCCCCAAGTGGCCAAAAAGTCCTTTATTACAGAACTTCTGTGTTGTGCTAGAAAGAAGGTCGTAACTTTATGCTAGCAGACTCAATTTCTAAACTAACGTTAGCTACTGTTGCTCGCTGCTAGTGGAAAGAGGCACTGAGACGAGGCGCTCAAAAAGGTACATGAAGACACATGCGTTTGTTTGTTGCGGAAAATCCGACCCAAGTCCTTCACAAAGAAATCCACAGTCGAGCAGCATTAAACAACTTAAACAAATCATCCACATGCTTATATATGCTGATAAAAAGGGCTTTAATACATCAAAATTGCTCTAAATTGTTACATAGAACCCTTTTAAATCTCATTGTTCTGCTACATATAGTAAAAGCGTCTGATATTCAGTCCATGAGGGCAAAAACTGAACTGTATGTTATAGAGATTTACCCATACTAGGGATTAAAAGGGATTACTTTAAAACAAATATTTGTAAAGTCTGTCTCCTTTGAGTCACCAAACTTGAAAATGCAGTACAAAATCCCTGGAAAACCCCATTAAAGAAAGCCTTCAATTTAGCCAATTTACTGTTCATAGCTTGAACCGGGTGGGATGAATCAGCCAGTGATCCAACAGCTCAGTATGAACTGTCCGTGATGAGATCTTTGAGTCAGCTGGGCCCCACAAAGGCAGCACTGTACCCAAACAGCTGCCCCGGCCCACACCAGCCCCACAGTTTAATGCAGTCATTCGAAATCCAATACCGCGGGGCCCATCCCACCTTACAGTAGCAATCAATGACCAGCACTTTTGACAGGCAACACTGCTGTCTGCTGTGTAGAGGGTGACAGATGGGAAACAGGGATAGCTCTGTGTGTGTGTGCCTGTGTGTAGGAGGGACGGTGGGTGTGGGGACTGGTGAACTAGTGAGGCTCATCCTCAGTCACACTGACAATGCCATGCTTAGTCACACACCTGATGGACTGTGAGAAACAGAGTGTGTATCCGCATGCGGGCAGGGGTGTTTCAGAGGGTGACTGACTCATGGCTGCACTGAGGGTGGGATCCCGAAAAAGGACAGATTGCACTGCCCTCCGCACTCTTCCCATACAATGATGCACTCCATTTATTTAATTAGAGCCCTCTCACTCCTAAGAGGATGCCGATTGATTTCTGCAGGTACACAAAAGCGGAGGCAGTGTCGTTGGTGAGTGGGCCAAGAGCTGATGAACCTTTAGGTGTGAAAATAAAAAGGATTTCCAACATACTTTGTGAGATTACATAGCAAAGCTTTTGGCTGTGGGTGTGTAGGCACAGATCTACCAGAAAAATCGATCATGCACTGGCAGCATAATACCATGTGAACGCATGAATCATGAGTCAGTCTAATAGAAATAGGTGTTTGTACAGAGTGAGTGTGACTATCAGGCAAAATGAGGGAGAGACAGGGAGAACAAGCAGACGCATTCACAGCTCGGTAGATAAAAAGCAAACCGTAACAATGGCACAGTCATTCACAAAAATCCTGTGATGTTCAGCAGAGAAGAGCTGCGGAGGAGGACTGTGACATCTCAGGCATGTAACTGACACTCATCTCAACTAAAAAGATTCACAAGCTCAATGTTTTGTTCACCAGCATAAAAAGAGAATGTATAATGATCCATATTTCGTTTCTTGTAAATGAGAATTTGGCAAATGTGTGTCCAAATTAGTGCTTGGCGATATATCAATGATGTAACACTAGATATAGATAACGTTATATCGTTATATTTTAGCATAATTGTTACCTTTTCTTGGTTTTAAAGTCTGTGTTACAGTAAAGTGATGCAATTTTCAGAACTAGACTAGCTGCCTTTTCTGACTCAATCTGAAATCTCGCTAGAGGTGAGTTGTTGCAGGAAGATGACGGTGGATTTGTGTCAGAGTTGAAGAGAGGAGTCTGGAGTTTACCCGGAGGAACTGCCAGCAAGAAGTCATGGCTGAAGATTTAGCTGATTTTGACAATCTGGATGACGCAACAATTGTCAGAACTAAGTTTGCAAGATTTCAGAGAAAGACTTCTACCTGGACGTTACAAAAAGGATCTTTCTCGTTAACAAAAAGGTCTATGTCCGTACGTATTATTTCCGTAATGTTGTTAGATATTTAGAAATAACAACATCAGCCTGTGAGTGGCAAAAAGAAGCACTTTTAGTGGATGTAACTGGGTCACATTTGCCCCAAAGGATTACATTGCAGCCATGTTGAGGCGATCCACTGGACCGATTCAAAAGTTTTTGTTTGGTTAATTTGAATCGTTTACAAACTAAAACATATAAACAGGGAAGGGATTCAACTATATTTTATTGTATTTTATTTATTTATTTTCCATTCTTGTTTGTTTCCTATTGTCTTTTGTCTTTTTTGTGAGGATTGTATTGTATGTTAGTCATATAGTGTTTATTTGTATTTGCGTGTATCAAATTAAATAAATAGATGGTCAAAAACATTGTGATATTTGATTTTGTCCATAACTTAGCCCTATCAAAAATTCTGAGTGCACCTGAAAAACATATTGTCTCAGGAAGTTCTCAGGACCTGCAGGTTACCTAGATCTGAATGTGCTACAGGTTTTAAAAACTCATGTCAAATACTTTGTGGTATATTTACCCAAACTTGACAAAAGATTGCTGATTAGCACATCAGTAAATGTACAGTTTACATCAGCCATGCAGGCAACAGAACTGTCAGCGTATATTATAAATTGCACTTGAATACAGCTACTGTTGATTCTAATTCATGGGTTGAAATCTTGACAAAAATGCAGGGTATGTGCTAGAGCTGGCAGCCAAAGTATTAAATATCCAACCCTGCCAGAGACACGAGTGACTCCCACGGCTCTACTTTTCTTAATGGCTATCAAAACAGAAATCATCTTGGGTAAGCAAAGTTTATAATCCTCAGATTGTAGTTGTCACTGCGCCTGATTGACCTGTGTGCTATAGCATGATTATTATAAAGTGTGCCTTGCTTTCTGTCATATATGCTTCTTGTACACATAAGATGCTCTGAAAGTCAAGGAAAGGTCAAAAAACAATCTAAAAATGAAATGCCACCATAGCAGCAACAGTGTACTTGTGAATCCAACAGCATGTAAAGCTTTCTCTGTGTTTGTGTGTACCGTATATCAACAATTTCATCTTCCCCGCAATAAAAAAAAACATTCGTTCAATTTCTGCTGCTGTACTGATAATGCAAGGCCATGAAATCTCACTTCCATTTGACACGCTCAGATTGCACATTCAGTGTCATGTCAGAGAAATGATTTCTGTAAATCCATTTCCCAAGTCTGGGGTGACACATTGTGTGGCTGCACCCCAATGGATACCTCTTGTGGAGCACTTCATTAGTACACTCCAACTGAATCACAAAACCACAACGTAACAGCACAGGAACGCAGATACATTTTACACACACCATCTAGTGATGCGGGTTTGTCATTCTGAAAGCTTATTTGACTTTTTGCTGATGGGGAATCTACATTTTAGTCATCACTTGCCTTGCCTTGACTCAGACATCTTTAGTTGACCGTTTATCATCAGAGGATTAGTCATGTTTGATTTCATAAGTCATTCTGTATGGTATGTACCGTAACGTCCAAGATAAATATTTTTGCAAAGCCTAAACCTGTTCACGCACAGTATAACAGTATTACACCTAATTTCTGCAAACATTTGAATCACGGTACTAGTAACTGAATATGGTGGCACAAGTAAGTTAAACTGAAAGTGGTAAGCGGAGCAGGCACTGTGCACATGTACCTCCTATAGTATATCATGAAACCGGAAGTTCCCATGTGGTTATTTTAAATGATTGCATCTATTTACATTTAGAGCTGCGGTTATCTCTTGTTTGCCAATTATTTCCTTTTGTCTGTAAAATGTTAAAACATTTTGGAAAAAATGCCATGCACAATGTCTCAGTGCCCACGGTGATGTCTTCAATATACTTGAAACCCAAAGACAGTCAATTTACTGTTATGTTTCGCAATCGAAAGCAGCAAATTCTCACATCTGAGGAGCTGAAACTAGAATATGTTTGCAAATAGTCAGCATGTATTTTCTGTGGACTTACTAACAGATTATTCAAGTTATTGTTGTAGCTTTGTTCACAGAATAAAACAATTAAGTCAATTAATCTATGAATACAATACAACATTTAAAAGCTTAAGGATAAGACAGTATTAGTACATACTACATATATATTAACTGTTGTTTTTGCAGTGTGATAAAGCAAAGATCAATTTTCAACATTTCCCAAGGACAAGTTCCTAATTGACTTTTATGTTTTTGTGCATGTTTGTGATTATTTTGACAGTGGAGCGTCTAATATGTTGCATACTTTACTACTACACCCACCAGACTGCAACTGCTACTAGGGTTGAAGTGGTGTAGCGTTTTCAAGGTTATCTTGAAATATTGAATTCTACCTCATTACAGTCCTTTACTTACTACTTATACTTATTACTTTTCTTTTTTAATCCCTTATCTTATTTCTTAATTGTCCATATTTGTTTCATACTGTTCAACCGAAAACTTCTGTTTTCAGTCTGTTAAGGGTCATTGCAACTGGTAATAATGATTATAATAATTGTGTAATACCAATCATATGTGAAACCATTAGATTTTCTGAGATAGTTACACACCTTGAAATTCTACCTTTGCAATACTAACTATTCCTGTTTCCTTTTCTCGCTCTCCAGCAAACTGCGGATCTGTAGTTTGTTAATGGGAATCATCAGCAATCAACTTATTTGAAAATATCCATCAGATGTTCAGAAAGAACTTCCTGTTTTAAGACAATCTATCCCATTGGTGGTAAAACCTTTATTTGGCCCTGACCAGATGAAATAGTTTGGTAGGGGAGACATTTGACATCTTCAGTCTGATTAAACAGGAAGATGAAAAATTCTCCCATCAATCGGATTGGACGTGACACTGGCAAGGTCCCTCTGATTGGATGTTTAACTACTGACAGTGATTGATGAGCCATCATAGGCCAAATCACCCGCCACTGGCGGCGGCACCCTCAGGTCGATTCCTCCTCGGATGAAACACCAGCTGACTTGTGGGCAGACATGGACGGCACATCAGAATAAATTGGAATTGGGCTATTTTACTTAAATCTAAATCTTTATTTAAATGTATTCATGGAAATATGACAGCGGCTCTCGTTTTGTAAATGAGGATACTTATGCAGCCCCTGCAGATACACACTCAGTTGAACACATGTGCACTGAAATACAGAGGCACCGACACACTGCTGCTTGCCCCTACAGGTCATTTCATTTCAGTAGTAAGGGACGGCTTAACATCCCTGAGCTTAACTGCTCCCTGCACAGCCATCCCAGTGCAGCAGCCAGTCGAGAAACTCAGTAAAGTACAGTATTAATATTTTAAATAAGAAAAGTATGAGAATGTGGTAGTAAATGATGGTGTCTGTGAATGTAAAAACAGATGGTATTATCTGAAGACTTTAAGGGTCTTTAAGCGGTTGTCTGTGCTGACATGCTGGACTGAGTAACAATTAGCAGTACAACAATTAATTCATTATTCCGTGTGAAATATTGAATCTGTTCTGTGCAATCTTTCACGTTCACCACAAGACTGAAAGTTTCGACAAACCAGCGAAACAGATTGCCTGTGAAATCTAGCTCTCAAAAGTCACAAGTTTTCTGTACTTCAAAAAAAACCCCATGTCGGCATAATTATACCCTCATGCATCAAACACTGCAGCTTCTGATCTGCTCACATTAGACACATCATGAGAAATGTTTTTATTGTCACCAAATCCGCCGGTTAATTTTCAATATCTAATGTCCTGATGGGCTGTGGCTGAATCTGGTAATCCACAGTGATGTGATTGGTGAATATCTCAATATAGTGACCTATTTTCTAGTAAGTTAACACGGCTGGCATGCCAGAATGGCTTAACTGATCATATAAACCTGTGACTAGATGGTCTCCTGTGTTGCAATAATGTAATTTGTGCTGCTGTTTTGGTGCACGAGTATTTATAACCGAACAGAAGGAGAGCAAATGTGTGTATGATCTCTACTCCTTCTGAATGTGTGTGAGTGTGCATGTGTTTCCATGTGGTGACGCCTAAGACAAACACGGCTCATGGCTTAAAGGAGGAGAGTAGCATGTCCTTTTATTGTATGCGGTGTCGTCATGGCAACACAACAGGAAGCAGTGCGCCTGTAGAGAGGATGTGACCCCAGTCACAGAATCAAAGGTGGCATCACTCACCCACAAATCTCTTTGTCTAGCACACACACACACACACACACACACAAATGCATGTAAGGTCTGAATTATGCTCCACACATAGCTACATATATCTGAAGGCAGGTCTTTGGACACACAACCCTGGAAAGCAACAGGCGTGTGCGCTGTGTCCTCAGTGGGACACGCACGTAACGGGATAGGGGAGCAGTTGTGTGTACCCTTGAGCACAAAACACTTTATAAATAACTAAGAGGCACATGCCCGCGGCTCATTAACATTATCATTCCAACACATAAGTATGAACACACAATCTGATACACACACACATTGGCACACACAGTGAGAGGACATTCAAGATATTAATAACTGTCAACATGTGTAATAAGAAGGAGCAGCTTCAACAAACAAAACTGTGTGTGTTTGTGCACTTTATGCAGCCAAGTTCCACATTAACAATCCACAGATAAACAAAGTGTAAAAAAGCCATTACAGGAGAGCGATGCAAGCAATATTTTCCTAATTGCTGAACTTTAATTATGTTAAATATGCATAAAAGTGACAGGCTTTCTTGATTTAAATGTAGGCCTCATTTATTTGATGACATTGTGAAGCAGTGTGGGGGTCATGGAAGATGTCTTCATTATCAAACAACCAACATTTTCAATAAAAGTCTGACATCACTCAGGGTGTAATGTTCACAGCTGAGGTAATGTACAAAATATTTATTCATGTTACGTTTAGTTAACAAAAGTTATAGCGACAGGCGACCAAATGAAATGGAAACTTACGGATTTCTTTGGGTTAGAACACTGTCTAAAACATTTAGGATACAACTTTTGAATCGGGACCTAAAATTGGCTACTCAATATTAAGCAGCTTAAATTGGGTCAAAAATATATTATAACTTATGCTAGACACAAATGTCAAATGGCGATCACTTCATTACTGATTCATGTCATTATGAAAGTCAGGAAGGTAAAACAATGTTATGTTATGTCTACATGTTCTCATACATGAACAGAACCATTCATTAAAACAAGACTACAAGTAGAAAGCTAATGTGCTATAAGCTAGTGGCTCTGTGAGTTACTCTGCGCTATAAATATCAACAGTCAACATGTAAATGACCGTGTTAAACATTTCTGTTAACAACCAACCCAACAAACAAACAAACAAACAAACAAAAACCATAAAAATGCTCCATATAGCTCGTCATTTTCTTTTCTTTTTCCAATCTAATGGATGTAAGCAAAACTATTAGAGGAAAGTCATTCTGGTTCATCTTCTGGGGACCATGAATTTCAGTACAAGACTTTATGTCAATCCAAACTTAAGAGTAGTCAGAGTAGGTAAATGAATCATGATGAATCATCTTTACTGAATCATGTTATTATGTGAGCTCTTATATAAACACTACCATTCATCAAAATGAATGAACATAGCACGACACATAGACGCAATTTTCTGGACACTAACCATCCACATAGTTGCAGTGTAAAAGGAATGGACCATCCTCCACAAATGAGGCCAAGGCCAGCACTAGTAAGGAGGAGGGAGACAGAGAATATCAGTCGTGAGTAAAAAAGCAAGAGAGTGTTGGATAGTGTAACTCAATCACTGTGACTGAAGGCATGTTGATTTGGAGAAAAATGATGGAATGTGAAATTGAATGGATGAAGGTTGGAACGGGGATCAGCTCGTGGCGGTATAATCAAAAATGAGCGCCCCTGTGAGCAGCAAGTAAACACCAGTTTCGGCTTACATTCTGAATTGAGTGAATGTGAATTGACCACAACCACAACAAGCACCAACGTGCGTCTCCCGGGTGGCGAAATGAGATATGAGGGCTGGCAAGGAAAGGGGGACAGCTTGGGGATGATTGGGAACAGCAGACAGTGTGGTGGTGGAGGTGCACCATGGGTAATAATGCGGATGACAAGAAAAAAAGAGTTTCTTCCACCTGAGCTGACATCTTTTCTCAGGTTGACAGACTGAGAAAAGACGTCCAAAGATGTGAAAGAAACAATCATCATTGTTTTTACCTGACTTGTGAAATGAATGTGTAGGATGATACCGTCTGAGTGTGTGTGTGTGTGTGTGCGTGTGTGTTTTACTCATCACCTCAACATATTTCAGAGGCATTTTCTTACAGCAGGAATCAGAGATACTACAAAGATATTACAGACCTCTTAAAATATGAAGTGTTGTAAACCAAGAATGGAAGAGATGCAAAAATGACAACTCATGTCCCAGGGGAGAAACTAACAGTTATTTTCATTACTAATTAATGTGTTGATTATTTTCTTGATGTACTGATTAATCAGTACATTTGTTCTATTAAGAAGAAAATAGTGAGAGACCAAGATGACATAAGATGACAACCAGCAAATATTTAAGGAGCAGAGACTAGACAATTCCACAATAAATGCCCTGTTGGTTAATAAAGCCCACACAGTGGACAAAGAATTAAGAAAAACTCAGATCAGAGAGGTAATTAATGAATAAAACAATTAGCAGACTGACTTGTTTCATCTCTGTCAGACTTTTGAATTATGGAGGACACAATCTTTGAAGTTTCATGTTCAAAGTTAATTTGACTTCAAATGAAACTTACATGCAAACTTGGTGTCAAATATAAAATATGTTAAACCCTCACATAATAATACATTATTTTGACCAGTATTCTGACTATATAATAGAAATATACAATATAATGTTGTATACTACATACAACCAAATATTTGAATGATCAAAAGCGGCTGGTCATGTGTTGAAAACCAACAGGGATCAAATGTTTGGCAGTCTTTTGCATTTTCCAGACTTTAGTTTGTCTCTCGTATCATCCCGTCATTCACTTCTCTCACTTATAATTTCCTCTGGGTTTGTCAATTGATTTCAGCTGCTCACATCAGCCAGTCACATCTCTCCAATATCACAGCGACACACCTTCAGTGTTAGCCTATCATCTTGCTGTTGTCTTTTTTTTTATATGATTCTCTCCTTGCCTTTATTTCTTTAGGCCTGCGCAGATTCACCACCTTCATCATTTCATCAGCCTACCAGCCTCCGCCACCACCATTGTCTGGACTCGATTGGGGGATTTATCAGAATCAGAATCAGAAATACTTTATTGATCCCTGAGGGGAAATTGGTACGTTACAGTAGCTCCTTCTAGAATAGAAATCTCACATTATATAGAGATTGAATAAAATATGAATAGAGAAGACAATAAGAAATGGGAGTAAGTTAAAATTATCTTTCTGCTGCTGCTCAGGGCGGATGCCCCGCCATCACAAAATCTCCCCGTACAGTCTAAGCACCAAAGACTTTCTGACAAGACTCGATTATCACATATCATCTGCTGAAATCAACATTTTCTTTACTTTCACTCTCTCCTGATTGAAATGAGGTTATCACAATAACACTTGTGACAGAGTTATGTAACAGAGGCAGGGTATTTTACAGTTTAAAATGACATCAGTGCACTGAAACAGTAAACCTCACTGGAAATGTAATAGTTGTAGGTCACTCCAAGCAGGTTTTTCTGCATTATAATCTCCAAAAAGAAAGTTCAACTCAACTACACTATGCATTTTTGGGGAATCATGTAAGGATTTTACTGTGTATGTCTGTATAAAGACTGTTTTTAGGTGTACTGATAGCTGGTGACACTTTAAATGTCTTTATATATCAGATTATCTACATCCTGTCAGTTACAGCACAGGAAGAACTCAGGCTAGAGCCCTCTGTCACACAAAACAAATCACATTTCTGAACTTTTGGACCTTTTTCCATCCATAAGGAACGCACATTACCGGCCAACATAACTATGAGTGTGTTCGAGTGTGTGTACAGTAGGTCTGTAGGGGTCTGTCCTGAACTGACCCCGGTCCAGTGATAACATCATTACTCTGCAGAGCTGCTACCTCCACCGGCCAGCCTGCCGTTTCCAAGGCAATGAACAGGGCTGCTTACTTTCCACCTCAAATGCATTACGAGATGTGTGTGTGCGTGTGTGTGTTGTCCTGGCCATTGCACATTAACATACGGCTACATGTGAGTAGTAGTATCCGTGCATACCTTTGTAAGTATGAGCACATGTCTGCAGCGGTTTGACCTTTACATTTTCTCTTTAATGTAGCGAGGATTAATGCATATGTGTGTGTGTGCATCTGCGCAGCCATCTAATGTAGGGTTGAAAGGAAATCTGTATCAACAGAAGCCAATAGATTTACAATGCCTCAGGGCAGGAGAGAAACACACACACACACACAAACACACAAATACAATCACATTGTGGCTACTGAAATACATGACACAGATAATATGAAATACATTTGTGTGACGGCCCCCTTCCTCCCTCTGTGCATGCCTGTCAGCTGCTGATACAGGAATTCAGAGGATATTTTACAAGCCGCTGTGCTGACACCGGGCATTTTCCACATTTTTAACCAGGTCTCAAATTAGTGAGAAGCCAGCCATAAGTACATTTGTGTGTGTGTGTGTGTGTTTGTGTGTGTGTGTGTGTGTGTGTAGGGCTGGTAGCTCCTGCAAGGTCTCCAGGTAATGAGAACCAGGCCATCTCGGCTCGGGTAATGACTGCCGAGATATTGTGTTCCTATTATACACTTGCCGTGGAATCTTTATGAAGGATTTAATTGGATAGAACAAGCAGGAGGAATGTGTGTTTAAATGCATGTGTGTGGGGCTGTGTGTACGCTTGCAGGCTCCTATTAAAGCTGTTTGGGTGGTTATTGATCAGTAATTAACTGAGGCTAAATTGCTAGAAGTGGCCCGTGGAGCCCTGCGAGGCACGCTTATGTGCAGTTGGGGGGAGAATGCAAATATGAAATGCTTGCAAATATGTTAAACCTCTAATAAACAAGTGCGTTAATCGAGTTAAATAGAAGTTAATACTGTTTTGTGGCTGCTGAATCACGGAAATGAGATTATGCAAATATGAAAGTGGATTCAGAATAGCAATGAGAGTGTAAGAGATGGGAGGGCTTAAACGGTTTAATGTCTTTATTGACGGTGTTGTCACATGGCTGTGGGTGGAGGAAAGCGCATGAAAATCTCTGTGTACGTGCACTGTGTGTTAATGTGTAACAGAGCGGCAACAATTAGTTGGCATAAATCGATTAATCATTTCAGTCAATTTTTTTAGCAAAAACTGCTAAAATTTGCTGCTTAAAACATGATGATTTCATTCTCCACGTGAGAGTAAACTGATTATCCTTCAATTTTGGACTGTTGGTTGGACAAAACAAGACATTTGAAGACGTCAGCTTAAGCTGTGGAAAATTATAATTGCCATTTTTCACTTTTTTTGTCATTGTAAGGACAAACAGTTCACTGATTTATAAAGAAAACAATCGCTAGACGGTAATGAAAAATAAACACTGGGAGCTTTTGCGTGGTCCAAATCTTCAGTTTTCTCACTTTTGTCACACATTACTTTTCAGGAAAATGCCACCTAATTACATTCAGTGACTGTGGAGACAAAGAGGGAAGAGATACAAATAACAAAAGGCGAGACAGAGTTTATTCACAACGGCTGCACATGATACAGGTCGGTTTTCATTGAGCAATGGAAACATGATGTAAGGGGCAAAGGCCAAGCAGTGTGTGTGTGTGTTTGTATGTGTGGAGAGGCAACAAGGCACACAAAGACATTTAAGCCTAAAATAATCTAAACCAAACCTGGGACAGACCGACAGACAGGAGATGAACCAATAAGTGTGACTCACTTGGAAAAAGAGTGAAAATGTAAGTCTGGGAGGAGAGTTCAAACTAATTTGAATTGGCACGACTGCAGTCAGTGCTACAATCAAGCTCCAACAATGGCATTCACACCAGGTGACTAAGGTGACTTTGGAGCAGACCTGCATTAGGAAGTTAGCATTGCCCAGGTTCAGGGACGCTGAAAGTCAAACATGAACACCAACATGCTGTACTGTAGGTCAAAGCAGCCACGTAAAGTGCAGTCAACAACAGCAAGGAGATGAAGAGGGAGAAAAAATGCCCAGACTCCCTGACAAAATCTCTCAATTTTGTGAATTTCTGAATTATGAGAAACTTTATAAACTTTGCACCACGCTGTCTATGACAAATCTTCAATTATTTGGGTCTTCTTGTAAATTCAGCCAATGTTACGCATGAAGTTATTTCTGCCCTCATGTTCAAAACATCACGTCCGATATAGACGTTTCATAGAGGAGTATATATAATGCTGATCAGCCTCTCGTTAACAGAGACTACAGCCTGCAGTGTAGTTCCAACACTTAACTGATAAACCAGCCAAATTTAACATTAGGCCACATGATCAAAGAAAGTTTTTATATCATGTGGACAATCAATAGAAGTTTTTCATAATGCCTTGTTTAAGGGGGTGCTGCAGCCCCCCTCAGTACCCCTGCTTCTTGAGTCCATGCCCTGGATCCCTTGACAAAAAGCCTATGGGATATTTCAATTGGATTTTGGATTATTGCAATAAAAAAAAAAAAAGCTCTGTGGAAAGAAAGAATGATACTTACACATTACACTCAACGTCAGGCTGTAAACAAAGTACATTGAGGTTGCATGTCACCACCACTAGCTCCTTACTACACCATACTACACACTTAACTACAATCTACAATCTGGAAAGTTGGATTAGAGCAGCTTGCAGGTAAAGTAAGTAAGTAGGTGAGTTTCTGTGTGATGACATTTAATGCGATCGCCTTTTTTAAGACACGTAAATGCTGTATAACTCCTTTGCGGGGAATTTAATGAGTTATTTAATGTCGTAGAACAAAACATGAAATCTCTAAAGCTTTTTAACCACAGACATTACTTCAGGTATCTAACCAAAACCCATTCAAAAAACCCAGTGACTTTGCGACATGGGAACCAGAAGTGCAAAAATGCTGACTTATTTCCAGGTTTCAGGACTCATTCCTGCTGAACTCTATGTCCTCAGCACAAAAAGAAAATATAACTGTGACTGTGTCCAAGAGGACCAAGGCTGAGGGGCTCCAAAGCAGCATGACACATATCGACAAGTCTAACAGGTGCAGGTCTGCTGTATGTCGGCTATGTAGGCTCAAGGGGAGCAATGGGACAGGTGTCCGAGCAACAGTTGCTTCCTGTGAGCACATGCCAGGACAACCTTAATAATATCCCAAATGTAATGGTAATTCCTACTAAGGGGGTGGACATTCAATAGTGCATTAACATCAAAACAAGACTGAAAAGAATAGTGTCTTTAAAAATGTTGAACGAAGGCTAAAAAGATGCAAAAATAGTCCTCTTAAGGACTTTTCTTTTCACAAATACTGGTGCAGCAACTGCAATTTTTGATGACAATTTCATGCAAACAACAGAAGCTCCTTCAGTTACCAAGGATGGAATACGTTATTCATCGGTTTGTCCTTGGAGATAACGCTCTTCTCTTTTGCACACATGCATGTATACAGAAATGATCGTTTAAACCTGTCACAATAAACTGTTCATGTTGAGTCTTATTTTATTACATGTTTGTGTTAGTATGTTGTTCCATTCAGATTTGTATGTGTGTTGTATTTCTGAGAGTGAAAGGCATTGTGTTTTTGGGTGCAAACAATATAGTCTATGTGTATTTAAAAGTGTGTCCGTGTCATCACATGGGAAGTACATGTTAATCTGTGTATCAGCTCCGACTGTGTGTACATCCTCTCTCTGAATGCTGTAAATTAGAAAGTGATGACTGGTCTGCAAACAAGTAGACAGCAGGTAGGAAAAAGATATGTACCCAGAGTTGGGCAACAGCCAGGCATGCTGGGATTGATGAGTCTCTGGGCAAGCAGATGTCCTTCCAGAGCAACTGTGGCAGAGAATATACAGCTAAGTGAAGAGAAATGTGAGAAAGAGAGTGAGAAAAGGAGGGAGAAAGTGATAAAAAAATACACATGGGGATTTGTGATGACAATGTGTTTCACACTGAAAGTGTAAGTTTACTTCTGTTAAACGACAAGAAGACTGAGGTCATTGGGTCATCTATGTTCTTCTTTTATGTATAAGAAAACATTTTAGGAAACATACTGTATATGTGTATATATGTAAATATGAAGTTAAGGCAGCAGCCAATTAGCTTACATTTTAGTTAGCTAGAAAACATCCCGCTTCTACAAGCTACAGTCTGTTGTTTCTACATTTTATCTTTAGTATGGATTAAACTAACAAGATATACATTCATGCCTCCCTGCGTGCACTCTGCCTGTGCACCTGAGCCTGTCATTTCAGCAGCTAAACCAAGCAGCACAAAGCACACAGGCCCTGAGCCAGAGATCAGTAACAGATTCTTTAAGCAGCTAGCATTAGCACAAAGCACACACCCACAGCAAAAAAACAGTAACTGCTGGGCCAAGTAGCCTTTTCAGGCTAAGGTACATTTGTTACAGCTATTTTGCTTGTGTTTATATGACTGTGGCAACCAATACAGTTGTTTATCTATATAGTTTTTGACTACAAAAGTTAAGAGAGGTGTTGAATGTAGCAAACTAGCTAGCTAGCTCTCCCAGCTGACCAGCTAGAGCTACAGGGAAGTAGTAGCAGGTAGTGTGTTTGCTTTTGCTAGTTTCTACAATCTTACCAACCCTAGTTTAAATCAGTGAGCCACAGAGCCAGGCTAGCTGTTTCTCTTTGTTTCTAGTCTTTGTGCTAAGCTAAGCTAACTCAGTATTTTTTTTTTGTTTTACAAGCAGTCCAAAATAATTCAGTTCCCACTGATATCTCCACATTTGAAAATCTGAAACCAGCAAATGTTCAGAAGTTTTTAAATTACAATCAACAACTAATTGATTATCCAAATTCTTCATTTTCTGTCCAATGGCTATTCTGGCTAATCCTTTCACTACTGTCACTATCACACTTTCAGGTCTGACACCTCTGCTGTATCTGCTCTACTGTCTTTTGTACAGTAGGTACAGAAATGTTCTCCTGTGTTGATACAAGCAAAAGTCTCCTGTCAGATTTTGGAAGTGTAGTTTTCGCTGTAGCTGTGTGGGGAACTTTGCAAAGATTTAGTTGGCAAACTTTCGGCTCAGCAATTTCTGCAGGGAAGAGGTTTATATAAGTAGAGAAAAGTGGATAAGCAAAAACTGCAGAGGATTTTAGATTTCAGATTCAATTTGGGTGGCAGATCTGTGAAGATGCAGCCCATGGCAATGTCCTGTGGGCCTCCCACACAGCCAGAAGCCAACTAGCTGTGTAGGAGTGAGACAGACTGATTGAAATTCGCCTCAAAGCGCCGCTCTGCCCTCGCTGACATGCAGAGGGTGGACTTGGTCCGATTACTTTATGAGGTGAAAAGAACAGGCTCACTTTCATCGGACTGTTATGTACTGTTACTTTACTGACTGGCTGCTGCGTCTGCCTTGATCTGTGGGAGTCAGTGTATGTTTGTGTTGTAGGAAGGAAAGTGAGAGTAACATGCAGAAAGAGAAAGGGAGGGAGAAGAGTGACGATACCACTGATGGTAAGAACAGGTAAAGGCAGTGTTTTTGAAAGACTTTTGCAGGGTACTCAACTGGGACTGATTTTGAGGCTGTTATGTACAAAAAAAATAACTCTGCTACTTTTGGCTGCCAGATTGACAAGCCAGTGATTCACTCTTACTCATAGGGAGGATGTGGCAACCATTATATGGCAGGAAATAGTTTCACACGGAATTACAATTTTGCAATGAAGATCTTCTGCTGTACATTTCTCCAAAAAACAAATCAAAACCTCTCCTTCCACAACCGCAAATGCTTGAAGTACACTACCTCTTGGGACTTTTCACTCCTGAAACAATTAGAACGTGTGAAATAGAAGTTCCCGTGACCCTGAGAACCTCATTAACTGTGTTTATTATCATCCAGAGGTAGTTTACCTGATCTCACAGTGACAGGATAAAAGGCACATTTTCTATGCTGTGCTCAGTAGGTTCCTCCATCGCAGCCAACTGGGAATAATCTAATTTCATCCATCCAGTTTATTTATTTTCTCTCAAATACAGAACATAAACACCTTTTATTGGGTCTAGGGAGTTCATAGAGGGCTCCTAATAAAAGTATGGTTTAGATTAGAGCGCTGTGTGTGTGAGAGAGAGAGAGAGAGATGGAGCAGACAGGGACGGCACAGCTGATTCTATCACAGGGTCTACTTCCTCTCCACAGGTTTTCTGCTTCCTGTTGTGTTGCCATGGTGCTGCATACAAAAGAGGACAAGCTACTCTTCTCCAGGAAGCCATAAATAATTGATTGGCAAGTTGCTTAATCAGCCCTGAGGCTGCCTGGCAATTCCACAGCTAATTCCACAGCTGGCTATAAATAACTCATTACGCTAATTATGGTATGTGAGCACACAGCTAGCCTGCGAGCGCAAACACAGTCAAGCATGACTACTGTGGGTTCAAACACGGCGTCCGTATGGCAATGTTCAAGTTATAAACGTCCAGCAGCAGCAGCAAGCACTGCTGCTCGTTCTCAGAGTGAGAGGAGCTGCTGTGTCTGGAAACTTTTTTAAACTTAAGGTGAATTCACACCTAGCGTTTTGGGATCAGTTGTTTCAAAACCTGACCAACTGGCCCACGCGTTGCCTCATGATTAAAGATAGTCAACTCTTATCAAGAGCCCCTCTTAGACGATTAGGTGAACTCTCGAGGTGACTCGTCTTCTAATAAGATGCATCAGGACATCCTCTTCTTGCTTGATGCTTGCGCAAACTGAATATTTTGTTCGTGTAATAAACACCAGATTGTTAACTACCGGGGGTGTCACGTTTTCTATTCTAAATCAAAAATCAATTGAAATGAGCTTTCAATTTCAATTATTGAAATCAAATGCAGGATCGGTGAGTCCCTCAGTAATTTTTTTCCTCTCCAGTAAGCCTACTTGAAAAAAGGAGAAAAAAAAACACTTAAAACACTTTAAAGACGACACAGCTAGCTTATCAGTAGCCTGCGGCCACACTTCAAGCCTCTGATCTTAGATGCCAAACTTTTTTAACAAACTGAATTTCTAAATTTTGCTGTTTATTGTTTTTGTTGAACTAAAAAACTGCCAGGATAAAATCAAGCTGTTGTTGTAAAAGAATTTGAAAAATGGTCTGTTGATCTTTACAAATCCAGATGCGATAGTCTAAGGCATAGCTTTCAGTACTGAAAAAATCAGGCAGAGGCTGCCATGCAAGGTGCCAAACACTCATCAAGAGCAATTTTGGATTCAGTATCTTGCTCAAGGATAATTCAACATGTAGCTGGGGAAGCCGGGGATTTGAACCAACAACCTTCTGATTACTAGATGCCCCGCTCTACCTCCTGAGCTACAGCCACTCCTGTCTGAAAACGCCTGGACGTCTGCCTTCCTCGTGGTCTTGGATGCAGGAATCCTGGCAGATTATGTTTACTAAAGATAAACTGCTCAGATCCCCTTATGCTTGACAAGGACAGTGAATGTGATCCTTTATGACACCGGCCTATCAGAAGTCTCTAACCATGACAGGCATCTCCTGCTGTGACTTTGACACATCTCAATACCACTCTAATTTTGATGGAGCCTGTCTTCCAGACGGCTGGCGGTGACAAGAGAATGATAGTAAAGTAGAAGGAGAAGCACTTAAGAGACCTGGGAGAGGTCTCTCTCCTCTGGGCAAAGCAATAATGACCTTACTGTCTCTGTCTATGTCAATAGCACTCCAGTGTCCATCTATTTCAATCACATCCAGACTTCCTGCTAATGACAGGAAGTGCTGATAATGCACAGGAAAGAGTCAAACACGGCAAGGTGAAGGCTGCATTTTGGAAAAACACTCCCAACTTCAGATGTTTACCGCCTGCTGAAGACTCGCGGAGAGATGCACCACAAAACACACTGACGTCAAACAACCATGTTTGATGAATGGTTAAAGATGGCGAGCAATTGAATTAAAGGCAGCACACATAAAAACACGCAACCAATCTTTTAGTACAGTTAGTCCCTGGGGGCAAAGTGGTCCTTCTTGTTTGAGGATCTATTATAATCTGCTACCACTAATGCAGTCTTCTTGCACACAACCAAAAGTTCGCCTACACTCCACTATTCATTCCTCTCCCTTCCTGTTCACTTACAAACACACAAAGTTCCAGAATGGGACAATTTAAGAATCTCGAGGCAGAATCACTCGACTCAACAAGAGTGGCCCGGGAACACAGTGTACTGGCGTGCTTAATGGCCTCATGGGACAGGTTGTGGTTTTGCATTTGGCTATGAAACACCAAAGGATTCACTGAGGATGTAGAGTAGATTAAGTCATAGTGAAGCTATTGACTGAACCAACAGTTGAAAAAAAATTTTGTTAGTGCACTGGTGGTGTGGCTTTAGGGATGGTAGTGTAGGCTGGTTTTTCTGTTGATTGGCCAGCCACTTTAGTCTGAAATATCCCAACAACTACTGGGTGGATTCCATAATGGTCCCCAGAGGATGACTCATTACAACTTTAACCCAATTGCCAGAATAAAGGTTTGCAATGTACATTTTTGCAAACCACAGACTTGTTTAAACTTTACGTCTTTTGAGGTTAAATTTTCAGTTTCATGTTGTGACAACGTTGTGTTTATTGTCTGGTTAGGTTTAGGCACAAAAACCACCTGGTTGGGGTTAGGAAAGATCATGTTTTGTCTTAAAATACCTGGTATGGTTGCCACAAACAAGGCAGGAGACGTCCCAAGGTCTCATTAAAAACACCTGGTTTTGTCATGATAAACACAACTGGAGACGTTCTGACTTAATAAAAATATCTTTTTTTTTGTTGCCACAAAAACAGCTGGAAATTGTCCTGAGGTCTCCATGATAAATATCCAGTGGTTTCACAATTAAGAATGATGAAACACAGTCTCGAACTGTGGTCAATGGCTTGGCAGCCCTGTCGCCTAGCTTAACTCCACCACCCTCCCCTCCACCATCGAAAGTCGATTCGCTGATATGTCAATACGGTATGACAAGTACAAAAGTGACTGTATGATTGGTTTTCTGAAACAGTAACAGCCAACATTTCATTCTGAGGACTTGGCAATCTCCTGACTTTTCTTCTAAGGCTACCAATAGGTGTGGATATTCAAGGTCCCCAGAGAATTAATTAATTAATTAATGACTTTTAGCGTCATCGTCTGGACGAAGTTTTCACGTAATTCGCAAAATAGCTTGGTGTCAACTGGATTACTTGGCACTAAATATGGTTCATGAGACCACACAGGATATACCTTTTCATGTACCGCTATCATCAGGGCAAAATACTAGGCCACAATACTATTAGCATTCTCATCAGCCTCAGCTGTAAATTTAGGTCACTGCTAATGAGGAAATGTCAGCATGACAGCCCACCAATTCAAGATGGCGATAATGATAAATATTACCTGCTTTAGCCATCCTGCTAACTGTCACTTGCCCAAATACAGCACCAAAGAATTGTTAGCATGACAACAGACTCTTGTTGAAAGTCTGGTTTTGCTGGTGTTTTCGGTGAAAATCCCCCTTCACTTGTGTGTTGATACAGCTGTCGTTGTTCCAGTCTGGAGTCACCAAACACTACATAGAAATCTGAAAAACTCCATGTAAGACATTAAGATTAGATAAGGCTTTTCTTTCCATGTTCCTAACCCTTTAAAATTTTGCTGAAAACAAACATACAGTGGGAAAATCAGTCTTGTGCTATTTAAGAAGCTCTCTCCACACTGACTCATATCACATTTCTACCAACTGTAAGTGCCTTTCTGTTTCTGCTGCTTCACTTCTCCTCTTCTCTGTAGTATGTTGTTCTTACAGGATCTGGCACTGAAATGCACCATCTTCACCTATAAACTACGTATTTCATAATATTTGGTGATCTGACGATTCTGCGTTTGCACTCATTAAAATAAACGTGTGAACAAATGTGTCAGATAAACAGCTAAGATGCACCGTTAAACACAAAACTGCTTTCCCAAGGTAGCCCTGAGAAATGAGTCGCTGCAGCACAATATGAAGGTGATGCGGTGTGTCAGTCAGGTGTGAAGTGAAGACGGCACAGCGTCTCTTTATCTCCAACACCAACCTACTCATCTGGCCTCTCCCAGCAGCTTGCCCACTCACGGGGAGGAGGTGGCAGCGGAAAACAGGCTGGATGCAATGCCAGAGAAGCAGTGACACGAGGCCGGCACTATGCCAGCCACTCATTGCCCACTTAGGTCCTCTGAAGTGGGTTGAAACTGTTTTAACGGGTGGTCAGTAATTAACGCACACACATACAAACAATCAATATGAATAAATCAAGCTTGAAATTAACATTTTATAGGTTCAAGACTAAACAGTTCCAGTACAGTTGCACAGACATCAGCTCCTCCAGTGACTTCACCCTCTGCTCAAACCCACGCAGATCATTACAGCCAACGGATACGCCATATTGATGCATCTACAGAGAAAAACATGCACATTCATTCATTGTTCAACATAGTAATGTGGACGCTGTACAGTGAATTTAAGTTTTAATGAGTGTTCAGAAATCAGCCCTGCGTTAAAACAACAGAGTAGGCTGCATTTGAGCAAGTGTGCTGCTTCAGGTACTGGTGAGACATGGAATATTATCCAGGAAGTAGCGTTGGAGTAACAGATCAATGAGGCTTTTTAGAAACTGAAAACACTCCACAGTGGTTTAAATACTCCGATACAGGAATTTACAGCTTAAGAAATTTCTCATGTCGGCAATATTTTTATCTTTTCTTACAAGGGTTGCGAGGCAGTGCAGTGCCTTGCTGGATGACCTTGCATTCTGGCAAAAAATTGAGCCGCATTAAACTTTTTAGACAAGCAAATGACCCTGCATTTAATTTTCCTGCAGCTCCCCTGCATTGGAATCCACACCACTCTGCCTGCCTGATCAATTCAAATCAATTCTGGTAATGCATTTCCTCACATAGGTCAAAAAGAAAACTCGGCTCGAAGGCAGCTTTAGTGTTAAAGTTTAAAATATTTACTTCATAAATGTAAATATAAGTTTAGGGAGACCATTTTATTTTGAAAACAAGTTGAAAGTTCTGGGGAAATTCCTGCACAGCAGCCTGCGTAGAAGGGATTGACAAAGTCCGTACCAAACTTCGTGGCAATCCGTCATAGAGATATTTGACTCGCGTACCAAAACAGACAAACCAAACCTTTGTGATTCTTCATGCTAGATGGCTAGATTCATAACAGCAGCTTTTATCTGAAGCATGTAAATGATCTGTCACAACACAATGGTCCTGTACATTTCAATTTATGCAAAAGAAAAGAAAATGAGTATGGTCCTGTTGGTGGCCTCAATATTCTCTGAGACATCCATCACGAGTCCTGCTTTCAAATGATCGAGCTCTTCTCCCATCGTTTTGTCAGCCCTTACAAATGACCCTCAGGTGTATTGAGATGGGATGAATAAATCAGGTTGACATATAATGCAACAGAGGATACATACAAGTGTTCTATTAATAGACCCTCGTGTTGAATGTGTGGGGCACGTACAAATAATGACGCAACCATGCTCAATGACCTTATTTCATGATGACCCCTAGGGTAAACATGCCCTCACACAAGTTGTGAATAAACATTCATTTTCCGGGCATCAACTCGCCGGGTGCCAATGGGTTAACCACTGGGGACGCATTTATGTACATGACTGCATCTCATCTCAGAAGCTGGGATGCCTGAGACTCTTCGGACCATAAAAGTAATTTCGTTAAGAGTTTAAAAAAAAGCCATTTGATGTTTATCAAAAGGAGAACAGAGGAGCTTGGGGTTAAGGGAGTTGTGGGGGGGGGAGGTCAAAAATAACCAACGAAGAAGGGAGGGTGACATGGGCAGAGTTATTTCCTTTTCCTGAGGTCACTGCCAAATATGGTCACGGAGCTAGAAATAGGTATTTTCCAGCTCTTTGCAGAGATTGTGCCATCAGTCATTTGGGTTGAGGTGCATTAGAAACATACTGTATTTCCAGTCCAAGAGAGAGTTATTTTCACCCTGGGCAAATTGCTGCCAGAGAGTGGGGTCCAAATCGGCCGTCCTGCGCTGTGGCTCCCGACATGAGGCTGACCACGTCTCCATCTGGCATTACTGCTTCCTTCCCAGGGTGCATGGCAGCACAGAAGAAGAGGAGGGCTCAGAGAAAAGTGTCAGGAGGAGGATGGTGGGTGGAGGAAAGTCTCAATATTTACTGGTGTTTCTCAATGAGGAGGATGTACATCAAAACAGCGTTTAGGAATTGCAAACGCAGCGTGCACACACGTGCGATGACCTTTGTCCAGAGTGGCAGTTGTGTTCCTTCAGGACTCACGACAGGCTGTGTGTGCATTTGTGTGCATGAGCCTCTGTGTGTGTGTGTGTCTGTGTGACGTAACATAAGCCCTCGCTATGCCCAGATTCTGCACAGCTGGGCTTCTCAGTATTCCAGATTACAATACGTCACTGCTTCGCTCTCAGCCCTCCCTTCTGCCCCGCACACGCTCTAGTACACTCACATCTACTTTCAACACATGCATGCTGACACAAACCGACTCCAGTGATGTCATTGAATTTGCTTCTGTCTCTCCATCTGCCTCCCTATCTCTGTCTCTCTATCGTGCATACAAATTTGTTTATCCTTGCTCCTGTCAGTTAGGCTCTGCATATTTTACCCAATCTCCCCTCATCTCTTTTTATTTCATCTCTGATATTTTTTGTGCGTCTGTGTGATGTTCCTCCCCAACTGTCCCTCTTTCTGTCTCTCTCTCTCTCTCTAACCCACACAGCTTGCATCAAGGTTTGCCAGAACATAGCAAACCACTGGCCAGATGTCAAGCCTTTGTCTGAGTTATTTGTACCAAAACACATCATGGGAAAGGAAAAAATACGAAAAATCCAAGTAAATTCTTTGTTTTAGGAAAAAGGAAAGGATGAAAAAAGGTCTCAGATTTTTATTTGTATGTGTGTAAAAAATAAAGCTTTTCTTCATTTAGGTATCCTACGTCTGCAACACATTTTCTATCAGGAATTTTCCAAAATAAAAAACCTTGTTTTTCCATCAACATTGAGGGTTGTATTTATTTTCAGTCTAAGGTGTACTGATGCTTACACTCAGTGTGAGTGTGTGTGAGTGAGTGAGGAGTGGATTGTGGGTGTGACGCCTTAACCACGTCTTGTTTTTCTTGAACTGAAAGGGTCTGAAATATTTTAGTGTGAGTTATTTACCAAGGCAGGCAGACTGCAAGTCATTCGCTATGTTGGTGTTTTTCAGTTCAAGTTTTCTACTCTAGTTAGCAGAGACATTGCTTAATGTTGGCGTGTTTTTTTTGTTTGTTTTTCTTCCGATACCAACTTTTGTACATTGTTCTGTCTTTTAGTGATATAAATGATTATGAACATTGAGATACAAACGGAGAATGGCTAGTTTTAGAGAGAATTTTCAGTAGTAGTCATCTGATCTGTTGTGCAGGATGAAGCTAGACTGATGATACACAGTTTATTTATGTTTGACCTCGTGATCGGATTGAAGCCTATTGAAGTTACAGCTGCAACAATTAGTCCATTAATGGATTAGTCAATAAAAAAAGAAAATTAATTGCCAGCCATTTCGATAATCAATGTCAAACATTTGCTAGATCCAGCATCTTAAATGTAAAGATTTGATGCTTTTGTCATTTATGGCAGTAAATAGAGTCTTTGGGTTTTGGTGTGTTGGTTGGACAAAAGAAGCAATTTGAAGACGTCACTTTGGGCTCCAGGACATTTTGATGCACATTTTTTAATTTTTCTTTCACATTTTAATCTAAAAGATTAATTGATTCATTTGCAAAAATAATCAAAAGACTAATCAATAATGAAAATAATTGTTATGTACAGCTCTAATTGAAGCCTTACACCTTGAAGTCTTGACAGCAGGCAGGAAACTAAGGCGCTAAATTTGGGGTCCATGCAAATTCCTGAATTTCCATACACTTCAAAGACGTGCCCAAACCCATAAACTCAACCAGGCAACTTTTAGATATGACTACTGAGGAGGAAGGCTGCTGCTTGTCGGGCGGTCCATGTTTCTTCTTTCAACAGCTAAATATATCTTAAAATTCTCTGTAGAGATTTGTTAAGAAACATGTTTTCTGTTTCGGACAAATGGACAAAACTGCACCGAATCACAGAACTAACACCATCCAATTACATACTCTTTTCTTTTTCACGCTTTCTCACGCTCTCTTTCTTCTCTTCTCTCACAGTGGTGTCCATGCATCTGAGAGAGCATCCTGATGGACAACATCTATTTTCTACAAGATTAGGCCAATTTTGCACAGGATTGTATCAATTTAACCCAGCTATCACAACATCTCTCTTGCTCTTAGCTTGACAAGCCTTTAGTTTGCTGGCAAGGTCATCGACTACTCCATGTACCCTGTTGTTAACGAACGGAGGAGAGGCGAGAGGAGATGCAGGGAGGTGAGAAAAGTGGAGGGATGGAAAGAGAGATGAGGAACGGGAGAACATGTGAGGAAGACGGAGAGACACAAAAACAGAGGCAGAAGCACACCCACAAACACACACAAGTAGACTTGTTGGCTAAGCTGAGCGCCATGCCAGGGAACGGGATGATAGTGGACTGCAGGGGGTTTGATAGAGGCATTTGGCTGGTTTGATCCCTGTGTGTGTGTGTGTGTGTGCGTGTGTGCGTGCATGCGTGCGTGGGTGCGTGCGTGCATGTGAGAGAGAGAGCGAGAGAGAGAGAGAAAGAGAGAGAGAGAGAGAGCGTGTGTCTGTGAGTAATGCACTCAATCATGGTATGGATTGCCACTGTGAACACACACACAAGACAGGCAGAGAAACAAACACAAACACACACACACACACACACACAAACACACAAATAAGTCCTACACCATCAGACACACCAGGATTAGACCCATCTCTCTCTTTCACACACACACATGCAAACACAGACACAGAGCAGAGATTACAGTGCCACCACGGCTCTGCTAGCTTCTAATGGTTTTCGAGGCAGCATGAGCATAAAACCATGTAGTCATCTCTCTAGTGCAACTGTACATACAACAAATACACACACATGAACACACACAGACAGTACTAAACACTGACATGCTTGTTATTGCATTAGAGTTTTGCTGCGATTGTCTTAAAAAATGATCCAAACCAAAATTTGCCTGTGTGAGCACATAACCATGATGTTTAAACTGTCTAGTATTATGTTCAGGGATAATATTATAGTGTATTTTTGAATTATTATCTGAGTGTCCAAAACTGAACTTAACATTAGCATGACATTATGATTTTAAATTAGACAAATGGTAACACTTACACACTTACAAGTCTGAAAAGTGAAGCCAGTGCAGAAGTGCCTTAAACCTGCATTATTCTGATGGCCAGCAGGGGGCGACTCCGCTGGTTTCAAAAAGAAGTAGCTTATAAGAAAATGCCCTACTTCTCACTTGAATTATTACCTCAGTTAACAGTTTCCTAACAAGTTTATGGTCTCAATTGCTAGTTTCAGGTCTTCTTCAATACAGCTTGATGTTCACTTTCTAAATTTAGGTCCCATTTAGAGTAAAATAGACAATAAAGCAAGGTATGCTTAAGGGCGTGGCTAACTTGTGACTGACACGTTCTCAGTCAGATCCAATCAGGATAGAGGTGTAGGAATGCATATACTACTCAGCACCACTATTTTGTCCAAATATGGTCACCTATGGCCCCTATAGCTACTATAACATTTTGTTCTGATGGTGTGTATGTGTGTTTGTGTCTTAATCTGGAAAACGAATGCTCTTTTGACCGATGATCAAAAACCTGTTACCTCTTACACACCATAAGCTCCTGTTCCCATCTGCCCCCACTTGTGAGCTACCTCCTGCAGACTCATAATCTTATCTGAAGAAGGGCCTTATGTTTGGCATGCACGTCACTTAAACAGCAGCATGTATGCAGAGGTCCAGGTTGAGTACCATGAATCAACACAGGCAGCCACTCAAACAAACAGCATGGCGGTGCCACTGAAAGAGATGTTTGATTGAATCGGGGAGAGACTGCTGCACAAACATGCATGCTCTGTTTTCAGCCGCTTTTAACACAACTCGACGCATTCACACCTGGGTGCTGCCAAGTGCAACCGCCACTGCTGGCTACTAAGCTGCGATGTTGGAACAGTGAGGACATTTATGGCTATGAATCATTACAAACCTAAAGTTGAGGCATCAACGGGCTCCAACTGTTATTTAAATTGGATTCCTTACTTCATAACCACTTCAGCCTTGTAAAACTCTTTTTGTTTTAAAAGTTCAAGTGAAACTCGATGATGGTTTAATGCTTTGTCTTCTTGTTTGCATCGTGAGTCAGCTGTGTGTAGTTACTGTACAATCTGTGTGTGCTGATGTTGTGTAGATAAAAAGACTGTACATAAAATAGATGGAAATACATTCTTGCATAAGCACACATAGTTGCACACAGTGAATCTGACGATAATATTATGCTCTCAAGGGCAAACTCTTGAATGTATGAGAACAGCAGGGTCAAGTGCAAACTCTGGAAATAGGTTTTGCAATATAACAAGGAACACAAAGCAGTTCAGTAGAGCTGCAATACTTGAAAACAGCCAGGCAGTTTGCAAACGTATAACAAACTCAAGCTGAATTACTGCCTCTACACACATTTCCCTAGAAATTTAAAGCAAAGGTATTCAAAGACATGGAAGACATGAAGTCCTGTTTTCTAATCCTGCTCAAATCATCCCGAGTCTAGTTGCTAACATTGCCTTTCACATGCTCACCACCTATCCATAAATACTGAGAGGGAAAATGATATCACAACAACGACCCGTGGCCGGAGTGACTGCAGGGAAGCTTACATCATTACCTGTCCCAGTGCCATGGCTCATCATGCAGTGCTTGTAGGGGCGGCACAAGTGTTAACGTGTTGCCACGAAGCGGTATCACTGTCGGGACATACGGCAGCCTGTCATGCCCTGACACAGGCGAGCGAGTAAGGTCTCAGTGCTGAGTGAGTGGAATGCCAAGGTCCAGAAAGCCCCCGGGGCAATTAGGGAAGGAAGTGGAGATTCTACCAGGGACCAAGTGTGTGTTTTTTTTCGGTGTGTGTGGGAGAGTTTGGAGACTCAGTGGGAGTTCAGGAGCTCGTTTACAGCCAAAGAGGTAAGCAGTGGGCAGAGGAGTTCATGTGCAGTCAAGACAACGAGAACAGTAACAGCAAAGTTCACTCTGCACTACCTTCTAGAATAAAACTGCGGTTTCTCTGCGCACAAAAACACAGCTACATCGACACACACCCACCTACTACCACACCAACTGATACGCATGCATGCTAACCCCTGTGTCCTGAGACAAAAAAAACATACCAGTTATGCAAAACTACCTGAATCATCTTACCAGAGAGAGGCTTTTTAAAACTTTAGTGTGATCGCTAGTGTGTTGGTCGGTCAGTCCACCAGTTTGCTCTAGACTGAAATATAATATAATTGACATTCGGCTGACTATTTTTAGTTTGAAGTTTTTAATTTTTGGTGCCCAGAGTATGAATCCTATTCACGTTCATTTATGCAGTAAAATATCATAACATCTAGCGGATAAACTGGGACAAATTGGGTACAGACATTCATGATTGCTATAAAATCTTGTGACTCTTCCTTTTGCGTCACCAGAACGTTGACATTTGTGGTTTTCAGTCAAATGTCTCCACAACTACTGGATGAACTGCCATGAAATGTGGTTCAGACATTCATTCCCCTCAGGAAAACTTGTGATAACTTAAGTCGTCACTTAACTGCTAATTGGCTAATATTAGCATGCCGACACACACACTAGAATGACTGGACTGGAACCACATTCGGTGCAGGCATTCGTGATTGCAAGAAGTTGCAAACCTTGTGACTTTTCCTTTTCCATCATCATGACGTTTGGTTTTGAGTCAAGTGTCTCAACACCAACCGGATACATTGCCATGAAATGTGGCTCATTCCCCTCAGGATATATTTTCAATAAATTATGTAATCTCCCTGACATTTCATACTGTGTCACCATCAGGTCAAAACTTTAATTGGTCAACAACCTTAAAACAAATGACATTCCCATCAGCCTCACCTTCACTTTGTGTTTAATGCTAATTAGCTAATGTTAAAAAAGAGGGTGAATATTAGCAGGCTAACATTATTGTGAGCATGTTAGCATGTTGACATTAGCATTTAGCTCAAAGCACCACTGTACAGTTGTATACTCTTCGTCTTGTTTCATCCTGGGTTTGTTGGCTAAGCAGAAACAAGTACACATTACATGACATACTCATTTAGGCATATTGTATTGTTTAGTACACAAAACTGGATCTGAACCTCAAACACTTACCATATGAAGTTATGGGCTCTCAATGGCCATTAAAAGAGGAGAGGCTGTGACTGAATTCGTTAAACATAAACAGTGGTACACAAATTAAAAAAGGGTTTAAAAAACACTGTACTGTGCTTAATCATGAATATTATAACCTCTGGAGAGGTCCTTCCTATAAGTTTTCCACCAATTACTGATGTTTGATTTCATGGGTTTAGATGGTACGAAACAAAATAAGGGTCAAGAGTCAAAGAGGGCACTTTGATCAAACTATACAGATGTTAAAATGGATCTCCTGCAAAGTTAAATGAGGTTTGGAAAGTTAAATGAGTTCATGGTGTTCAGTCACATATTAAGACTCAGCTTCTCCCTTGCCTCACATACAGGAGGCAGCGTCATCCTGCTATGAGTCAACAGCAATTGGAGCAGAGGGATATTATGCACACGGTTAACTAGGTCAGCCGAGGACATACTGTAGCTGTCTAGTCAATTCACCATAGAATTATTTCCATACTGATTGGGGTTAACGTTTTGCAGACTCAAACACAGTCACCCGCAGATTAAAACTTAACCAACACTAACTTGGCGCAGCAGAGAAATCTTTTGCTTATTGTGGATTTTTAATGCTTCATAAGTTATGAAGATTAGAGCTTGAGCTTTTAAAGGCTTATCGACATACTGTATTAGCACAACAAGGTTATTTAGCTCTTAGGCTTAGGCTAAACTCACATCCCATCCCCCCATGACGTCCGTCAAAGTTCAATGGGCCCATATAGCCAGTGTCTTCAATAAACCAACTCCAGATAAGATGTGTCGCCCATAACCAGGGGTTTGAGAGGGAGTGGACAAGGTCAAGTGTCTGCAGTCAATTTAGAGCAGAGGCACTTAGTCAAGACTCCTTCTCTTCTCCTTTACAGCCATTTTTCACCATTACGATTATCTTCCTTCTGCATGCTAGACTGTCAAAAATGAGGGCAAAGAAAACAGTAAAACATTTAAAATATTATATTTAACAGCAACTGCTCCATAAACCAGAGGGCAGAAAAAAACCCACTGTGAATAAAAAATGAACCCTTTGCCCTATCTGAGAGAGAACAGACTTTGCCCTCAGCCACAGTCACTGCACTGCCACCTTTGGTCTTTCAGGCTTTGTAAGCACAAGATGGGCCAAACAGGTTGGAGCAGTGTCATGCTTAGTTGACAATTTCCCTGACCCTTGATGAAGGGTTGATGGTGCAATTTGGAAAGGTAATGCCTGTTTATTGCAAGGGAAGGAAGGAAACAATTGTGGGATAAATAATGAGTGAAAGAGATAGCGGAGACCTATATCTCTCTTGGCCAGAGTCCAGGAATTAATGACTTTCCTATTGTAAAACAATAAGAAAAGAGAGGCAGTATTGATTAGGTAATAGCCAGAGAAGCCAGGAAATACTGTGGCTGTTTTTATAGCAAAGTGTCCCATTCATGACTCCTGTCTTTTGGGGTTTGAGGATCCGAAAGAGGATGGGGCCTCTTGCTGGGTTATAGTCCACTTCCTGTTGGCGAGCAAGCACATCTGCCTGAGGTGTGATATAACCAGCATGTGGACTGTGAGCTACAGCACAGAAAAGTGTTGAACAGTGGTAGCAAACAACCAATATTTCATGGTGCCATGTCCTCCAGGACACTTAGAGGTGTTTTCTGATGTGACACCCCTCTATTGACAGGACGTTGTTTTAAAGCTGCAAGCACAGGAACTTTGGACCACTGGAAGAAAGAGGTTTCAGGCCCAGGGCCAGCTGGTTAGCATGCTAACTTCAATAGATATCTCTGCAACATAACACACAGACGTCTTTGACATAACATCAATACATAACGTGTGATAACGCTACGGTCAAGGTTTGGTTAGATTTAGGCGAAAATCGACCTGGCTGGGTTCATGGAAAGATCATGGTTTGGGTTAAAATTCATTCTTCACTAAGGTTAGTGGACCTTCATCATCATGGGTGAATTATTAACTACTATTCTCTGGGAACAACTATGGTCATGGTTAAAAAAAAATTATATTGACTGTTAGTAGGAAATAAGACATAAATGGTGGTCTTGTCTTAAAGTCGTTTCAAAGACTGTATATCTGTCCACCCTGACTCTCCACTCTTGTAATACTTCCTGCTTTGCAGCCAGCAGACAAGAATCAGAATTACTACGGCCGCTGGAAGGCTTTGACCCACATATGTAATTTTTGGTCATTTGCTCTAGTTTGTCTAGCAAGGACAGCAGACAATACAAAGTCATGGTCACCCCTGCTTGTAAGGCACAATATGAAACATTTCCCTATTAAAATGTCTAGAAATGACTAGACCTATGTTATATATTTTGTTGAGTTGTGTACTTACATTATCCAAAAAGATTTCAGCAATGTCAAACCCAAAGAAATTCATTCATTCATTGACTTCCGGGGAAAGACAGGAAACCCCAGACGATACGTCGTAGTGTGAGGAAGGAAGTTGGCATCTTGTTGATGCAGATCAAATATTCCAAACAGCAGCTCTGATTCTCGCTGCCCTCAAGGGTCGCCATTTTAGGATCAAGCTTGAAACATCAAATAGGTTATGGCCTGTTTTCTGATTAACCATGGCAGCCACGCAGTATAGTTAGAGGTGTGACACAAGATCCAGCGTCTTACAGCTCCAAGGCTGTAGACATAACAAGGACACAGCAGGTAATCAATTATGCCCTCTATGGTATCCTTTCTGTCAAACTGGGGGAGTACAAATTATGAAATGGCTATTGAGAACTGATTTTTTTGCCAGCTACAGTTTGGACAGGTTCGCAGCCAGACCTTGAAATCAATCATCACGGCTGAGCGAGGAAGGGAAGTTAATTCCAGTTGAGGCATAAGTGGTAAAGCCTGCTGAAGGATTCACAGTGAGCCACAAATTGTTGGCTGAGGTTTGTTCCCTCGGACCTTGGATTCTGCTGCTATAAGGACAATTTTTCAGATTCCCAAATGCTCAGCAGCAATATTTTTCTGGTCATGCTCTGAGCCTCAATCTTTTCTGACAAAGCTCTACTTGCCTGTTCGTGTGGCTGTTGGTAGAAGAATAATACAATGAAAAAAAACAAAAAACAACAACAACTGGAAATAGCTTTTTATTCAGATGGACATCTGGGCTCAGAGGCTTTATTACCAATCCCCAAGGTCCCTCCCCTGCTGTCCCTGCTGTACCTCTATGCTCTCTCTTCCCTATTCTTTTACTCTGTCTGCCCTACTATATCAGAGCCACAGCTTCGGTTATGTCCTCAAGCACAGTCACAAATTGACATGCTGAATTCTCAACTGGGACATTAAACCCCAGGGATCAAGCATACAGAGAAAGCTCTTTTATATCCTCTCCCTTTGGAAATTGTTTATGTTCATCACATGGGGCACTAGGTGGATTTACACACAAAGGACCAACATCCCTCAACTCGTATCTGCTACCAGACTATAAAGAGAAAAATCTTTTTTCTCCTGAGGGCAAAAGACAGATGAGGACAACTGGGGTTTAAGATTGCTACTATATAGAGAACTAGAATTACTGCCTTGCCAGCCAGTCAAGTTGCAGTTTACATCCATGTCTGTTTAGACTCATATAAAGACTTAAAAAAAAAAAAAGGTGTTATTTTTTGGGAAAATGGCAGCTATCTCTGCTGTATGTCTATTTGTTTGAAGTTCATTTAAATCCTTTTTCCACCAAAATGGAACCGGTTTCATTCCTGTTCGCACACCTAATTACCTCGGCCAAAGAGGTTATGTTTTCAGCCATGTCCATTTGTTTCTTGGTTGGTTTGTCATCTTCCCTTCTATTCCCAAGTTATGGTGTTGATAAGCGGCCAGGCAAGAGCTTTTTGCAGAACATTATGATGTCACAATGAAGTTGACCTTTGACCTTTCGTGTATAAAATGTGATCAAATCATAATTTAAGCCTGATAGAAATTTGTTTGAAATTTTGTCAAAATGAGTGTATGAATTTTTGGGTTATGGCCAAAAACATATTTTGTGAGGTCATCAAAATCTAATCAGTTGATCCATGAGTCCACGTAGACGTTTGTGCCACATGTAATGAAATTCCCCTGTGGTGTTTCTCTGATATTGCGTTCAGGAGACTGGGTGGGACGGACGGATGGACAATGAAGGTATAAAACGCTCAAATGAAAAGCACTACTTCAGCACACCTATTCCTTGCTTGCGCTATTGCTTATAACGCCAAAGATAAAGCCCCAAACACAAGTGGCCTAATGATCACCTACACACTGAGATGAGATTGCCAATTTAAGATGGTATATCCACACCTTTATTTTCTCTTTTAACCATTAGTTTTATGGCTATCATCAGGCTGCTCCTCACATCGCAACTGCTCACCTGCCTGCCACTTTATTACTGCTGCCCGCACTACATTATTTATATGCTTTTGAGGGTGATGATTTATCAGAGTGGAGGAGGACAGCTGGGACACAGAGGAAAACAATGTCCTCTCAATTGTAAAAACGTGTCAGTTTGATGCCTCAATTTGGTGCTGGGTGATGGATGCAGGAATCCACTGGGATTAAAATGCGACAATGATGGCTCTTCATGCTTAAACTACGGATGTATGTATGATCAAACTTAAAGACATAGGTAGAAGTACAGCAGCATTTGTTTTACACACTAGAACTAGACTCGACTAGATCACATTAATACTATATGTACATTCTCTCAAACCTACACCTACACACACACACACACTCCTTGTCTTTTCAGGTCAGCTCAGTAGAGAGCACTCTGCGATAATGAGCTGCTCCACTTTCATGACAGATGGAAAATGTGCAGCACGCCGCCGCTCTGCTCCTCCCTTCCCTTCTCCACTCCACTTCGCCCAGCTCGCCCGACCGTCTACCCGCCGGCCGAGCCGCTGCCCCGGCACGGCGTCGTATCAAATGATCGGGACGAGCCAAACGAGAGGAGGAGCTGCTGGGAGTTGAGGCAGTGGAAAAACCGCCTCACCCTCTTCATCAATATTGCAGCCTTACCTGGTGAAAGCTAACACCGGCCAACATATTCCATCATGTCATTGGAAGAGAGGATCAGATGCCTTGGCTTGACATGCCAACATTGTTACCCGTACAAATGATGACGCAAAGCTCGCTTCATTATTCATGGCTTCTTTAAAGGAGGAGGAGAAGTTTGAGGGGAATGGAAAGCAGAGGATGTTCAAGAGTCCAATTATCAACAAGTAGGTCATATGTGTTCTCGGCTCAAGAGCTGAGAAGCGGCAGAAAACGTGAACACGAGCTCCTCCTGGTGCAACAGGCTGGCAAGATTGACTCAGAGTGGCCAGGTCTTCATGTGTACCCCAAAACGGTATGAATGGTGTTCGTCACAGATGATATGAAGAGATTTTAACAGTTGTACTCAATAGTAGAGGATTTCGTCACTGATCGCAGAAGTGAAGAGATTCAATCGAAAAGTTATATATTTAACAGTAATAAGGCTCTACGCGGAAGAAAGTCAAGCCTCTGTCATAGTCCAATGCAGTTCACTGTGGATATATTAACCCCTAGGATTCGGGGGGGGCACCTGTTAATCAATTATTTCCGTTAAGATTTTATTTTGTAAAGGAACAGTTCACAGAATAAATACAACCACTGAATGCTGGATCTCAGCAAAACACTGAGAACAAACTGATTTCAATAACAGTATGATGATAGCTAATACACAGATAACACCCACATCTAATTCATTTTAATTACCATTTTTTGTCCCGTAGCAGCACCCGTACCTATTCTGCCAACAAATCAAACAAAGGAAGCAACTTGATCACAGCAGGCTTAAAAACAGACACACAATCAGTATTTTCTGTCATGAAGCTGCTCCTCTGAGCTCTGGTAACTGCAGCTCATCTCATTGGTCAGTGGGAGAATGTTGTCATCGCTGCAGACCCTGCGCATGTGAGCGTGTGTGTCTGTGTGGGTGCGTAACACGGTCTGGCTGAGGTCAGGGTTGGTGCACATTTAATCTGCTCTCTGTTTCCAGGCCACTCCAAGGACTTTGACACATTGCTTCTGTATCTATTATTCACAAGTGGTCTGAGACCTTCGAGTGTATGTGCCGCTGCTCAATGAACTGTCCTTCAACGGCACAACACAGCTCAAAACTCCGCTGAATTTTATTTGCAGCCATAATATCAACTCCGTTGCATAATCACACCATTTCTACCACATACAAACTTGTACTCACACACAGGCACACTGTGCTCCCACTCCAGTTGCACAACCCCTGAATTTTAGGGATAGAATGGCCTGGTTTCATAAGCAGTCTGCTGCCTACTGGCAGCTGTGCTGTCAGATGAGGTCATCACTTGGGGCGGGCCACAAGCACAGACGGGGCATAATGTTGGACACATCAGTAAAAACCCACTGAGTGTAAAGAAGAATGACAGCCAGAGGCGACCACAGAGCCGCGGCAATCCTGTCCGGGGAGGTTGTCGGCCATTTGTATTGTTCTGTTTTGAGTCGTGTTACTTCGCTGGCGGTGCAGCGATGCATTGAAGCACACGGGGAACAGAGGAGTTGAATGATGCTTGTGTGTCGGTGGGTGCGTGCAGGCTGGTATTACTATCAGCTCAGTGCCAGGGTGGGGTGAATGGCCTCAGTGCTATCTCTGGAGCACAGCTTGTTTACCCTAATGAACACAACTCCAAGTCCACTCCAGCCAATTGCAAAGAGGAGCATTTGCCTATTGATGCTGCTCCAAAGCTGGAAATCACAGGGGAAATGAATATACATGAGAACAATGCTTCTCATTCTAGTACAGTAGCAATTTCTCTGGATGCTTACATGCCAGCTTACACAAACACTGATGTCTCTTTTGAATCCTCTTACCCCATTGTTGAACTTATACAGAGATAATTTTCTGCCTTTCTGAGAACTTCTTTGTGTGTGTGATCGGGGGATGTAGAGCTGCAAAGTGCTGCCCTGTCAACTGAACCACTTATTTTGACATCTGTACCAGGAAATGGGTTCAGCTCTTTCCATGAAAGTAAAGACTTAATTTAATGTCAATTTTCAACATGTCCCTGAAGAAGACTTCTGCTAATACTGCAGGGGAGTAGAGCACTCAAATCGTTTCATCCAGTAGCTAAAGCTTCTTTAAATCCCTCCAAACATGAATTTTTTGACCAATAGGAAAATAGTTAATATGATGAGAGTAAAACGCTACTCCGTCCAATAGTCGAGCACCTCAGTTGTTTACCCAAATCTCTGAAATCCCTCCGTGAATGTTTATTCAGCCAATGCGAGGGCAGCTGCCGCGGTGCACAAGGACGAATGTCTGCCTGCGGTTCTATGGTGATGCTGTGCTGCATAAGGCTGCGCCATGGTATGCGTGTGACCATTACATCATGGCTAGTCCCTGACCGGTCTGCACCACACACAATCACGTGACCCCCTGTCGACTCAGGAGCACCGCCGTGCTGATCTGATGATGACTTTTGCGGTGAGACGATTTCCCGCTGGCATCCCGCTGTGTGTGCATCTTAATCCCTGTGTGCAGCCTATTGTTGAGTGGAGGAAGTGACTACAGACTGATGAATATATCATAGTGTGCACATGCTTGTCTGCCTTTCTACTCAAGTGTGTCTTCAGATATCATTCCTCTTATTGTGGATTGTTGTCTATGTCACCGCTTTAACCTCTAGCCTCCCCATCCAACCCCCTCACCCGACCCCACCCCACCCCCCACCCCCACTCTGCACCCCGCCAAAGCCGCTTTGAGCTCTTTTGCTCTGACATCACCACAGTCATCATCAGTCGGCATGGGCCAGACCATTAGGTGAGTAACGGGGGGGAGATTACAGGCAAATCAGAGCACTTTAGCCTGGCCTTGACACAAGAGAGTCTCTGAAAACCACCTTAGGATGGAGAATGGTAATGCACAGCTCGGGGATGTTTGTTTCAAGCTCCTCGTATAAACAGCTGATGCTTTGAGAAACAGAAAGTATACTGACATCCCTCGGGTGCGGAAGGGCTGCTCCGAAACTCTCTGCATCAGCAGAATAAAACTGCCACTCGCCCCCTGGCTCACTCTTCATCTTTTTGTTCTGAGTTGTTGTAAGTGGGAGGTCGTGACCTGTGGAGCTGTGCTGACATGCTAGAGTGGGAGAACAAGAGATAAAAAGAAAGAGACAGAGAGAGTCAAGAATAAAATGAGGCAAAGTATGTGCGAGTGTATCTGTAAGTGCGAGAGAGTTGATGTGTCGCACTGTCAGCTCTCAGCCTCGGCTCCATAACACTTTAACAAAGATGGACAGTGAAGTTACCACCTGCTCTCAAAACCTATCCTTTGTTAGGCTGCTGATACGACTGAGGTGTCACAGTGACCTCCTAGACCGCTGTTGTGATATAACGCAGGCATCTCTTGACTCCATTAATAGGACGGCAATTTCACAAATGGCTCCTCGAGGCTTCTGAAGCCAACTGTGATATTATAAGAACAGTCTGTACAGACTCAAGTCTAAGCTGCAAATATCATTCTCAGCTTTAGCTTGAACTGACATTTTTGAGTGTACAGGTAGTGAAAGAAGCACGTCAGCAGCAGCAGCCGCTTCAGTCCTCCATCTGTGTCTACACAGGATGCGCTCGGGCACAGTATTGCGTGCAGTTCACCCTCGTTGGGCAGTGCTCAAGGCCCAGCACACAATTAAAGAAAAGAAAATAGGCTTTAAGCCCAGGGATTTGTCTGATTTTTTGCTCCGACTGGGACCTTTGTTGCATGTCATCCCCGTCTATCTCTCTCCTCCTGTTTCCTGTCTGCATAGTCACTGTGATCAAACTAATAACAGGCAAATACAACATTAAAAAATACCCCCCCAAAAAACAAAAATGCCAACCAGCCAAGGAGGCTATATAAAATCTATAATACAAGAGGTGTAAATATTCACTGGCCTCACACTTCGATTACGATTCAGCTGTCAACGATTCGAATGCAAAATGATTTTTGATGCATCGCAATACATGTCAGTGTTTGGCATCCCCAATGATCTATATTTCTGCACTGCTACTTTTTCATCATTTAAATTCCCCTTTTATTCAGAAAGTCCTTCCAATAATCAGACTACAGAAGTCTACAAAATAAGAGCTGCATCGTTTCAATACATAAACATTACAAAAACAAAACATTTATCCATCTGCAGTGCCTTACACGTTTGTTGTAATCTACAATAACATTGTTTTCACAATGCAGCTTTAATAAGACATTTATTGACTCTGCTGCACACACCTCTCTCAGAGTTGGACGGCAAAGTTGACAGCGCCTCCTCAGATCTTGGCTGATTAGCTTGGCTTGCTGTAACAGTTATTATTTATGGCTGCAAACATTTGCTTCAGGTGAAAATGGCTAATGTGATTAGTAATTGTTGTGAGGCAGAAGTCACGCTCAGTGTGGGTAATGTTAGCCTAATGTCCGCCTTCAATTCAAAGCATGGGAGCAATGTCACAAAGTACCTTTATTGTCCAGCTGAGACCGGACAATCAACAATCAACATAAGCTGCAGACTTTTGATTATGCTCTGTTTTTGCATCGATACAGAATCTTCCACGCCCGCATGGCAACGCAGCTTATAATCGAGAAATTTCCACACCTCTATATAATACAGTGACTGAAAGGACTAATTGATTGTTGTTGACTTGAGATGTTTATTGCTAGATTAAAAAATTGAGAAAATTGCTATAATAATTTCAGTACTCATAGTTAATACTTTAGTACTCATAATCAAATTATACAAAGATAAAGGAAATTGTGAAATGGCAAGTGACATTTAAAATGGGGGATGTGGGCGCAAGGGGTGTTCACATACTTGCCAACCTCAAGACCACATAAATAGTGAGGACAACAAAACAAAAGCCGGGTTCTGGTGACATTTAAAGAATGAAAATAACAAAATAAGTAAAATGCAACAGCATGTGATGTCAAATCATTTTAATATTACTTTTAATTCTGAAAGACATTGCAGAATAATTTGCTCTTCAGCGTGACATAAAGTAATATTTATCACTTTTCATTCATTCGTTCAATCTCTGCCCCTGCCCTTTAGAGTCTGTGCTTACCACTGCCCTGTGTCTGTCAGCCTCTTGATGGGGGTTGACGTGGTATAACCCCCGTTATTAACAGAAACATCGATGAGGCATATTTTACACACCTTTCCTAAAAACTTTATGTAGGAAATGAGAATTCTTCTCTCCAGGGCGTCTGAAATTTGTATAACTATTCTTTCTTCTGTCCATTTCTCTGTCCGTCTCTCACTCACTGAGGAGGAAGAGTCGCAACAATACAGAAGACTACACACTGTAAATTGCCAGAATGGGGAAAAAGTGTGACAATTGTATTAAGTGGAAGAAACCTGAAGAGGGTAATGAAAATCGGTTGGCAAATATGGGTGTTCAGTTTTACAATTTGCTACCTCACCACTACATACCATTAAATCCTACACACTGGACCTGTTAGATGCAGAAGCTTTAATTGAAAAATGTAATAGAAAAGGAAAATTATTCACATTTTAAGTGTCTTTTCTTGTCCTTGGTGATTTTTCATTTTCCTACCTCCACTTTGCATTTGTCCTTCCCCTTTTTCGATTTGGCTTATCAAGCTGTATGTAAATCACAAAATACAATAATATACGTATGTTAAAAATACAATAATAGTTTATCTGCCATTTCTGTGGGATAAAATCCACCTGCATAAGAAACAGGTATGTTGTAAATCACAACTGTTTACTGAGATACCATCAAATGCTTTACTGTTTGTCAGTTCCTGCATGGAAAACCTGACACGTCAGACACCTTATTTAGGATTAAACAAATCTTTAAAAATATTTGCAAACATCACTTCAACATCTAGTAGTAACAAAGTGAAAACATGACGTAGAATAGGCAGCGCAGACGCAGGTGCAGCTGCCGAAGACACAAACACACCGCTGACAAGATAGCCGTGTTTCACTCCCTCTTTCAGTTTTGACCACAGAGATAGGAACCAATAAACAAGAGGCTGTAAGTTTCCACTGGACCAACAGCGGAGAGTGCCTTCACAAACACACTGCAGAATATTATTTGGACTAATGTCTTCACGTGTGTATTCTGGAAAGCCACAACACATGGAAACTATTTCTCTAAGTAGGAACTGAAAGCCTTAAATGAAAGCGACACACAAACGTCTACAAACAGACAACTACATACATAAAGGTCCTGAAACACAAATTCATTTTTCACCCTGTAGTCCGCAGACGACATAGTGACCTAAACATTAACACCTGCTTTATTATAGGAAAGCTAAGCCATCTCCAGTTGTTAGGACTACTTGGTGAAGGACTTTCCAGGTTGCAGTGAGTATCCAACTCAGGCTGACATAATGTTGCATTAACAGATCATGTGGATGGATGACTCACATTCCTGCTAGGACACCCTTGGCATGATATCACTGCAGCTGGGAAGCCCCACTCTGGAAGCCCCTAAATGTGCCCAGAACTTCCCCCAGCAGCTTGACTTTAACTAAGCTGGCACTGGCTGTGGCCTACCAGTTAAAAATAACCCGCCAAGACGCCACATCGGCCCGGATGACATGTGTCTCCATGGAAACCCGAGATGACAGGTTGTTGGAGGTCAGAGGTTGGATCTTAAGGGAATCATGTGACCTCAGGGACATGGACGGGTGCAGGAAAGGCAGGACGGGCAGAGACGAGAGGGCTACTCCGTCAGAAAGGCAGCTGCAGCAATGACAAGGAAAATCCCCTCTGTGGATGAGAGAGAGGGAGCGAGTGCCTTCTCTCGTCTCGTCTCTACCCTCCACTATCACTCACTTGGAAATATAAACATGCCCTTTGCAATTGAGCTAAAGTCATTATGTCATTAAGCTAGCAGGGGTTTTCAGCTGGGCATTTCCAGTAATGTACAAACTAGAGTAGAGGCCATTCTCTCCGTCCCTCACTGGACACAACAGGTTCTTCTCTATTTTTGTTGCAATGAAATTTCCCTTAGGGGAGGATGAAGCCCACAGTCACTTTGTCACATCAATTTAGCAACAGAGAGCCTAAGTACTGATGTCACTTCTGGTTTTCTAGAGGTTTTCTTCTACTAGCCATAAGATTCTTGAAGGATAAACTAATAATCACTTCACTCTGTGAATAATGAATGACTTTTATGCATGTTTTTATGTTGAGAGAGAGTTATTTTGTAATTCTTAGCATTCAAAAAACTACAGCTCCCAATACATTTTCCTAGCGTGGCAGGTTTATTACATATAATCATAATCGTTTACATAACAACTATCCCATTGTTACAGCAATGTCTGGACTAGGAAGATTGATTATTGTCCAAGCTCGCTACTTTACTGGTCTTGTGCTTGTGAAAATGGTATTAGTGAAGTGATGATAAACATTAATAAATATACAGGAAATAAAAACTAAACAACAAGTTAATGTGCTATTACCGATGTTAATGTGCTTTCTGTTTTCCTACGTCTGGAACACAATGTGGAAATTCTGGTTTCACTTTGGCTCTAGGGAAGGGAGTTGAAACTTGTCTCCCTTGTGATGTAAAAACCTAAAAGAGGAAGTGAGAGGAAGGTGAGGGGAGGTGGGGGATTACAGTATATGAAAGGTTAGTGGGAAGGTTGAGCTGGGGGGAAACCCTAGGCTACAAATGTCAGTCTTTTTGTCTCAGGGCAGCCCCCCTTCTCCCCGCCAACACCAACCCTTACTCACTCCCACATACCTTCGTCCCCCAACCGATGGGCTATTTTGAGCTTGTGTGTGTTGACCCCACCGCTGTTGTAAAAAGAAAGGAATCACATGTCTGAGTTGTGTAACGCTTTCACCTTTTGGGGGCAGCCAAAAGCCCAGACTCTTTATTCACGCTGGCTTATTCCATTCTTCACCACGAGGATGTTGATAAATACATCTGACAGCGGGGTAAACAACCAAACTGTCAAACTATCAATTATAGTACTTGGTCGGCTCCGCTCTTCCATCTTTTCTCCCCACTTTACTTTCTGTGTCGCCAAAATGGATCATTTTTTCATGGATTTCTGGAAGTATGTCGCCGTTATTTGTGGTGGGATTTTGTGTGCTCCTTTCTGTACTGTGTGTACCGAGAGACAGGAAAGAGAAGAGGAAAGAGAGGTAGGGTGTTCGGAGGCTTTTATTAGCACTCCATTTGAATGACTTGGTCCAGGCCTTCAACAGAGATCCTGCAGCAGTCATGTATGGACACAAATATAGCAACGAGTGGGAAAAGTGGGGTGGACAACTGGCCAAAGTTGCTAGTATGGGTGCCTCTAAAATGAACACATGAAATATGTATATTAATTCAATGTGAGGTTGTTGTTTGGCACCGAGAATAAGATCAACGACATTCCAGCGAGCTGTTCACTTGTCCAAACTGATGTAGTAACAGTTTCTGCTGGCGTCTCAGCGAATGAGAGAGAGCCATCATCTATTGTGCAGCCTAATTGAAATGAAGTTTGTCTCAAGTGAAGTGAGACCGGACAGGTTTTTCAAGGCTAGAGGCCAACACAATTCCTGCTTCGCGGTGCATACTGGCAGCAGTCCTGAGTTGAATGACAACAACACCACTCACACAGCAGCCATGTGTGTAGAGTATAGTTGCAAAGAAAATATAATTATTTTCCTTCACGCTTCAGGGATTTATCAAATAGTTTGACCAACAAACCCATTAGACAGAGTTTTCCATAAGTATGAATTCTCAGCAGGTTTTGAGAGGTATGTAGTTCACAGGTTTCCAATTTCTTTTCTAGACCACAGCTCCACTTCAAAACTATTGTTCTGTCATGTCTTTGTGAATATGGAATATACTATTTTAATAGTACGTTAAATAATATATGCCCATTCTCAGTTACTTGGGTTAGAACGAGTGCTCTAAGTAAACAAATATTTCACTATAAATAAGCAATGAATATAATTAAATATCTTCTGTACCGGGAAGGCGAGGGCCAAGCCAGACTCTCCACTTCAGGACCAGACACTGGACGGCTAGGCAGGGCACGCGACTGGAAGCTGTTGGCAGACTTAGGCCAGAGGCTCTGCTTCCCAGCTGAGATCGCGTCAACCAACCTCAGACCAGACCTCGTACTATGGTCGGCCTCACTTCAGCTCGTCTACATCATCGAGGTCACAGTGCCCTGGGAGGATGCAGTGGAGGAGGCCCTCGAGCGAAAAAAGCTGAGGTACGCCGCGCTGGCAGCTGATGCACAAGGTCGAGGCTGCAACAAAGGTCCAACCGGTGGAAGTAGGCTGCAGAGGGTTTGTAGCCTCATCTACATCGAAGCTACTACGGGAGATGGGAGTGAGAGGGAAGCCCCATCGGCAGGCAGTCCAAGGCCTCTCCAGAGCTGCGGAAAAGGGGAGTCAGTGGCTGTGGATAAAAAGAAAGGACGTCACCCGGGCCCTCAAGTGAGCAGATGGCATCTAGGGGGTGAGCCTGGGACGCCAGGATTCACCGCTGAACCCTCTGGAGGTGTCGTGGGCCTATCAGCGAAACAGCGGTGAAAGAGGGCGCCAACTTGATAACCCGGAGGATGCCGTCTCTCACTTGACCATCCCACAGAGTCTCTTAGCAGCTCAGCTCAAGTATGCAACTAGGGATATTAACATCTAGTCCTACAAAACAGATCTGTACCCACTTTGGGAACCAGAAGTGTAGAGTGTTCACACTAGTTACATTAACCAATATACTGAATATACTGTATATACACCTACTTTCTTCGTATATGCTACTGTACAGTTCTGCCCTGTACTATTCACAGTCCTTTAACTTGAATTCATTTGCCAAGTTTTTGTTGTCCTCATTCAAGCTGTATGTGTATTTATGTGTAGTACACTGAACGCAATGTAAACCGGAGTCAAATTCATTGCATGTGCTTATAAAGATGCATATTTGGCCAATAAAGCCACTTCTGGCACTGACTCTGATACTGACACTTGATTTTGCTGCTGTGTATGTACATTACATCCTTTAAAATAACGAATAGGAAAGAAACTTGTGGCCTCAAACATAAACATATGGTACTGCAACTGGTTGTTAAAATGAGCTACGTTAACTCAGACTGCTGTCCTGTGACAGGTTATTTTGGATGAAAAATACTCATTTCACAAATCTGGTGCACGCTAAAACCCCCTTTCTTCCATCCTCCTAAACTCTTAATAACCACTGTTCTGTATTTACAAAGTCATGCAGGAGGTGGAGAGGAGCTCAACCCAGGTGGAACAGGGTGCAGAATGACTCCTCAGTAAAAAACTGATGAATGTTTAGGTGGCAGGACTTCTCATATTAATACTTCAAAGAAGATGGCTGTGAATAGAGTGAGAAGATCTTGGGGCAGTGAGTGGCTGGAGGTGTGAATGACTGTAGAGATCAGAGGTCCTCTGACACTCGAGATCAGTTTCGGGACACAACCATACACACTCACACAACCTTTTGCCTTGCCTGTATTGTCTGCACTGGAATAAATTCCTGCGTTGTGTCGCTAAAAAAGGAACCTGACAAACACAGTGGCCATACATATGCAAATCTGTGACGCTATAAATATCTGCACACCAGATCACAGAAAAAAGCAGAGAGAATTAAAACGCAGAATGCACACACCCATAGGAACGACTAATATTTATTCATGTGATCACAGGGGAACCTACACTGGATGCTATTCACATTTAATCTAAATGGAATGAATTAGGGTTTAGCCTGGTTAGATGGTACAGGAGATTCCCCGAAAGGCAATTTTGCCATCCAATTTACAGGCCACAATAGCTCAAGTGAAAGCGGGTCCTGCTGCTGTTGCCTCAAGCAATTATTCCCTGAGCTGTACGGTATGATTGCATAGGCCTGCAAGAATAAGAGATGTGTACAGGATTCTGTAGACAGACTACATTTTGATGCAGTCTGTCTGGACCAAAGGTGTGTTTGCTTAATGGGTTGTGATTGCCAAACTTAATGGCTCGTGTATAGTAAAACTAATGGAGTGTGCGCATGCTGACGACAGAGGGGTTAACGTCCATCCGTCTACTCTCACTCTCCCTTTGCCCGAGTCCTCTGCCATCACTCAAGCAGGTCAAGGTTGCTAAAGAGAGCACCGCCAAACTTCCCCTCAAAGTCTCCTTGCTCAAACTCGGGTGTATATTCAGCAGGCAGGAATTCGAGCAACTCACACAGGAGATAAACCTGCTTCTCACCTTTGACCCTTGCACTCCTTTCCCTCTCCTCTGGCCTACATTACGTCTCTGAAGTCGCTTATCTCTCTGAAATGATTCCAGTGAGGCTTGAGTATGAGCAGGCCTTCATGCTACAGCATTTAGGAAATGATAAAAGAGGCCAGCAGGCATAAATCAAATGCACAATAGCCCTATTTATGGTTTTATTATGTACAGAGTAAAGTCTAACTCTGGCAGACAGTCTTTTATGTTCCAAGTTGGGGGCAGAATTTTGTATTAATCGCAGTGCATGACCCATATCCCAACTGCGTATTAGTCATCCTTTCACAGGATACTGTGAATAAAAGAAAGAAAACACAAAGCACTGGGGACAAAAAGACAAAGCTTAGTCACTGTGCTCACATGGACTCAGTCAATCACTGTTTCTGGGAACCAGCACTGTGACCTTTTGGGACAGTGAGATGTCATGTCCACAAGCTCTATATGAATGTTAATTTCAGTTCATGAAAGGAGGTACTACAGTGTTTGGGAGATGATGAATGATAATAATGTGTCATTCTGGCAAATTTAATCTGTTGGTTTATCATTCACTGTTGCAAAGAACATGTTGGTCTTACCATTGTTACCACATTTTAGCCATACACATGACTCAGAAATGGTAATGTTAGTCTGACACCCGCCTTTGTGATGTGGTAATTACCTTTTTTTATTGAGAATCTGCTGAAGTGCCTCTCCAGTTCCTTGTGTTCACACCAAACATAAGCAAATTTTGTGTGCATGCAATTGCATACCAAGTGCGAAGCAGTTGACTGACGGGAGAATATTTCTTTAAACTTTTGGGATTAAAGAGTAGATTCATCTTCACTTTTCGCTTCTCAAATTGACTGCAGCTGCTAGCTGCAGAGGTGCCGACCTCCACAGGTGTAATGTACTGTAATTAGTCCCTTCGTCCTTGTTGACTGCTGCCTAGAGAGGGGACATATTTTGCTTCTTGAACATGCAGAGAGGAGAGTGGAAAAAGACGAGAATGAAGTCTGCTGAGTGCTGAGTTGAGTCTAACACTGAACTGAACACAAAAACAGACACACATTCTCTTTATTTTAGCTTACTTATTAGCCTCAAATGAATTTTAGAATATATGTTTGCAGGGAAGGAGGACTGCGGATTATGTACCTTATCCCTCCTGACATTATGCCTGCTAAACATGTGCATGTTAGCATTGTGGGTATGTTAGCATGATGGTAGCAAGTACACACAGCTGTCCTTGATTGAGTTTCCCAAAGTTCCCTTCAATGTTCCAGCTCCAATTTCATTTAAACACAGACAGACTTTAAGCCATGTACTACACTCTGATGAAAAATAATAATTCCTAACGTGCTTGTGAGGCTGACATGTGCGACACACATTAAACCTCGTATAAAACTACATTTCTTCATCAATGGGACAAACACTGTACAATCATCTCTCTGCACCCGAGTTACTCGAATAGGCTAACTGGCTGTCTTTGTAGAGTCATTAGTTTTTATGTAGAACACATTCTGCTTTGATATTCAGAATTATCCCAGATTTTATACTTAAGAGGGAAAAGTCAGCAGAAAATATTAAAGCTACTTTTGAAGTATTTTTGTACCATGCTGTTTAGCAAACAAAAGCACATTACCTCAGGAGAGAAGCCAGCATCATGTATAAACAAGAACCCATGAATAAAAAATGAGAATTGATTAAGATGCTATAAATGGAAATTCTATATAGTGAACATGATACGCAGTCAGTTTTCTGGGTGTTTTAATGACCCTGCCTTTTGTTTTTCCCATCATTGATGCAATACACAATACACTACTGTAGATGCCCTTTAACAATGATACTTAAATGATAGTATCATGTTTTCTTATCTACTTATGGACTAATATTGTAATGTATTGGTTGTGAAATACCAATAAATGTTTTACTAAATAATTAATGCAACATTTGGTTTAAATGTGATGATTTAAGGACAATATCATCAAATAAATACATAAAAATGGGATTAAAGTCATTAAGTTAAGAGTAGTTTAACAAGTAGCTCCACATGTATGTATTAGATGTGAATTTCCACATCAGCCTTCATCTCCTCGTTAAAAACAACACTCTTATTAAAGAAAGGAAACACAAGTCAACTGAAACTAAGAGTCTAAAATGTTTAATAACCAAAACATATTACAGTTGAGTCTGACTTGGTTTGACTTTGAATATTGGTTTTCAAAGATATTGAGTGTGAAGCTTAATGTTAATCCATCGCTTTGTATATTTCATGATCTATTACAGGATGCAGTGAGGTAACCAGGGAACTGCATTTTTCATCAATTATACTGAAGAAACTTATACTTAAGCACTGAAAATCTATTGGTACCCTCTGACACTACAACAAAAGAAATGTCCTATTATTTGAATAGAGAAAGGACAAAAGCTTTCGTGAAGAATAAAGTAGAAGAGAAGTACATAAAATCCCTGACTTTCAACTAGTGAAATCTGAATCTATAAGAGACAGGGCTGACAATGTTGAGGCCAGAATCTGTGAGGCATGTACGATGCGTTTAAATACAGAAGGGTGTTCTTGATTTTGATTTATGTAGGATTTCTGTTCATTTATGATTCATGCATACATCTTTGTAGCTAAAAAAATATGAACACAGTGAGGGTGACCTTGTTTTGGGTGTGCGGTGAATGTGTTGCGGTTCTAAACTCAGCTCAAACCAAAACTTTCCAAAATATAACTCTTGTGACTCTATGACACAAATACTTTTTTTTTTGATGTTGAGAAAGTAGCACAGGATCTCTAAACGTGTGTGTGCATGTGCATGAGTGTGTGGCGGAGTGGAGGGGGGGGGGAAATAACAAATCATCTGGGTTTAAGGGAGATTAAACTGCGTTAGGAGACAATGGGATAGAAAAGGACACATGCAAACACACACACATACAGCCTACTGCGGTAGCCACTCTCTCACTTCACGCTCAGAGACTATTAAATTCACATACAGTGCACACACACGTTGACACACACGTCCATTTCCTAGACTGAAACCGTTTCTCGGCTGGCGACAGCCCAGCACCGGCCTTTTGGTCATTGTGGCATCTCCCTGTGATTGGTCGGCCGTGCACCGGCCTCTGGGGACCCGCGTGGTTGTGAGGATGAGGTGGCTGCTAAGAGACTGAGTCACAACATGCAATGCTCTCTGCTCACAACATCTCCCATGCACACCAGTGACAGTTACATAAAGACAGGCCGACAGACTCAAGACAAACACATTACTCTTGTTTCCAATCTAGCTTTGTCTTTTTTTTTTTCTTGCTGCTGCTTTGCTGCAAACACGCTTTAGGAAAATGTGTTTCACTCGTGTCAGCTCTTATAGATCTTTGCATAATATTTGACTGCTTTTGCACAATTTAACTGCTTTATTCCTGAGGCATGAAATGACCAGTAGCAAATGGATTCTGGATCAATAGCACTAAATCAATCATGACCTGTGACGGAAATGTAGATGTTCAAATTTCCATATTTTGGAGCTCTTTTAGGACTTCTTGTCCATGTTGACTTCAAGGTTTAAGCATATTTGGCTGCATATTGTTAAACAAATGAGTTATATAAAGAGAGAAATATCCCATATATATGACTTGACATATGTGACTTTTCCTCAGTTATTATTCAAGAACTCAATCAAAAAGAAACTGTGCAGGCAAACTAAAAGGGGCATGAAAAACCGGTAGCGACAGACTTTTTAATTTCTTGGCTCAGTGCTCTTATTCATGTGGATCTGGAGTGAGACGACCAATTTTAAATCCACACTGTCATCTTCAGTTAGCGACTATGTTCATCCAATTTGGCAGAATAGTTGAAGGGACAGTCACTTAGTGTTTGGGCATCTACTTTGAGAACACACGGATAAATCGCTACTTTAATAGACATAATCTCTACCTGTCCAAATAAGTTTGGCTTCCTCTAAAGATGGTTTCCAGAAGGACTGTTTTTAGACTGCGCTCTCAACCTCTCTAACCACTATACCTGATAGTTTGACATTTTAGGATATATGCTTATTCACAGATTTTGTAAAGATAGACACCATTCTCCCGTTCGTACAGTAAATATGACCAGTAGCATAAAAACTGGAAAGAGTAACAGCTAACCTGGGTCTGTCTGAAGGTAACGAAATCCATCTATACCAGCACTTCTTTAAGCCAAAAATCCAAACCATGCTAGGTATTTCATGTAAAATAGTTAGTTATTTCCTGTTTTATTTTGTAATAATATCCTCTTGTGTTTTGTTGTCACTCTCTACCTCCTGCTCACCTCTGTTCCCAGTGTACAGATTCCCTCATGTGTTCCTTGTGTTCCTCACCAGCATGATTTCTCCCACACATCAGCTTTGTTGGTTTAGTTTGTATCTAAGCCTGCGTTGGTCCTCCAGTCTTTCGTTTGTCTGTTTTCATTCACGCATCTCCCCCAGCCCTTGGTGTGTTCCCTGTGTTCTTGATTTGTTCCTTGTGGTTTCTGCCTTTTTATTGATCGGACTTTTGGATTTTTGGACAACAGTTCATTAAAGCTTGCTTTTTGTTCTCAACCTTCCTGCCTCTGTGTGTGTCTTGTGTTTGGGTCATTTTTATGTAAATTGTGACAATATCACAGTGACTTCCCGGGGTCTCTTTTGGTTAAACAAACAAGATATAACATGTTAACGAGCGAGCTTCAGCAGCAGTTTGTCGGCAGATTTTTTTTTTTTTGTCATGCTAGCTGTTTCCACAATTCTCAACTCCAGCACAGCACAACAAAATGACAAGAGGCATCACCCTGCGGCACTGAGCTAATCAAATAACCCAGGGTTTTTGCTAACGAGCCACATAATGCGAACCCTCCCTCACCTAGATCTGACAAATGCCGGTTCAGTTGGTTTGCATAAAATCTAAACGATTTAAGCTAGTACACCGGACCAGACCTGCAAAACGGGAAACGAGACCAACCACAGCTGCCATGGACCAAATATGTGGAAGACTCACTTCTCAGTGCAGATTATCTCAAAGAGTTTTGCAATCTCTACCGATCTCCTTGATTGGGCTTTAATGAGAGCATAAACACACACACACACACACACACACACACACACACACACACACACACACAGACACACACACACACAGACACACACACACAGTGGTGTAGCACAGATAGAAAGAAGGCGGCACACTCTTTCTTTCTCTCCAGCATTTCCTATTTCTCCCTCCATCCAAACAAGCCTGTCGTAGCTGCAATTATGTGAAGGAAACCATGTATTTATAGCCAGGCGAGGATCAACGGCACAACAACTAGTTGTGTGGCACGGGAGGCGGTTATATTTAACACGCTGTGATGTCAACACGTGGCTGGTACGTTTCCATGGTTTCTCCTCCGAGACAGGGCGGGCACTTTTCTTATCAGTGCGGCACAGAGACAGACGAGGCAGTGAAGGAGACAGAGACAGAGACAGACAGACAGACAGACAGACAGATAGATGGGTAGACAGATAGATCGACAGCCGGACTCAAAGGGCAGGAGGAAGTGAAAATAAAAGATAGGAGTGTAAGGGTTTAAAAAAGGAAACACAAATAACATTTCAACATAATGGACAGGCTGTATAGGACATTGTTTGGCTCTTATAAGACACACTATGCCATTCATTGACCTTGAACTGCCTACCCTCCAGCGCTCCAGCCTTCAAAAGGATCTGAGAGGAGCTGGAAACATTGATATTTGTCAGTGATGGAATGTAACTAAGTACATTACTCAAGTACTGTACCTAACAGGAACACTGCTGATTTTTTACCAGCTTTGTACCACGACAATTTTTGTAGTAGATGCAAGTTAACAAGGTTAGACTTGATCAGTCGGACAGATGATGCGAAACACCTCACCTGTCAGATTTATCAACTACAAACTGTTGCTCTACATTTTTTAAGCATGCTACCACAGAGACAAAGAGGATAGATCTCGTCGCTCTCTTCTATTGAGTGAGGGGAGTCTCACCAAACTCTGATCAAACTGTGTAAACTAGGAAGTGCTGATTAAGTATAAACCATCATTCTGTTACTACTACTACTAAAAAAATATTCATCTATATGTTATCTATCTACATTTATAATTTTATAGTTTTTAATGTTTATACATATTTTATTTTTTTTTATAATTACTATTTGTTCTTTTATGTTTTAAAATCATTTTACTGTTAATTAGTATTACTTTATTAACATTTTTTAAAATTATAATCAGTTTTAATGTGTAGTATTTCATAATTGTATTTTTATCGTTATTTTTGGGGCTTGAATAATCTTCTTTTTAACTTTTATTACTTTAAACCCATATTCAATTGCTGTCTTGGCGTGCATTAGTCTCCAAACATTTTAATCACTGGTAAGGCACTTTGCATTTTGATTGATTTGAAAGGTGCCATATAAATCAAGTTCAATTGATTGATTGATTGATACAACCTTTTTGATCACCATAGGGAAAAGAATTATGAAACAAACTCCTTACTCCTGTCTTTCTTTCTTTTCTTACTCATGCTAAGTCCTCCTTTCCTCCCTCCCACCCACTCCTACTCTTTCCCTCCCTCCCTCTGTCTTTTAAGGTTATCTGAGATGCTATCTGGAGTCTGATAAAGGTTAAAGAGGCTTCTAGCTGGCAGCGCCTTCAGTCTCCAGCTTGCTCGGCATCTCACAGTCTCCACAGTGATAATCCCTTTGCCTCATCGCTGCACTAGCGACAGCAGAGTCGAAAAAATATAAAGAAAACAACAAGATCTACAACCATTCCGCTGGCTTTGCATCAAAGTTTTTATGTGTATATTTCAGAGGGATGATCATGACGACGCACCATTTGAGAATGCCAGGAAACAGCGGGAAAATTTCCCCAGGGAGATAAGTCATGGAAATGCTGAAAAACTTGACTCATGATGCCCGCTGCTGCCCCCATTTCCTATTCTTAAAAAAGCTAAAACACACACAGTCTCTGCAGAGTAAACAGTGATGATGGGAGCAGACAGTGTTGATGCACACAAGAGTCTACCCAGGCTTCAAACACCACAAAGCTGACTACAGTAATGAACCCAATCATTAGCTTCCTTTAGGCAGATTCACCTAGCAGATGGTTTAATGTTTGCCCCGTGTGAAATGACTACGCACTCCACGTTTAAGTAGGTCTACAGTAGGTGTCAAGGCTCATGTCATGCCTGCACATTATGTATTCCATAATGCTGCGGTGACAGATCCCCGAGACTCCGAGCCAAGGCTGTGTTATCTACAATAGCACAGAGGGTTGTGTGGATTTAGCTGGAAATGGGCAATAAACTCAGCAAGGGAGTCGGAGAGAGAGAGCGAGGGAAAGAGACATCTTCAGGAAGACAGAGAGAGAGGAATAAAACCTGAAAAAAACTCAGCGATTAGCCAAAGCTCCTTAACCTAACTGGTTTCATTAGCCGGGCGCTACAGAGGATGAGACGTGTCATTTGTGATGCTCAGGCGAAAGGAGGTGCTACAGTAGCTAGCAGACGAGAGGCAACAGTTCAGCAGTCAGGGAGGAGCTGTGACTGGAAAAGGAAAGGGCAACACACCAGTATGGAGTTGTGTCTTCATGCTGATGCTCAAACATGGTTTTCTATACTGGTGAAACTAGCCATGCAATAAATAAAGTCTTTTTTAAACATTTTATATTCCACTTTTCTGATATTGTTAAAAAGATAAATTGCAATATATTACAAGAAAGGCCCCAAAAGTTTGCTTTTAGTGGGGCAACGCAGGGGAAAATGTACAGGTCTCACCAAGACAGGCATGGTTTTGCAGGACGTAGCACTGCCCGCTTCAGCGAGCCCTGTGACTGTCTCAGCCCGTGCACGTTGTTTTTCAATAATCTGTGTATTTGACCTGACATCTATGTGCAGTCAAAGTGCTAGTCTGCCATGTAAGACAGTTAGAAGGACAAAGACTTCAAACACAAGCAAGTTGTGCTGGATGAATGGATCTTGCACATGAATGGAGGCGATTGGAGGTCGTGTCCTGTGTGTGGTTGGAGGTTTTTATTGAATTTTTACATTCAGATCTAGTGTATTTATTGTTTTCAAGTACTAAAAATAATAATTTCATTTGTATACGTAAACGTTTGTAGGGAAAAAACATTTTTTTTAAATGATATGAAAATTACACATGTTCTTAAGACAAACATGTTATTTTTGATGATGCTTGATACCATTCTAATTTCTGTATGCTACATAGGAAGCTACAACCAGCATCTGATTAGCTTATCTTAGCATAAATGCTGGAAAAAGGAGGAAACAGATAGCCTGGCTCTGTCCAAAAATTAGAAAATTGCCTACCAGCACCTCGAAAGCTCAGTAATTAACACTTTTTTTTTTAAATTTGTACAAATCGAAGTGAAAAAAATGACGTGGTTGGGAAGTTGTGGTTTTATGGTGGTTATGTACTAGACCTATTTATTGGCTGGGAAGTCCCTGCACAACGCAAAGACATAGTTTCAGCACAACCCTCATTAAAACCACAACTTTTGCACGTCACTTTTTTTGTAAACAAACAAAATATGACGTGTTTAATACCAAACAATTTCCAAAAATGTCAAACTATACCCGATTAATGGGGTCACTGTGGTAGGATCAAACTCTGCATTTTGGCTGCAATTCTTTATACAGACACCTTTTCACAGCCACAAAAAGCATGTCCAACGCAGTGCTCATACAGGTTACACGGACATTCAAGATGAATAATGGCAGCCGGATTTTAAAGAGGATGACACCAAGTGCTAAAAACATTACAGGCAATGTTGCGATCCCTTTCCCTGCCCCTCACTTTCCTGTGGGCACTGCACTCCATTTCTATCTATAATCTCCTGCTCAGCTGTGGTGACATGACTCTCATACACAATTACATCACACAGGCTACTCAGGGTGCCCTCAAAGAGCACAGGAGGGCGAGAGAAGCATGGGAAATCATGGACAAAGTTGAATAATACCCAGAATTCAAAGGTACGACTTACAGGCTGTACTATGGTACAGGTACATTTGTTGTTGCGAGAGCAGTGAGAAAAAAGTGTGGCATTTAAAAGTAATAAGCGGATAAAAAAAAAAGGAGATTAAAACTGGGAGTAAAGGAGTGACGGGGTAAAAGAGTAAATCAGGACAGAAGAATAGAGAGTGCAGGGTGAATGGATGTTGGGAGAGCAGCCATGGTGAGTGATTCACATCTATTTTCCACCAGCAGGCAAATGAATCGCACAGTCAGAAAGAAAAAAAAAGAAAGTCATCTCAAAATAGTTTCCCCCCCCATTATGTATGCATGTGCGGCTTTTTCTCCCTCTGCAAGACAAAGGGCACACATCAAGGGCGTTTTATTACCAGGCACGTGAGTCCCATGTGCTGTGTTGCACAAAAATAGATCATAAGTCTTCTCCAGCGGAGCTTTGCCTCATCAAAGCGAATCTATTCTCCTTAAATGTTGATCCATAAATAAAACGCTACACTCGCTGGAGAACTGGCAATAAAGAGAGCGACGGAAATCTGAATGAAAACGCTTGAGTGACAGGATCTATTTGGGGAAGTTCATGAATAAGCCAATTATGTATTCACAGGAATGATTCAGTTATTCATTGACCTTTGGAGTGACAATGCATACACACAAGGAGACAGAGACAGCAAACAAATACAAACAGGCCCCATAAAAGTATATCCTCAAAAGCCTCTTTGAGAAGATGTTCTGATGACGCACGAAACAAGTAAGCAAATAAGCACATAGCTGAAGTATTTGATATCACAACGTCTAGCTGAAATGTCCCTTCCATGCAGGTGAGTAAAGGTGGAAACAACTATTTGGGTGTGAGGGCGGCAGAGGAAGTTTGTCATCTCCAAGCTCTCAGACAGCACACAGCTAAATGGGTTATGTAAGGATGTTGTTAAAGTCAGTGGATAATTGAGCTGATGAGGCTGACATTTGGAGCCTAGAGACGAGGGTGTGGTGCGTGCGAGGGAGGGGTGTGTAGTGGAAAGAGATGTAATTACTTTGTATGTTACAGAGGAGGAGAAGGAGGCAGGCTGAGGGACTTAGATTGTGGTGTTAACACTGGAGTCATCTTACACTGGCTGGTGTCGGAGTATGAATAGAAAACAGAGACACAGACGAAAATACACACAGTTTTGCCGTAGCTCAAAATACACTGTGCAGACCTTGAATATTTCGGAAAGCTGTGGTTTCCTGTGGCAACCTGGCACATTCAAATGGATACTTACGAGTAGGATTGCAACTAATGAGTATTTTTATACAAGTGGTAATAAGGAAAAAGTTAAATATGCTGATTACAAGGCTTAAAATCTGCCAAGGATTCCAAAACCAAAAGATATTCAATTTACAATGATATAAAAACAGAGGGAAAAACAGTTAGTTGGTCCAACACTTTGGTCCAGACTGAAATATCTTAATATTTGGATGGATTACCATGACATGTTGAACAGTCATGGTCCTCAGACAATGCATCCTAACTATTACTACTTTGCCATGGATTGCAATTACTTTGAGGATCCTGTGAATTTACATCTAGCACCATCATCAGGTCAAAATACTCAGATTTACTCAAAAAAACTATTCACATTCCCAACAGCCAACCTGTACTTCGTGTTTAGAGCTAATAGACGAATATTAACATGCTAACTAAAGCCTGACCGATATTATCGACCGATATTGACCTATAACAGATATATCGTATCAGAGTATATGTTGTTGATATCAGGATTGTTAGGTTTTGCATCATTTCTTAAACAACTCGAGGGCTGGTGTTAAATGATCACTCATAATCTGTGAGAACAGTGAGTAGTTATAAAAACATTCTTGCACCATGAGCATCCTAAGTGTGCTGTAACTCCTTATGAGCACTTATGCAATGAACCGCAACCACACTGTAGTTTATCATTTACTGACACCCCCCTCTAACTCTCTCTTAAACTGCAGTCTGTAGTTGATTCTGCAGCAGGTTTTGGCAAAGATACGTGTTGAAAATCATGAAAAAACACATAAATCTGGGCAACAAATGGCCTGCTCACCTGCACACTACACTGAGTTTCACTGTGATGGATGGTTCAGTTTCACCGCGGTGGAAGATTCTTGGCGAGCTACAGGTTAATGATAAGGATTTAATGAAATTATAGCCGAGCAGACTGTGCAGCGAGGAGGATGCACACGTGCACATATTCAATGTAATGAGAGCTCTGAAGGGGAGCAGCCGTCCTTTATGGCAGCAGAGATGACCCATTATGGGTCCCTTCTCGCTACACGTGATGGAGCATGACGGATGCAGCACCTCTGATATGCAGGCAGCTATATAAATATGCAAAATGCAAATGAATCTGCATGTGCACATACACGACCGCATTAGCACACATGCCATGCATTCATCAATTATGTGTGCAGCGTGGTATGTGCATAGCCAACATGCACATTGTTACACACAGCAACTGGGGCATGTGAATATGCTTGTGCAGCTTTGTTTGCATAACCCCCACCACCACCACACACACACACACACACACACAAAACATACATTTATTTTTCCCGCAAGCCTTCAAATTGATTTATCCATTTGATGTTCTGTGAAGTGTGAACTCAAATGGGCCCTCACTGCTCTTGGCTAAACACAGACACACACTTTGTCACACACAAACACACATGCAGCTGAGTATGAACTGTATAGATTGTGGTCAAACTGGCCTCATCTGTGAACTGTACATGCTAAAATAAGACAGAGGGGGAATATGGACAGAGAGAAATAGAGAAAGAGAAGAGATGAGTTAGTGTTCGGCACGTATACATTGACGATGGTGACTGCAGTGTTTTCACTGTAATGTACTCTTCAAAGAACAAAGGCATAGATTTTTCCATCAGTGGGTGCTAATTCAACACTGAATTTATAATAATTTAATTACTGCCAAAGGTTTCGCTTTTAAGCAGAGCACTTACTGTGAAGTTTGCAACTAATGCTGCATTCAATTAAGTGAGTGGGAGCAACTCAGATACAAAACTGTCTGAACATAAGCAATATAAGCATTTATCAAACAAATAAGGAATGAGAGTTGCATCTACCTGTCCGTAGGAGTAAAGACAAAAGACAAAGCCAGAGAATAAGAGAAAGAGTTATAATAAACCGTCCTACAAATCTAGTTCTCCAGAGGTAAAAGAACATGTTCGTTTGGTTTCAGGCTCCAACAAATGTCACATCATCATGATAATAGTCTTTTTTTTTTTTTTGTGAAAATGAAAATTGCGATGCAAAAATCCTCCCCACTAATTGTGAATCATGCTGTAATCCTAATATCTGTTAAAATAATCACTATGTGCAGCCCTAATCCATGAGCAACTACACCATAAACCCAAGAGCGTTCCTAAAAAATGGAAATTGACAAAATACAAGAAAATGTACAAAAGCAAGCGTCATAAATCCATTTAACATTGGATTGGAAGTACAAATTAGTGGGAAATGAGAGAGAGAGAGAGAGAGAGAGAGAGAATTTGGAGGGGAAACAGCAGGACCCCACCTGGATTGACTCGAGGATAATTAGACCTAACCTTTATATGTTTCAATGACCAATTTAAATCAGCAATAAAATATATATTCTACAGCAAACTGAGAATACAGACAGAAGATTAGAATTGTCTCACCTATTTAAAGGCAGAATATCTCATTTCTGCCCAAAGACGTTCAGATCATTCTACAAGACACAAGAAGAAATGTTCACGTTAGCAAATTTTGGGTTAATGTACAAAGTACACAACTCAACAAAAGATATAACTAAAGGTTTTGTCATTTTTAGACATCTTAATACGGGAATGTCTGTGAAACAAATCCCAAAAACTAATTGTTGTGCAACAGATCTTGTGTCAGAGCTGATAGTATACTCTGATCCACTTGGATCTACTTGCTCAGGTATTATGTACATTTTCGACCCACAGACCTGAGACTCATGGCAGTAAAACAAGACCAGACCCTTATAGACTGAGTATAATTTGGTCTCAATCTGACTCAGATGTTGTTGGGTTTTGACTCCTCACAATCAAGTAGAGACCTTTTCACTGAATGAAATGGCCAATGAAACAGGACAACAAATGGCCTGCCACAAAGAAACACATTTGCAACCACTGCTGATTAGAAGAGGTGGAAAATGTGAGTCACATCGCTCTCCTTTGTGAAAACTACAAACAGATTAGAGAGTCAGATTTGCCAAAAACCAAGAGTTCAGAATAGTGCTTCAGACCTAATGGTGCATGATCAGATGTCTGCTATTAAGACAATACAACACTTCTTTTACTACAGTCATTTCCTCAAGTATTTTGTAATGTGTGCTGTTGTTTCTCGAGTTACTTTACTACTTTTGTTTCCCCAAATTTCCATCTTATGTTCTAGCTAATTGGAAACAAACACCACATACTAATCCACTTTTCAACTTACAGTACATTATATGTATGTGTGCGTGTCTGTGAGTGTGAGACAGAGAGAGAGGGAAATGCAGAGCAAGTATTATCCTTGAAGGGGTAGTGTGATGTGATGCTAATCAAATGTGAAAACCACATTAAGTCAAAACCGCCCACAATCATTGCAAACTTGCATTAGCACGAGAGAAGACCATGAAAAAACACACACATGCATACATGTGTGGACAAACTTACAAATGCATTCAGACATGCAGCCCACTCTGCCTTCCCCTGCTATATTTCAGAGGTAGCAACCTTTTATGAACCATGCTGTTCATTGAATTTAATGGCTGTCTGCAAAATAACAATGTAAAATACTTTTTTTTCCTGCACAGTTATTGATGCTCTTATTCTTCCCTGAGGGTGCACATACTGTTTCCTTCCTCTTAATTTGCTTCTATCAATGTGCAGTCAGAGTTGGACTGGGAGGCAGCGTGGCTTCATTTTCTCATTCGTCACTGAGGAAAAGACGATTTCTGCTGAGACTTTTGGAGACAGTACAGCATGTAGTACCTGTTGTTGAAACACGGGTGTTACAGCTTCGAGTCAATAATCTCAAATGGGACAACAGAATGTTAATGTAGTTAAAGGGGAATTCTGGTATTTTTAAATCTGGGCCCTATGTGTAAATATTTTGGTGTACAGAAGATTGGTCAAGAATCTGACCAGTTGACTGACTCAGTCAGCAGGCGTGATAGGTGCTGCAAAGGCTGCAATGTAAACCTCCTGGGCAACTGTGGTCTTATGCACGGCAGTCAATGTTTTTGCCACCGACAGGCTGAAACTGTTAGTTTTTCCGTGTTTTGACAACATTTCTCTACAGAAATAGAAAAATACCTTTTTGTTAAAGAGTAAACATTTTTTTGTTTAACAAGAAACAGCTGCTATGTCGCTCACGCCAACCAACACTAAATCTCGGTTGTTCTGTTGTTCCACCACCTCCGCCCCATCTTCTCGGTCAAACAGCCGGCCATTGCAGCCCGTGTCATGGCTGCCAGCTAAAGCGATCTACTGGATTGATTTCTAACTATTAGGCATTTACTCATCAAAATATGTAAACACGGGGGCCCAGTTTAAAAATAACGGAATTCCTCTCTGTTCCTCGCTGTGCCATGCTTATGTGAACTAATTGGCACAACATGTCGTCCAAACACATTTGAAGACAGAAGCGTTTATGGCTGTTCATAAAGTCCAGCCATCATACCAACCCAAAAATCATTCAACTAGGCATACTGGTGCATACTTTCAGAGGGTCTTGACTCGAAGGTGTTCATAGTTTTGCAATCATTTGTGTATCCGAAAAAAGACGTTAGTGTTTTCATGTCTACTCTCTCTTCTCTGAACACCTGGCCAGTCTCTACATAAAAATTGTCCACGCTTGTCAGATTTTGCTTACAAAAATTGTCACATTGCCACCCCTCTGATTGCGATGTCAGAAAAGTGTGGAGGGACAAGTGCTAACAACTTTTTTAGCTTTCTAAAGTTTTTGATGTAACTGTGTGCATCAGATACTCATGCATCTAATCAAAAGTGTTAGAAAAATAGAAAATGTTATAGACAATGACAGACACAAAGTGATTATTATTAATTATGAAAGTGATTGTTAGTTGCTAACATATTCAAATACATGAGATGATTCACTGTTAACAATGGTGGTTCGTCCTCAAAACAGAGAGCATTTCTGTTTAACATCCACCAGGATTTAGGATTTAGGATTTTATTAGGATCCCCATTAGCTGATGCTGAACATCGGCTACTCTTCCTGGGGTACACAGAACATAAAAGCATGACGACAGATAAGACACTTACGCAAAAACAACCACATGATGTTAAAATAACAAAGTACAACTCAAAATGGTCTTTCTCGCAAACATGTTACTACACACATTTTTATTTAAAAGCACACATATATATATAAATAAGAAGTGAATATACACAAAGAGTGGAATCTTACAAAATATTGATGTACATAGTTTTGATTATCATGATTAATATACCGTACTATTCTCAAGACAATAGATGTAAACTGAGCTTTAATTTGCGTTTATATTTGTGCGTGTTATGTACTCTTGTCCTCTCTCCTCCAGTCTCTTGATTTTCCTCTTTCTCACACCCTTGATTTGCCTCACTCACTTCAGCTCGGCTCTCACTGTGTCCTACCTGTACACTCATAATGGTCAAGCAGACGCAGATGCCGGGCGGGAGGTGGATGTGAGAACTGAGCGCAGTCAGAACCAATTCTTATCATCTCCTCCCGCAGCCACACTGACATGGCTCTCATTTTCCAAACCGTTTCCAATCTCCACCACACATCCACCCGCGCGTGGTACAGGCTCCTTTTAAAATGTAATCTGTTACGGATTACTGAGCACCCGCTCGAGATTTGACCCAGCAATATAATCCTTTGTGTTGATCTAACATAATCTGATTTCTCTCAATTACTTTGTCTCAAAAATACATGGAATATGACGCTAAATGAACAATGTACTCCGGTTACAGGCTCATTTGCATAGCATAGTTATCATATAACATTGTTGTACAATGACGCACGATCACAAGATAAGACATGATTGTGATCTTCAAGTCAAATGTGTCTCTTTGATCCAATAATTTATACATTTTTACGTATTAAAGTGACCAATTTAATATACTCAGATTACTGTAATCCTAGTACATGTTTAGTGTTATTCATCTTACCTTCACACACACACACTCAGACACACACTCACACCACAGCCACCCACTGTCTCTCCCCTGCAGTGATGTTTTTATCATCCCTCCTGCACACCAGGAGATGTCTTGAATTCGTTCTCCACTATGGCTCCTATCTGACAGCCTGATGATCTGAATCGCTGCTCTTTATCTCCCCGGGTTCGAGCCGAATCAAAGGAAGACAGAGCACTTCTAATCTGATCGCGATAACTCAGGAGACCTGTACAAAACTCAAGGACATTACAGATTTTATCCCGATAGATTCATGGGAGTAAATGTCATTTGGTCTGATCTGAGAAAATCATCATATATATGAGAGCTGGTATCAAACTCCATAATGCATACCAGACTTTCGAAGACAAATGGATTCCACACTGCAACAAGTTTGTGTCAAGTCATTCCTCATCAACTGACTCACGCAGATGTTATTGTGGTAGAGCATCAAGCCCGTTTTATATTATCATGAGGCTGGAGGCAGCATGTGCTTTTACAGACCGTGATTTTTCTTTTTACTGACTCTAATCGGGACACAAATAAGGGTCAGAGCACACAGACACAGTTTCAGATTGACAGATGCAGACTAATGGTTTTCTATTTTTAAAGCCTTACGAAACGTAATTTCTTTTCTCAGTCACTGCGAATCGCATTGGAGAAGAAGCATGTATGGAAGGTCACTAAGACGGTTATTTTTTGGTTGGTTTGGTTTATTGTGTGCATGAGGCACATGGTTTCTACTTAGTATAAAAAAAGGATTTTCACTCTAATTTTATGTCCCCAAATATCCCAAAATGAGTTATTAATGTTTTTCAATCCAGTTTTAACCAGGTATAATTAAAAAGGAAAAAAGGTAATAATCTTTTTTTTCTTTTTTTTTTATCAGTAAAGTAACAATTTTGAGACACTTTAACTCTGATTACTTCTATGCTACTTTATACCTCAACTATACTACAGTTGTACTTTTCACTTTGCTCCTATCACTAGTATTTACTTTACTGTATATCAGTCGCCCACTGTGCACCTTAAACCTAGACTGTCTCCTTATACATGCAACCTATTAAATGTATAACAGTGTTTCTCACACATATACTTTACTTGGGCGGGGCCAAGTATATTTCGCTGTCCATTTTAGCATTTCATAATATACTATCCACACTACCTGACTATCTCCTCTTAAGATACAAAGTGATATTGTGAGACAGGACGGGACAAGGCTAGCTGGTTAGCATTCTAACTTCTTTAGTAATCTCTGTAACACAACACATAAACGTCTTTGACAATATGTCAAAACAGTTAATTTTTGTGCAATAGGTTGATAATTCTAGTCTTTAGTTTTTGATCTTTTAGAATAAAAGTCTTACATGATGAACCTTTAATGTATCAGTGATAATTATGTAATACCACATATATTAAAATGACAATTGCATGACAGTTTTTCTGTAGATTGAGTCTTTAACTTTTGATACTGAAGTACGTTTTGCTGATAATACTTCTGTAAGTTTGCTTCTGGATGCAGGACAGTTACTTAGTGGATCTGAAAACTTCCTCCATCCGTTATATACAACATGCACACTAAGTTCAAATGTTAATATATGTTTGGATTGTTTTGCAGAAGTTATCTAAAGTTCAAAGCCGATATCAAGAAGAAAACTGTCAGAATACAAAACACTTGGCTGGAGCAGCTTTCATTCAGCCCGAGGGGGGGAGAGAGGATTATTAGCAGAATATTTATAGCTGTCCCAAAGCTAGAAATAATATTTCACACACACATACACATACGCACACACACATAAATACACACTATGTAACTGCAATATGTCTTGTCGCTGGAGGCAGAGTTTTTAGCAGTGACTGTGAGTAAGCTGACCTAAATATGACATCAAAGCATATCTTAAAGATTTTTTAAACAATTTATATTTTTCTCTTCATATACTGCAGTGTAATGAACTGAATTACAGTGGCCCTAGGAAGAGCAAAAATTGCGTCAGCAGTCATGAGGCGGATAAATCCTATTGGACACTAAAGCTACAGCTAACATCCAAGAATGACTAATGCTTCTGAGCTGTATAGCATCATCATTGTTTGAGTGTAATGATATTGATGACCTTCCCAAGTCTAGATTCTATTGATCTGATCTTCAAACCAATTTCAGGCCAGATAGGAGTCTATAACAGTGCCCTCGTAATGCAATATGGGATGCATGTCCCTCATTTGTCATGGTAACCAGACTTAGATGAGTTAAATATAGAGGCTTCCGGTTTAGCAGAGGAGGGTTTTAAGGTCTATTCTTAGAATTTAGAGCTGGTTTATGCACAGCAGCATGCAAGCTGCCCTCTGAATCACAGCGGATGACGACAGTTCAGGAAATAACAATATATATTTTATATAATTTATATTTTAGATGGGTTTTTTTTAAATGCATAATACACTGAAATAAAATGCATCAATCTGAAAAGACAGTTTCAAAAATCCACGCTCCAATTATTGATAAATATATAAAATTAGCATGTCAGTCATGCTCACAAAGCAATAAGAACTGCTATCATACCATCAAATGTGATTTGAAAATAGTCCGTATGAAACCTTGAATTAAATATTGAAACTAAGAAGACAAGTTTAACTTTTTTATTATACAGGAATTGATGAGAATTTGCTATAGTGAGCACAGATAGAAGAAAAACATCAGCTACAAAGAAAAATACCGATTATATACCATTGTGTACACCACTGTATACATACATTTACAGTGACATTGAGTGTTTAGTCATGTTCAGTGTTTTTTTTTTCTCTCAACGCACCGCTCCCCAGCACACTGCCAAAGATTTCTGCCTGAAAAAAATGTATATGGACACAGGCCCTAAGCACAGCACGACATTCAGAAGCTGCATACTGCAGCAACAGCCCCGTTCTTTGACTTGACAGCAGTTAATATGTAATGTCGAAGGCGAAGCAGGCATCCTTAGGCCAGCGAGACCACAGCGTCAAGCTCCTGCTACTCAAGAAATGGAAGATACGACAACAGCCAAATAACTACAGAGAGGCAGAAGAGATGGACACTAAAGCTGAAACATTCTCAATTTTTTCAGCGTAAGTCACCATACTGCACCACTCCACAATGTCACACTTGGCCCAGGCAACTTGCACATGCGGCCCTGCTCCACAGGCATACCACGCAAACCATCGGGGCGTGAAAAGGTGGACGAAACAGACTGTAGTTGTCTGTTCTGCTTCATTTGTGAGAGGGCAGGGAGGACAAATCGTAGTGTTTGTGTGTATTTTTTCTGCTGTTTAAATGTAGACTTATATGGCTAATTACAGCATATGACCGATAGTTTTTCTCTATGGCTGGAATTCTGTAATATTAATTGCCAAATTGGCCGCCATAAATAAAAAATCTAGTGTAAAATCTTAGAAATGTAATAAATTTTTACTGAAATAAAATAATCACTAGTTCCACTCCTTCTAATGAGAATATTTTCTGGCTTGCTTGGTCTTCTATGACAATAAACTTAATATGTTTTTGGACTGTCAGCCAAAACAAGATGGACTCTGAAAGCTTGTTATGGGCATTTTTTGCTATTAGCTGACATTCTATAGACCGAATGATTAATTATTCCTGAAAATTATCTGTAGGTTGACTAAAGCAGTCATTAGTCACAACCCTAAAAATTTTCCTTCCATGTCATTAATAGATTACCATTCAGCTAGAATGAAGCTCTTGTGTTTTTACAGCTGTGGGGAACAAGGGAATTACAAAACTCTTATGAGATCAAACTTAATGGACCAAGTTACAGCAAATCACAGAGTTGGAGCAGAAAGAAACAGATGTACAGAAGTGGAGTGATGACCAGCAACAACCAGCAAACAAACAGATATCTGGAGGATTTCCTATAGAATGAAGTGACAGGATACTAATGACCAATTAGAGTGAAGCTGGTAAGAATAGCCGGATCAACCATCAACACCCAGTGACAGGTGCTGCAGTGAGGGAACCCACCTACACAAGCACACTCCAACACACACACACGCACACACTGGGGCTCAGGTGTTTCTGGGACTTGCTTACACACTTGCCATGTGCCATGTGTCTGGCTGTCTCCCCTGCCAACAGCACACAACACACACGCACAAAAGCACACACTCATGCAGCCTGGGGGCAGGTTTGGAGCGCACACAAACCCATACGCACGCATGCAAACCTTACACACAGTGACACTATTATCCTCTGGCCTTGGATGCCAAAATGAGTACAGGGAAGCAGTATGCCTGTGTGTGTGTGTGTGTGTGTGTGTGAGTGTATCTACAGCATGTGTGTGTTGACAGATGATATGCTTAAAACTGACACCACCCACAGTCTCCCAGTGACAGCAGGTTTCATCACAAGGCCCAGACCTTTGTGAACTTCGATGGTAGACAGTAGATTGGGAACAAAACAATTTGTCATGGCCACCTATTCACACATAAAGCCATTGTACAGCATCTGTGATGGGAGCTTGTTTTTTCCATGTTGTAAATAATTTATCCATTGTTATCAATTATATATCAGTAGGATGTAATGTAGCTCTGTCAATGAACAAATCAGTAATTCCTCCTTGTTTGCATAAAAAACAAAAATAATTCTTCTCCTAGTCATAATACAGCAACAACTGTTTTTGGGGGACTTAAAATGGCGTTAGCGTTGATTTGAGTGATCACTGGATATTGGAAGAAATTAAATATCCAATCTGTTTGAATTCAAAATGATAAATGTTGCAAGTAAACATGGTTTTCCCTGCATGGAGGAATTTTTGGCACCCCCCAAACAGGTTTTTAGCTAACACCGAGGAAAATCAAAATGGTAAGATGTGAGAATAAAAACAGCAATTTAAATCCTCTCTACATGTTTTTTATAGCAATTTATCAGAAAACAAGCAAAACATAAACTTAAACACAATGTTGTTCACTTCTGTTGTTGTAAGCAAGATCAACAAACACAAGCGTCTTTGCCTACTCCCAATATCCAAGAAAGGGAAGACCCAGTGGATTAACTTTATATTTGATGGGAATGTCTCTACAACAACTGGAAAACTCTTAAAGGTGTGCCCTAACCATTTCACTTCAAACTGTTTTCTCAACGGGAGATGTCAAAATACAAAGCAGGACGCACTCAAGGATGGATCATTAAGTTCAACTTCGAAGCTTAGGTTAACAAAGGTTACTGTTTATTTTGTAGGTTAACCTGTTGAACTTACCACGCCAATATCAGTAATGTGGCTCATGTCTTCTGTAGCATGCTGGAGCAATATTGGAGTATTAGTATTAATTTTAGTATTATTATCGTTATTTTCAGCTCAGCTGGCTCTGTTATTAATGAGACACGAATGCTTCTCTTTGCTCTGTGATCCACGCCACATGTACCACGACAGTGACTATTGTACTTATACAATATACTTCTTCTACCAAATAATTTCCCTTTTAGTTTTGTAATACCGTGACATAATACTGTCAACGTAAAAAACAACAATCCCATGATTTCAATTTGAGATCATATCACCCACCACTACAACAGCAGTTATAGTTAACACTTGATATCATAGATGATCAGTAGATGAAGAAAAAACTTCCAAATCCATTGTGTAGCCACAGAGATACAGCTAACAGAAGTCACAACAACTGATTAAAAAAATAATGGATTCACACAAAGCTTGTGTCTGTCATGGCAACATCGGTAAAAAGAGAAGAATGTTGCATGAAAAGACAACTCAAGTGAAGCCAAACAGGGATGTTTCCATTTTTCAGTTTTTGGCCAGATATTATCCAGGCACCTTGATATATTGTATGTGCATGTGTGAGTGCGTGCACACAGTGGCCTTTGCAGTGGATTAAATAATTTGGTGAATCAAAGCAGCATTATGAGTGTCCCCTGTTCTATTTAATGAAATTGCATTTCATAATCATCGGTGGTGAGATAGTAAATTTAACCTCGAAGCAGCAATGTGATTCAGAGGCCCTTTTTACCTTGGCATTTCATCACACAGGAGAGAGAGAGGAGAGAAAGAGAGAGTTACTTGGTTCACACACATCCATTTCAGTGTTACATAATAAGACAATCTCTTCACTCTACTTTCAGGATGTCAATCAGGGATTGTGGCAAACAAACGGCTGAGAGCACAAGCTCGACTCAATTAAATGTCAAATCGTGAAACTGAGTTGAGTCTGAACGAGCTGGATAGGAAATGTTTTCCTTTCACACGCACTTTCTGCCAGGACGAGGACACATCTCGCGTATTGTTCTGCAGCAGAGGCAGGTTGATACATTAGCCAAGTGAGTAGCTGTTGGTAGCTAGAGATCTGACATGCTGGTAATTAGTTTTCCTTGGCAGACTGGAGGCAGGTGGGGATGGTTCGCTACAAGCTGACAATACCAGCTGTCAGAGTGCCAAGAACTTCAGTTTCAAGTTCCCATCCTCTCGGGTTTTTTTTCCCCATGTAGACACTTTCAGTCTCTTTTCTCGCCCCTTCTCTTTGAGACAGTGAGACACATTTCTCAGCTTCAGATGGGTTAAATATTGAGGTGTCCAGGTGGAACAGTGGTCTGAGAGGGAATTCAGATATTGGTATTAGCGGACAGTTCGAAGCCTATCAGTTCACACCTGGCAATAACAAGCATCTCAAATGACCACTTGTGATTGGATCTCACTTTCCCACTTTCTGTGCAAATAAACACGTATTTGCTTCAGTTGAATTGCCACTTAAAGCTACATTTTGTTTACAGATCAAATTTTAAATTCATGATATTTTGCATATTTTATTACATGGGTTATTTAGTGTGTTGTGTTCAATGTCATCATGTCTGTCCTGCTGTACTGTGAGGTCATCAAGACAAGTCCTGAACAACTTTTAGTGTGATGGAAATAAAGTCAGTTCAATCTTGACATAAGCAGATACTGTAGCAATATTTAGCCAGGAGGGTTTATGTTAATAATAAGCGAGTTAGTGACAGCTTTATGTAAAGCAAATAGTTAAAGAACAGAAATATTAACAAAAAAACTCTAGAAACTATTATCACAAATCTTAAGTATATTTTCAATATCATTACATGTATCATAAATGCAAACGTACACATGTAAAATAATCTAAAGTAATCAGATTTTTAAAATTTTAAAATATCTTGTATTATGTCTATATACTGTATTTAAGTTGGTACCACTTTCTAACAAGGCACCTGTGTACAGGGCTTAGAAGTGTATCTTTATTCATCGTTAATTAATTATTTACTTATGCTTAATAGGTGACCGATTTGCCACAATTAAGACATTTTTTTGGGAAGCCATTCTTGAAAATTAAGAAACATTTTGGTTTATAACTAATTCATGACGTATTATTGAAAGATTTATTAATCGTTAAGGTTGCTTATAAACCCTTTGTAAACTGTGACTTATTTGATTTGTACATATAGTAAAAAAAGGTTAATGGTTATCTCCAATAACACTTTAATTAATATACTGTATGTAGAGTATATACTATAAGAAGCAGATAAAAGTGCAGAGTATCCGTGGATCAGATGTAACGGGCCAGTCTGTGTCAGATTTACAATGCTGTTCCTTTTATCCCCCTCAGTGTTGTCCCTACAGACTTGCAATACTGCATTTAATCCTTAGAAGACATAAGACTGTGGTGACCTTTGTTACAAATCCATAATTCCACACAATCCAAACCAGCATTGGTGTAATCCATCTTATTTGATAGCAAAAACAGCCAAGAGTGGGGGACCGAAAGACAGCGAGACAGTTACAGTAGAAAAATGGGAATGAAGGGGTGATGGGGGAGAGAAATACAAAAAGGTTGATCTATTTCAGGCCTGGTAATCTGTCTAGAACACACAACGTCAGCGACGCCACATGTGTCTTCACATGTCACCATGACACTGTGAAGGAAATAGCGGTGCACTCAGTGGTGGGGATGAGCTAGAAAGGAAAATAGATCGGAGAAATCAATGGATGCAGGAGCTTTTCTTAGCATGGACTCACTTCACAGACCTGCAGCACACAACATGGAGCAGCTGCAGGTGTGTGTGTGTGTGTGTGTTCGTATGAGAGAGACAGAGAAGGAAACAATGATGTAGGTGTAATTCAGTCGTACACTGCTACAGCTATGCTGTACCTGTGGAACAACTAACAGGCATTTCTGTACATTGGGGAATTCAGAGTCCACTGACATTAAAGGAGAGATAGGGGATGCATGGTGGGTGGTCCGAGGTCGATGTGTGTGACAGATGAACCGTGAACCTTTGGTATTCTCACATCAAGAACATCATCGCTGGGACCTGGAGAGAATAAATGCTAAGAATAAAATGTGGAGCAACTCCCCTGGTGGATGGTCTGTGTGGAAAATAGAGCAAATGAACACAGACAGTGACATTCAAAAGAGTGTGACTTTGACAGGGTTACGATCGCCAGCACTCGCCAATCCTCAGTAGCTCATCTCTTAATATTTACTCTGGATTTAGATGATTAAACTCTTACAGGTGATTAGAAAAGAGCGTTTGTAAACAAATGAATTTGTAATAAGTCGTGGCTACTAACACAAAACAAAATTAATAAAAATTGGTCAGGGTTTTGCCCTGTTCTGGCAGAAAAGGGAGGTAAATACAGATTTAATCTCTTTTGATTCATATAAAATCCAGTACCTTAGTCAGTGAGGACTTCCTGGATGAGAAGCAGCACAGGGGAGGCTCTTTATAGAGTGCGGGAGACATGAGATTGAGCAGACTCATCCGTATTGGCTGAGCTCTGTCATGCAAATTTCCATTCTTGGATTCACAAATATGAGCGACTATGCCTATAGAGCCCTTAAGCTGCTTTTCATCTTCATTTTTTCTGCCAGAATTGCAAGGCATATCAACAATGGATGTTTTGAATGGTGTTAAAGTTCTCTCTCTAAAGTTTTTACTGAAGGATTGTAATGCCGCATCGGACTCGGAGGCCCTGTCCTAACCTTCCTGCCCTCAATGGAGGGAATCAATTATTTGTTCAGAGAGGAATGAATGGAAGGATAGCTCATACTAGCTTTATGAAGACGATGGTGAAATGACTAACTGATCTGACCTCATCAGGGGTTAAGGTTATTCAATAACTTTTCCAGCTAGTCTAGTTCACTCTATGTGGACTGCAACTACTAGTTACAACCTAATACCAAATTACACTTGTATGTAAGCAAAAAATTGACTCCCCTGACCCTGTCACATTCCCATACTTGGCCCTACACTGCCCTACCATTCATGTGCATATTGTGTCTTGTGGACGCATTTTGCAGACATACAAACCCATAGCATACTAATACATCTCACATGATAAGGAGCAGGTGTGGTTTAAGGAAGTGAATGTTGTATATGATATTTATCAAATCTTCACTATTAGGACAGAAATACTGAATGCAGACAGTATTCGTCATTTGTCACAATCCTCAATCCTAAAATTTCACAATAAGACTTCTATAATAAGAGAGACGTACTGCTTAACACCAAGGGCGGATTCTGATACCCAAATCTGTTTAAGCTGATCCAATCCTGACTGGCTTTCACTGTGGATGAGTGTAAAATGATGAAGTCTTTCACTGCACCGTTTCTCTGTTGGATCTCTCAAAGTAGTACAAGAAAATTATCTTGCTCATCCAGAACTATAATCCATCTTTTTTCCGGACAATGCTCCTCCTGGATTCGACTGACGGTGTCCCGGAGAACCACGAGCAAATGAAGCACCGTGAACTCAATCCAAACCAATCATCCCAAACAGCCCGGTCGTTAGCCACCCCAGATGTTAATACATGCTGCTCATTTGCATATGGTAATGAGGGAGATGATTCAAAAAGCGAAATAAGGGGTTAGTACTCGTTTCTGTCTGTATTCATGTAATTTGTGAGAGTTTGTCATCTCGCTCAGAGCTGGAACTATTCTTTCTTTGTGTTCTTTAATAAGTGTGGATCTCCCTCGGGAGGCGAGCCTGCAGACTACACATGCAATCTCAAAAAGATTAATGCAATTGTGTGCTTCTAGTATATGTACTGTATCTGCACAGCGGGATGTTTTCTCAGAGAGGCATTTTGTTTCCTGAAGATAACATGGAATATTCAATGGAGCCAACATCAAATCGCATGGTAGACAGAATTAAATTGATTCAGGAGCTGGCTGGTGAACAGAACGCTGGTTTTTGTTCTAGCTGCGTTGGGTTTTATGCCATCAAGCGCGATGTCCATTGATTTTTGATTTTACCCGTCCGTGTCACAGTTACGCCTAACGAGCACGGAGAAAGCACGAGTTCAAAAATTGTGCTTTTTTTCTTTTGGGTGAGAGGCTTTCAGCGGGGTTAGATGTTAACATTGGATTCCTAAGAGAGGCCAAAGTCATTTCCTGCAGGAAGAAATAAGGCAAAAAAGGGCTGATGAGCATAAAGCATTTTGGGCTTTTTTGAAAGTACCCTATGTCAGAATATGGGACAGTCAGTCAAGCTTGTTGCACTTATTCAAACTATGCTTTATCATGACCCTGCCACTCAGAGAGTGAATGAAAGCCATCTTCCTAATAAAGACAGTACATTATTCACAACTCTCTGGAGGGCTTGCTGCTTCTCTGCCTTGATGAAAAGATGCTACCTTGGCAAATGACAAAGTGAGTTTCTTTTTTAGACTCTGCTGCCGTCACTCAATTATACACTGTCTTTTCAATAGAGGTCTTTGTGAAGCCTCAGCTCTAATGCAACACATTCATACTCCTTTGCTTTGAAGGGAATGCAGTCGTTTCTGTATGTTCGCTGTTTTTTTTTTAATAATCCGTCGTGGTGAATTCAGGTGACTATCCCTCATGTGAAAACAAAGCGTTGTTTACTTCTTTCTCTTTCAAGGGCGTTTAGTCTGCTTTCGTTGGTGAGTTTTGAGCAAACATGTCTCCCCTGGGAAGTATTTTTCAAAAGTGGCTGTCCTCGGAAATTCATAAGTGGATATGCTGAAGGACATGACATGTTATACAAACATGACAGTTTAGGGGGAAAAAAGCCGACCGCTGTGAGTCAACAGTTATTGAAAGAGTCGCTGTCGTGTTGCGTGATCCATTTTTATTGATGCTTTATATTGATACGCTGGTGTGTGTTTACTTGCAGATGAAGACTGTCCTTACTGACAAACAGGATTGTCATTGTTTAATCTATATATGTATTCATGTAATGTTTGCTGACACCCTGCTTTTGCTTTAAAATATACATTGTACAGTACATGTAAAAGAAAATGCTCACTTTTACCTGTAATGTCAATAATGCTGGAGAGGAAGGTCATTCACAAGGACTGCAATCTTTTCTCTTTAAATAATCATTTCTCTGCTACCTCAAAGGCAGGTGAGACAAGCCTGAAAAGATCTCAATTCTTGTCGAATTGACTGTGATTATAATGGAGAATGACTGGGATTCAATCTGCTGAAATCAAAACTCTGACGTCAATAAAAATCTCGGATACCAGGCAACAGCAGCAACAAAGAAAAATAGAAATATTGCATCATAAGAAACTGCTGGAATGGACCACTCAAATACTGTTTCCATGGTAAAAGCACCACTCTCTGCTGCATGGCATTGACTGACAGCTGCGCCCGCCTGGCATGTCACCAAGTATCATTTAGGAAGCTATATTTTCTGCCTCCGTCCTACTTTCTAGTAAACACAAATTGATCTATGATTATATGCTGGCAAACAATTAATCACACAAGCACACACTTAAGAGCCTCGTACACCAGTTTGTTTTGCTCACTGTGCATTTAGTGTATTGGTGGTTCTATCAATAGTAAAGTGCGCCATGCCTCCACCTCGAAACAGTCTTTTAGACTCTCAGTAGGAAGCGACGGGAGACTGTGCCTCACACGGAGCACTCAGATGGACCATCAGCCCCCTACTGATGGACATGCAGTGACTTCATACTCCGAGGAAAGCTCACAATCGAAAACATCAGCCTCTCTGTTGTCCCAATAAATATTATGTTTAAGTACAAGCTAAAGCAAAGGGCAAGAGAAATCACGAAAAACTTGATCTGACTCAATAAAACAAGTCTGTTTTCTTGAGCATTTTGATGACAAGAACATAATTTGTCATATTTTTTGTGCTTTTTTCCAAACAAGCTTGTTGATTGAGAAAAATCAAATGGTAACAAGTTTTCAAAGGTGTTACTTTATCTATTTTTTTTTCGATTTGAATCAGCGAAATGAATCCGGTGGTTTTCTGATTGAGGTTTAATTCACACTGTGAGCAGCAGCCACTGGCTCATCACTGAAAAGGTAAAAAAATATATATATATATTTTGCAGCTGGTAGAAATTAAGATAATGAATGCACAGAGGAAGCCAACATGAATATTTGTGACTCACATCACACCACTGTACAGTAAATACATATCTAAGCGTCTAGTGTGGCTGTGTTAGTGAATAATATCACATATGGGTATACATATTAATAGAAATGTGCTCTAAACATAATGATCATAATTGCTTTTTGAGGATTCTGCTGACTCAGGCTTGTGTCATTAATGAACTAATGGTAGATTTCTAATCAACACTAAGTAGTCAGTTTAATAACACGATGACCTACTTGACTTGAACGGACATAAAATGGTAAGTATTGGTAGCAAGATAATCGAACATAGCTTAGTCCCAACTTAGTGAAGTGCAACAGTTGAAGGGGCACAAAACTAGTACACAATGTGCTTTTAAAAAAAGGCGAAATTATGTTTATGTAGTACTTATTTGTTTTGACAATGACATTTTGCAGGAAATGTGACTGCTTTAGGCCTGCAAATAACGATTCCTATTACTATTGATTGATCTGACAATTCTTCTTCTCACGTAATCGATTCAGTTAGTCTATAAAATGTTAAATTAGCAATTACAATTTCTCAGAGGCTACGGCTATGTCTTCAGTTTTCCTGTTTCTCTAACAGTCTAAGACTTTATTTTTATTTTTTAGAAGAGAAGCTGTAGCCCATTAATATTTGGCCTTTATTCTTAAATAATGACTGAGGCAATGTGATTGTGATGTTGGGCTATTTAAATAAAACAGACTTGACTTTCTGCAGATGATTCATTAAAAACTTCTCCTCAATACCTTGATTAAAAAACATAATTTGGGCAGCATTATGTTTCCCTCAAAATGTATTTCCTGTTGCAAATTAGTTTTATATAACAGTAAGTTCTAGGAGATATGGTTGAGTGAGGAAATAATGATTAGGTAGTCAGCTCAGGATCTGTTTTAAAACATCTAGTATGGTTGCAACGGTATGAAATTTCTTTGTATTTTCACAGATTTTACAGTAACCATCCCAGACAATATCACGGTTTCACGGTATCACAGTATTCGGTATTACACAATTGTTATTATTATGACCCTTAAAGATATGAAATAAGGTTTTTTCTTTGAACAAAGACATGAAACTTGATATAAATGTGGAATATTTTAATGATACTAACTAATGTTGATAAGCAAATATACATGGTATGATAATTATCAATTTTCATATCAGAATATACCTTGAAACCGGTATATCAGCACCACCCTACCATCTAGCAGTCTGTATAAAGTGGCTTATTAACTACTGTATGGTACTTGATTGAGGAACTACATGTTAGCATTTGTATTTAATACAGTAGCAGTTATTTGCTGATTTGTTCCTTCCTTATTCAGTATTTTGTAACCTTAATGTAAACAACTGAATAGTTAACTTCCTCAGGATTGACCTTATGTACTTACATGGGGTTTTTACACATCTATCATTACACATGCAATGTCAGAAAATCCTCTGTGTCGTACGCAGCGTAGTCATGAATCATTCTGTGAGCACATCACATAAATAACACATTGATTACAACTAAGCCTACATCATGAGCTTAAGCCTGTGAGGTGAATTCTTTTTAATAGTTTTTTTCACTCTCCGGGCTTAATTACACATGCATAATGCCTGCTATTTATTATGCATCTATTTTTGTCAATTAGCGATAATGAAACACTATGAGGTAAGATTATGTGGAGCCAACAGAGCGTAGTGGTGTTTATCTCGCTGCAGAGATAAGGGAGAAGCATTTCAGGGGAAAATGTGAGCTGCCAAAGAAGAAGCAGTGATGGGAAAGAGTCACGGTTGGAATAACACTAGTGGGAAATATTTAGGGCGCAGACAGAGAGCTGAACCAGTGTGCAACATCGCCCCTCTGTTGCAACAGAGCGCTCATGTTTATTCATTTTGGCATCATGGCCAAGAGGTCAACAGAGGTGTGTTTACAGAAATTCCCTAATTCCCATAGTAGTATGCTGGCAAGAGATACTATCATAATACAAGGAGGCTACCAAGTTCAAGCCCTCAGAGGTCTCTTAATCTAATAGCTAATTTGCCAGAATTAGCATAAAATTATATCATCTACGTTTTTGAAGTGCCTTTGAAACACTTTGTTTGCATAGCTGAAATGCTTTGTTTAAATACACTGTTTAAACACTCACACGACCTTTGGCTGACCTCAAACATTCAGACTAACAACTGCTGATGTGACCTTTGAGCTCTCAGTTGACAAGGGCAGATCTGAAGCGGCTTCACCTGGCTACACCCCCCCACCCATACCATAGATATAGCACAATGGGCCATTGGTTATTTTGGACAAATGTCACCCTCCCTGCAGCCAACCGTGTCAAACCCCCCCCCCACCCGACAGTCAGGAAGTGCGAGTTCACCGCGAGGTGCTCGCATCACTCTGATTCTCCTCTGAACCCTGCAGCATCAAAACACTTCACACCTTGCTGCGTGGTTAGCTTCACACGCATTGAATACAGTAAACTTTCAATTAAAAAAACACACAAAACGTTCATGCATGAATCCACACGTCCCTCTAAATACAACACTTGCAGGCACAAAACCCCATCTCTGATATCTACACCGACATCACCCACCCTCTAGCAGCACCGTCTTTCTTCAAATGTCATATGTGAAGTGCTTGCGTCCTGGGGACAATGAGGGGTATAGGGTTTCCTGGCAAGACTTAGCAGCACCCAAACTTAGAACTGACTCCCTAAGGATGTTGGTATGTGTGTGTATGTGTGTGTGTGTGTGTTCATCTGTTGATAGGTGGGAGATACACCGAACAGTAAAATTAGCTTCTTGCCAACAGCCTTTGACAGTATGTTCCAGTTATATCCTTCATGTGTTACGGAGGTTAGAATACCAGACCACCACTCGCACAGATACCACATTTAATGTTAAGAAATACTTGTTCAGTATGCTGAATGAGGATATTTATAGGTCTGATGCCAGCAAATTTAATTTTAAGTCCCTAGAAATACTAAACTAGAGTTCTCCCTTTCCTCCTCTTCATCCTGGCTTTGAAGTGATCCCTTATTAACAAAACTCATAATCCAGTCTTTTTGGAGTTATTTTTAACAATTCAACAGAAGAGAGTGAAACACTGTACCAACAAGGGCCCTGTTCACATTTGGTATCAACATGCATACCGAGTGATCTGACCACAAGTGGACGGCTTTGAGTACAGGTGTGAACACCCCCCAGGTCGCATTGAGGACGCGTTTGAGATCCGATTGCACCACATTTGGAGATGGTGTGCGCCACTTGTGACCATGTGTCCTGGGCCGCATTGAAGGCCCGCCTACTCAACTGACGTCCTCCATGGAACAAGAAGAAACTAGATGACAATATTTTAATTGTCAAATTTTACTGTAAATAGCAACTAATAAAGACATATGACTCACTCGATTTGAAAAAAAAAAAAAAGCTTTTGGGGATGATTTTAAATGCTTTCAGTTCAAACAAGCTAAGCCAACTAATGTAAGCAGGTGCAGCAGAGAGGGACACATAAATAAAAGATGGGCTTCACACACACCACTGTTATGTTCCCACAGGGTGTATGTCCTCACCACAGATAACACTGATTTATGTGCTGATATTAATAATGACCTTTGGGGAAAATAATGGCAGTATGTGGTAAGAGCTTTCAAATCATTATTGAGCCTTTTGGCAGAATCAAATAAGCAGCAAACTCGCCTCCAGTCTCTGCTCAGGTTTTCTGGGCTATAAATGATCAGTAAGTATTTTTCGGCCTTCTCTTCTATCTCTTCTCTCTTCTTCCTCTTAAATACACTCATGTACCTAATCTTTCAATCACACAGATCTGTCAGTGTCACTCCTAAGCTGGTTAAGCACCATGAGACCGAGAGCTTACAACCTGAACCCTCTAAAAGACACAAGAGGGCTTTGATTTATGTGAAAATGGCAACAAAATGACTGAGGTGATGCTTTTTCATCTCACTGAAGTCCCTGCTGTTTATGATGGCTGTAATGATCGATGGCGGGGAAATTACAAGATTCACTCATGTTCATATATGGTTATGACTCACATCAAGCTTTATCACAGAATATCTTGCTTGTAAATAGATGAGATTGTGGAGAATGTCAGAGTGTGAGAAACAAAACAACTGCCAAATTACACAGAGCAGGAACACAACTCTGTGTAAGCTTATCATAAAATACTGTGGGTGGTCCATTTGTTTGGAGGCACCGATACCTTCCTTTTAAGGCAGTCTGGGTCTGGATGTATAATCCACATCAGTTTTTTTAATTAACAGCTATTGCAGCAGCCTAAACAAACAGAAGCAACTGGGCAAAGGTGCCAAAACCCTTTTAAAACAAATAAAACAGGTTGGATGTTAAAGACCTGGTCTGCATATTGATGAAGTTATCATGTTTATGTGACACCGTAAGCCCACTTTAAGTCATAGTGAGGCAGCACAATTATTCATATAATTACTGTTAAAGTTTTTCACTTCCATAATTATTAATTACACTTGATGTGTTGAGATACTTTACTCTGTGTTCAGCGTTCCGACCAGCCACTTCCTATTCGGTCACAATCTAAAATGTCCGAGTGCAAAAAAAACATGTTGATCCTAAAAATGTATTAAAAAAAGAAGAAGAAATAACTTAATTGTTATAGACATAACAGCACACATTGAATCAGAGATTGCATTTCCTTGAATGTGATGATGTTCCTGTGACAAAAGACTGGAATTTACTACAAATATTGAGCACAAGGGCTGTGGATTAAACATGCATGCCTCTGCACACAGATTCTAGACACAGGATGTGGTCTACCAACTGTCAGTAAACGCTAAGTGAGCCAGACTGTAGGACAACAGAGAGTGCACGGCAGGCTGTGTGGGCAATTTCAGAGAGAAAGGTCCTTGAGCATACAGTAATAAATGTGCACAAAAATCTTAGGATGACTGTTCCAGTAGCATGTGAGATTAAGACGGACACACAACTGTGACTTCACCCATTGGTTTGAGGACTATAGCTCTTTGATGTCTCGAGTTTGGCATTACGGTCGTTGCCATCTTGTTTTTTGAGGAGTGAGAAGTGACTATAATTGCACAAGAGAGTGGAGCTGGGGCGGATGTCCTGATCTGATCTGGCAGAGAACCCAAGGACACGTGAGGGTAGTGACTTCTCAACCACAAGGTAGAAAACTAACATCAAGCTGTATTGAAGAAGACTTGAAACCAGCGACTGAGACACTAGTGACTGAGGAAATAAATCAAGTGAGAAGTAGGGCCGTTTTCTCATAAGCTTACATACAGACAGACGTCTTTTCGAAACCAGTGGAGTCACCCCCTGCTGGCCATTAGACGAAAATGCAGGTTTAAGGCAGTGGTTTCACTTTTCATAACTGCAAAGCGCTGTCCGTATTTAATACAGTCATTGGACTACACACATGATCCACAGGTTTAGGAGATAATGAAGACCACACCTGTGATGATGAAAAACAAACGAAGGCACGCCAAAGTAAAACAGACACACACAACTTATCCCAACCGCTCAACTAATGCCACAGTCAGTTTTGCCGGTTCTGTGAGCTCGCCAAGCAAATTAATTATATCACTACGTGCCCTGAGGTGAAATATATAGAGCGGGATTCAAAATGGAGGCACATTTGAAGCTTCTTCCCCTTTAAACTGGTGAGCTTAGGAAACTACCATTTTAAAACACTACAGCCCGCAACGCACATTTTACAGCTTACAGCCGCCCTGCAGGTAAAGTGGCACTCATGTAATAAAAGCTGCTTTTCAAAGTGATGTGGTATTCCATAAGAAGATGTGGCTTAAATATAGCACACTCGAAATCACTAAAATTGAATGCCAATTGCACTCACCTGAGACCCTGTTGCCCTCTCTCTGCCTCTGTCCTCTTGTCTCTGCCCTCCTACTGCCACTGGGTTTTCTGCACATAATAGATTTTTATAACAATATAGTCATATACAGCAAAAACAGAGTGCCATAACTGTTTTATTTTCTTTAGCTATTGAACTGTATTGATGATTGAATGGTTGATAAGAAAGGACATTAGCATTATCATCATGAGACACCAATTATGCTGGCTTCCATAAATTATAAAGGCTGATAAGAAAATATGAAATCACGAAGCATCTGCTGTTAAATATGTGTACATCATGGAAACCTCCCTAATAATTTGGGAAAGAAAACTCGCTTTGAAAACTTACCTGAGCACCTGCAGCTCCACCTGCCTCCTCTGGCGCTGGCTCCATGGATCTTCCGACGCTTAGCTAAAAATAAAGCAAGCTAGCGTTAGCATTAGCTTACTATTGACATTGTATTTGTCGTTATTTTACAGCTAACGCGTCTTCTTCCGTGGACAAGTGCCTTGCTACCACAGTTAGAGTGTTTTTTAACGTGTTAATTAAGGCTTAACTTACCTTATAAAACGGCAACGTTGGTTGAAAATATGAAACCAAGGGCAGCTAATGCTCACATGCTAATTAGCTAGCCGCAATTAAACGTAGTTCAAGATGGCGCACTTCCGGTTAGCTAGCATTGGTAAGGTTGACTAAAATCACCTGGATTCATGTTTTCAGAGGTATAATACAGCTGTAGGAAGTAATTAGATGATATAAGGAACAAATTTCAGGTGGGTGGATTTTTAAATTTTAAATGAAGTAGAAATACACAAGCATTATCAGCAAAAACTAGCAAAAACTATTCAAAGTAAGCAGCATTTTTATGTGGCTAAACACTGATTGAGGATATGTAATATGTACTGTTGGGTTATAAAGTATGGGTTTTTTTCCATTAAAGTAGACAGTATATGTAATAATATACAATATAACCTTGTGAAATGTAGCGGAGTAGCAGTCTAAAGTGACATTAAGTGAAAATAATCAAGTAGCCTACAGTACAAACTTGCAGTCGGCCTGCTCGACTGAATAAACCATACGGCGCACTGTATATAGAACAGTAGCTCTGTCCCTGGGGTCTTGTGTTGGGAGCTGGAGGGTGGCCTGTTCAACATCAACTCGCATCATGTTATGGAGTGTGAGCTGGAAGCTGGAGAGGTGCCAGATCACCTCCTGGGCACTGCTGAGATGCCCTTGAGCAAGGCACCCGAACTCCTAACAGCTTGAAGTGCTGACTGTGTGGCCCTGCCTGTCACTCTGACGTCCCGTCACTTATACACTACATCAGTGCTTTCTTGGGTTATGTGCTGAATCATACGCGATGTGTTGTGTATCTAAATAACTAAAAACATGTGAACCATCCTGTCACACGTTTATTAAAGTAATACTGTTAAATTAATAATAGCCAGTCTGTTGTATAAGTACTAATTTCATTCAGAGCGGTTACTGAGGCTGTTCACAGTAATTCAAGCTCCAGAATTGTAATGATGATTTAATTGCTCTCACATTGTTATTAACTCTTATGTTCTGCGCCTCGAATAGAAATCTGCTTAACACATTATCTCACCATTTCATTTCTTGTTCTCGTATTTGCTTTTCGCCTATCTCCTCCTTTTTATTTACCATATTCACCATTCCTGTTCTGTATACGTGCTTTTCAACCAACTAGAGATGCAGCGTGACAGACTGTCAGTACTGTATGTTGCATTGCAGTATGAGCGTGGCACGTGGTTTATACAAGTCAGACAAAAGGGGACGATGGGTTTCTCAGCGCCTCGGGGAAACTGTCACTAGCATTACGTACACTTGTGTCCAACCGTGTGACATGTGAGATGTTGTCGATAAAGCTGCGCTACCGGATAATTTTAGCAATACTGAAGCCGAATAAATCAGTTCCTATCGATCACAGAGACATCATGTTACATGAGGAAAAGTGAGGGTATGACCGAAATAGAAATAGCCTCATTTACTGTACAGTCGGGATCACTCTCTAGGGGGATTTTCACTTTGCTTTTCAAACTAGTCAGTCAATACTGTGAGAGGGGAAAAATATGCAGATATCATGTGTGAATGACGGGAATAACAATGAGCTCCAAAGTCTTTTAAAACCAACAAGAAGATGTGACGGACACCACATCTGGTGGCAGTGGGGAGAACAGGTCTGTGATTGATTATACTGGGACATTAATGGTCACTGTTCGATAGCCATGTTCGCAACAATGAGAGGCGCTTTGGACAACACACACATATCAATAACTCTGTGTGTGAGTGTGAGTATATAGGGGAGAAAATGAGACCGAGAGGAGGGCGGGTGGACGTAAGAAGGGAGGGTGAAGGATTGATTTTCGTCCTTCCTCTTCCCTGCTCCACTCTGTCTCCTGATCTTTATGAACTTGCATCTCTGTCCCCCCCCCCCCCCCCCCCGTTGTCTCTTTCCAACACCTCATTCCTACGGCGAGAGGAGCTGAGAGGAGGTATTTGTCCAAAAAAAAAATATCCTGATGAATGGTTGTCCTTCCCCTTCCCTGTGGATGTGGAGGGGGGGGGGGGGGGGTCTGTGCTGAGAAAGACAGAGCACAGGGGTTGGGCAAGGAGTGCGACAGTGGCTAAAAATAACCCTGTGTGTAGGCTATGTGTGTGTGTGTGTGTGTGGAGTCTAATCAGAGCCAATCTTACCCCTGCGCACAAACACATCCAAATCACATACACAAACACAACCAAACACATTTGAATACCCTTATTAAAAAATCGCCCCCCCTCCGTCCCTGACACACGCATGTGAGTGCTGATCACACTGACTTTCCTCTGGTTGCTGCTGCTGCTGCTGCTGCTGCCCATGCGTCTCCTCCACAGGGCATTTCACTGCACTCTCTGGAACCAGAAGAGACAAGCCCCCATGTTCTGACTCGGGGCTGAGGCTTCCAGCTCAGACAGAATTAACCAACTCTCTCTCTCTCTTGGTGTTTTTTCGTCTCTCTCCACCCCCGTCCACTTGCCTTCAGTCCGTTTATCTAAAACCAGAATGTAATTCATTCCGCGTTGAGTTCAAATTAGAAAAATTCACCTTGTATTAACTCATGTGCTCACACACACACACACACACACACACACACCGAGTTTTTTTTTTTCCTGCTCAGGGCCAAGTGCAGCCAAGCCAAGCCAAGCCAGGCCAGAGTCCATGCCAGGAGCAGCGCTGATAAAACATTCCCCCTCGTAGACTCCCAACACAGCAACATGTCACGGCAGATGGTGTGACATTCAGCCTCTGTCAACAGGACAGAGGGGGGGGGACACAGAGACAAGCACAAGAGGACATAAGAGGCAGTGATGGAGGAGAAGAGAGAGGAAGAGAATCAGGTGAGAGCAGGAACACTAGAGAGAGAGTTGATGTTGAGTCAGAGCGCCACCATGTGGACCACGTGCACCAGCCTGCGGGGCTGCTGCAGAGCCGTGCAGGCAGAGGAAGAGACATGGCATCGATTTTCCACACAGTCAACAAAATGATTTTTGCCATGCAGGGTAAATACACAGCCTCCCATAGTAATTTCTCCAAAATACACACATACATGCACAGTCACACACTCATAACCAAATCCCTGCAGAGCTCTACCTGGCAACGGCATACAAACAGGATTTTTTTTTTTTTTTTTCCCCTCTCTCTGTCTCGCACAAAACAACATCCATGCCTGTCTCAAAAGCCTGTCTTTTTATGTCTGGATGTGAAAATGAAGACACAAATTCCTAAAAATGTAACATGATATGTGCTGTTAACAAGAACCAGCCCCGGCTCAGTGAGCACTAGCAGGAAATGTGCTGTGAGCTGTACAGATTAATCAGCATAAATTAAGTCAGCCACCAAACCCCAGCCATGTTGAACTACATTTGTTTGTTTTTTTTGCATCTCCACATCTAAATTTTTTTTCAAAAATAATCCCTGTGTGGGTGGCTGGCTGGCTGGGCTGGCTAAAAGCACCTATCATGTGGCTGTGACGTCCTCGGTTTGATTCCAGACGAGGACCTTTGTCACATGTAATTTGCCTCTCTCTCTCTTTCTGTCTCTAAGCTACCAAAAAAAACCACGAGGATTACAAAACGTGATACTTTTTATGCCTCACCTATGATCACAGGCCTTAGATAGGAATCATGAGTGTAGACACAAGCTGCAAAAAATGAGCTTTTTTCCATGGAGGGATGGTGCTTATACCCGCCCATCCAGCATGTATATGCCTGTGCTTGTTTAAAGCAACATTATGTAACAATTTTACCTTAAAATAACAGCTTTAAAATCATTTTTGATGGTACACTGTCTTGTAATAGGGAGAACGCTGTCTCTGCCAGTTTTCCCTCTGATGGTGTCCTGATGATCAGGTAGCTTTACCTGTTGCTAAACAACCGCTAACTGCTGCTAACTGTAGCTGCCATTGCCTAGTTAGCTCATCCGACATATTGTTGGTAATATTGTCACCTTGGATTATGACAGCGGTGCACTAAGAAAACTGTGGGGGTGCCAAATCAACGGGCAAACAATACCAATTCCTACATAATGTTGCTTTAAAATGAAGAGACAGGAAGAGATAAAGTTCGATGGAGAAAAAAGAGCGGAGTGGTTGGATCATTTTCAAGTTTTAACAATAATTAAAATAATTAATAGTCAAGCTGCCTCAGGTGATCTCACCATGCTACCACCAGCATGCTTACATGCGCACAGTGGTAATGCTAACATGCTGATGCTTATCAGGTATAATCAGCAGGCGTTTGGAGGGTTAGCCCAGTCACCAGGATATAACGTAAACGTTTCTCCAAACCACAGATCCGTCCAAGGTTGACATTTGCACCAAATGTGGCATAAATGTTTATTAGCCATCTTTCACATCAGGAGATGGAGAGAATGGTGGTGGTCCAACTCCATTTCAGGTATTTTAAAGGACACCAGGGGACATTTCCAGCCTTTCTGTAGCAAAACCGGCTATTTTTCATGGGAAGTCAGACCATGTTCAGCACCATGCATTTTACGCCAAACCATTATTTTTTCCTAACCCGAACCAAGTGGTTTTGATGCATAAATGTAACCAGAGCACAACACTGGGACAACAGAGAAATAGAAAATGTAACCTTAATTAACGCAAACTTGCAACATATGTTAAACTTTCAACATGATGACAGTGTAAGATGAAAAGCTGTTGTTCATTGAAGGTACCACAATTCATCCTGACAGGGACAAGGGTACAAAATTCCATCTGTTAGTTGTTGAGATATTTCACACAGACCCACAAATGAAGTGTTTTAGATAAATTGTCTGGGAACTATGAATATTTGTACAAAATCTTGTCCCAATCCATCATTTAGATGTTGAGATATCTGAGTTTGGAACACGGACTGACCGACTGAATGATATGAAACAGATATTGCTTCACCTCTCAGTCCTTTCCCCCTCTTTTCCTCCATCTGCTCCCCTCGGCCCTCTTGAAGAGCCAAAACAAATGCTCTTGATTAGATTTTAATTTGACTAATGTAATGTCTCAGATTAATAAAGTCTGTTCATCGATTTGAGTCATGCGCAGCAGGGGGCTTGTTCTGGCCCCCTAGTGGGTGACAGAGAGCGAGGTGTGTGTCTCTGCGTTCGTGTGTGTGTTGTAATTGCAGTGCACGGGCCTCATTAGCATTTTAGCAGCGAGCCTGACGGGGAGGCAGACTCACAAGATTGGCTAATGACACAGATGAGATAATTTACAGAGAGGGTGAGGGTGACGGGTTTTTTTCAGGCTTACGCAATGTGTGTGATCTCAATGTTCCTCCCCCCCATGCCCTCCATACACACATAATTTAAAAGGGACATTGGAGGTAAATGCCAACCCGAGGCAATTAGTACAAACAGTGCAGATTGACTCTGACTGGAGCCACATCGGACCATATAATCCATCCGGTATTTTAACATAACTTGGTATTAAAAAGGTTTTTACGCCGTGCGAAATGCGGCGTTGCCTCCAGTGCAGTGAGTTGGCATTAAAGCTGGGCAACAGACAAAAAATAATTTTAAAAAAGGGAACAGAAACAAACAGAAAAAGCCCTGGAGTGAAAATGTTGCCAGCAGGACACTCAGTGGAAATGTGTGACCACATTAATTAGCTAATAACTGCAACCGCTGCAGCAGTTATGGTACATTTAACCTTTAATTGGGTGTTTTTTTCAAAAAAGTCTTTAGCAACCTGGCATGTAACGACTAGCACTGTGTTAAAATCATATGGCTTTTAACCTGTTAGATGTCAGATAAAGTAACCATTACTTTAATCAGTGAGCCTTATAATTGATGGTGTGCAGATTTTTCTAAACCTTCACGGTGCCAGGCTAGCTGTTTTCCCCTGTTTCCAGTCCTTATGCTAAGCCAAGTATAGCCTACTGAGCCCTGGTTGTAGCTTCATATCTAACAGAGAGACCTGTCAGTGGTATAAATCTTCTTATCTCTTTGTGTGTGTAATCCCAAAATGTCAAACTAAATATTACATGAGCAAGTTTTTTGGGCATGGGTTAGATGACTGACAAGACAACAGAAAAGAAAAAAAATATGGTTCACGAAGAAGGACGGAGCAGAACAGGAGGGTACAGGTGATGAAGACAAAGCCAGCAGAGCGAGCGCTGAAAACACTTTCAAGGCTGCCACTGCCGACTCTGAGCGAAGTGTCCTTGCTGCAGCTTGAAAAATGCTTTTAGATGATGAACTAAATTGACTGAATTTCAGAACCAAAGTTGATGGAGATGAGAGAAGTAACTGCGGGACATAATTAGAGTGAGTCACAGCTGCCTGCATGGCAGAGAGGACCAAACAACCACTTATTCTTATTCTCCCACCTGAGCAAGCTGTTTGAGGTTACAGTGCTGTATGCCGCACAGGGTTTGAGCCGTGTTTGCACGCTTCTTATGGGTTGTTGAACCGACTTGCACCGCCAGATAGGTGGGGCAGGGCGAGCTACACGCTCATTTGAGGACAAACTTCTTCAACTTGCTGTATTACATGAACTTTGACCATTTACTTTTAAAAAAATGAAGCTTTAGCATTTGAATTAAGTTTTGTGGACTCCTGAGTGTTATTTTCACGAGCCCAGCTGACACATCCCACAGTCACATCTTTATCTTCATCTCTTGCAGATTCGAAACATATATCTAACAGATGCATATAATTACTAGCGGCACCTATCTGCAGCAGTTGCTTTAGCAACAAAGCTAAAAGTATCTGTCCACCGGCGGCTTGGATCTAACAAGGGAAATCTGGACTTCTCAGGTCCAAAATGCCAGAATCTTCCCCATTGTGTTGTTGAACAGAAATGTTATCCAATTCTTTCACAATTTAAGCGTATGGGAAAAAGTATTTTTGGGCCCCAGTGCACCACGTGATGTTTTAATTATACAGTTTGGCCACGAAGATAATTGGCTTCAAAGCCCGGCGCTCTTCCTATTGGCTGGATTGGAGGCTGTCCAAGGATGGGGCCTGGTCCTGAGGTGTCCTCTGGGAGGCTACTGGTTAGCAATAGAAGTTACTTTAGCAGCAAGTGTCCGGAGAATTTCCAGTTTCACACAAAGTCATCCTTTTGTGCAAGATATATCTGCCTAACCGTGTTTTTGTACAGTAATCTGTGAGGCATGATCACCAGAAAGGCTCTTCTCCGGTGGCGTCCTTCTCTTTATACAAATATGGCAGGGTCATGAAAATCAAGAATACGTTTATTGAACAAAAAGCTGTATATGCCTCCCCCCAAACTCTAAATTACCATTAAGAATACCTAAAAAAAACAAAACTTTTTTGTCATTGTTGAGACATAGAGCACGATATATGCAATAAAAACACTAAAGGAGGTGGTTAGTGTCCATTTCTAAACTAACATCAGCCAGGCACTGAGAAGAGGCAGTCGAGACATGCATGAAGTCACATCCTCTGGCCTGTCGCGGAAAATCCAACCTTCACAAAGAAATCCACAGTCCAGCATATATGACATAACCATACAGAAATAACTATATTCAGGTCCATATAAAATGAACTATAATGGAATAATCCTCACTAATTCATGCAGGAAAATATCTTGTGTACTTTCACATGAATGATTCAGCTACTGATTGATAAAATAATATACAGCTACTTCTCGTGGTGAGTTCAAGGCTAGAAAAAAGTAACCGGGGTGATATCACTGAGGTGTGAACAACTTCACGAACTTCCAGCGCGTTTGAATGGCCTCCTGAAGGATGCTTTAACCACCGGCTCCCTGACAGACTGCGGCAGCTCCTTTCTATTCCTGGAAAGAGTGCAATTACACTGATGGACGAATGAGGGAAAAATGGAAGGAAAGAAAAGGACTGTTTGTTCTGCCTGGAGATGGAAGTGGAAAAAAACTGTTTGGGTGGTTGGTTGATATAAAGTAATAGCAGAAATTACTCCACTGGGCTGTAGAAGCTACAGAAATAGCCCTACAGGGAAAAGTAGAGGCGACCAAAATGTCAATCTCCTTGCAATTCTGTCCATTTCTTGATGAGTAGGAGGCTTTGATTTGAAAAAAAAGGAGCTGCACACCCACGTTCCTTGGGTACAGTTGTGCTCATTTAGAAACTGACCTTTCCCAAACGTGGAAAAAAGAAATGAGTTGTGACATTCAATTAAACTCACGCCTCCACCTTCATCGGTAATCATAGCCACTTTAGATCGACAAACACAGGGCTGGTTGAAGGGGTTGGTTGTTTATGAGCGTCTATTTGGCCCAGAGATCCATATCATTTGCATAATTATGAACAGCAGATATGGTTGTCAAGGGAAACAGACTGCTGGGATGTGAGGGAGACGGAGAGTGCTGCAACGCTGAGCGATGTCAGCGATGAGCGGTCTCGCAGAGGTGGGAAAACCCTCTTTGATGTCGACTAAACGATCCAAATAAATTGTAAATTAAATCCAAACATCGAGCCGGGAATCTGTGAACTATCATCACATCTCTTAATATGTTTAGACCTCGCTGAACATCAGACGTGTGGGCGACCGAAGCGGCGTGGTGTTGAAATGTGAGGGCTTTATGAGGCGACATGCATTAATCAGCAGTCCTCCACGTGACGTGACGTTCCAGCGCTCACAGCAACCAACAGTGTAAACCGTCTGAAGCTAATCTGACCAAATGGCAGAGGGAAACACAAAAATGTAAACAGCCGAAATCCACTCAACATAACTCAACGCCGCCTCGAGCCAGAAAACCTGCTCCTGATTATAACAGGCAGCGCGCCAAGTCATAAAGTAGTAAAGCGAGTGTTGAAACCCGCAACCAAACTTTATGACTTTATTGTACAAGCTTTGACTTTTCATCATCTAACGTGTCGGAGCGCCGCAAATTACATTATATGCTAAAACCAATTATTACCCGCTTTTGTACATCAGTCTAATTGATGGAATAGTGAATAATAATTTCAGACTAATTAAAATGTCTTCAGGTTTTGTGTTAAATCAGGGCAGGGTCTCCTCTAATGACTCTAATTCAACAACTAGCTGTTAGGAAATTAATTAGTGGACAAATCAAAGCAATCACACGTGTGAACGGGAGAGCAGAACAGCCAAAAGACACATGAAAAGCTTCCCAGGTCCAGCGATATAAACCTTGTTGTTATGTTATTAATTGGGGGCAAGTAGCCTGCAGGCCTGCATGGATAATCTGGCTCATGGGTCTCCGTATACAATATCGAAATGAGACATATTATGCTCATTTTCAGGTTCATAATTTTATTTTTGGTTACTACTAGAATAGATTTACATGCTTTAATGCTCAAAAAACTCATACTGCTCCTGTCTCTTTAAGGCATATACCCAGCCTCCTCTGATTGGCCGGCTCACACATGCCTGAGCCAGCAAACGCCAACAACGACAACAGAGCAGCTGTGCTAAATCAATTCTCGCGAGCCAAACTAGGCGCTAGGCGTAAATTATGTAAACCTGTGACTCTGTGACGCGGCGTCACAGAATTAAAGGCGGGACCACTGACGAGGCGTTTAAGGAGCAGTGCTTTCTGTGGGAAAGGGGAGCTTCTGTTGGTAATTACTCTCCTTTGAATAATTAGTCCCCATCTTCTCGTTTTTTTTTTAGGAGAATGTTACAATGCTGTTTTGCTGTGAAGCTCCAGAAATGTACTGCGGACTACAAAACTTCACTTGACTTTCCGTCAGCATGAGGGTGAGTAGATAACTTCATTTTTATTTTTGGGCGAACGTATCCTTTAGAAAGTTCTTCAGTTGTCGAAATGACTTATTGTACATTCAGTTTGACGCTGCCATGCTGCCTGCAGACACACAGGGCGTTGTGTAGGTATTGTATTGGTGTCTCTGAGCTGTTATTGTGTCATGTTTTTGACAATTCTTCAGTCTGATCTTTCTGCCTGAGTGGGGCTCACCATTTGTTTAAGATACACCCTTTAATTATTCAGGCCGTGGAGGCATTCATGACTGACTTTGACACAGATCCAGAACGGCAAGTTGACACATTTCTTCTGGGAGAGCTCACAGAACCACAGAAGTCTCAGGATAGAACAGAACAAATTTAAATCCAGTCATCGGGAGAGGGAGAGAGCGTGGACATTTTTGACAGCAGCCGACCGACGGTGAAAGGACCACCCGGGGGGTAAGTAAGACGTCTCAGAAACACCTGCAGGCCTGCCATTAGACACTGCAACAATAAATGAACCCTTTTTTTTCATTTAGTGGCTCAGAATCTACAGGTGTCGACGGCCCGTCTTCATCCGCGAGGTGCAAGAGGATTGTTTGTATTCTTCTGTTCTGTCACTTTTCCATTTCTCTTCACACATCATCTTAAGGCGGCAAGCGAGAGACCGTGTGAGTCATCCTTCACCGCAGAGAATTTAGCAAAAATCAATTTTCTTCTTTTATTCCTGGCACTGGCGGGCCAGAGTAAGCATGATCGATTCCACAGCTTTTGTCCTCAAGGCTCGCGTTTTCCTGCAGAAGTGCGCGTCGTGTTTTTCTTTCTGCCCGAGACAGTTTGGACGTTTATTGTTGCCTTTTGATTGCACGTGCTTGTATTGATTGCATGTGACGTTAATGGCGTTTGCTGTCCACGCACAGTAGTAATTTGACGGAGCAGACGCGTGTTCACGCACGTGCACACATCGCAGCTGAACAAAAAGTAAGACTGATCTCCGTGTGTGTGATTGCACGTCTCTACCTGTGTGCACTGGGTGACAAATGGCTGACAGGCGGCGTGTCCAGCAGCAGGTGATGGGTGGGAGGGCAGCAGGCTCATATCGTCCTTGACTCACTCATCACATTGATCCTCCTCCATCTTATTTAGCGTCTGCCAAAACTCACAGCTCCGTATTGACCCGAGTTTATTACGCCTCATTTTCACCCGGCCACACAACGGGGTCAGAACAAAGCGGACCGCAAGCCAGGTGGAATCTGCTCAAATGCCCCCAAAACAAGTGTTTTCATCAAAAGTTATTCGCTGGTCTCCGGAGAATACTGATCAGTTTTTCTTTGAAGCGGCTCCGAGCTTTCAGGCCAAATCCCCCCCGAGATAATTAATTCACTGGGAAAAACAGAATCGTTAATTTTAGTGAAAGCTGCTGAGGCTTAAATTGAGTTATTGAATTAAACTCTTATAAGACGTGATCTAAAAACAAATTATGAGTTGGTATTTTAAAGTATAATTTGCCTGTTTTGATTGAATTACAATGAAAACCACTTGGTTTGGTGATTTGAGGCAGACTTGTGACCCTTTGTGACAAGAGTTAAGAGTTCTTTTCATCTCTTCTTGATTATTTGAAGGATTTTTATGGCCCTAAAGACGTCACATATCAACCTAAGTACCTTTCTGCAAAACCACAGGTAAGTTAAAACTTTATTTTTGTTGCAACTCTAAGTTTGTTTCGGTTGAATTTTCTGTTTCTCTCTCGTCACAATGCTGTGCTTGTGCTCTGCTTTGGTTTAGGCACAAAAACCACTCGGTAAGGGTCAAGAAAGCATCATGGTTTGGCTTAAACTACCTGTTTTGGTTCACCACGATCATGCATGGATGAAAATATCCCCAGGTCAAGCTGTTTGCCAGCCTTGTTGGCTGTAACAATGCCACCGCCTACCTCTCCACCTTCTGCTGCGACAGGTGGCTAATAAACATATCATGTGGACCACGTTTTGCTACAAATGTCAACCTTGGACATATCTGTGGTTTGCAGAAACGTTACCTGCTAACATTATGTCCTGGCTGCTCCGGCGGCCAGCAGTTCCTCGGGTCGCTTTATCGGTTCAACCCACGCGTGTTCGCCCACAAGCAAGATGGATTTGTGAGAACACGTCACCGCATTGCAAATCCAGCTCCCTCGCAAAGGTAAATATTGGAACGTATTTCACGAGAAAAAACCTGGAGAAAGTAGACATAACAAAACATAGGTATCTCTCAGGAGTACCAGCGATCTGGAGCGCCAGCTGGAGCACAAACAATGAAGAAATACAGATTCAAGCAGCACACACCAGCACACGATGACTCATTTAATTCAATTTCAAATACAAGATAAAAATGTGGACGCAAATTTGATTTCTCCTCCAGAAGCTCTTCAAACTTGGCTTCAGGGTCACGTGTTCACAGTCAGACATCATATATCACATATGGACTCTTTGTACCTTACACCTTCAGAGTGTCATTTTTTGCAAATAGCAGAAATCACACCCCTCGCTCTCACAGGATTGATCTGTATGATGTGTAATTTGAAGCACACTGGGAGGTCACTCTATGAAGGAGTACAGAGGTTGTACTTTCTTTATTAAGGATGGTCTTTGGCTGCATTTCTCCCTTATTGGATGTCACAGTGAAGGTCGGAGGAGACACAAACCATAATCCATACGCCAAGCATAGTCCATAGAAAACACCTGAGCCCGCTGAGAAGCACAGGTTGTTTCATAACGGCTGCTCAGACAGCGACTGCACCCACGGGCTGAGCTGAGCACTGAATGGTTGGAGTTGACATGCCGTTCAGGTACAATCTCAACCATCTGTTGTTTACACTCTGCTGCCCTCAACAATATCTGACAATGACACATCTGCCCCGGCCTCTGCACTGACGGGAACACTGAGACTCACACGGCGCTGTCACCGATCTCCTCTGCGGTCAAACAAACACCGGTGAAAGGAGCCCTGAGAAACACGACGAAATGATGAAGATATTTCTGTTAAAGAGAGATTTCTGCTCCTTTTCCTCAAAGATGGCGGATACAACAAATGAGGACATCTGTATGACATCACTCTCAAGGCAAAGCAAATGACTAATTATTATCGAGTATTTTGTTTTTTGTAGTATCACTACCACAACTTCAGTTACCACCTGCTGTGGTTGTTACCTTTCGTTGTGTCCCGCCAACGTTTAATGAAATTCATAGATCACCTGCAACACATCATTTATTTCAGTCAGCAGACAATATGAATGAAGTCATTACAGACCTGAAACTTTAAATGTACAGCCTTAACTAACTAATGTAAACACATTTTTAATAGGAAAAAGACACAAGTTCTAATAAAAATGTACAAATCTTTAGTGACAGTCACTTAAAATATTATTACAGAAGAGTTCAAGTCATTTATACACACAAATACAGCCCGAAAATATAAGAAATAAAACTATAATACAGTCTGTATACATGTCAACTGATTATTAATCACTGAAAATATGAATAATTTAAACATTTATTGAAACATTTTATGGTCAACACCATAAATAGTTATCTCAGGTTGTCTCCACGTGATATATTAATAAAGTTACGTTGCTAGAAATAAAATATGCACACGTACAAGTCACCAAGCTGGAAAATGACAGCCTTTAAACATACAATATCACATCTCAACTAGCACTCGGGCTTCAATGCAGTTGTAAAAGTATCGAACGACACTGACTCTGGAGTGTGTGTGGGTGTGAGAACGGATGAGTCACGCTCTGCGCTGCGAGGGGAAGATGTCAGCAGTGTGTATTCGTACGTGCCGTCATGCAGCAGTCGATACACGCACGGTTTAAACGGTAAAGTAAGAGCAGAGAGACTGTTTCATTCCTTTTCGTGCGCAAAACTCTATTGTAGCCTGTTTACTGAGATGTCCTTGAAGAAGCACTGAGAGGAGATTAAAAAGGAGGCCGGAGCTCAAGATTATTTACTTTTGAGAGTCATGTTTGAGCTGAGGAGCGAGTGTGTGCTTGTGCATGAGTGGTGTGATTGAATCAGGTCTTCTCTCGCTCTCTCTGGATACACCAGGTTTGTCAGTTCATGTCCTTGACACAGTTAGAGGACTGTCACCGCATGAGGCGGAGTCCACCCCTGGACACAGTGTCACACACACACACACACAAACACACACATGATCTTCTCTACCTGCCTATTTCCCCGAAACTGCTGGGTCAACGGCCATTAATGTCCTCTGCTCAGTCTCTGCTGAGAAGCAGAGCGAAATGGGGAGATGAGGACGGAAATAGATGTGGCACAAACTTCCCTCCGCTCCTCGCCTCGGACTGTTTTGACTAATGAGCCAGTGCAGCAGAGGGGTTAATTCCCAAAGGGTGCGCAGGGTAACGTCAATGCCCCCTTCTCCTTGCCCTATTTTTTGTCTTTCTGAGCGAGTGTGTGCTTGTCTGAGTGTATTTCGATGTGTGTGGTTGACATGAAACGCTCACCCTGGGCTGGGCACGGCTAGTTTTTCTCTATTTGGGTCACGATACAAACCTCTAACGGAAGGCTAAAGTGGGTCTCGGACGAGCTCACTGCCTCGTATTAAAAAAAACCCTCGTAATGACAGGGAGACGGCGAAGAGGAAACTGGAAAAATCAGCACAATAAATTGGCGAAGAGGACACGAAAAGTTTAGAAACCAAGGAGAATCGGATTGATCCCCCAGACAGACCGGTGCATCTGGGAGGCAAAGGGAAGGAGCAGCAATTTCCCCTTCACGATTTCCACCACTGAGGTGCCTCCGGGCTCAGACACCACAAACTGACATCAGTGAACTAGTTGCGATGAAGGCTGACTGTTACGTCGCCCCATGTCGCCTGTGTCTCGGCCAAAAAGCTGCACTTGAACACAACGCAAAGAGGAATACCTCAACATAGCACCAGATAGCAGTAGGCTGTATTTGACTTGTTACTCGGGATAAAAAAAACATTGTTTTCTTTTTGTTTTTCCCTTTCTCTTCTCGATCACACTGTGGTTGCACTGGCCATTTTCCAGGTGTGAATGTATGTTAGCGTGCCACCAGGTGTTCCTAGAAAAGAGCATCGATGCCAAGAAAACACTTACCCTCGATTCCTGTTGGAAGGAGTAAAGGATAGTCTCGCACATCGGACACAAATTTAGAAGATGTCAAAGAAAAGATGACCACACACAAGCTCAATGATTTTATCACCGCACATGCTACATACAGTATGATACACGTTAGCTTTAATCGTGGGGGCTGGAAGTTAGCGTGTACCTACAGACAAATGCATCTCTCTGTTAGTCAAATGTGTTATTTCCATGTTGAGTCTTCTTACCTGCTAGCTAGTCACCGTTAGCTTAGCCTACATTTAGCTCTGAAGCCTTCAGTTGAGGACGGGACTTCTCTGGAGGGCGGCATGCAGTCAGTCGCTGAGGCTAAGCAAACGTTAGCTGCTAGTATTCAGTAGCCTGAATACTTTGTAACCATAAGCCGGCATGTTAAACCACAATATCTTGTTCTGTTTCTACATGTGTTAATTTTAGAGGATGTCAAAGGAAAGATGACCACACACAAGCTCAATGATTTTACACGTTAGCTTGAATGCCGTGCAGTTAGCTCGTACCAAAAGAAAAGGCATCACTCTGTCAAACAAAGGTTGTCTCATTTCCATGTTGTGTCTTCTTACATGCTAGCTAGTCACTGTTAACTTAACCTACATATAGTGGTTAAAACAGGATTTCTCTGGAGTGCAGCATGCGGTACAGTCAGTGGGGCTAAGCTAACGTTAGCTTGTAATGGTCACTTTGTACCCGTAGATCTGCTTTTTTAACCACAATGTCTTCTTCTCATTCAACACATGTTGAATTCAGAAAATGTTGAAGAAAAGATGAATGTACGCAAAGATCCAATGATTTTATTACCGATATTTCAACCACACTCGACCTTTCTCAACATCGATGATAAAATAATAATGTCACAGCTGATAATTAAATGATTAATTGATCATGTGTTTTAAGTATCTTGCCCGACACTGGACATAGAAAATCCATAGTTATAACTTGATATTGATTTTCAGGGTAATTTTCCCTTAAGCATATATTGCACAAAATATGAGAAATCAATGCTGATGCACACTACAAATCTCAGCAAAGGATGGTTTAAATGTATGTCCACAAGTATAGAATAAAGCATTGATTATCAGCAAACACATATCCTGAATAAAAATAAATAATGATGACCCGATATACCAGAATATTCCTGCACACTATGTTGTTAACAGTACATGTACAAAAACTTTCTCTACATGCACTCACAGTCAGGTGTTTCCTGTGGGTATTACATATGAGTGTTTGCGTGTGGTCGCCCTGAGTGCCAGCAGGTTAACATGACCACCCGAGCGTCCTTGAACAAGTCATGACCTCCCTTCATTCCCCCTCCCTGTGCCCCACTGGACACCCTTACAGTTCCCGGTGAGATTCCCAGTGTACCGAGTATATTCTGGGTTGAGTGCAGCAAAGCACGACATATAAATCTTTCACTTTTTCTTCATGATAGCAAACCTTGGTTTTGAGTTTAATTTCAACCACAGCACTGCAGTTGTGTCATGTGTAATTCAGTTGAGTATCATCAGCATAATCATGAGCCAAAAAAAGAAATACATAAGTACATCAAGTTAAATGTAACTTCCACAGTCTTCTTGCATTTATCCCACATCACAATGTACATATTAAAGGAGCTCTATGTAACAATTTGTAGCAATGTACTTCTCGTCACTTTTTTATCAGCAATATGTGAGCTGATTGTAATGTGATGTGAAAAATGAGACTGTCCCCTTCTCTCTCGGTCGCCTACAAGTTGTTTAACGCTGCTGGACTGTGTATTTCTTTTGTGAAGGACTGTGAAGGTTGCGACAGAACAAAGGATGTGACTTTATGCACTTTTGTCGAGTGCCTCAGCGCCTCTCTCCACTCCGCTAACAGAGAGTCTACTAACAAAGACACAAAGTATTTTTAGTCTCTAACGGACCATCAGCCAGTTAGATAAACAGGATCAGACACCATTAACACCAAACCATCTTAAAGTAAAGACAAATAATACAAGAGAAAAAAATCCCCACTCAGCAGGACCAACCAGATTCACTGCCAAAGGCTCTACAATTGAATGTTCTGAATGTCTACACATACTGTTCTAATTGTTTCGAACAGTCATTTTCTGGTTCCCGTGTACGGTTCCCACCAAAACTCATGCACTCATGTGGTTAAATCAAATGGATCAGATGGTGGGGAGGACCGTGTGCCAGAAAATGAGAACTCAACCACAGAGATTCAGACACTCATCATTCAATCCCGTGGGAGAAAAACAGGATCCTGTCTGCTTGTTTACCACAAGATGGCTGCTGTGGCCATCTTTCTGCTGCCACCTACTGTACGGGAAAATGTTCAAACACTCCGGTCAACCTCAGAGGAGCGCTTTTGGGGGGGATTAAAATGGTTCCACAACAGGTAAACCCATAGATTTAAATGGTAAATAGACCTAATAGTATTTAGATAGTCATCAAATACGCTTGAACGTCTCAGGATGTCGTGGACGGTATCTTTTCGGCAGCTAAAGCTATTTAAATCAGGGTGCTTAAGACGGGGTGCTAAGCCTATCGACGCCCATTCTCGGCGAAGCGTTTACATGACAAGGATATGCTCTTAATGCTAATCATTCAGCACGCTGATTACTCACCTACATCCCACCCACCACTGCTCCCCATATCCCAGTCAGAAATCACTTTGAAGTTCCACCCATGAGTGGAAAAAATGCGGAAAATATTTACACTTTAGTTTAGTCACTCCTCTCAACAAAGGAGCTCCGCCAGAATTCCTTCTCGTGGGAGCGAGTTAAATTGCTGCCGCTTCCTTTGTTTTGATTCATATGAAGAACTTTTCCCTAATCTGATTTCTCCGGGGTGGGTCGTGAAGTTTGCAACGAAAACGCACGTCGGCGCGGACAGATAGTCATCGGCGGCTGTCGGCTCAGTGTTTTTTTGCCTTCATGTGGGGTGTCGAGAAGGACTCGAGGATGAAGATTACCCCTTAATTCCCTCCACACATACTGTAGTCTGACGTTTATCCTTGATGTGTTTTCACACTTTAAGTAGGGCTCACACTCGCACAAACACGTTCGCTCACACACACACACGGATTCTTTTAACAGCTCCAATTAAACGGAGGCCGTGTCCAAAGTCCGGTCGGAGCCAAATCCCAACTCTTGGCCGGCTTCCCTCTCTTTTAATGTGCAGCCAAGTGCCCAAACTTCCTCCCTGGGGTGAGTATCTCTGCTGAGGTGGGGAGAGACTACTGCTGAAAACCACTCTCTGCAATGAAAATAATAAGACACAAAATGATCTCTGTGGACACATTTCCTCTTCACTCGTCTCCTCGAGAGAAGGGTCAGAGGTCAATGGCGATTGAGCTGGTAGGGATTCGGTATAATAGACCACTCGAGGGCCCTTCAGCGTAGGGAGCGGCTGCATTCATGGGACCTTTAACACTTTATATGTGGTCAAAAGGTTGGTCCAGCGTTTTACGGCTTTATTAGGCCGACATGAAACATGTAACAAGTCCCCAGCAAGACTCCGATGTAGGACCTTGCGGGTCATGATCGGCATCTTAACTCCTGATTCCCAATAACAAAGATCTGCTACAAAAATCAAGTCAGTTTTGGGGATATTCTCTCATTTATGTCCATTTTTGTCAGCTACAACTTGGGTGTAATACTGTATTTGTCAGTCTGTGGTAACAAAAAGAGCTTGCCAGGGATCTGAGATCAAGGCTGTATCTGAATACAAGTATCTCGGGATTGTACTTGGTGATCGTCTCTCATTTCAGCCTCACTGGTGACACAACTTAAGCTGAAATGTGTTTTCTGCTTAAGAAACAAGTCTTGCTTTTCCTTCGAGGACTTGTTGCTGCCACCTGAATGCATGTGCTTCAATTAACTACAACTGTTAAAGCCCTTACTCACCATTGCTCTTTGTGTGCTCGTGTCGGATGGTCTGCCTTGTCCACTGGTAGACTCGAACCATTGGCATATTCTTATTTACGAGGCTATTCCTGGTCTGCTTCCATCCCGGTGTTATCAGATAAAATGTAACTGAAGTTGGCTGTGCAGTGAGTTTTCAGAGAGTAAACTATTGTTCCAGACGACCACATGGACACAGAAGTGAGACGGGCTAGCACCTGGACCTGTGCACAGCACTGCACCAATCACACACAGATCGATGCAGTGGCAGCCCGCAGGAGTATCCATTAATCAGCCGGCAGCAGTCCTGTCCAATTCCCTGCCCACACACACACACACACACACACACAGCGCACCTTCAGGTGTAATTGCTGACCATCACGCTTGGCAGTCGGACCACAGGGTGAGCCTTTCAGATTGACAGGTACTGAATCCAGGCAGCACACACACACACACACACACACACACAGAGGATCGGGCCCAGCAGCAATAAGAGAAGCCGAAGCCAATGCGTCACTTCACAGAAACAACTGTGGCCATTTCTCAGAGCTATCAGCCTCTGAATCAGACAGGCAGAGACTGAAGGAGAATCAAGATAACTGCACTGCAGCTCTTTTCCCTCCCCGCTGTGTTTTCTCCCTTAAAAAGACATGAAACTTTCAGCTTTAGGAGCTCAGTAAAGATGCCATGATAGTCTCTACATTAAAAACCCCTCAGATCAGATATAGATTAACGAAGAGTCATAGAGTATATCACAATTTAACGACGCCTTTGAACTGTGGGAGGGTTTCATCTCGCTCGACTGGTAACGCGAGTCGTTTAACCTGAGCGGCCCGCTGCTATAAAACTTCATCTAAATCAGAGCCGCGGTGCAGCCCTCACTGAAACAAATGCTATGCGACATGATCTAAAAGTGGACCACCATGATCAACACCTCTGCCTCTGGCGTCAACTCTTGAGTGACCTGCATGAGCTCTCTCCTCTGTTTGTTGGACACTACTGCCACCATGTGGCGGCCTTAAATGTGACTGTTTTAGTGAGGAGGTGGGGGGAGTCTGAGGTAAAAAAGGAAATTTCAAGGGGTTTTTTTGGTCAGGGTGGTTACTTGTGGCTACATGTGGCTGGGTTGCACAACAATCTGGGGACTCACACTTATATAGTAACATCCTGTTATTGTGCGTCTCTGTCTGCTGTATTGCTGCTGCCGGTTCTCATCTGGCTTATCTCTTCATACTAAATTAGTTTTTCGTATTAGGGAAAGGGTCACCAGTAGATTGTGAAGAATGAAGAGAGCAAACAAACTACTAGAAATATTTTTAAATAATTCAATTGTGTAGACCTCTGCTTGGGTTAAGTCAGGTGGATGTATGCTGGGAATTATATGAAGTCGCTAAACACATGTATTCTTATTGTATATATAAAAAAAGTGGGTTTAAAATTGCAATTTGTTTTTGATGTGTCATTTATAGTGAGAAAGACATTTACCCACTGATCTTGTGTAAATTGATGTAAAATGTAAAGTAAGGCTGCAACTCGTGATTGTATTCATTGTTTTATTGTCTTGATTAATCTATTTGTTTGGACTCTAAAACATCAGAAAATGGTGAAACTGTCGGTGTATCCCAATATTTTGTCCACAACCCACAGCAGATTAGAGGAAGTAGGAAATATTCACATATAAGTTGTCTTATTCTCTAATTAATAACTAATTCATCAAAAATGGTTTGCGATCTGCCCTCATCTGAACGGTCAGAAGATAGACATTAAAATATGGTCATTACAGACTAAAAGACATAAAAAGTTTTGGTGAATATAATAAAATCTGACCAACAGTGAAATTAGTTAGTGTTGCATATATTAAATATCAGTACTTGTGATCTGATCAGACAAAGATTGCATTAAAAACAGACTGGGATGCAATTTCTTGAACCAATCTCATGTCTCAGTCAAATACTTGCAAGTTTTTAGAAAGCAATAAACAAAAAAGACTCAATTAAATAACATTTTATTTAATCGGCGGGACACCCATCTGTTTCTATTCAACAACTAGCCTGTCAAACTCCAACCAATATTAAAGCTGGTTAATGGCTCAAAATGCAATGTATATGTTCTTTTTTTTAAAAAAGAAAAAACAATGTATGAATGTGTATTATATAAAAAAAAAAAATACAGAGACAAGCATTCGTAATTTGTATCAAGATGCATTTTGAAGTAATTGTGCCCATCTCTGATTGTCATATGCTGCTATATAATTAACCGTGATCAATGATTAATCATTTATAGTTCCAGATTAAAGTATCGTTTTGTCTCATACTCAAGTTGTGACATTACGGCAGTGAAACAAAGATCCTGATCATCCATATACGTCAACCAACAGGCAGGTTTATGCTTAAAAATACCACACACACACAAAAGAAAACAAAGGGTCAATAATTTTGCATATAACAGAACTTTTATTGAACAATCTATCCTTTAAACTCGTTACTCACTTTATAATCTTACAATTTAAATACAGTGTCACACTAAGTAAATGACAGATCTTTCATCAGGCTTATCAACACACTTATTTGAAGTTTAATCTTCTTTCAAACAGTCAAGATAACCAGTGGACAATAAATGTCACCTTGTGCCAGTCATGTGAAGCAGTCATGTAACCTCCTCGGTCTCCTGTTCCTCACAGTCGAGGCCTGTAGGCAGGCAGTCAGGGGTGACCTGGAAAACTCTCAGACAACAGTGACTGTGGATCGCATCACAACGTACTGACAATGCAGTGCATAACAATACCTGCCCGGGTTTACCTGGATTACACAATCCGTGGCCGGGCCTGCGCTGAGGTGCGTTTGATTCGTTCCTCTGGGCGGAGCTCAGGAGCGCTCCCTGCCGGGGAGGGCGGGCACCATCCAGTGCGCCGCTGTGAGACAAATAAAGCCCAACCATGAATCATGCGACATAAAATCACACAATATATATATATAAAAGGGCTGCAAAGTACAAATATCACAATAAAAATACATGTTATGCATTCACACTGTAATATCACACCTTTTGCATTTTGTCCTTATCAGATAGTCTCGGGCTGGACAGGGACGTCAGACCAGTTTCACAAGGCCACGTAGACCAGTTCATTCCAGTTTACCAACACAGGCCGAACACTTCCTCAAAGTCCCTCTGCTGGAAGGCAAGGCAGCTCTCGTAACCAGAGTCCAGCGCAGAGTAAACGCTGCTGGGTGAGAGGCACTCAGCATACAGATGCGCGGACGTCTCCTGTTGAACTGGAGCCGTGTGGCTGCTCGTCTTCATGTCTTCGTACACGTTACCCATCAGGTACTGCGTGGTGTTGCTGGGCGCCATTGCTCCCGCTTGTGGACGCTGAACGCAGGCCGCAGCGGGCCTCTCCCCACGCACGGCCTCCATTTTCTCCTTCTTCCCCATGCCGCCGAGGATTTTGGACAGTTTAGCGAGCTGAGCGCGCTTCTGTTCCCGCCGGAGGCACTTCGGGAAGTTCCCCTTCATGGCGCTGGGTCGACACGGCTTCACGGCCTCCTCCGCGGAGACGTGGAGCTGCCGCCATCTCATCTTCGGTCCGGGCTTCATGCTTTTACGCAGGCAGTCGGTTTTCATGTGTTTCGTGATGTTATCCATCGTTTCTAAACACATATCTGTCCGAAAAATAACTGGAGAGAAAAAAAAAAATGGTCGAGTGACTTGGCAGCTTTCGGTTCTTCTCGCTTTTAAAAACAACACTAAAGTGCCTTCTTTTGAGTTTAAAAAGGTTAAAAAGTGGCAGGGGTTGCCTTCTTTAACAAACTACCTTCTTTAAAGTCTCAAAAACTATAAAATACAACAATATTTTCAAAGATAGTCAGAGCTCTCACGACACGTCTCTGCTGAACTAACTTCCTATGAAAAGTACGTTACGACGCAGGGCGCACGTTGCATTATATGAGAGAAAACACCCACAATCCTTTGCTTCCCGGAAGAGCTGCACGGCGGTGCTGCCACCTACTGGTGTGGAATAACACATGCAACAACCCCTTTACTGATACTTCTATGAGGAAAGTGTTCAAAATTAGATAAATAGCACATTATAGAAACAGAATGTGTAATATGAGCATGAAATATTGAAATCGTCTGATATTTTTTAGCCATCAGATAATCAAAATGTTATCAAAATTGCAATATATCCAAAAAGAAGCTGCAAAAAAGGCTAAATGTGTCACAAAACAGCATTATAATGAAGTACTGTCAGGTCATACTTGAATAAAAGTAAAGATATCGTGTTAAAATATTACTTTGGTAAAAGTGAAAGCCGCTCATACAAATATTACTTGGGTAAAAGTCTTAAAGCATCTGATATTTAATGTATTTTAGTATCAAAAGTAGAAGTAAATTATACATATAGTTACATGTATGCATTTACTGTATACTATAGGTTGATCGATTATCAGCTTGGTGATTTATCAGATCCAATATTCAGCATTTCTTTGATTAATGGAACAAATGTCTTTTTATCTGATTATCAATAAAATAAGTTATTTCAAACATGCACTAATGTGCCCCTGAAGAGTAACTAGTAATTAAAGTTATTAAATTAATGTAGTGAGTCAAAAGTAAAATATTTAACCCAACAAAATTTGGTGGAGAAAATGGAAATAATCAAATACAGTACAAGTACCTCAAACTTGCACTTAAGTGTAGTACTCAAGTAAATGTACTTACATTCCATCACTGACTACTATAGAGCTGCAGAGCTGCCCTGACCTATAAATCTTGTTCTCCAGATGTAAGAAAAAATGTTTGTTTGGTACAGACCACAACAAATGTCACATTGGCATGATTTTAATAGTTTCCCAGTGAAAAGGAAAATTGATGTAAACGTGATAATTCATACAAATCGCAAATTCTAATAAAAATCTGTCAAAAATAAGACAATTTAATTATTTTTACATTATGACAAGGCCCTATTTTCCCTTTTTCAAAGCCCTTTTTTGAATTTCACAACCACATGTGGGGCTCGAGCCGATCCCATCTGGAAGCCTAATGGGCGAGAGGCGGGTCAAACAGGTCAAAGAGCTGACATCACACTCACATTCACACCTACTGCAATAACCTCACTTACATGTCTTTGTACTGTGGGAGGAACCATGAGGGAACCCTGCAGTGGTGGAGAACATACAGACTTCACACAGCTGGGGGTTGAAGCCAGACCCTTCTTACTGTGAGGCAACAGTCCTACGCACTGAAAGTATTTTATATGTATTTGTATGAACTTTTATTTCATCTTGTCTTATTTATTTAATTTGAACACTTGAGTCTCCGTACTTCTGCTCTGTAGTGTTTTGTTGCTGTTAATGTGGTCAGTGTCAGATATGTTTATTTTATCAGCCTATTCACTAAAAGGACTGTTTAATTGACATTTTTCCAACTGAGGATAAATGATTAATGCTCTTGAGCGCAATCAAATAACCAAGTACATTAATGGAAACTGGTTTTATTTGTTTGTGGAGCAATACCAACAAAGCCACTTGTGATTCTATTACACATTACAATAAGATTTATGCTGCTAATTTCCCCTGGTGCTGAAAAATCACGCTTGTATTATAGGTTGTATAATTAAACCGCACACAGAAATGACAACATAAAGTTACCAATCAGCCCAGACAGGAAAATAACTAACTGTATTTCACTACATGATATACTGGATGTGGTCTCTTTTCTTTATTGAGTAACTGAAAAACATAAAAGCACTCAATCCCTCCACAGCAGACATCTTCTGGAAACGTAATAAACGTCTGGTAATCAAATTCAAAAGTGCTTTTTCAATCGTTGACAGAATATGAGTAATGACATGTGTTTCTTTCACTAGATGGCAGACTCAGACATGAAAAGCATCTTGCACACACAGAGCAGCTAATCTGAAACACCCCCAGGGGGCAGCATGTGGATGACAGAGCACTCATTGTGCTGTAAGTACACTTACTCTCTTGTGGACGTCTGCTTCCCTCATCATCTCTCAAAGGCTCTGAGTGTCTTTGAACAAGTGATCTCCTCACTCATCCAGTGTGTCTGTGTGTAGATTGTAAAGGGACACTTGAACTGATTTTGATGTTACCGTACACCCAGAAAAAATCTGTACAATTTGTGTGACTTGTAGTTGTCCAGCTATGTCATCAGGGCAGAGTGAGAGTTATAATTACAGGCTGCGTGGGGATGAGGGCTCTTAGATTATATTCCTTTGCGACGGAGGTGCACTAATTGCAGAGGAAACACAAAACACACAGGCTTGCCTTCAGCATTTTCACTGCAGGCCTACAAGCTTCTTAGTCCAGTTTCTGTTGTACTGATCATGTTTTTTCTCAGCTGGTTTTTAAATATTTATTGTGGGAAACATGGGGTGACCAGATGAGAATGGGTGAAATTTGTGACAGGAGTCACGTTGCCTCTGCGGGTACAACCTCCTGTAGACTAGATTACAGTCAGTGTCAGCGAACAGAACAACATGTGAAAGTCAAAACGCAGGCCATAATTCATGTGGGCCATGGACTTTTACATTTTAAACTTGAAAAGGCAACTCTTTTGTCCCTGTTCTGACCACTGGAGGGCAGGAACATGGCTTAACTGTGGGCAAAACCAAAAGAATGTTTGGGATTTGGGACAACTGCTTGAAATTGAAATTCAGGAGTGTGCTGAATCTTTTTGGATGTCTGGTCACCCAAGGCAAAAAATTCAGTTACTGGCCTGATTTCTTACTGATTACTGGTTTTTACTAATCAGCGGGCTGGTCTGACTTGATTGGTGGGCTGGAGTTGGCCTGTGGGCTTCAAGTTGAATAGATGTGTCTTAGACTGTCGAGCATCTTAAAGGGGCACTATGTAGTTTTGGAGAAGAAATTAAAACTCAGAGTGTTAGTATTTACAGTATTAATGAGGTAATAATACAAACTCTTTTCCATAACTGAATAAACAAGCTGTTCTCGGGAGGAAAATCAGGTCCTCAGAACACTGTTTGAAGCTAGAATGGTGGCAGGGTCCGCCAAATATAAACAAAGTAAAACAATATGAACTTATGTTGTCCTTTAAGGTCAGTTTGTTTATTCAGTTTATTCAGTCATGAAAAGAGTTTGTTTATTTGGGTTTGTTTAGACATGAAAAAAAAAATCAGTCGATAAAAATCTTTGTCTTCTGATTAAAATTTCTAGCAGTTATCTCTCGAAAGCACCTCGTGGTTATTCCATATATTACCACGATATAAGCTAGTTAGCTGGGGATGCTAACGTTCGAGCCTTCTTCTGACATTTTCGCTTGTGTTTTTTAATTTAATTTTGAAAAACAGGAATTGTGATTTAAAAAAACGCACCAAACTCAACTGTAAATACAGTTTTTTAAAGTTTATTTAAATAAAAATAAATTAAAGCTCCATTCTCAACACTTAAAGGCCCAGTAGGATTTAGGGAGCAGGAATATAATATCATGTTTATATATCATAATTATGTTCTCATTACTAAGATTTGTCATGTTTTCTTGACCTTAGAATGAGCCTTTTATATCTTTAGAGGAAGTGAGTCCTTTCCCACACCGTGTTTCAGAAGCCCAGAAAAGACAAACCAAACACCGGGGGAGAGGGGGAGAGGATGAGACGAGGGGTGTTCAGTTGGTTCCAGTCAGCAACTACTCAACTAGATGTCCCAAAATCCTACACATTGGATCTTTAAGCATTTGGAGAAAGCTATTTGCGCCTGCTCAGCCTTGCTTTTGTTGCTAAGGCTATGATTTGACCTTTGCTTTTTGGGGGAGGGTTTTTTACTGAATGACTGATGATATCTTGAGCGAGATGTGGAATACTTATCAGTGTTGTTCTGCAGCTGACCCTGTAGTTGGTGTCGGGCAAACGGCCAAAAGATGAATATCTCCTGCAGGGATTTACAGAGGATCAGAGTATGTTTCTCTGAGCAGGCCCATCACAACACACACTCTGACTGCTGCTCGCTCACTCTCCTTTTCTGGTCTCAACGTCGGCTCGTTCATGCACATCATGCAGTCTCTCGGTTAAGACCGCAGACACCGCTACCTTTCATTTTCGCACGTCACCTGACCTCATTCTCAGTGGAAAGGTTCAACTGCTTTGAATAAAAACCTGTACATCCTGCCAGGCCTCCCTTCCACCTTCTTTTTTTTTCTCTTTGTCCTCGTCCTGACTTTGAAGGTTCCCATGCCACAGATTTCTCTGATATTCAAACACTGTTGCGTAAGAATATCAAAATACTATCCACTGAATAATACATTGAGGGAGACATGCGCTCATGAACATTTTCGGCTTCACCGAGACAGAATGACAGCCGCTATTTCTCTGGATTTTGTGTTTATCATTTATAACAGAGAGTCTGTGAGTGATGATGTGTGTCAGCAGGAAGTTGAATGACTTCATGTCTGTGGTTTTCTGCAGCAGGAGCACACTGAGAGGTTCAGTTGTAGTGCTTTCCATAATGTGGTTTCGGCACCTCGCCGGGGATTGTAAAACCAGAAGCTGAATTGACATGAAATGAAATGTATTGTCTTTATGATTCATTTACCCTTGACATATCAGGCAATACAAGTAACAACGGCGCAGAGGATTTTGCCTCCTTTGAACCCTCATGCATGTCTCATGTTCCTTTTAAATAATAATTATAATTGCATTTCAAAGATTCAGATTGGCACTCAGCCTATTAATGTCCATCCTCGTTGCAGCGTTTGTAAATTAAGTGATTTTTGACCACAGGGGAAAGACAATCACTTAGTGCATCTGTGCCGATGTTAAAAAGATGTCCCCTGGAAAGCCAGAATGAAAAGTTTTTAGACATTTATTCAGCGTTCACAATTGATGTCCAAGTGACAAGTGAGGTTATTCAGACATCTGTAACTGTAGTTGAGAAGATGTCTAAAATAATATTATAACTTTCATTTTGAACCCTGTAAGGATGTCACTTGGACATCAGTCGTGGACGTTGAAAAGACATCAGAAAAACTTTCATTCCTGGCTCTCCACTGGACGTCTTTTCAGCGTTGGCAAAGACTTTGAATGACATCTTTTGGAAATGTTTTTTGCTCAATGGGATAACATTTTGTTGCGGATCGCGATAAATAATACTCAGGATAAGCTGATTGTGGTAAATTTCCATTATCGGGGGATAATTATTAGTCTAGATAATCGTTAAAATCCTCTCGAGTGACTTGAAAAAGCTGTCTTGCTTGATAAAGTACAGTCCTGGATTGATTTCTTGATTCATTTTGAAACGCTACAAGATATTTGTCCTATCTGTGACACAGTAATATATATATATTTTTTTTAACAAAATGTAAGGTAATGTGACTCCCGTATGTTTTAGTGCCATTTTAAGACTTTTATTGTGATGATTATCGGGATAATATCGTAAAACGCGATTATTTTGAACCAGGATAATCGTTACAAGGTCAAAAAGTTTGATCAACGCATTTCGGCTTGAAAAAATGTATCTAAAATATGTTTTTTGCATGTTGTTTGTAGGATGCATGTAGGCCTGTGTGTGTGTGTGTGTGTGTGTTTGCCTGAGCTGGTGTGTGTGCAGGGCTGTGTGTGAGTGATATTCACGGGAGCTGGGCACAGTTCAAGTTTCCTCCGCAGTGCAGAGGCTCTGTGGAGTGAGAGAGGGAGGGAGAGAGGGGAAGGACAGACAGCTGAAGGAGAGAGAGAGGTGACGCTTGGCTAAATCGCCCGACTGCACACCCTAAAAACACATCACTCACTGCACACACACACACACACAGACACACACCCAGCAGCTTCATCGAGCGCACAGCTGTATCATCTGATGTGATGTGGGGACGTGCCCGCCACGAAATTCAACTGGGCGTTTTGCAACTTGCTCGGTGCTCCGAGGCCGAGTCACACACAACAAAATGAATCGTTGTTGATTTCTGTTCACGAGCCTCCATCACCCTGATCTCATTGTGTTTTTCACAGAGGATGGATATCATAACTGGTCTCAGGTAGCCTACTTAGTTGGCCTGCTTATCCACAGACGAGAAAGGTTATGTGATTATGAGAATTAATGATTTATAGGATGTTTTAGCCTCGAAGTGTGGAGCAGCATTTTTCATCTCGAGGCACGGCAACCAACAGATTGACCTGTGGGGAGTGCTCCAGTCCGGCATTAGCACTTCTTCTTTAATTACACAGTGACAGAGAGTGATGGTTGGCCTGGTGAAGAAGAAACACAACTGACGTAATTGTGATGCCTCATAATCTGACGAATTAACAAATGGTTATGATTGGAACAAGAACATGACATTTAATTTCCGTGCAGCGTCTGCTTGGCATCAGTCCCTTCATTTTTTGGTCACTTCCCAGAAGACCCGTTTGTACAGATAAGAAAGACAGGACAGAATAAACATTTGGAAAGGCCAAAAGAAAGTGTAGACATAACGCAGAGTCATCTGAAGCTGAGTCGTTCAGTGTTATTTCTCAAGAGTTATAAGAGTTGAGGCCCCAAGGTGATGCAACCCTATTATTATTATTTGTCTTATGTGGCTACTCAAATTGCCGCGAGCTGGGATTGAGTCTGATACATGAAACTCAGCCATATAACTGGAAATTATTTTTGAGTGCTACCCAGGAAACATTAGAGTCCATTAAGGCACAAAATGCAGCTAGGGAAAGGCCAAGCTCCCTTCTGTCCTCTATAAAAAAAAACATGAAAAGACCATAAAAGACCATAAAAGTCCACCATGATATTGTTGATTTTTGCTGATTATCATTAACTGAAAACAGGAAGGTGGCATCTACTTTGACACATACACATTGTTATGATACCTGAGCAAGATTAATAAATAAAAAAAAACCCAACATGGCCGCCATCAACCAAAACAATTTGCTTTGTGCAGGGCTTCACAGGAAATTGGCCTTAACTCATTAACAATTAGTCCAATCATTATAAATATTACTAAATAACTTCAGTCCATGTTTGGGAATAGGTCTAACAAAACATTTTAAGCCCGGCCCATAGGGGGCGCCTCAAATGCTGCTCACTGCTTTAATTTTGTGCCCAGTGAGCTGCCTCCTGTTGAAAATGGACGGGTTGAACCCGGACTCGCCGCTCATGGCTTTATTTTTTGTTTGTTTTTTTCAGCCGCACTGTAAAATCTGACAAAGTAACTTTGCTTAAAAAATTGAGGAAACCGATCACCTCACAATTACCAAGTAAAGTAGACTAATACTTTAAAGTTGTTAAAACTTTTTAGCACGTTCAACCTAAACTTGATAATCTACTTGATGCGGTAAAACGGTTTCCAGACTTTTTTAAAGTTAAGTCAACTGCTTACCACCATTCCTGCTCCACCATTTCATCCAAATATGGTCACTTCTGGCTTAAAATATATAAATAAATACAAAGACAACAAAACAAAAAACAAGATGGCGTCAGTGTTAGCTCACAAACCAATGGGATTTTGTCTTTTTAGATATTATATAATTATATATAGAGATATTATACAAGTGCTTAAAAGAGCCTGTTTTATGTATTTGCAAGGCAAACAGACCAAGGGTTTTTTTTTACAGAGCATGTTTATTATAGCTTTTATAGTCATATTTATAGTTTATCATAAATGCCTGTTTTATGTATTTGCAAGGCAAACAGACCAAGGTTTTTTTTTACAGAGCATGTTTATTATAGCTTTTATAGTCATATTTATAGTTTATCATAAATGCCTGTTTTATGTATTTGCAAGGCAAACAGACCAAGGTTTTTTTTTACAGAGCATGTTTATAGTTCATCATGCAAATTGGATTTGCAGAAATTACAGTCTAAAGAAAGACCATATTCATACTCACCGGTCTCTGAGTCGCTGCCATGGTTAAAACTCACACTTCTAATATTTATGATATCAATGAGGTAATAATACAAACACGGAAATATAAATTTTTACCATAACTGAATAAACAAGCTGTTCTCAGAGGCAAATAGGTCCCCAGAGAACCATTTGAAGCTAGAAAGATGGCAGGGTCCACCACATATACACAAAGTAAAACAGTTTGAAGTTGTGTTGTCCTTTAAGGTCAGTTTGTTTACTCAGTTTATTCAGTTATGAAAACAAAGCGAGTTTGTTTATTTAGTTTGTTTAGGCATATAAAAATAACAGTCTGTGAAGATATTTCTCTTCTGATTAAAATGTCATCCCTGAAACTACGTAGTGCACCTTTAATGGAAGACATGACGATATACATTGTTTTTTTATATATATTTGTGGTGGTTTAATAAAAATATTTAAATATTTCTCTCTTCTCTTTGAAACGATTTAGTCTATTACCGTAACCGATTAGAAAATCTGCTACAACTGGCAACTGTTTTGATAATGTTTTATCTCAAAATGCCAAAAATTCACCGGTTTCAGCTTCTCAGTTGTGAGGATCTGCTGCTTTTCTTTGTCTTTTGTGATGGTGAACTGAATGTTTTGGGGTTTTAGACTGTTGATTGGAGGCATCATCTCATAAAATGATGTTGGACAAGTGTTTTCAGACTGTTTTATAGACTAAACGCTTGATAAAGACATACATCGTCAGATCAATCTTCTTCTATGTTGAGATTTTCCTGTGCAGATTTGTTTATTGTTCCTGGGCGAACATGTATCCAATGACAATGGCCTGTTGATCAGCCCAGGAAATCATCTCCATCCTTCAGTGTAAAAGCAGAGGGACATCATCATCATCACCCTTTGTGTCTTTTCCACACAGGATTTACTCCACCGCCTCACGCGTGGGTGTGTATGTGTGCACAACACAGGTTTTTTTTTCTTCTTCCATTCACTCCACTGTGTCTTTTTTGGCCGCAGCACGCTCCCCAGCTCCCTACGCCCACTGGCCACCTGCTGCACCAAATGCATGCTGGGATCCCTCGACCAGACAGATTGAACAGATGATCAGCTCAGACGGTGCGTTTATGTGTGCATCTGCTAACGCGCCAAAACGGGCTTAAAATATGGGTTTGGAGGAAGCTTCTAATTCTGCAAACAGGAATTCTGGGTAAAAGGTTTTTTTGTTTTTACGAGGTAGACACTAGCAATGTCACGTTGTACATTCTGTTCCTGTGTGTGTGTGTGTGTGTGTGTGTGTGTGTGTGTGTGTGTGTGTGTGTGTGTGTGTTTGACTGTTGTGAGACAAATGTAGTCTCTCTCAGTGTTTACCTCTCTGCGCTCTGACCCTGGCTCTAGCGGGATGTGTCTAATGAGAGCTATAAATATCTTGGAGCAGACCTGGCTGGTGCTCGCAAGACTGCAACCTCTGCACACACATACTTACACACTCTGCATGCACTGGTTCCCATCGCTCCTCCCACAGAGGATGACAGGAAGGAGAAGGGTAGAGAGAAAGAGAGGGAGAAACAAATAAATTATGAACAAAGCTCTCCGCAGCACAGTCAGACGCAGACCCCCTGCCTGCCCTCCCACCTACTCGTCTTTCCGCCCACTCGCCTTTTTTTTTTCCCCCTCCAAACTCTGCCCGCAAGCCTTCCTGCGTCGACGTTATGAGTCACGGCAGCTCGTGTGGGAGTCGAAATTTCCCCGTCAATACATGCGATTCAATAGTAATTCAAAGAGGGAGAGGGAGGAGGCTCCGAGAAAAAGAAAATGAAAAGTGGTGGTGCACGATTTTGTCGATCGATGCATACTGCAACATACACACTTCCACAAAGGGCCAGTGTAATTATGATTAAGGGGCTTCGCTTCCTGCTGTTGGTTGTTGTTGAGGCCCTGTAGTCACAAACAAACAGCGGGGTCGCCGATATCACCATCAAAAAACAGAAAAACCACGTATCCCCAAATTTAGGGGCTGTTTACACGACAATGGTTTTTGCTTAATATGTAACCTTTTGCTGAGTTTCGGGTCTTCATCCACACGACACGGCCTGAAAACGCCACCCTGACTGTCCTCGTGTAAGCTGTGACGACGCGGCCTTGCTTTGCACATGTGTTTTACGTTTTCAGCCTGATAGCCGAGCCAATTAGGAGGACGACAAGAACAATGCTAGACTACTGACTGTACTCCTCCAGCAAAGCCTAGATTTGCTACATTTTTGTGATTTCATGGCTCACCGCTCTGCAGAAGAAAGCGTTTTGAGCGCAGACGAGTGGTCTTATTCTGTGGTACTCATTCCCTGTCATCAAACTGTCCTTTTAACATTTAATGACAAATCCAAATTATGCCACTTTAGTTGAGGTCAAGAAAATGACTCTTGATTCTGTTACGAAAACGTTTCACTGTAATAACTCCTACTGACATTTTGATGACATGGCCAAATCGTACCACTGGTAGTCGAGGTCAAGAAAAATACTCATGACTCACTTCTAATGGTCTGATGACAGCATATTCATGGGACGGGATGGAGGGGGTGTGGGCTGGAAGATTTTATTCAGCAGCCTGACTACTTTGGGGGGAAAAGCTGTTCATCATTCTTGTGGTCCCTGCTCGGAGAGACCTGGCAGGAGGTCAAACAGGTGCTGCGCTGGATGTGAATGGTCTCTGATGGGGCTGTTGATGATAGTTTCACTCCTGGTTTAAACATTCATTCTTTTCTGGACGACACTCACAACCTCAGCCCGAACGCCAAGCTAACGTCACAGCGTGTGAGCTGAATTCATATTGTAAACACTACTCGCTACAAAAAGTAATTTACATTACTGTGCTTATTGAATAAAGCCAACCCAATACTGCTCTTTACTGATATTGTATAATGAATAAAGCAAATCAATTCTGTCTTGTAAAGTCTCGTCCCCAGGTCGTCAAGTACTGATGCTTTGGGTCGGCGTCCAACTCTGAACTGAAAAAAAAGACTTCTATACATACATCTATTTCAAATATATTCACATTTTCAAAAGTACTTGGCAAATATACTAAAAAGATCTGTACTATCTCTGATATTTAAAACGTATACCAACATCACACAACACTTTTAACACACTTTAAAATAATTACACTATCCTGAAGTTTTTCATGTATTTCAAGTTACATTTGGGTTTAATAAGCACACTTATTAGACAGGCTACTTTTTAAAATTATACTAAATTGCAAATAGTGGGGATACTTATAGAAAGTATACTTATGTTCATGTCGTTTGTAATACACAGTCAGCTTGCTTTCTTTCGCTTCATTATAGGTGTTTATTTGCAAGAGACTCAATAAAGTTTAACTTGCTTATAACCTAAATAAGGTAGATTTTAAATAAACTAATCAAGCATGTATATTAGTACACAGCAATACACTTCAACTGTAAAATATAGTTGAAGTTGTTCCACTTTAGCACATAAATATTACACTAAATACATCTTCAGTGAAGTTACAACTAAATATACTTAGTTCAACATGAGTTCTTCCAAACTAGCAAACTGTAAGTCAACTGATCATTAACATACATTAACAAGTGTACTGATGATTAGTTTGGCTACAAGTATTCTTAAGTATGCTAAGATTTAATATACTTATATATATAGTATATTTTCTTCTCACGAGGGCAAATATGGGTCTGAGACTCAACAATCAGCTATCTGTTGCTTTAAAACTCCTCATTACTTTGATCTCACTGCGCAGATTCACTGAAATCTCAAGGCAAATGTTCACTATGTCAGTAAAATGATATCAAATATGTACGTACATTTCCCAAAGTGTGAAATTTTGGCTTAGCCAACTGACAGACAGAACCAAGGGGGGGTTGCCAGGAAGTGAAAAGGATGTTTCCTCTTCCTCTTGTTAAATTTAACTTAACCGCACTTGAAAGGCAAATTACTATGGAAGCAAGTGACTGAAAATAGGGTATTTACCGGCTCAAATTATCAGCTTTCACGTATGTAGATAATGATTTCTGCCCGTAAACTGTCACAACATGGAAATGCGTGTATCCAAATGATTCAGCAAGGTCACATTAGGAAGTGTGACTCAAAGAGGAACTACGTGTTCAGTTTCTAAGTCACAAGATAGCGACAGACAGGATTAACTCCATGTTGGTAAATCAGAATTCACAGCACATTTCTTACACTTTGGAAGTTAACGATGATCACTGCCGACTCTGTGGACATCAAAAAGAGCCTGTGATGCTGCCCAAGTCTCTGCGAGAGAGGGAGGAAAACTGTATCTGCATGCCACAGTAATCCATTTAACATCAGAGTGATCCAGGATCGGATTATATCTAATCACCACATAAACTGAGTTTTTCTAAGTCATTGTTGTTGGTTTAAGATTATTTTCTGTGCCTTTTTTTTTTTTTTTTTGCACTTCTTTGATAAACAGGTTAAAAAGAGGCCAAATATTCTGGCAGAAATGGAGCAGACCGCATGTGACGGGAAGTTTGAGGCCAGATTAAAAGAAAGGGTTATTGTGGTTACACTGTGGTTTTTACACTGAGACATTAGCTTTGCCTTTAACCCTGTTATGACCTTTATTTGCAGAGAGAATATTACGTGGTTTTTGGCTGAATTAGGCTAAATTTAGGGGAAACTATTCTGGAAACGCAGAGCAGACTTCCACTTTAAACAAACTCCCAGCTTTGAATGGACCAAACAAACTTTGGTCCATTCAGGCTTTTATTTCACGGAAACTGAAAGCACCAAATGACCCATTTACAATGAGCTTTATGTAACCAGCTAGAGTGGTCTCTTTATTATGACTTCACTGCCATTTCTCAGAAGAAGACCTATTTCTTGTAAAACGTCCCTACAAATGATCTGCTTTAATAAAAACTGAGGTAACATTATATAATAACCATCATTAATTAATCTGTAGTTAGTAATTATTTCACCGTTAAAGGGGCACTATGTACTTTTGGAGATTTTGAAGATTCAGAATTTTAATATTTACAATATTAATGATGTAATAATACAAATACAAAGACGGATTAATTTTTTCCATAACTGAATAAACAAGCTGTTCACAGAGAAGAATAAGTAAAACAGTATGAAATAACCTTCTATAGTGGTGTGGTGGAGAGCGTTCTGACATATTGTATCTCGACATGGTACTCCAGCTTGCAGTATGTCAGACAAAAAAGCCCTGCAGAGAATAGTTAGAGGAGCTGAGTCATCGGCGTTTCCCTCCCCTCTGTCCAAGAACTCTTCCTAAGCCGCTGCAGGAGCATCGTCAGGGACCTGAACATCGTCAGGGACCCCTCCCATCCTCTCCACACATTCCTTGAACTGCTCCCATCGGGAAAACGGTTCTGGAGTCTAAAAGACTAATCAACAGCTTCCTTCCATAAGCTGTTAGATTGTTGAACTGCTGATCTGGAGCATGCGCACTACTGCACTTCATGAGCCTTAGTCATAGTTTTAGTTTTTAATTATTTAAATTATTATAGTAATGTATTGTGTGTATTTGTTGTGTTCGTGTTATGGGATCCCGGAGAAACGTAATCTCATTTTTGCTGCACTTCTTTTGTTGTTACAGCTAAAGCTTTCATTGATTGATTGATTGATTCTGAAGTTTTTTCCTAAAACTACGTAGTGCACCTTTAACAAACAATAAAATACTTTATAAACCATTTATCAGGCAATTTTTTGTTATTGTTAAGTTGCAGCGGATGTTTATAAACCTTTACAGTTGCTTATTAAATGTTTTTTACCAGGTTGGTTAACAGTAAAATAATTACTAATTGAAGTTTAACTTTAAACTTTATTTATGATACTTTAGTTTAACCACAGCTGATTGTTCCCTAAGTCCCTCCCCCACAGCTGATTGTTCCCTAAGCCCCTCCCCCCCAGTCATAGCTCAGCAATTGAAACTAGGCTCCTGTGAACGGGGCTTTAACAGGAGCGATACTCTGTGTCTAAACATTTTGGGGTGGTGGTTCGGGTGGAGTCTTTTTTATCATCTCTCCGAGACCAAAAGTGTAAGAAATGGATAAACTGTGTTCTTTATCTGCTCTAATGTAAGCCAAGAATGTTAGCATGCCAGGCTAACTAGCTTACTACCCCACAGCATTGAAGGCATTTAAGAGGCATGTCATTGGTTAGCTGTATTATTATGTTAGGTTACATTAGAAAAAATCCCTTTTTAGGACCGAACATTGACAGTGTGTGAGCCAATATCAGTCTAGGATATCAGTTAATGTAGAAATGTGTAAAAGAATAAAACGTAATCTTATTATATCTGTCACAGATTCATATACATAGCATAATGAACACAATTGGTTTGAAATTGGTCTACTCTTATGAATCTTACGCAGTCGTTTTCTCATGATTAATTATCTCGTTATCTTGGGAAAAACAAGGGTCTTGGGTTATTACATAAACAAAGTTTATTTCCTCGAGATCTCAAGAGAATTTTCCAGCTTCCTGGGAAAACAAAGTTTGATGTTCTGTGACAATGACGTAAATAACTTATGACCTCTAGAAATTAAGTCGAATTCAACACGTTATCAAGGGAAAACAGAGGAAATGTGTCACCCATGCTCGTTGAGGGCTGAATTTTTATTTTATTTTATCTATTTACCTTTAAATTTGCACATTTCTTCCTTTATTTTATTCTATTTTTCTTTTAAACATTAAAAAGTGAACCAGCAAAGTGAGTTTTAGTTACCTAGCAGGCTAACAAATGCAAAAAAATGATCGGCTTGTTTTTGTTTTGTGAAATCAAACATTCATTGTTGGAAATTTGTAATTAAATCTGTCACTGTGTCATGCAAAACTGGAAAACTGTACAGTCGTAGTGAAACTATCTAAGAAGGGGGCAGGGACAGCTCAGTGACATCACTCTTAATCGTGAACAATTTACCTAAAACACTTGGCTCTTGGCTTTCAGGCTTGGATGAAAGATAATGTACGCTGAAGAAAGATAACCTACAGCCAATTCTCCATCTGCCTCTCTCTCTGACTTGGAGTGCCACTCATTGATTAACCAGTAAAGATCTCAGACACACGGCTGGATTTTGTATGTCAGCTGCTGCATTTTATCACCTTCCTCCCAATTACCAATGCTTTTAACCACATTGATTTTTTTTTCTTTTTGCCCAAAAGGAAGGTCAAACTGGACCTCAATCGAATTAGCAAATCTCTCTCCTACGTCTAGTGTCTGCCAAAGAACGGCGCCGTGCCAGGTAGTTGACTCAGATACGGTCAGTCTTGGTCCAGAAGGGGTCACGTCGGTTCAGAAAGAGCAGTATATCCACCGTGATTGTCCCAGGAGGCCCAGATTGTCTCATCTTTTCTCTTTTTCTACTGTCGCAATAAAAGCACAGACTAGTCCAGACATTTTAACCTTTAGATGAGCCCAACAGAGCATCAAAAAGAAGAAAAATAAAGCAGTAAATTGTCCTTACGTCATCGAAAATATCCGGTTTTGATGCCACAAACTCGACTCGAAATATTCCAGAGGTCTCATCGAAAATATTTGGTTTTGTTGCCACGAACTTGTCACATGTCACAATAGCTTGTTAAAAAATACCCGGTGGTTTAGCCTTTTTCCAAATGTTAAAACGCAGTCTTGATCAGTGGTCTCTGGCTTTGCAGCCTTCTCGCTGTACTATAATTAACACATTTGAATGTATTTGTGTTGTGCAGACTCGTAAAATGCCAACATTTGGTCACTGTGAGCGATTCCTTTCACATAGCACACAGTCGTTCGATCCGTTGTTGATACGAAAATATATTTTCATCGCAGCTTTAACTGATTTATTTGTGTTTGCAGTATGCATAGGTTCCTTTATTAGACCCCTGCTGGTCTAAATTATTACCCGAGAATCACAATCTGCTAAATCAGCTCCATTCCAAAGTGGCCTGAGTTGTACTGCAGCCCCTAAATCTCATCCCCCCCTTCAGTCAATTCATTTGGACCACATGGGCCATCTCCAAATTACCCTCCATTCTTTGGAAAACATCCCAGAGGCTTTCAGCTCTCCCCCCCTGTTGGCTATGTGATACATTATGGATTGGATGGAGGAGAAAATGGCATGCCACCAGGGAGCGAGGGAGTGACAGATGATAGCTCTTTTCTTCCTCTTTGTTCATGTTTTGCTTTTTTCTGAGCCGAGACAACATAATTTTATTTCACCAAAATCCCCCCCCATTTATCTTGCAGAGACACAGAAGACATTAGCCCATGACCCAACAATCATTTAACAAACAGGAACAAGACAAGGACACTACAGTGAGACTCGAATGAATCACTGTATGTCATATATTTGTTTCACAGTATTGAACAATCGTGAACAATGTTGCCAAAGCATCAAAATACAACTTGTTTGGGCACATTTGGACACTACGGAGTAACAGTAAGATGAACATTAACACAACATAAAGACTGAAATATATTTGTTATAAATACATACAGTTTATTAGCCCTCAGGTTGTAGCATGATGTCACATATTTCTGATTTTGAGAGGTTAATAAGCTCTTGAAATCTGAAAATACAGAGTGGAGTTTGGTACACAAAGAAGAAGTTAATGTGTTTCATTACATTTCTGACATCGTAGGAGGAAGTGCGACTCATCCTCAGCCTGACCTGTCAAACAGTGACCCGTCTGTGGTTTGGTTGCTATGATGTTATGCGTCTTCCTCTTTCAATGACTAATCTGTGGTCACTGAGCCAGAACCTGGTCAGGATCCGTCTCTGAGAGAAGAGATAAAATGTGCTACAGATAAGTGCAGTCGTGACGTCATGTTTACTGTGTTATAACACACAAAAAAAAAAGTTTAAGAAAAACACTGTACAGCTGTTTGAACCGACTCCCAGGGGGCCCCAGCGTTCATCACCATGATGTTATAAATAATAATAATTTATGAAATCCATTTTTTAAATTTCCATTGTTCACACTCGCAGAATTTAAAAATATAAATAATATTTAAAACTAGAGCAAGTTCAAGTGCAATATGTGAGAATATTAGTCATAAACATTCAGAAATTAACAAAAATGATCAACAGAATATGACGATATAACAGTTTTGATGTTATTTTAAGACGTCTGTGTGCTGTTTTACTAATGTCAGCATGCTAACTAGCTAGCCCCGTGCTAGAAAACCTCTCTGTGCAAACACCAACGCCGCCTGACTAACTGCTCTGGTTTGTTTATCTCTCCTGACTCCTCTGGATGTCGCTTCATGTCAAGCTTCATAAGAAAAGGATGTGTCTTGTTTCCTTTTTCTTCGCATTGTTTCCGTGGAAAAGACACGATCAGCATGTCAGCAGACCTCCCAGAATAAACTCATTGAGAGTTAAAACATTTGGGATGCTCTTCATTCTTATAGTTTGAAGAAAACATCAAACTTGCTGTGTCTTTGTAGTAAGTCTTGGTTGTTTGATTTCACAATAATGAAAACATTGCAAACCATAATGAAGGTTAGTATTGAATTCAGTCTCTAACCCCAAATATTCAGTAGGAGCAGCGTCACATATTGTTTTTGAGCCAGTGCTGGAACTAAGTGGCTCCCATCGGAGCAGCAGCAGCTGTTCAGTGTGTGAAATGAAGACCTGACTCTTCAGACTGAGAAAATGCAAATGGAAAAATATAATGTACGTGTGACTGAACAGTTAGTTGATGTGATGCGCTATTTTAGAGTTATCGAACATAGTAGCTTTCTGAGTTCAGTTAACGTATTTTCAATCTGTTTTCCCCACATGTCACCATTTTGGACGGGCAATGCTCGTTGTTGCTTTGTGTTGAAGTTGTTCCACGTATCCCAGACCGGATTTTGATCAATGGTTTTCTCGATTCGTGTTGTTTTTTTTTTGCTCTTAATTGTACATTTATATTGGGTTGTTGTTTGTCAGCGTTTCGCCCTTCAACGGTGCTCCATTTTCTTGTTTTTATAGGTCAGCTGTAATAGCTGCATTGTGAAATCTCACGGTGATATCATCAATTGTCTTTGTTTAAGCCGTCTCATATCGATTTTGGTCATTTTGGGCATTCACTGGAGGACGCTTTTGAAAAATATTTGGATAGAAAGACAGAACGCCCTCTGAAAGGCACTCTCAGCCTCCCTCCCTTGGATTTCTCTAACCCAGTTTTTGCCGGTGCTATCTGCACAAAGGGGAAATTCAATTTCTAGTTTGGATGAAATCTCCAGAATATGAATATATGAGCAGATTAACACTGAGGAGAGGAAATAGTGGATAGTGCTCATGGATGACTCTGGCAGACTCTGAGTGCTGAGATCTTGATTTTTCTCCTCACTTTTTCCTGAGATTATATTTAAAGAAGCTCACGGAGTCGCTCTCGAAGCTCCTTTAACTCTCTCAGTTCACTAATTGAAACATTCCTGCGCCTGCTCACCTCCCACTAGTCTCCCTTATTATTCCTCCATAATGTCAACACTAGGGAGGGGGTTATACTGACAGGCCAATCCCATAGCTTTTAGGAGAGCAGCGCTGTACCCTAATTGGACCAGGGGAGTTGGCAGCTGGATGTAATGAGAGCTGACATTGGGCACCGGTGGGGAAACATGTTTGCATTTGCATGTCCCAGCGGCCTCTCTTTGGGTCTGTGTCTCTCCCTCTGCCTACCCCCCTGAGCATTTACAGGCTGCCAGAGTACTCAGGCAAGGCCACAGTGCATGTGAGCGAGGGTACATGTGTGCGCATAATATGAAGGGGGGTAAAGTACTGCCCCATATCAACAGAGAAAATTAAATATAGATGAGGAGGCATGAAAAATGGAAAGGCGGCGATGTCATTAGAAAGTAAGCTTTTATTTGGCTGCACGAAAATGGATCAGACGAACAGATAATATGATTTTGTGTATTATAGAATAAACAAACAAACAAAAATAAGGCACATTTTAATGCAGTAACGTGATTTTTTTAACATATATATATTGTCACATCATCGGCATACTATATGGGTCATTCCATGTCAACTCGCCCCAAATCCAGAACTTTTCCCAGTTCATGTCGTGGATTTTGTCAAAAAAATGAAGGTTGAACCTTCTATTGAACTCATGGGACCTTGTAGCTCAACATACTTTTTAAGTTGTGAGCTAAATTTAAGCATCTCTGTGATTCTCTCTATGTTTAAACCTCACTAATCGCTTATTTTTCACTTTCTTGTGATCAAATTTAAAAAAAAATTAGTGATACAGATCTAGATAAATATAGCTTCTTTTTTGGTTGTTTTGACTGTACATTTTTTAAATTTCCTTGAAACTTTCGTATGTGAAAGTTTTGATTTTCATTGTATATATAAAAAAACTCAAAGCTGTCATATTACTCCTTCATCGTTTTTAAATTGCCTAGTTTTCAAGCTCTTTTGGCTGCAATAAACCATTCAGTGTTTTTATTTCATCTGTAAATATTTGTACTGTGTTGACGTCAAGGTTTTCTATCTGTCTGATACCTATTGAGCCTGTTTTTCATTGGGTCCCAGAAGTTTTCAAGTGACACCTTGAAATGGCGCAGTTTGTTGCATACAGGCGATGTCATCCTGTTCCACACGCCCTGACATAATATTAATCTTAGTCCCTTAGCTCAATGCACATAGTGTTTATTCACAATTTTGGCGTTGTGCATCTGGAAAGCTTGGAAACACTTTCGTGTAGAGTAAACACAGCTCAGTTGTTATTGTCTGAGAACATTTTTAGAAGGCAAAACAAGCTTTGTGAGATCGATTCACAGTGACTAATGAATTAACATAAACTGAGAACATTGAGGTGACCCTGCACAAACACTGCTTTAATTTGTTTTCCCTGTGCTAACCCTCTCATCTTTTATTCAACAGAAGGAAAGGAGGACATGCTGTACAACCTTTGCCAGTTGTGCAGCATGCGCAAACAATAATACAGCATAAATATAGGACATATGTATATGGGGATACATCTGTATCTATGAATTGATTGACTAGTTGGACCCATCAGCCAGAAATGTCGAGCGGCTGAGATGTTATGCTTAATGGCATAGACGCTATGAATCCATACCAACTCTGCAGATGGATGTCTGTTGGACCACTTTGTTGATTAATAAAGATTCAAGTAATACTTAAAGCAGTAGATGCAAAAATCAACTTTCAGATATAACTTTAATCGAGTAAATGAACATTTTCCTTCTGACATTGTTTGGAATAAAATCAGTTAAATAAGATGGATTTATCAGCTGCCTTATTTTATGCCTTCTTAACTTTGGAGATATTAAAAAATGATAATTAAAATCAGTTTTAGTCTATTTACACGTCAAGGGTCTCGATGATTATCGATTTAATGTGTCTCTTCTTGAACTCCTAAAGTCTCTGCAGGCCTCTGTACACACTTACTTCATATTTTCAGCTGTAATTTTTGTCTATTTTTAATCTGCTACCATCTGTTTGTTTCTGTATTGTCTTAAAATGTGCCTGAGGTTAAGGTTTCATATACATGTATATGAAACCTTAACCTCTGGTGCAGCAAAAGCCATTTCCTGTTCATGCACTTGCTAGCACATGAACACACCACAGGCTAACAGAAAACCTAAAGAAACCATGTTATAGAGACACACCAATCATATCAGCGCAGCAGAGGAATGAGGAGAACTGCTGGGTGGTGAGATTTTCTCTGGCTCAGTCAGATTAGAAGAAAGCAGAGTGGTGGAATTTAGCGGAAATCCACGGGCTCGCGTCCAAACCCCATTGTTTTAATGGTCAAAACACTGTGTGGGCTGTTTGACGCAGAAATGGCGTAATGCGATTGTGCCTGTAACACAGTATCATCCAGAGGCATGTTAGCAGCTGCCATAAAGTGGCATTACACTATCGATCAGCTCCACAGACGTCCTCCAGACAGCCTCAGTCTGTGCTGAGCTGCTGATACACAATAGCACCGCAGCACATCTGACCCGGACACTAAAAGGGCCAGTCCATTTTACCGTAGACTGCATAATGCCCTAATTCGGTGATGATAAAGACAGATATCAGACAGCATTGACTTGATTAGAGCACTTTTAAGTTCATTTTGTGTATCTTAACTGGAATGAATGTTTATGATTTTGCTCATGCTAGCATTTTATCACTTCCAGTACCCTCGTCTCAAACAGGTTTTTTTGATTGGGTTTGTGTAAGATGCCGGAAGTAAGGGCGGAGGTTAACATGAGCTTAAGAGATTTTATACTCCACCTGTGAATTTTGAAGTGTCCTGCCGTTGCTAACAAACGGCTAAATGAGACGACAGAGGTTGTCGGGGACATTAAACATCTTTACGCCGAACAGGGACACTGATTCACTCACTAGTCCCCAGTCCGTCTTCACAGATTGATTGTCTAAGAGTAACAGGGGCAAAAACTCATTATAGTTCTTTATTTCCATATTTACACTTACTTTATGCATATAAAATAGTCAGAAGAAGACATAGACACGTGCTTAGGTGGAAAGGGCTTTAAAAACATATATAAATGATATATTACTGTATTTGAACTCTCATTGGCTACATGATGCATCAATCATCTGAAGGCTGGTGTGTAAGTGGCTCAGGACAGAGGAGAAAAAAAAAAAGCATCCACAATCAACATTTTATTGCATTTTGTCACCATTTTATCATGGAATACCTTGTTTTGGACTAAATGTATCTGAAATGGATCTACTGGACATTTAGGAAAAAGAGAAGACAGTTTTTGTTTCAAGTTTCACACTATATTTGGCTCTTGAGGCTCCATTCAGTTTCCCTGCAACCGAGGTATACTCACAGCAGAGGGGGCAGCTGTTTGCCCAGCAGCCATGTAATGCAGAATTGATTGATTTCTGCAGGCTGCCCTAAACCAAATTACTTGAAGCTCACCATGATGGTGTACCACATATAAGACTGAGTCAACATAGAAACAAAGTGGGTGGAGACGCTGGTTCTAAAAGTACTTACCTTGTAATGATAAAATCAATGATCCTCGACATAAATAATTGACCCACACTATAAGATTACCACATTAGTGCATCTAAAGTAGGATGAGGATTTAATACGCAGTGTTTACATGCAGTCTCACAGAGGTTAGTCATCAGACATGTAAGGGGAAAGCCCATTTAAAGTTGAATATCTGCTGGCATCACTGGCAAGACCAATTGGATTGGAAAGCCTGAATATTTATTTAATGTATACAGACAATATGGATCTAAAGGCAAGCACAGTCAGCCACAAGAGCACCGGTGATGCTATGCAAGCAAAATAAAAGCAAAGACACAGCCAGACAGTTGCTCAGTACCTCTTTCATTATTGACTTAAAGGAGATCATCTGATCGTCCAAAATAGTGTTTACAGCTGGTTCACTGTCCAGTCACTACTCATAGAGGCGCATGAGTCTCCTCCAGGCTGTATTTGCTATGCACCACATATGAATTAACCAAGAAAACGAAGCGTAAGTAATTGAATTTTGTCACAGAGCAAACCGAACATTAACACTAACTCCTTCTGGTTTACGACATGTAAGCATTTCACCACACACAATCCATTATATTCAATGTCATGTGAATGTTCTCGAGCTTGAACCGTCCAACATGTTGAGTGAGTTCTGCTGCGGAAAAAAGCAAAAACATGTCATCCATGTCCAGAGCTGTTATTATAGGCTTTAATAGTGCAGAGGCCGTGAGCATGCCAGGGAGACAGAGACAGAGAGTTTCTTAATCCCACTCGAGTTTTAACATTTGCTCCTTTCTATGGGTAGGTTGCTTTCGTGCCAGAAATAGAAATAGGAGACAGACTTGCCAAGTGAGGCATGTCTGCTCCCTGACTGCTGCACTTCTTGCCTTGAATTTAAAAATAGGTGAGAAACGACTAAAAGTCAAAACATGTAAACACAACGAATGTGTCAGAAAACGGCCTCTAAACTCTTCGTTTTCGTTCAAAATGAATTCGCTTCATCAAACTGTGTGCTAATGGCTAAAATGATAATACTTCAAATACGATGAAATGACATAGGTAGGCAACACTTTCAATGCGTTTTGATTAGCGTCGTCAACTTCAGCTCTTCTTAAACAAGATGTAGCCAAACAGCAATATCATAAAAGTAACTAACAGCAGGTCGGTTGAGCTAATTCAGTAATTTTAGCTAATCTCAGCTAGAGACACACAGACATGATGTGAATTCGTCATGAGTAAACATGAGTAAGAGTTTACAGCCACGCAAACATGCTGACAAGGACAATGCTAACACGCCGATATTTAAAAGATAATGATTACTTTGTTAATTATCTTAGTTTAGTGTGCTAGCGTGCTCACATCTGGTAATACGTCACCCACCGACTATCATTTAAAAGCCATGAGTTTGCCGTTATGGTGGTCGCCATTTTGTTGTTGTTGTTGTTGTAAGATGAGATGCTACGTGCTATTCTTTCTCAATAGGACCTCTTACCCATCCACTCCCTGTCCTCAATATTGCTGGTAATAAGGTAATAAATCAAGTGAGAAGTGGAGTGATTTTCTCATAAGCTTCCATACAATCAGACTTCTTTTTGAAACCAGCAGGTTAAAGGCACTTCTGCGTAAGCTTCACTTTTGAGATATGAACGCTCTGTCCACTATTTATGCAGGTTACGAAACCTTATTTACGACATGTAGTGTAGTTGGTCACCATGGCACCACAACAAACAACATCCGACCACACACACAAACACAAACACACAGCCTCCATAATTAAATGTTCATCATCCTTAATATGCTCCATCCTCTCAGCTATCTCTCCACACCAGATCGACAAATTAGGGCCTTGATCATAAATCCAGCGCATGTGAAGCTGACCGGTCCAGCTGGGAACGCGGGCCTGCGAGAAAGCAGTGCCAGCTTTTTGCTGACACATCTTTAAAAATTCATGGCCCAGAAAACAGGGCCATGCAGACTCAGCCGTGGCAAGCAGGAGGGGTTTTTATCCGATGCCATTCCCTCCAGGGAGCAGAAATATTCATAACCACTAAACAAACTATATGGGCAGCGAAAATTCCTGTGCGCCCACACGAAGGGGAAAACCCCAGGAATGGTCTGAAAGAGCCTGAGACTGGTTTAGCATTAAACAAGTTGTGCTTCTATTCAGGAGGAAGTCAAACACTTTCAAGCACATGTGCACAACATTTGTCATGTCACCTAAAAATGAGTGCGAGTTAACGTTACAGAGCAACATCTGGCGCTCCATCATGTGAAAGAAAAACCACACAGCTGGAAGCAATATATCATTTTTTCTTCTTTTATTGGACACCAGTGTTTTGCCTTGTATATAGATATGGTTGTTTTCATTCATTTTTTTCTCATGTATCCTTCACATTTTAATCAAAGTGGCACATACAATTGGTTTACTCCATTTTAAACTGCACTTCTGATTTATTTTTTTCAACATGCTCAAGCAGGGTTGTTCACATCAGATGGACTCGAATGAGCAGAGGAGGCGATGGTCGAGGTGGTGCAAAAAGCAATGCCTCTGAAAGGTTTTCTCCCTCGTTTTTTTTTTCTTCTTTTTTAACAAATTCAATCATTCAAGGCAAATAAAGCACATTTACATCTGGTATTTTAAAATAACCAAGTTTGGCATAACATCAAATATTTAAATATGTAAGAAAGTTGAGCCCTCTGGACTGGTATGGATAAAAAAATGAGTCAAACAGTGTTTACAAATGGTCATTTGTATTTGTTTTAACCTAATTTACTGCGTCACAACAACTACAGAATCTTGGTATAATGTCATTTAAAATATACGTCATCTTTAACGATTTGTTAATATTAAAGCTGCTGTGTTAAATTTAAAATTCGTGACTCTGGCGCCCCCTGTGGTAGGATTACAAAAAGCTGTCCGCTCTACCACTTTGTCCCAAAGAGACTGAAGATAAAGGGGCTGAAAGCAACACCAGAATCATCTTATTTATTTTTTCACAGCGGCAAAAATTATAATTTGAAAGATGCTATAATCTAAAATAGCATAAAAACACTGCACACAGCGGCTTTAACTTCCTGCCTACACGTTCAACAGTCTCATCAGATTAAAGCGAATGCCAACATGTATTTGCTTTCACTGTTTGACCCACTTTACATTGAGTTTGTCACGTCACTTGTGATAAAGCATACCCTCACACTCAAACATGTCAGAAAAATGTGGCTTCAAACAATTACATCTCTACATCTGAGACTTTCTGCTGTGTTAAACCTGCACTAAAACCTCAGCATCCACAACTTGCTGTTTTCATACTAACAGGACCAAAGTCGTAGCAGATAGCATTAGGTGAAAGAAGGCTACAGAACCTGCAGTTTGACACAAACTCAGTGGCAGGTTTTCAGTGTCTTGCTTCAGGACACCGCAGCCAATCAAACGTGACCTTTCCATGATCAGACGTTAACCAATTTGTCACCCTGCAGCTACGCATACTTGAGGCTTTGATGAATGTGACCTGTTGGCAGGAAGAGGAAAGGAAATGGACGACAATGCTGCCATTGTGTACGTGCCATGATCTTTTTTTCCCCCGTCCCCTTTTTTCATGGGCCTCCTGTTAACATCGACAGCTTCAATGAGATAGTTTGACATTTTGGGATAAACGCCTCATATCTGTAGCAACCAAAAACCCACCTGTCCTCTAAAGTTTGAATCTTAAGTTAATCCCCAGTAAAGCTCACAGGTTTAACACAAGAGATATGTTGGATGATTACCAAGCTGTGGTGATGCTAGTAGGCTAGCAGTTTCCTCCTGTTTTGCAGTCTTTCTGCTAAGCTAACGGCTAACCAGCTCTAAGTTTAACGGAAATACTTGAAAGCGGTACCAATCTTTTTTCATGCATTTCCCAAAATATGAAACTACAAAAATATTCATATACCTTTTTTTCTTTTTAAAGGGTAACTCCATCTTTTCAAAAGAATGTAAATATAGGTTCAAGAGGTTAAAAAGTAGCGGAATTATCCTTTAATAAAATGGTTTTGTAAATTTAACATTTTGGGAGATGCAGTTATTTGATAAGTTAGATAAGAATATTGATATGAGACTCATTTCCATGTGCTGATTATGAAGCAACAACACACAGTCATGTACCTTAGCCTAGCTTAGCTTAGCACATAGCTGCTACATCCAGAAAGAGCTAGCTGTTAACCCTAACCTGTTGACATCTCACTTTTAAATAAATTCCCCCAGTAAAAGTCATGAATTCACCACAACAGATAACTGGATGATTAGCAAGCTGTAGAGGTACTGGTAGGCTAGCAGTCTTTATGCTAAGCTATGCTAACCAGCTGTTAGCTGTAGCTTTAACTTCAACGGAAATGCACGAGATTGGTATCAATCTTCTCATCAAGATGAAACGTTTCATATACATGTTATTAAAGGGTAATTACGTCATTTTTTAAACCTGGGCTCCAAAACTAAGTAAAAACAGGGCCCAGGTTCAAATGTACCCAAATTTGCATCTAATATGTAATAAAAGACGAGTTTTTGGCATGTTCAACCACTTGATATGAAACCTGCTGATCGGAATGTAAAAAAATAATTGATAATATGCATTAAATGTGCATGCCGGATCAGTAACGGAAATTGTTAAAAATCTACGATGTCTTTAAATATCGTCCTACACGTTGCACAAGATATGTGAACGTGAGCGGTAGCAGGAGGAGCACAGTGTGAGAGCTTCAGATGTTTTCTGTTAGCAACATCTGCAGTTTATTTAGACCTGTCGGGCTCAATGAAGTCCACATGTGGCTGTTTTGAAAAAGTATACTTATAAAGAACGACTGGAGAACTAAAACTAATTGGTCATTCTGCTAACGGACCAATATTTACATGACAGATCCGTCTCCCTTTCAATAAGAAGTCTGGTTCTTTTACCGCTCAGATAGGATGGAATGAGGGCATGAATCCGAGCATAAAAGATACAAATCTATGTACCAAAAAAGCACATATACATTAATAATCATCATGCTTACTTAAAATTCACACTTATGTCACATCTCATTCATTCACAATACTGGGCAGGAGAGGAGAAAAAAACAAAACAAAAAGGTGCAAAATCAGAAAACATCACAGTAAAAGTAAAACAAAATTGGTCAAAGTGTTCGTCAAGTTCTGTCTCGAGGAGCCACATGTGCGTCTGGACTGGAAATGATTCGAGTTAGCTTCACTTCATTAACTTTGTCCGACACGTAGCTCTCTTTAAGTTAATGTTACATGACATCAAGGGTCACTATCACAAATCAAACACAGCAAAGAGCATGAACAGAGTTAGAAATATCCCTCGTTTTTGAATGATCTTTCTGCCTCGACACGTATCAAAGGCACTGGACCTCATTCAGTTTGACAAGACAAGGAGGTGGATAAAAGCATGAAGCACTAAAACGACTATGTTCTGTACCTTGAGTCCCGAGGAGTGTTTTTGATGCACTTTGCATGCAGAGTTTGCAGTGCTGACAATATGGCACGGTAACATTTATCACTCTGAAATAACATCTTAACAAAAACAAATCAAGTACATTGTTTTTCCTTCTGCAAGTACAAAAAGAAACTGACGTGTCTGTCGTGTTGGCGAGTTATTTCTTCCCTTGCCCACGGAAAAATCAACAAAGAACACAATTATAAAAAACAAGGAGCACGGGAAAGAGGCGTCGCTCTTCCTGATGCAAATCAACACGTCACAACTTAGCGTCTAAAGAAAACAAAAGTCACCCATTCCTGTAAAATGCCACTTCTTTGTGACATCCTCAAGTCTTTTTCTCCGTCGCTACATCTCTTTATATCAGTGCCTCGCCATTTGAGAGCACAGAGACGGTGCGAGAGTATCAAAGAGACCACTGTTCCCTCGGCATGGCACTTGGCAAGTCTGGCACAGATACCAAGAAGTGACTTGTTAACTTCCACTCTGAAGAAGCAGGTCGAGGATCCTGTTCGTGAGTGAAAACGTACCGAACAGTGAGTCTGCGATGATGATGATGATGATGATGATGTCCGCTTGGAGGCGAGGTACCTATGTGTAATGTTTTTGTTTTTTTTTTGCAACAAATGTTCATCTCCGATTAAATATGTCGATAACGCTCGCTCCCTTCTCTCCATGGCCACTGATGAACCTAAAAATAAAGAATTCACATTAATCCCGAAAATCACATTTGGCAAAAACGGAAACAATACGTAGACTCGTTTTCCCTTTTTTCACTTAAAAAGGGTTAAGATGCAACTCGGCTAAACATTCTGGGGGTTTGTAGTACTTAAGACTCCATTTTTCTAATGGCTCCTGCTTTAAACTGAAGCTCTTTTTGGCACCAGAGGATGCCAATCAAGCGCTTGGTCGAAGAAAAAGCAGAGAAAAAAGTCCTTTCAGACACACACCAGCCAGCTTTCACTCTTCTCCCCCCCCCCCGCCAGTCTTTTTTTTTCTTCCAGTCCTATTCAGGCTACGAGGTACCACGACGCCATTATCTCTCCCTTGTTCCTCTCATTTCACCGGTCTTTCAGTGCGTTTTATTACTCCCCCCAGTCCTCCGCTCCTTCTGTCTCTGTTTAACAAAGACCCACAGGGGGGTTTGGTCCAGCTGCCCCATATGTCACTCAGATACAGTAGCCACCATACAAGAACAAAAAAAAAAAAGAAAAACATCCCCCACCTTCACCTTCCTTAGTCCCAACACACATCCATGCACACACACACACATTTCAGAAACAAAAGGGAGGAGATATGGCAAGTTTTGGGAATGTATGGTTATTTTGTGTGTCGGTGTGTCTTCTGTCCCTGGTGCTGCTGGTCTGGTCTGGTCTGGTCTGGTCTGGTCTGGTCTGGGTGGTGGAGGACATTCTCATGATAATTAAGGATTAGCTGCGGGGGGACAGCAGGAGTGTGTGTGGACACAGACGCAGTGCCGAAGCTCCTCAGAGGAAATACGCGCACCCATTCTTCCTGCCGAAAATGTCTTCATCTGTTTTCCTGTGAGCCTGCCTGGACTTCAACTGAACCGCCGTCACGTCGGCTCTCTAGCTACCTCCTTCCTGAGGCGGGCAGCGTCCCACTCTCATGCGCAGCGTGCCGCTTTTGTGCAGATGCCAAAGCTGGACGAACTCCTCGGGCATGGCGTGGAACCACTTATATGGCAGGATGTTGTCGTAGTAGTGGTGGCTGACCGGCTGCTCGTCCAGGCCCACGGAGAACGGCCAGAAGCCGTAGGCCGTCACTTCCTCGCACAGCCCCAAGGCCAAGCTGACCAGGAAGAGCCCTGTGGAGAGGCGCTTGGCGTGCACGCTGCGGGCTTTCCAGAATTTTCCCACCGTGCGCAAGAATTCTGGGTTGGCAAAGAGCATGGTGAGGTTGGAGGAGGTGTCTGCCAGGGCGTAGTACGCCCGCAGCGATGGGTCGGTGCCAGGCTTCATGGAGAAGGCTGGCATGTAGATGTAGCTGGAGCCGTAGACCTTCATACTGTCCACGAAAGCTTTTCTCGACCACAGAAGGTTCTGAAATCTGAGGGTGGAAAAGAAGAAGTTATTCTACTTGTTGTGGTGTAACGATTGAGATGTTTCAGGCAATCATACACTGATGTGTGTGTGGCTGAGTCATCTGCAGAGCTGTCTGCTCCCACTTCCTTTTTTCTGCTTCAGGAAATAAGTCTCGGTCTGACCCTGGAGCTCAGGAGAGAAAGTGGACATTTTGCAGCTTAGAGTGAGCAGAGAGGAAGTTATTTCACTCTTTTTAAATCCTATTGAGGTGCTTGTGTTTCTTATAGATTTTATTTCAAGGTTATATTGATACCATTTTTCTGTGGACGCACTGTGACCCAAATAGACTTTCTCCCATTAGCTTAATTACAACTCCGCGAAATGACTTGTAATTTGATCCATTCGCTCCAAAAAAAGTTGGAAAATCTAGAAGAGCCACACACCATTACATTATTTCATCCCCATTCAAGCTAGCCATGTGCTAAACCGGAAGTCAGCCAGCTCAGTCGGTGGATGCCGTCAGTGCACACGCTCTACGGGCCGCACAGCGCGGAAGATTCTGGTGTTTTCATACTCGGTTAGTCCAGCTTCCTTCGGGTTTCTTGATACGTCCGTGCCAGCATAATGTGCTGCCCTATCGATAGCTAGCTAGTGTTAGCAACGTTAACATTTGCTAGCTAGCATTAGCTAACTTTTGCTAGTTAATGTAAGAAACATTAGCTGGCGTTAGCACTGTTAGCCAACATTTACTAGTGTTAGCAACGTTAGCTAATGCACAAAGTGGCAACCACTCGAGGAGGCAGATGACTCGAACAACAGCGGTGTTGTTACATGACCTCATTCAAATACCATTTAAAGATGCGTTATTTACTGACATTACTGATCTATTGTTGCTCATGGTAATGGTAATGAATATTTGTAATTAATTTAATGATAATTTCCCGACTGAATGTGCACAAAATGTTTCAGTTTTTATTGTAATTATGATGTTCTGGCTTTAACGACCACAGGAAGGCTCGCTGGTGCCCAGGAGCATTCAGCTAATGGGGGATCCTTTCAGATGCATAAATAAATATTTAAGCACTTTGAATTGTCTTGTTGTCGAAAGGTGCTACACATGTACTTCCCTCACCTAATGCATATTTCAAAATCCATCCATATATATGTACTTAAACTCTGCTTTAGAGTGCTACACAAAGATTGAATTGTTTCTTTCGAAATCATTATCACACAGTGCATTACGTCTGATTATAAACACAAGCTGATCACCTTTTCTCGATGATGCTCGGGTTGGCTGTGACCAGATGTGTCCTGGTTCCAACGTCCTCCACGTATTCCTTCGAAAGCGGAGGAAGGTTACACCTAAAAAAAGAAACGCAGCATATATTTGACATTATTTCACATACTCTACATCAGCACACGCCCCAAAATACACAGCGCACGAATCATTGAGATTTATTGAAGTCACTGAGGCTGTTTACTTCCTGATAAAATATGATGTGATGTGGCTTTGTGGGAGCGGAAACAGCATCTCAACGGTCTTTAATTACTTGAAATGGGAGCTAATGATCAGCAGCAGCAGCAGAAGAGACACGGTTGCACAACTTTGGGCGCCAATATTAAAATCATCAACAGCTGGAACGATAATGTCCGTCTGTGTTTCAGTGAGGAAGGGTTAAATACAAAAAATGTCATTATAAATAAAAGAAATATGTATTTCAGGGTGCAGAGGCGGACGTAATTATTCTAAAATGTACTTTCATATTTGCGAGATAATGCGTTTAGTGGAGCCAAGTCACAATAATTAACATCATTATGGATTAATTTCCTCCAGCTAACCTCGTTAGGTAGTTTATCACATGTCACATCGGAGCTGTGTGAGCAGCAGATGCAGAACGTGACGGACAGCAGGGGAGGATCCATTGTTAAAAAACTGCCACAGCGTCCCGACTGTCCTGTTCCCTCCTGCTGTTTTGCTTTCAAACATTTAATAAGTTCCTACTTTATTTCATGTTTGGCTATCTCAGTAGTTTCACCGTTTTTTTCGGGGGCCACTCCCCGAGTAAAGCAATCCCCCCCGAACTTTGCTCAGAAACAGGCATGAATGATGACCAGACGTTTTCTTATCTCTCACCAGGCGAAACGTGGTCACTGGCCGGTATCTTATTCAATCAGGCCCCGTTCCAGCCTCGGCTTTAGGACACAGTTTTACACTTTTGACCCCAATTCTGTGTTACCAGGTGGACTCATTGGATTTGAAGTAAATTGCTTTTAATGGATCAAGTCGACCAAAGTCCATCCATCCACTGCATCCATTAGCCAGCTGCAGGGTCTGGAGTTAGCAGTTAGGTGAGGTGAGAGTTATACATCTGGATAATTTAGACTTTTACAGTTAATTAAAGTCTTTAAACTGGAGGAGAAAACCCAGAAAACCCTGAAGAAACCCGAGGAGAGCTTCACATAACGTCATCAAAAGGAATTAAAGGTGCAATATGTAAGATTTTTAGTTGAGAACAATCAAAACAACAACAAAAATAATCAACAGAATGTGAAGAGGCAACAGTTTTGACGTGTTTTATGTATTTATGCATGCTAACCAGCTAGCCCCCAACACCCCCTTCTCATCGCATGGACCGCTAGCTGCACGGCTAACTGAGCTATCTAGCTAATTGAAGCTACAGTGTCACCTTTCGGGAGCTGCAGCTTCGAAACCCCTAAAAGGGTAGATCTCTGTTTTTTTACGCTATTTTCATTAGCTTTAGCCCGGCAGCTCGTAGCTGAAGAACACAGGAAGGCACAGTAAGTAATGTTGCATGAATAGACGCGCTTTAATTTCTTCCTGTAACGACAACGCTGCGGTTTGACGCTCGAGTAACTTCACACCTCACACTGCTTATCTGTGGCTACAGCAGGTTGCAGGTGGCTCGTCTCTCATGCTCACTTTCCACAGGAAACCCGCCAGACATCAGCAGGTTCACAGTAAGTGGTGGGTTCAGAGCAACGTATCACCAACTGTGCTTCATCATGTTGCCTAAATAAAGCATTACATATAACATAGGCTATAACTGGGCAGAGCTGGGAAGAGTCATTATCAGCGGCATCGGTTGAGAGCTGGTAGCAATCAAAGGTCTAATCACATCAGCTCCTCTCGTCGTCAGAGCAGCGCTATCTGTACATTATGTACTGACGGCGTGGTGATGGTGCATCTGCTCTCGTTTTTGTCATTAAGTTGCATTATCTTGGGTTTTTTCTGCAACAGTATCACCACGAGGAATGAAACGACGGCCTCTTTAAAGCTTCATGTTGTGGCGTAAACTGACAATTGAAGTAAAAGGTGGAAAAAGCTTTCCCGAGGTGACAACACTCATTATACGTATGAAGAAAAACACAGAGAAGTCTTTGGATCAGCAGCTACTCTGGATTGCAACGCGTTTCAGAACTATAAACTGACAGATCTCATTACGAAACTATGTTTGATCCACGAGCAGCCGCGGATGTTTGACCAGTCAGGATGTAAAAAAAGAGCGAAGGGTTTATCATTTCCTCGTGCTCGAGATCTAATCTAAACTTTTATCAGCTGTATATTTCACGTCAGCTCGTTCTGAGTAGGTGTCAGTCTCTTGTGGAGGATTACAGCTTCTCCAGAGATGGTTTCTTCTTCCTTCTGTCAAAACCCACAGAAGCCTCTCTGATTACTTCTTTCACACACATAACACCGTTATCTCCGATTCATAACACGTAAATGATTCTCCCCGGTCGCCTCACATTTCTTTATCTAGCATCGACAGTAGTTCGCTTCAAACCAGATGGTTTCATTCTGCTTTGTTCGTTTCTGCTCGCGGCCTCTTCCTCCATCATCATTTTCATTTTTTGCTTTCTCATGCTTAACCTCTTTTCTCTCTCGCCCTCGCTGTGGCCCATTTTTTCTCTTGTCTTTCTCTCCTGGCTACAGTCGACACCAGCTCTCATTAACGCCGACGGCTGATGGGTGTTTATGCTGCTCTCCTGGGCTCTCGTTTCTCACCTCATGACGAAGTCGGCCTGATCGATGTCCCGTCCGCATTTGCTGTGCCGGAGGATGCCGCCGTTGCCCACCACCGCGCACTTCTTCAGGGGCAGCTGCAGAGGGTTTTCCTGGGCAGGAGGAAACATGCAGCTCTTGTTAGTGACACAACCACCTGGACGTAAACACACAAAGCCACTTGCACACATGCAACATAAACAAATATTAATTTTCTGTCAACTCAGATCCCAAAATTGAGGCCCGGTTGCACGAGTCAACCTGCTAATTTCCCTTCACAGCCTCGTGTGCTGACGGACACACGAGCGTGGATGTATGCAGCGAGGCAAGTCGAGGTCACGCAGCTTGTGAATCAGATTACATTTCTGGCATATGCTCCCAGAACAAAGTCTTTATTATACACTGAGAGATTATTTAATCATAAAGACCCAGCACACGTAGACAAACAGGAAAGAACGAAGGAGATACTGCCAAACAGAAAACCATACATACATTTGAGCTAAATGTAATCACATTACTTCTGACAGAAAACTAATTTCAATGATGGAAAACACACACTTTATGAAATTGTTCTCTCTGCCCTTCCATAATCAACGCTGTGGTGTGGGCTCTGGTCAATGTCTTGTCTTCAGACTCTGCACAGTGTTTGTGTCTGTCTGGTCCCCGCGGTGGCTTTTCCACATCATCCTGTCAAATTAATTCAAGTACCCTTTTATATCTGCTCCAAGTGTGTTCCCTTGTATAGACTTTAAAGAGGATATTATGTAATTATTAATGATATAGAGGTGGGTCGAGGCATGGCAGCGCTGGGTGTTTCAACCATTGAGTATATCCATTGGTTTAAACTTTAAACTAACTGTTTCTACTGTGTATCCATTAGTTTAAGCTAACTATTTCTACTGTTTATCCATTGGTTTATTGGTTAACTATTACAACTGTTTAGGCTATACATTAGCCCAATTTTAGCTATTTTTAAAGAAAAATAAATAGTTGAAAAAAACTATAATACAGTTATAAATCACTGTTTATGCTTTTTTTTTTTATGTGTGGTAAAAATGCTCTTTAAATATGTAGGATGAAGTCCAAAGAGCCCATGGCCGACCATTAAGTCTCAGTTTGGGCAGCCTTGCTGACATCTCTACTTGCTTGCTAATTGGTTTTCACAGACTCAAAATCATAACACAGGGTTTTAATTCAGAAGTGTTAAACCCGTATATGCGGTTATTTTCTTTATCTATGTATTTTTAAATTAATTGAGCTACTCTATAATCTTTCCAGATACAAACTGGCAACTGCAACAGTAGGCTCCCCCCTGGGGTACTAGTACCCATGCTCGGGAATCAGTGCCCTATCATCATCTATATTAAAGCCCGGCTTAGGACAGTATTAAAGCCGCCACTGAGAACACTGAAATACCACGCTTCACGAGGCAAGAGCCAAAAATGTCCTTTCTCTTTGCCTTGGCTGCATTTAAGTTGGAGGCATGGATTAAGCGAGATGGCGGAAACAATTGTGCTCATTATTCCCCTTGGAGTGCGCACACTTGAGAATACACACACACACACACACACACACACACACACACACACACACACACACACACAAAAACGCACCCTCACACACACACCCCTCCTTGCCTCAGGGTCTCTTTTAGACCGTGACAGGGAGTTGAGTCAGAGGACAATACCCTGCTAACACCACATCAAGCTGGGGAGGGGAACCAGCTACCACCACTAAAACTTGAGAGGGGGGGGGACACTTATTACTGTAGCATGTGGTCCAGCTATTTCTGGGTAAAGTAAGAAATCCAATTCTTTTACCAATATTTTGGGTAATCGTTAATTCAGTATCACAATTCTCATTTACAGCTAAAAGATTTGAGCTATTTTTAAATTTATTTAAAGGTGTAATTCGAAAAATATGGCTAAGAATTACAAAAATAGCTCCAAAAACAAAAAATAAGGGGCAGTATATAACCAGAGTAACCAACAACTGCTGCTCGTTGCTAGCTATCCTTGGCTGTAGCTAGCTAACGTTAGCTTATTAGCTCACTTGGCTGTGGAGTAACCATGGGCGACAGGGCCCAGCTCATCTGGATTCAGCAGCTTCATGTGAGAATGAACAGGGCTGAACACACACACAAGCTTGACGGAGGTCAGTTTGAACACAGGGGATAATGTATGGAGGCGATTTACAAACGGCTCTGACCAATAATTTCACATTTTACTCTGTGAATTGATGATTTGTTTAGATTAAACCAGAGGTGATCTTGGAAAAGACAAACCCAGACTGTGTTTTATTTGGATTATGTCCAGTTTAGTTTATGTCTTATCAGTAAAGGACAGAAACTTGATTGAAACTTGTAGATGTTCCTGCAACACAGTACGTAGATGTCTTTCACTCAACATAAACACTGTCGTTTCTTCACACAACCTTTTTAACAGCAACATCAGACAACAAGAGATCAGAGGAATCTACTGTACAGTCCACTGAACTGTGTGTATGGAGGCTCTGTTTGAGCCATTGAACTAACCAGCAATTAACCGTCAAAGCCCTAATTGGCACATTCCCTGGCAGATGCTCAGATACTGTAGCTGTTGCCAGCTTGGTTGTCTGTGTTCAGACCTGCAATCACAGCACTGGTAGTTTGAGAAAGGCAGAGAATAATGGTTTGTGTGAGAGCCTGCGCTTCTCCTTCGTCCATCCCACCTAACTACTAGTTACCTTCCTTCTGAGAAACACATGACTGGCCTCAATATAGGCCTGTAAGAGGAAATGCAACCGCCCCGCTAGAAATAGGCCACGCGAGCGTTTGAAGGAGATACAAGCGACAAGTACAAAGTTATACAATGCAACAGGGTGTCATCATAACTTCGGTCAGCGGAAAAGGCACGGAGAACAATAACCATCAGCTACATGAGACGAGATGGATAAAGACTTAACAGTGTAATGATTAGCTAACATCATTCAGCAATAAAACATACTTCTAACCTGTTTAAACAAAAATAATGATTTCACAAAACAAACTGTCATTTATGCACAAAATCAATACAAGACAGCTCTTGCGGACTTGTTTTTTAAAGGGATAGTTCAACCGAATCACAAAAAAAATGCCTCATCATCCTCCTTTTCCCCCACTGGGATCCAGCCATTCAATTATATTTTTGGATTCATTCATTACATTGCTTCTGGGGAAGAAACATCGCTGTTGAGTTTTTCAGATATAAAAATTCATGTTTACCTGATTTTAAATGGGGTCGGTGGCAGATATCCCTTGAAACCACTTTAAATAGTACACTATGTTAATACACTTTGCTTTAACACATCACTATGAAGTAAATATTGATTGCACAATATACTTGTTCGTTAATTTTAGCCCTAGTTTTGATATTTTGACGTCTCCTCAAACAAAGTAAACCAGCACATCTTTAATTATCTACTAATTAATGACTACTCAGTGAATAAACTCATTGTGTTCGCTCTAATTTTGATTTCTAGAGCATAGACACTTATTGGCTAAAACATTGTGTGTATTCAACCTCACACACACACACACACACACACACACACACACACACACACACACCCACACCGTGCTTCAGCTTGGCCACGATTCATATTCTCGTTTCTTTATTCACCTCCCCCATCGCTCATGAATGAACATGCACCGTTCACGCCTGCAAATTAGGGTCAGATATTCATCGCATTTACCCAAAACCAGGATATTAAACTGCGGATCTGCGGCAAAAAACATGCTAATAGGGATCCAATCTTGATTATTAGTGAGATGCACCGCCCCCTGGTTACAAAAACCACAGCAACAGCACTCAAGACTTTCTCATTTTGTTCTGTTTCCAGGCACAAACACCCTCGTCCACATGTACACACACACCCGCACAACCGTGTAAAAATAGCCAGACAGCCCCGATTTGCATCTACACATGCACAGAGGCATAAATACACACTGGTCCATTCTTGCCCTGCGCTATATTCTCTGGAAAAGGAAATGGGAAGTAACTCAGGAGGGAGATTCACATCCTCCTCCAGCTTTTACTCATTCTTTAAACATCCCTTGCTTAGATTAGACGCAAGAGGAAAAAAAACAGCCCAGTCGCCAGGATATAATGTGAGCAGGCATGTTTCTGCAAACACAGGTAAGTCCAAGTTTGTACATGGCATAGGCTATGTATTTTATCGACATCTGAACAAAACTAACGTGCCATATCACGTTTACATTTCATGTTTATGAACCGACTTTCACATTGGGAGGTGGAGGGGATGTTGGAGTTACAGGCAATGAGGCTGATGAAGGTGTTTTCAAGGAGACCTCGGGGCATTTCCAGCTGTGTTTGTGGAGACCAAAATCGGCTATTTTTCAAGGGAAGTCGGGCCAATCTCCAGCTGTGTTTGTGGTGACTACAAGATTTATCTCAAGCCAAATCATGATGTTTTCCGAACTATAACCTGCCTACACCTAACCGGAGCGTAAGCACAGCGCTGCGACAAGCGAACTGAACCTAATCGAACGTAAAGTTGCAACGTAAAGAAACGTACAGCTCGAAATTATCTGTGGTTTTTCAGAAACGTACTTAGCTAAGATACATAAACACTCTCCAACTATATTCTGTCCCTACAAAAACTCAAATGTTTTGGTCCTAAAGTGACTTAAATCTGAAACTGAAAGAGGAATGTGTCGTGTCTTTTCATCACTGCATTTCACTGATGTTTGCAGCATCTCTTGAAGGTGTCTTGTTGCTCTAACCTCCTCTTATATCACATCTCAACACCGACTCCCCTCTCATCACTGCAGAACACTGCCTCCTACGCTGCCCACCTCCCCCGTCTCCACCACGGATCAGCAAAAGGATCCACGTTTGAAACCCACAGTCGCCACAACAGTGTCAAATTGCGCTGAGCGGGACAAAAAAAAACGTTTTCCATCATCTGGTCTGAGCAACTTCTCAAGAACACAGTGTCATTTCTCAAAGTCATGTGGTGAAGAAGAAGTCTTGTGGCTCCCTGAGGGGAAAAAACTCCACCACAGAGACGAGGAATAAAAGTAGCAATGTAGATTTTTGTGACATTTATGATTACAACCTCTTGTTTTTACTGCTTCTTCTTCTTCTTCTACATACCTGCACAAAGAGCGAGTAGGTCTCATTGTTGACGGTGTGCGAGTGGTAAAACTCGCCGTCGTACCACAGGACCTTGCCCATCGGAGAGTTCTCCTTGGTCACAGCAAACATCCTCCTCGGATCGCAGCACTCTGTCAGCAACTTCCTGTGCAGAGAGGATGTAGGAAAGAATGAGTCTGGTCTCTGGATGGTTTGACATGAATTGCATCAACAGGACATCTGGGAGTCTGGCGAGAGACGGGCCGGAATAATTGCTTAATTATTTTCCAGGAGACGGCCAGAACGAGATATGTATCGATATGACGGGACAAAGAAGCACCGTGTGAGGTCGAGTGCGGCAGTGATCACAGATTTTAGGTTTGTGTATGACGCTCCTCAGCTTTTTTCACTCTATCTTGGACAAAACCTGACACAACAAAGTGTTGTTTCAGTAAAAACCACAGCTCTAAGTGAGCATCACATCCTGCTGCAGGCTTCTGTCCACCGCTTTGCAGGTGTCACCTTCCCTCATGATCCTAATCGGCTTTGCCAAGGAGAGTCGTTTGCATTTTCAAATGAATACGATTTAGATAACACTGCCATGAGGTAACTCACATGGCCCGGTGATTCGGTTTGTGGGACTAAACAAAGAGTGTTGAAACATTCAAACATTTAAGATTGTTTTTGAAGAATGAGAGTTGTGAATTTTTAGGAGCTCGAGCTTCTTTAATCAAGATTTATACAAATAGGAACTATTTCGACCAGCCTAGGATCACAGCGTTTCAACTTTTGTAACCGTCACACCAGCGGACTTTTTTGTTTTAAGGAAACCTCGGGAGACTCTCCAGCTTTTCTGGCGACAAAAGAAACACATATGGAAAATCAGGACATCTCCAGCCGTGTTAGTGGCGATAAAACAGGGTGGTTTTACCGAGAAATCGTGACATTTCTAGCCGTGTTCGTGGAAACAAAAGCGGCTGTTTTTGACGCCACCTAGGGACAATTTCCAGTCGTGTTTGTGGAGACCAAAACTGGATATTTTTAACGAGACTTTGTGACATGGCAACAAAAACGGGTGGTTTTACGGAGAAATCGTGACAATTTCCAGCCGTGATGGTGGCGACAAAAAACTGATATTTGCTTGAGGGCGCTTTTCACGACAATTTTGTTTGCGATGACAAAAAACGGTTACTTTTCACAGGAAGTCGGGCAAACTCCAGCCGTATCCATGGCAACATAACGGAGAAATCAGTACATATCCAGCCCAAAACATGATGTTTTACTAACCCTAACCAAGTGGTTCTGTTGTGACAATAGTAAGACAGGAAATTAAACATGAACTCATGATCTGAAGTGGATGCAGGGTAATTAAACTCATAATAAATGGATAAATCAGACACCTACACGAGCCACAAACACATAAATACATCTGAGCCCTGACACGAACCTGTACACAGCGATGCCCGTCTGGTTCTTGTGCCATGCCTCCCCCTGCCTCAGCACCTCCTCCACTATTTCTTTATCGCGGGGGAGTTTGTAGCCGGGGTAGATGTAAAACCATCCGAGCACCAGCACGCACAGAGCGGCCCACACCGACAGCTTGCCCCGGTAGCATCGCACCAACATCTTCCCCCACTCCTTCTCTCTCTCTCTCTCTCTCTCTCTCTCTCTCTCTCTCTCTCGTCTTCAAAACAAAACCCGGTGCGTGCACCTGAACCTGAAACGCAGGCTCGGTTCAAAGCTGGTGTCTGCGTCCGCTGCTGCTGTAAATCCCCGACTCATCCCGCGGCGGGGTGGAGTATGAATGGAGCCCGCAGAGGTAGAACCGTCACCCGGCTGTTTGGCTCAAGCATCCGTCTGGAAATCCGGTTTTGGGCTCTGATGGAGGGGAGCAGGAGCCCGGTTTCGGGGTGGTGGTGGTGCAGTGTGTCGGGCTCTGCAGGAATCTGTGCTCTCGGTGCATCACCACCATCACCACAGCCCCTGCGGATAGCGAGGAATCATGCGGGGCCCCCTCCCCGCCCGGTGTCCCGCTCTATCCCAGTCTTGAAAGGGGGTCTCCGTGTCCGCGCCACCTCGAGCCTGTGTCCCCCCGCCTCTCCTCGGGGCCTCCGCTGTCCGCTGTCCTGCTGCAGGGTCTGCGGTGCAAAGTGAACCGGGCCAGTCCAATTGAGACTCCCTCCTCCTCCCCCCTTGTCTCCCCTGGCTGAGACAAAGTGCTGCCTGTGCTGTCAGAGGAGCGACAAGATGGCGTCGATAAGTACGGGTCGGAGCGGAAGTTGTTCTTCAAAATAAAAGCACGAACACAACAAGTATTCCTCGTTTGGCAAAAAAAGTCTATAAATGTCTTTATTATTATTATCATTTATTAGAAGTATTATTATTATTTCGTATAATTATTATTATTATTCATTTATTTATTATTATGTATTTAAGTATCATTATTATATATTATTATGTATTATTATTATTTAAATATAATTTGTATTATTATTTATTATTATTATTATTTATTTATGTATTATTATTATTATTTTTTATAGGTTACTTGATGCAGCCAACTGATCCCTCGATAGCTCCCACCTGTTACTGTTGCTACACCTGTCAAACTTTAAAATGCAAGTTGGAACAACACATCGCCTTTTACAACGACAACGACCTAAAATCAAATTTGCCATTAAAAAGAAAAAAGTTTTGTAGTCCTCAAAACAAAATGCACACGCTTGCATATGCATCTTGTCTTTTTATTTGTAAGAGAAATAGATAGATTAACAAATGGGTCTACACTATGTGGAGGAAATCCAATACTTCTGGAGTCCTTGTTCGAAGTGACATGTCGGAAAGTCAAGGGAAATAGCGGTCAACCGTAGAGGTCACGATATTTGATCCTGATGTTGATGAAATCAATTTATTTTTCTTTCTTATTTCCTTCTTATATTTTGAAAGGTAGGAGGGGCCCTGTACATGTCTGTGCCCAGGTATCTAAGTAGATACATTACTGCAATTAAAATATCAGTAACCGTGTGTATTATTTTATTTTGACATGTTCCGGTTGTAGCTGCTGCTCACTTGACTCTGGCTGCTGCAGAATGAAAACGTCTCGTCTCGGCTCCCCGCTGAGTTTTGTGCTGCGAGGCGCTGCCGCCCCCTGCTGGACAGAGTCTGCACTGCAGGACAACGACTGGAGGATGATTGATGGAGATGCTGCTGCTGTCAGCCACAGCACCACCACACCCTAACAACCCTAACTCCACACTGGTCACCTGAAAATATTATTTTACAGTTTATATTTCTCCTCAGCTCATATAATATGTCTATAATACACTGTGTATATTACAGACAGACAGCTGAAACTGTTGTACATATATATTTATATATTGTTTATGGTTTTAATATTTATACTTATTTTAATCTATTTCGTTTTCATCATAGCTCTATATTCTTTTTACTATATTTCATATAGGTTTTATTTACATTTTATTGTTGTTCATATTATTTTTATTATTTCTATCATTATTTTTATTTCTTGTTTTTTTTCTTTTATTCTTTTATTCTTTTTACTTTGTGTTTTTTCTTGTTTCAATCACTTTGAATCACATTTTGATTTGTTAGAAAGGTACTATAAATAAAGTTTGATTGATTTATTGATATTATGCAACATTAAAACTCATGCATCCCATGTTATCAGACTTTCATTCTGTGGTCCTTGATGAGTTTTTGTAATTTCTTTTACTATTTCACTAGATATGGCATTGTACCTGCATTTTGGCCCATATATATCAAATATAAGCTATTTCCCTTGTGTCCTATAGGGGGCTTCGCCTCATAATGAAACTTGATCCTCATGCAACTGTTATAAAAACCACATTTAGTACAAATATTAATATTAATACATATATTAAATATGAAGTTTATAAAAAAAAACAACTTTTTGTGTTTTTCTCATTTAAAAAACAGTGGCATCATGTAAACAAACTGATATTTAAAGGGTTAAAAACCTGAAAATGAATGAATATTTGGTTGTTATTGTCCGGACTGATGTTGGTTGAAAAATGTAACCCAGTGAAAGTTGAAATAAATATTAATATATAGTCATTTTATGGCAGTTTTTGACAAGGAACATTTTTTGTAAATATGCTCTTAGTAAATCAGTTACATGAGAGTGAATCCAGACAGGTTAATTTCTGTTTTTATCAAATGGACCAGCACACTCACATCCTGCCTGACATTATTGAATTGTTTCATTCTGCACACCAGCAGCTGCAGTGCTGTGTAATAATAAACCTCTGCTGACCTCATGTGGACAAAATGACTGCTTTGTCATGCTGCCATGTGGGCGGGAGCAGACGCAGACACATTTTTAGTAACTTGAACTTTTTCACTCTGCTGCTCCGCTTCCTCTCTCGATGTTTCTCTGTGGGGGGGAACTTGGTGCCTACAGGCTTGTTTTCATCAGGGCCAAATGTCACACTAAATGTAATATTTCTGTATTTTATCCAACAATATTCTAATAATTCAGAAATCTGACAATGTTTGACATCTTAAATCAAGTAAAGATTGTGAAAACGGTGATTTAGTGTGTTTTGATGTCTCTTTAACTCAAAGACTTCACTGCTACAAGTGTAACTTTGAACTGTGGGATTTAAAATCATTTGGTAAATGTACAATAAATATTACACTGTATATAATACACAGATTTGTAGGTACTTATTACTGTTAATAGGCCCTACTTTACATACTTTTAGTCTCCACCAGCTTTAATTGAATTCTCAGTTATGGGAAAAACAGAAACAATTAAATGCACATATGAAAACATGGTAGTGTAAACATGTTGTGGCTGCAAAAGGAAGTCTTGGTTCCAGCTGTCTGTCAGAATACGATGATGGAGGAGGTGTCTGCAGGCGGAGGGTGTAGCAGTCTGACAGTAGCAGCTGGTTTTGGGGGGTAGCTGGGAGAGGCTGCAGGCAGGAGGTGGAGGTCTGCACCGTCTGGGAACTATTCATGTGTCGTCTTTAAGGTGACATTTCCAAAATGTGATCTTTTATATTCTTCTTTTGACATTTTAATTTGTGTTTGATTTTGATCTTGTTTTCCTCTGTCGGGGCTGCTTGTTTTCACCAGGACACACATGAATAGTTTGCAGACAAAAGTTTGGGAGATCCTCTGACTTTTCCTCTGGCGCCATCATGAGGTCATTGTTTGTGTTGTTTTTTAGTGGAATATCTCAGCATCTACTGGGTGATTGCTGTGAAATTTGGTGCTACTTTTTAGTGCTACTTTAAAGGAATGGCACTCAGGAGAGCGTATACCTCCTCCAGAAGGCCCAACAGTCCCCTTCTGTACTCGATCAAAAGTGAAAGTGAGAGTTCCTGGATCCGTCCCTTTATTCGGATCCCTACTGAAAGTTAATGGCGTCTATTCTGGGCTGAGAGCCATCCTCCATCCAGCTCTCATGGAAATGTGTTCATCAGTTTTTGTGTAATCGTGCCGACAAACAAACCAACCAACAAACAACAGACGTGAGCAAACATAATCGCCTTGGCAGAGGTGAAGAAGGGCTGGGGAGGCTCGTACTATGTTCAGTATATTTGAAATGATATAAATGTTTTCATTATTATTTCCCTCATTCAGTGAAATCCCACCACAATCATTAGTAACCACCCCACAGTTATCTCACAGTCCCCCCGCTAACCTTTTCTCTGGATATATAGGTCGACAGCAGCGCGGGCGGCTGAGAAATGTTGGCCCGCTCGGTTCACCCGGCGCTGCAGAGTCAAGGTTACAGCAGCGGACGGAGGGATGCCATGGCAGGCCACTTGGCTGCAGTCATGCGTCAGCTGCTCCCTGCACCCGGCGTCCAAACAAAGCTGCCACCAGGGGAAAGTCTGTACGAGATCCAGGAAGTGTGAGGAGTCAGGCAGATGGTCAGAAAGATGGAGAAAGAGACTTGAGAATGATTCGACAAGGACTTGGCCACCTGTCAGATACATCCTGAAAACAAAGAGGGCAGCGTATTCTCAGAGTAACTGCTAACTGCTGCTAATTGTAGCCCCCCGTTTACTAGTTAGCTCAGTTAGCCGTGCAGCTAGCTGTCCGGACTTTGGGGACAAGGGAGGTGTTGGTGTTTACACCTCGAGCACAGAAGCTTAAGCCGTTACATGCTGCAGCTAGCTTGTTAGCATGCTAACTTCAGTAGATAGACATAAAAACATCAAAACTGTTACTTTTGTACATTTTTAAATGCTTTAAACTACATTTACTACATGTTGCCCCTTTAATTGATTATTATTAGTGGAGCATTAATGTGTAAGTAGTATTTTGTGTCGTACTCGGTCAAGGTGAAACCAATTTAACCATTTTTCACACAGTTTTGTAGCTTCGACTGTAAAAATTAATCATAATTAATCAACTCATGATTGGTTTTGAATGTTACTACAGCTGTTCAAAACAGACAAATGTAGTGAAGTATGATTTTGAGTGCTTTTTTACAAACACAGTATGTACAATCCTGAAACCACAGGGACCTTAAAGTGAACATCTAGTCAGCTCCTGGCTGAGGCTGGCGGGGTCGTGGCGATGGGTTCAGATGGATTATGTAGCCGACAACTGACAAAACAAATATCACTTCAGAGAGCAGGTGAGGACGGACTCCAATCCTTGAGGCTCACGCATCAACAGCCCGCGTTAAAGAGAATGATGTCGTCGTAGCTCACGTCCTTTTTTTTTTTCTTTCTCCAGACCCAAAAGGTTCAGAGTGAGCTCAGATTTACGACCGCATACGGAGAACTACGGGGCGACACATTGAGCTGTCACCCACCTATTTATTAGAGCAACGACAGTAGAAAGTGCATTACAAGCACTTCCCTGATACCAAGGCCTCCATATCTTTTCTCTTTGTGTGTGTGTGAGTGTGTGTGGAGACAGGAGGGAGTTGGGTTGCATCAGAAATAGCTCCTCCACCTGCTGAGGATCACTGAAAAAAAATAAAAATGATGACAGAACATTTGTTGTCCCCCGCGTCTTCCTCCTTTTATTGCCTCTCAGTGCTCGCTGAGGTATTGTCTCTTTAGCTCCTGTGTTGTCATGGCATGGTGTCGGACACTGCGGCGCTAATATAACAGGATATTTCATGGCGTATGTCAAAATAAATTATATACCGTGTTTTTAAGAGGCTGGAAGATTTTATTAATAGTAAATGTTTGTAGCAGCATAGCTAATGTTATGTACAGGTCCTACTCTGTAATACTTGGAGATGCTCCTTTTATTCTATGGGGTTCCCCAAGGATCTGTTCTGGGTCCCCTCTTGTTTACATTTACATGCTGCCCCTGGGGGAAACGTTGTGTAGACATACCATTGATTTTAATTTGTGGCCTTCGTCCTGGCAGCATTAATAACCTCTCCACTCGCCAGGGTGTCCTGGTGACCAAGATCAGGTCATTCCCTTCTTTTGCAGACGTAGAAAAGTTCATCCAACATTCATAAACTGGTGCTGACCCAAAACGCTGCCGCCAGCTGCTACCTACAGTATATCTGTGAGTTGCTAACTCCCTATGAGCCTGATCATTGTTGGAGATCCTCTGGGAGGGGTGAAATTCCAAGATCAATCAGACTCGAGAAGACAAATGATCTCCTTTTATTTTCACTCTGGTTTCTAATCTCTGAGAAGCCTTCACAACTCGCTGAGAGGAAGACTCTTCCCCAATGCACGCGACTATTCCGAAAGATTGTCCTCGTTGCTAATGCTCGGTTGACCAAAAACATCTTAGCACTGGCATCAGCATTATTCCAGTGTAAGCTAGTGGAAAGAAGAGAAACTTGATGCTCGGGGGTTAAGTGATCTGCACTAAGTGTCAGAGGCTCAGGGTGAGATTAGCGAGCGTGCTTTGAACTCTTGGTAAAGTCAGGTCGAGCGTTTGTTGACAGCAGATGTAAATAGGAAAACAAACATGTAACAGGACAAAGATGAGGTATGGAGGTCATAATGCTAATATTCAGCATGCATAATGTGAACTATGTTGACAGTGTAGCGTGTTAGCATGCTAATATTTGCTAAAGGAATGTCTTCAGTTTGATAGATGTGTTTTAAATCTTCTCACTGACACTGTTGAGACAATATGTGACAGTAGCAGCTATTTAAACCCGCTGCTCCACCTCCTCCTCTTCTGACCAACTCAGAGCCAATGTGGCAAAACTGGAACTGGGTCTCGTTATTTTGAGGCACGACATAATCCCACCAACCAGTATTTTTATCATAATAACTGTGATCAGAATAGATCAAATATGTCACAGGAGCTAATGCCCGTTATTTAACCTTGATAATGTCACTCCACGCTCGCCCTGCGGATAAATCAGGCTGGTAATGACAGGAGCTAACAGTCGCTGTGCGGCTGCATGTGATTAACCTTTGTACTTGATGACATGTTTGACTAAATACCTGGAAAAGGTGAAAAAATCTGATGTTGTGTGTTGATAGTGTCACTGAATCCATGTTACCACGGTAACATGATGATGGGAGAGGGGTCTGACCTATTCTTAGATTATGATTGTGTGTTTTTACTATGCCTGAAGGCTCTGGGTGTGTATTGTACTCATCAATGCATTAATACTTAGCTATTTTAGCTCCTGGCCCTGCTGTGGTTTATTATTATTCTTACATTAACTCATTCATGTAATTACAAGCATGAATTATACCCTACAGTTTACTTTTACACCCGCAGTTTGATAAGAAATACCACTTTCATGTTTGTATGTTAAATATTTAGCTTTACTGAGCAGATAGCTGAGCAAAAATCGAAGTTTAAAACAAGGAATCACCGTCTGTTTGTCTGTCTGTGCTTCATATATCTCGAGAACCCTTTACCCGATCTACTTCGCACTTGGCAGGTTTGTTGCTGAGGACCCAAGGAAGTGCAGTGTCGAATTTGGTGCAATTTGGTCTGTCTGTGCTTCACATATCTCGAGAACCCTTTACCCGATCTACTTCACAGTTGGCAGGTTTGTTGCTCAGGACCTGAGGAAGTGCAGTGTCGAATTTGGTGCAATTTGGATGCAAGATGGACAAATCTTGAATAAATAGGGAACGCCACTCCATGAAGCAGAGGGGCGTGGCTTCAGTGCTCCAGTGAGAGCCAAAGTCACTAGTTTTGTGATAAACTGCTCAGTGAACAACATCGTCTTGCTCAACACTAGTCACCGACACCAACATGGCTGCTAACTTTGCAGAGAAAAGGTACCAAAAATGGTGAAAATCACAATAAATCTGGCCATATTGACAACTGCAGTTGTATGAAAGGGTAGAAAGGGTATTTCTATGAGCTGCTAATATATAAGACCAGTTCTTCAGATGAACCCTCTTCATTAGCTGGCTTTAAAAGCTGCAGGTAAGAGGATTTTGTTACCATTAGCAAGAACAGGCTAACTGTCTTTATGCTAAGCTAGGCTAAACAGCTGCTGGCTCCAGCTGCATATTAACCAACTCTTGGCAACAAAGGAAATAAGCATATTTTCCACCATTTTTAACTTCTCATTGAAGTTATTCTCCTAAATGTGAAAGATAAAATGTTATCAATATTTATGACTATTATACACTGAGATGTGTATTATATTTTTTATTATTTTTTTAATGTTCCGGGTTACAATACGATTATTTCACAGGGCGTTACCAGGACAATACGATGAAGATAAGACTCACGATTTATTATTACACCCTTCTGGTGTTGTGGCAGTGTCAGGGGAGGTGATATTTAATGCTTGGTCTCTTGCCAGCACATTCTTGGGAGCAGACGTTATATCTGCTGTCCACGCGCCACACTGCTCACATAAAAAGCTGCCCATTGTCTTCAGCAGCCGCTGTTCGACTCTGCAGACACCACATCACAGGTAGAAACCACCACTGCTTTGTGTGTTTTAGGTATTTAAAGCTCTCAGTCAAGTTAACACATTTTATTTGGCTTTTAATAGTGTTTTGGAGAATTGTTTGTCTTTTGTTTACTCTGATTTAGGGAAAAAATGTAGAAAGAAAAGGAGAGGAGATCTATTTAACTATGTTCTCTGAGTGTCTTACCTTACCTTAAGTTGTCAGAACAATAAACTAACACTGTTATAATAGACAAAATATGAGTGTTTTTGAGTATCTCTCAACTGTATTAACGTGTAATTAAATCTCACATTAATATTAATTATCACATCTTTGCAAAATACATCAGTCTAATCTTCAGGTTTGATTTGTTAAATCAGATTTCTGTCTTTTTTGTCCTTTGGGGTGTAAAAAAACCTTGATGATGCTGAATATGGTGGAGGAGATTGTTCTCTTCTTGTCCTCCATTTAATCCTCTTGTCAAATGATGTTGAGGACTGTTAGCTATGTGGCGCCTTGATAGGTCAGATTACATCGTGGTTCACTGGGGTGATGCATTTACCCCAAAACTGTACTAATGCACACCTCTGTTTCTGTTTGTTTTTCTGATTACAGTTGCAGCGAGGTAAGAAAATTCATGTTAATCCTCCATCCCTGAATGTTCATATTTGTGTAATATGGAAGCTGGTATTCACTTCTTAAAACAGCTAAAGCAGCATTTCTTGTTAATACTCTTACATAAACGTAATTACGATCGCCTGAAGCATCATCACCCTCATTATTTGTCCCTATTTGGGGTTTCAGGAGTCCGACAGACCAGGAGCCATGAATCCCAAAGATAAGGTGAGCCTGGTATCCCGCACTCCACGGTGTTAATCCTCCGTGCACGTCGAGGGGGCACATTGTCCTCTTGCACATGGCCGAGAGCTGGCAGTGGTTATCTGTCAGAGTTGTTATCAGCATCACTGAGAGCTTTCCCCTTGACTTCATCCTAATAATAAAGCATTATCTTTTTACAAGCAGCTAGAGTATGCTAAGTGTTGGCGAGTCTTTCCATCCATCGTCTGTATATGTGCCCCCTTTACAAACATGGACAGTCTCAGTGACTCCTTGATTAATGATCAATGAATTATGATAGTCTGTTGTGTTGTGAATTCATTTTGACAAATGTTGTCCTCCACAGCCGAAGTCGAAGATTTCGGCTTCGCGCAAGCTCTCCCTCAAGGTGAGTGGCCTCGCTAGTTATTATGTAGCCCTTTAGCTTTGTATCCCCACCCGTCATTTTCTAAATGTGTTCATGCGAATGAATTTCAAACTTGATATTGTTTATTTAACAATTGTAATATTTTTATACAATAAAACTGTCAAGACCATTTTTAATACAGCTTGGAGTGGAAGAAGACTAGACAAACCATTTATCCATTAGCCTAGCTAACTTTGTCAACCATTTATCTGTTACTGTAAGCTGCCACTTCATGTTTAGCTAACTATTTTTAAACCATCCATTACATCTGCTTTTAGCTAACTGGGCCCATTTGAGCCATTTGTTGTGTCAGCTAATTACTATCATTACCATTTCAACTATTAATCAGTTAGCCTACTTTCGCTAACTATTTCACTGTTCATCCGCTGCTTTTTGGTAACAATGTGACCTATTTAGGCTATTTGATACTAGCTATTCCATCCATATACTTAGCTTGATACTTTTAATTAACAATGCAAACCATTCAAACCACTCTTCTACTATTTCTACTATTTAAACCATTTAACAATTACTTTTAGCTTTCTTTTCCATCTGTTTATCCTTTAGCCTATCTTTAGCTTAGCTACCAGGCCTATATCAACCATTTAACCGATACTTTTAGCTAACTATTTCAGCTATTTAGACTATTTGATACTTTAGCTAACTATTTCAGCTACTTATCTGTTGTAACTAACTAGCCTATTTCAACCATTCATCCATTACTTTTAGCTAACCATTTAGCCTTTTGCTCACTTGCTGCGACACAAAGTTGTCTGAAGTCACGCGGATATTTTTTTCTTATCAAAATGTAAATTCACTATATAGCATTTTTTGGGATCCTTTAACCAAAATATTGATTGTTATCTGTTCTGTCCAATCAGATGCTCCTCCTCCAAAGAGCCTGTGAAGACTTGGAGAAGGAGATGCAGGACAGGGAGGAAGAGAAGGTGCGCTATCTAGGAGAGAAGCTGCCGCCTTTGCAACTGTCTGGATTAAAACTGGACGAGCTACAAGTAAGGTTCATAAACCACAGAAGAAGAGCTTTTTTCTACTGCAGAAAATGTAGGAAAATGTAATATTAAAACCTTCTTTCCAACGCCCCCCTCCCTCCCTCAGACTCTATGCAAACAGCTTCATTCAAAAATTGACATTGTGGATGAGGAGAGATATGACTGTGAATCCAAAGTGGGCAAACACAACAAAGATGTAAGTAGCCTCAAGCACCCAGCACAGATTCTTCTCATCATCGTGCTCAGTTCAGTCAATATTTTAAAATGAAAAAAACAATGAAAAGGTTCATTCTTTCGCCTCCAACCAGAGATTATTGAGAAAGAAAGAAATTCTTTATTGACTAGTGGAAAGTTTATAGGCTTGGTCAGTAAAAGTGTTTATTTCATGTATTTCCTGTTGCATTTCTTAGATCCACGAGCTGAAGCTGAAGGTCCAGGACCTTGGAGGCAAGTTCAAGAAGCCTGCCCTGAGGAAGGTGAGAGTGTCAGCAGACGAGATGATGAGAGCTCTGCTGGGCTCCAAACACAAGGGATCCATGGACCTCAGAGCCAACCTCAAGTCTGTGAAGAAGGAGGACGTCAAAACGGACAAGGTATCAAAACTCCCAAACATTAAGTCTGCAGATGTAGATGAAATGTTCTCAGGGAGATGATTTAATATTTATGATTTTCTCTTCAACCCCAGGTGCTCACTTCAGAAGTGGGCGACTGGCGTAAGAACGTGGAGGCCATGTCAGGCATGGAGGGCCGCAAGAAGATGTTCGACACAGGCGGCGGAGCGCAGTGAGGAGTCCTGCAGACGACGAGGAGCAGGGAAGAGGAAGTTACGTAGACAGAAATATGGAATCTGAAGGCTAAATGACTTGAAAGCTGTAGGAATTAAGCGTTATAGATCATAAAAGCATGTTTGACCCCCGAGTCTGTCAGCTGTGCCTCCATTTGCTTGATTTCTGTGCAATGACTCAAAGCACTTAAAGAAAAAGTGTAGGACGAGTAGAGACCCATTGTTTTTTTATTACCAAAGATGTTTTGTTATGACGTATTCAGACAATTAAAAGTGGGTATGAATAAACAGCTTCAGTCTTTGATGTTTCCATATCTGTGCTTGACTTTATCGTGTTTCATTTTACTGGCAGCCGTTGGGTTTACGCGCGGCATGTCAGAGAATGGAAAGCGGCTTAACTCATGATGGATTAAAAAGGAAGATGGGAGGGAGGGGAACAACAGGTGGAACCTACTTAAACTTAACCTCACGATGTTTAAATAGATCTTTCAGACGCGGCCATAAATGCAGAAGATGATTAGGGCCGCAGGAAAAACACAAAACAAAACTGAGTTTGACTTTTACCCCACAATTCTGACTTTGTTTTGAGAAAAATGGCTGAATTTTGAGCTAAATTCGAGACTTTAAGCTTAAAATTTTGACTTTTTTCTCAGGATTTAGATTTTTTTTTCGCAGAATAATAAAATTGAGCTAAAAATTCTGACTTTAAACTCTGAATTATGACAATAATCGTAGGATCTCTGGCTTTTTTCTCAAAATTTTTGATTTTTTTTCTCAGAATTTTTACTTTAAACCCAGAATTCTGAGAGAAAAGGCAGAAAAAAAGAGATTAAAGTTAGAAAATGTGGGCGAAAAAAAGTCAAAAAACCCATTTTCTGCAGACATTTTGACCAAACAAGCATTGAGCTAATCAAGTACAAAAGAAAATAGGACTCCAATCTGGAAAATAAGTGCCAAGACAGTGTTTTCAACCATCAGAATTATGTTTTCCTCAACTTTAATCTTTCATATTTACTTCCAGTTCCACACAGTACAACTACATCTTGACATCCAGAGCAGCAGATGGTGAAACACTCTAGAAACACCTGGGCCGGAGTATTTTTAGCCATGATGATCGTCCTCCATATAACTCCCCCTGTCTTTGAAAGCAAAACTTGAGCTGGAGAGCTAAAACCCCGGCTGGCATTGTGGTCGCGCACATTGCCCGCATGCATGCGCTTCCTTCTGTGTGTGTCAGTGGGAATGACTGGCTGCTGTCGCCACGCCATTGTTATTCCAAGTATGACAGTAACACCAACAATAGCTTCAACATCCCTGAAAGTGCACATTGGATGGTGGATCGTATGCTTTTTATGGGCTGGTTACTGAGGGGTGTGTTTAAACAGCTGAAGTCTCACACATGTCACAGTATGAAGGATAACTTTCTGATGATTGTGTGAAGAGTCACATCTTCTTCGTGTGTATGTGTGTGTGTGTGTCGTCTGCTCGTCCACCCAGGCTTAGAAAGCTGATAATGAAACACAACCCAGGTCTGGATACACACTCCTGTGCCTATAAATAGACGCTGATGAGAGCGACCTTCACAGAGAACAAATGTTCCAGATGTGCCTTCCAGAGTTCATTCATGTCACCACCACAGAGCGACTGCTAACCACAGAGGTCAGGACGCTGGAGTCTTGTTGAGATGACAAACACATTCAGGTGTGGATCAGGTTTGAACACAGTCACTGTTGCTCGTGGAATGTGACACGCTGTGCTTCACCGTCGGAGCCACTTGGTGGCAGGCAACAAACAGAGTACTGCTGTAAATCTACTGCTATAAATATCACCCAGCAGATTGTTATATCAGAGACAAAGTTATAAATTAATTTATTTCATCAGCAGTCTGATTTTCTTTTAACAGAAACACTGACTCTGATAATCAGTCTACGCATAACACACATCACATACACGTAATTTTACTTGTACTTTTGATACTTAAGTACATTTAATATCAGATATTTCAACACTTTTACTCAAGTACTGTTGTATACTTGTTACCAAAGTAATATTTTAACACGATATCTTTACTTTTGGGTACTTTTTACAACACTTCATGTGTTCAAGTGTCTGAAAAGAAAGTAAAATGATTTATTTTATCGAGTAACTTAAATCTTAGAATGACAGACAATCATGAAAGCACAACATAATAAACATGTCTGGTCTACTCACTTTACAGGTACTGTTAGAGAAGAGGTCCTTCCTGTTTCTGTGGCACCTGTGAAGATGTGCGAAGCGTCCTCGGATCCATGATTTGTGATTCTGACCTTTCAAAGTAAACCTGACTTGACTAAAAACTAAAGAACCTCCCTCCTCTCTACTCCTTCATGTTTAAAAACTGACTCTTCAGTCTTGGAGGAGAACAGACACCATATTTCCACGAGTTGTAAGATGGAAGAAGCCGAGCCTGACAATAAATAATTACTGCTGTGGCTCTAAACAGCGCCGGTTCATTTCACTCGTGGAGTACACCCAAAGAGGAAGAAAAATGAGCGTTAGTCTGCAAAGAAAACACCGGAGCAGATTACAGTGTTTCGCGGCGTGTATGTGTGTGGCCTGATGAGGATGTGTGATGGATGTCATTAATCTTTCTACATGCAGCACGAGCAGAGTATTTATTGCTGCAGGGACTCGGGAAGGGGGCTGGACGATATTGGAATATATTTGACAGCAACAAAGGGCGGCCTGGTGATTAGACGGGTCGAGAGCTCCGGCCTCGGCGCTTATGCGCCGTCATGTGTCTTGTCAAAATGTCCTTGAGTGAGATGAGTGTACATCGGAGCCAGAATCAGAATCAGTGATCAATGTTGCTGCAGTGATAGTTTTCAATCGACATGTGAGAATAAACCTGTAATTAATAAATCCTTTTCTGGTGGTAAAGGTGTCACATGGCCTGACAAAGAAACAAGGAACAGGTGCGAAGTAAAAGTGTGAAGGAAGGCAAATTCATCATAGTTTTGTGCATTTTTTACAAGTTCTCCTTAAACTTGGCTCACAGTCATTGCGTCTTTATGAGGCAGAATGAATATGACTCACTGTTATAAGATTATAAGACATTTAGGAAAAGGAGCTTTGGCAGACGATACAGAAGCGCATCACGGTGACATTTATCCTGGAGAGCAGCGTTCTTCAATCTCCGGTCCTCGGGGCCCCCCGAGGTCTTAGATGTTTCCCCGCCGCCCCCAACGCACCTGACTCAAATGATCAGCTCGTCATCAAGCTCTGCTGAAGCCTGATAACGACACGTTCATTTGAATCAGGAGTGAGGACCGGGATTGAAGAACGCTACAGTTTCTTTTTTCCAAAATCCAGTGGAAAGAGTCCAGTAGGCTTTTGGTCGATGGAACCAGGGCGATGCTAACGTTCGGGAGGGCCCACAAAAACACTTAGTTGTGAGTGAGAACCAAATAAAAACACTCTTTTAATTTTTGTAGTTTGAGGAGAAGAGGTTCTTTCTCTTCTGCTAAAAATACTTTATCTAAGAAGGCAAGAGAAAAATATATTCATTAACTCCTCCGCTGTCATGTCCCTCTGTTGGTTTGGATCCGCAAACTGGCCACCTTCCTGCGACAACCTCTTTCCTGTGACCTGTGCCGCAGTAACTACTGTGCTGTATATGTTTACAGCTTTCTGTTGTGAGGTGTCGAATAAGCAGCTTGAGGTAAATCCTGTTCCTCCTCTAAATATTCATCTATATTTGGAGGTAATGACACAGAAAAGGAGCTTTAAAAAGGCATTAGACTGGTGGATTCAAGGGTTTTAAACAGAAAGAAAACACACACACACACACACACACACACACACACACACACAAATGGGCAGTGTGCTCGTCTCTCTCAGTCAAAAAGTGTTAATTGGATTCGGAGTGAGAGGTGAATCTCTTTTCAGCCTCAATGAAACATTCAAGAGCGGCAGATAGAAAGAAATGACTGGAAACAAACTGATGAAGACTCTCATCTGTTATTCATCGCTGATTCATTTGACCCGACTCAAAGTTTGAGGGTTAACTCCGCCTCACTCGAGCTGAAACTACAAGTTGCCTAATGAGCCGGACTCATTTAATCGTTCGTACGCTAACTGAGCTTTCCCTATCAATTAATCCATGTTAGGCAACGATCTGCAAACACCCCTCGTGTTTAAATAGCCATATTATCAAGCTTCCTAAGTTATATGTAGCAAAGATGCATTGAGAGAGAGGTTTTCAGCTGGACAGCAGACAGGAAACAGAAAATAAATAGCATCCATAGTTTGTTACTGACCCTTCACTCTGTTGTCCAATAACAAGTTAACAAGATGGTTAAAAGGTGTTGCTGGTTGGATGTAAAAAGTGGATTAGGCTGCGTGATCGACCTTAGCTGAACATCAACACCGTCACCAAAGATTCATACGTTTGTTCAAATGTAAAGTCACATTATATTGATGCCAAGAGCTTCACGGACACATCAAATTGTAAATAGACGCATCTCAGTTTAGCAAATGTTAGCAAAATGCTAGCTAACTGGCTAGCTAACATCTAACAGCCAGCAACATGGTCTGTAGTAGAATAAATACATTGACATATTTTGCTCTGTTTTTGCTCTCCACCAACTCCTGAGGGAAATATCTGCCAATTGAGCTGATAAATACTTCACTATTTTCACCAGCTAGTTGCTAATTTTGTCTTTCTGCTTTTTGGCGCCTGGCAGATAGCGTACAGTGTGTTTATCAGAGCTTTTTCTGCCAAAAACAACAGGCAGAGGCCACACAACACTGGCATAATATCCCCTTGTAAAGCTGATATGGCTAATGTGTTAGCAAACAGTTGCCTGTTTACACATCCAGAAGACAGGGAGCAACATTAGCATTTATTTGGAGTTGTCTTTCTGGTCACCTGGTGAATGTAAATCTTATAATCACTCGAATTTTAGCTCTGTTTTTGGTCTCCACCAACTCCTGAGGGTAAATATTAGTTGCTAAATGCTCCACTATGTTCACCAGCTTGTTGCTAACTATCGTACTGCTGTTTGGCGATGGGCAGATATCGTTTTTGCAGGCAAGCTGTGAAGACAACATATCATACCTTTGTAAAGCTCATATGGCTAATGTGTTAGCAAACAGTTGCCTGTTTACACATCCAGAAGACAGGAAGTAACATTAGCATAAATCAAACATTCACTCCAATTTTTGCTCAATGGTTGGTCACCACCAACTCAAAACATTAAAGTGGTTGTAAAACCAAAACAAACCGCTAAAAGATGCTAAAACGCTCCATAGACCTGAGGGTAACTGCTAAATCTCTTGATGATTTTTTGACTTCTTTCACATAAATCAACCCCACATTGAGTTTTCTGAGGTCAAACACTTGATGAGTTGTGCGAGGTGATACATTAGAGAGCGACAGGCTCTTTCCACATTCGAGTATCTTCTGTGTTTGTGTGATTCTCACGCATTAAAAGCTGTTTCACGGCTGTTTCATCAGCTTCACTGGAGGTTCACAGCAGGTCGGGCCTCTTCCCGCCCACCTGTGAGGGGCTTTGGTCTGCCTTTGTTCCTCTGATACAGTATATTCACCTCGCAGAACAATGCCAGAGGAAATGTGCGAAGGCGAAGGAAGAAAGAGAGTCGATATACATGAGCAGCACTGCACCATCCATACTTTTACACCCAACACCTCTGATGGTTAAAGGTAATCTACGATAGGTGCCCGTGGCCTCGCTCCCTTCTCATTATTGATCTCCTGTGAGCCAATAGGGAGGAACAGGGCTGATTGGTATTGGATTTGGACTCCCAATGCCGGTCAGGGGTCAACAAGATGCATCCAATAAATATTCCTCTTGCTTTAATCAGGTGGAAGCTTTCAAAAGGGCGACAAACATACAACAGATATATGATCTTATATTCGTCTTTATTTTAGGTTTAATTTAATTGTTTTTCTTTATTTTCGTAATTTAATCAAAACCCTCTACGTGACCCAAAGTGAGAAACCCACTCAGCTGATCCTCTCTCGCCTCAGGTCTCCCCGGAGCGACCGTGTGAACAGCCTGTCTCTGTAAATTATTAATAGTGATGTTGGAACCTGCCACCATGGAAGATGTTTGGAAAGTGCAGCTGTGGAGGTTCAGGTTTGCACAAACAGCACCAAACATTATGTAAGCTATTGTTTTCCCAATCTTTTAAAGTGCTTCTTCCCAAGTCCAGAAACCTCTGACACTGTGAGCACTGAACGGGACTAACTGTTGACTATTAAGTCACATCTGTGGTTGCAGCCGCTGTTTCATAACTCACATCTCGCTTGTACCAAAGCCTTCACACTCCTTCTGTTACTTGTTGGCTTCTCTTTTATCGCCATCTCCTCCTCGGTGTAGAGATACTTGGGAAAATCAATGAAGAATAATGACTTTTACCTGGACTCACCTCGGCAGGGTGCTTCATGAAAAGTGTCTGCAGTATTTTCTACAGTCAGTGGCTGCCTCTCTGTCTTATATTGGATTAAATATCTACATTGAAATGAGAGTTTTGGAGTTTTTAGGGGTATTTTAGCAGCGTGGATCATGTGATGGCAATGTTGGTGGTGGTCGGTTGGTGCAGATGTTCATGGTTCCCAAACTATCTACGAATCTTTGATTGGGACTCTCAACAATTATCTGATGGATTGAAATTTTAATTTGGTAATAACAATAACAATCTGTCTGACCTTGCATGTAACTCAGTCAGTGAATCAAAGTTTTCACTCATACAGTATAATTCTGTATCTCAACAACTTCTTGATGGATTGGCGCAAATGTTGGTACAGACATTCAGTCTCCAGAGGATAAATCTTAATGATTGATGATCCCAATTTTTCATCCAAAACAAGCATCAGATTGAGAGTTTTGCCATCATCATTTGACATTAAAGTCTCCCTCAGGTTGAAATATAACTTTGGTCTTCCTCTGACTTTTCCATCATTAAATATGACCCATAATCTAGTTTATAACCAATATCTGAAAAGCTAAAGACATTTTCATTCTTCTCAGCTGTTCTTTCGACCCAGTTGCCATCTCTTTATGTTGCAATTTTAGGTCCAGTTTTCTAATTCATGTTGTGGCAACGTTGTGCTTATGATCTGGTTATGCATAAAGTCCTTGTTCCTTTGGGTAAAGAAAAGATCATGTTTTGGCTTACACAGCTGGAAATTGTCCCAAGGTTTCCTCCAGTGGTTTCTCACTTCCAAATGTTGAAACACAGTCTTGAACAGTGGTCACTGACTTGGCAGCCTTCTCACCTGTGACTCCACCACCATCACCTGCACCTCCAGATATGAAATGTTAACTGCCAACAATGTCGTCGTGCTAACAAAGTTAACTTAAGATGGTGAACATTATATCTGCATGTCAGCTTTGACATAAGCATAACAGCATGCTGACATTTAGCCCTGCTCAGCCTCACTACACTCTTACTCTTGTTTATGTTAAAAGATGACCTTTAAAACCCAAAGATGTCCCATAATGACATTCATGATGGAATTAAAAACCCTTCAAATGTTATATTAAGACAGCTGCATGCTGTGTAAATACCAAAACAATCCTTGTTGCTACTCGGTTGAATCATTTAAAGTCCCGTCTCTTGCCAGATGCTCGTGATGTCAATGACTTCTCGTCTCGGCAGGCACCGCTGCAGTGTCATTAATGAAGTGTAGCGTTGCAAGTAATTCATCTCTACCTGACGTTAATTGCTTTATCGTGTCGTCTGCTCTTATCGCATCTCTTAATGTCATTAATGCTCCAAAGTCCTTGGAAAAAAAAAAATGTCGAATTGCTTTCTCCATTACATCAGGTTTTTAACTTTCCCCTCTCCGATGAACTCGCTCGACTTCTTTGGCATCATTCATGAGCGAAAGACGACAATGATGGCCTCATTTTTTTAAATAAATCTTCCATTTCTCATTGTTTTATTTCTAAAAGTTTTCGTGCCAGCGGGATAGTGATGACACATAAAACATCTATAACCAATGAGTCATTTTAGGGCCTAAAATCTCTCATGTCGTGAGTCAAGTCTGGTGCATGCAACAAGCCATTTATCAGTTTTAATAAGAAGAGCTGCCCCCCAGAAGACCTCAAGAATAGAGCGGTTTGCTTTTACTGCTCAGTGTGAAGACGAAGTGAGAAATCTCTCTAAATGCTGCGTGAATGAGCGCTATCACTTCAAATAGAAACTTTTCACATATAGGTGCTTAATGCTGTGGCTATTTTAAACAAAGGCATGATTGTTTCCACTTGCAAATTTGTGTTTCTCTGAATTGCTGCATCGGGTTCACAACACTGCCGTCGGTCTCGATGTGTTACTGTCGGCATCAAACGCAGCGGAATAATGAGAGAGAAGAATACAGCTGGTCTACTTTCAACTTAGCAACAAACCCGAGATACATTACTCTGGGGAGTGAGCCTATATTGATATAACACAGTTCTGGAGGAGGATCCGAAGATGGGGCAAAACTTCAACGCTGCCAGACAACTTTCAAACTTTCTCTTTCAGGAGTGGGACATTTGAAATAGGAATTTGAATATCAGTGATCAGTGGCATCGCTCTAGGGATGGCAACGTCAGACTGTCAAACTACTTTGATCCAGACTCTATTGGAAATATTGGATGGATTGCCATCAAGTCCTGGACAGACGTTCATAGTCCCAAGAAGATGAATCCTACTGATTTTGGTGACCATCTGATTTTTGCTTCAGCGCCACCAGCAGGTTGACATTTTGGCATTTCATTGAAATATCTCAACAACTGTGTAACTGACTGATAGTAAGTACGGTACAAACATTCATGGTGACCAGAGGATAAATTGTAATAACTTTAGTGATCCCCTGACTTTCAACCGCTTTGGTCCAGACTTTAAAGGTCCTATTGTGAGAAAAGTTGATTTTTGAGTCTCATTCCTAACTTTGGAGTGGTGGCCGTCCCAACCTACCATCCCAAAGCATCAATATAAGTTCAGTTAATATCTTTATCTGCAGAATCTATTGGATGGATTGCCATGAAACAATGATAAGCACATTCAAGGTTCCCAGAGGATGAATCCTACTGACTTTGTTGATCCCCTGTCTTTTGCACTGATGACATCTCCATTAGCCTCAGTTGTACTTGCTACTTAGCAAATGCTAGCATTCTAACATGCCAAACTACAATTCTAAAAATGGCATTTTATGCATTTTAGCACTGGGTGAGGATGTTAGCGGGCTGCAATTAACATTTACCTCGAGACAGTACTGTGCCTTAGTCCAGCCCGAGTATTAACATAGTGTTTTGAAGCCTTTAGCTTGACATTATGACCATCTTGGTGCCAGAAGTGACCATATTTAGACACAATGGTGGAGCTGGGAAGAATACGCATTGCTACACCTCTATCGTGACTGGATCCATCTACATAACCAAGGACACAAGAGTTGTTGATCACAAAGTAGCTACGTCCTGCTTTATTGACTACTTGACACTTAATGGGACCATAATTCCCAAATGAAAATCATGCTGTATTGAAGAAGGCTCCAAACTAGCGATTGAGCCCTGCTGTGATGACCAAATTGTAAGTTTAAGACCTTTGCAGACTTGGAAGCTCCGTCCACTCTTGATACCGTCGATGTTACAGCCTCACATTGACTCTTTGTGAAGGGCACTCAAAGTTTTCTGCAGATGCACAGTACCGAGGTAAAAAACTTGATTATTTTATCACACTTCGTGCCCCATCCTTGTCGTTTCTCATCAAGGATGCGTGACCCTCCGAGGCCTCAGACTCCTCTGTGAGGTAATTGGTGTTAAAGGTTGGTTTCGCCACATCCAGCAGCGAGTCCATAATAAGCACGGCTGGACTTTGCAGATGCCACCCCGGCACCAGAGTCGCTGCTGGCACCTTTTTTTCTCCTGCAAAACTCATTTTTGTCTCAGTCCAGGCATGTGGTGCTGGTCAGGTGCGCGAGTCATTTTTCACTTCGTGAAGCTTGTAAAGCAGCCATATGGAAGGACGGACCCGGCTGCACCCACACCGGCTCGCTGCTGTGGTCCACATATTTCACTGTCTCAAGGTCATACGATATTTATGTTTCTTCTGAGCTGTTTTTAAAAAGTTGCATGAAACTTTGAACAAATCCATTTCTCTTTTTCGTCTCCGTTCTCACAAAAAAAACAGCGTTAATCACAGCCTATCATTAATGCCACTCCGGTTCTGGATTGATCTGGCAGACTGTCCTTTGCTTCATTACACTCTGACACTAATTAACAGTGATTTACTCTGAATGCTGAATGAGGATTTCAACGAGACCGATCTTGAATAAACAATAAGGATTTTTTAAAGAACGTGACATCAGTTTTCCTTCGAGATTATCTTGTCAGCAGAAAGCATTCTTTCCGACACGAACACAAAAGGCCTGGTTGACGTAAAAACTATTTATTTGCCAAATAAACTAATGAGAAGTAAACTGGATGAAAGTGAAAATCTAAAAAGCATCGCAGCACAGCAACCAGAACAGCCGAGCTCTCTCTCTCTCAGTGAGATATCACTCGGGTCTGTATCACTCGGGATCATCTCTGCAAACCTAAAACCCATTTCCTTTCCGTGCTCTGCCTGCATGTTATCTGTCTGGTTGACTTGCTTTTTATTTCCCTTTTGGTGAAGTCAGAGATACCAAAGCACGGACTGAGGTGCGGCCTCCTTTCGCTTGATCCAATTTGCAAAAAAAAAAAATCACACTGCTATCTCACCACAAGCCCAAACTTTTAATTTGTCTGCAACGGTGAATGTCAACGTGGAGACCCGACATCTATTCTGTAAAAAAAAAAAAAAAAAACGATCCACATTTCATCAAATCATCTTCATACTGTGCTGCTAAGTGAGCAGCATTAAGAGGAAGCTATTACATTCTGCACCACGCCATTATTTTTCCTACCCTGCAGGGCAACATCTCAAAATACAAAGAAAGAGTTCCCGTCCGACACACAAAGACTTCTGTGGGACGAAAAAAAAAAAAAAAAGAAGCACCACGAGCAATTTTAATCACATCACAGATTCCTACGGAGAGCAAGTCCTGAGCTTTAACTCAGGCGCTGGAGTCACATCTAGAACACCGAGAGCAAGATTCCCCATTTTGGGAAATACCGTATCGGATGAGTCTATATCCCCTGCTGTGATCAAATATTGTTGGGAAATGGAGAGATATTCGACGAAGATGTCAGCTTTTATGATCCCGTGGTCAGGCATGGAGGAGGAGGTGTAGGGCACGACTCAAGCGTGAAACCACTGGATGTTTTTAACGAGCCGTCGGGACGTTTTGATATTTCTGATGAGGTGTGGGGACAAAAACAGGTATTTTTTTGGGGAGATGTTGGAACAATGTGTTTGTGGCGAAAGAACCAGTCAGTGTGAATCCACAGATTCGGTTTGGAAGATCTTCATTGACTGTTTTACTTTGTTTATATGTGGCGGACCCTGCCATCTTTCTAGCTTCAAACAGTGTTCTGGGGACAGCTTGTTTATTCAGTTATGGAAAAGATAAATATTTCTGAGTTTGTATAATTACTTCATTAATTTGCCTCACAGCAACGAGGTCCTGGGTTCAAGACCCGGCTGTCTGTGCAGAGTTTGCATGCTCTCTGCTGGTACTCGGGCTTCCTCCCACAATCCAAAGACATGCACGTGAGGTTAATCGGTTGTTAATCTGTGTCGATGTGAGTGTGAATGGTTATTTGTCCCCCGCCTCTCACCTGATGCCAGTCAAAAAAGCACGTAAACACATAGGAAATACATAAAATACAAGATAAAATAGTCAAAGGAGACGTGAAGACGCATTCACAGTTATTTTAGGATTATTTAAGCTTCTTGACCTCTTGTGAAAGACAGTTTAGTGACCTGAGCTTGCAGTTTAGCTCGGCTGTGTCGCGCGAGGACACATGTAGAGGCGAACAAGATGAAATAAGAAGCTCCTGGGCTGGAACACACTCCACAAAAACTGTGGATTAAAACATGTGAAACGTGCAGACCAGCCTCACTCTTTTCCCCCTGCGTGTTGACATCACAGGTCCACTACAGCTCCGCCTCCGCACACTGATGCTGATCCCCCCCTCCAACCCCCATCCAACCCCACCCCCTGCATCAGCACCATTTCTGGTCGAGAGAGAGAGAGAGAGAGAGAGAGAGAGAGAGAGACTACCCAGCCCCAGCAGAGCGTAGAGGCGTTAGACGGCCGCCAGATCATCCCGGTTACGCACCGTGTTCAGAGGCCTCATCGACGGCTTTGCAGCGCCAGAAAAACAGCTGAAGGAGAAGTGAACACCGCCGGGCACACGGCCACAGCCACAGTCAGTAATGGAGAGCCTGCTGGATAATCCAATGAAAGCCGTTCTTTACCTGAAGGAGCTCACCACCATCGTCCAGAACCAGCAAAGCCTGATCCAGACGCAGCGCCAACGCATCGACGAACTCGAGCGAAAGGTGGAGGACCTGATCGGAGAGAACCGACAGTTGCGGGACCCCCATCAGTACGTCCAGCAGCCCGCTCCACCACCACCGCACCACCACCACCACCACCACCACCACCCCCCGACTCACCGCAGCGCCAGTCCCCAGGCGCCGGCCCACCTCCATCAGCACCCGGGGAGCAACAAAGCCGCGGCTCACCTCGGCCAGCAGGCGCAGCAGCAGCAGCAGCAGCAGCCTCCTCCACCTCAGCAGCAGCAGCAGCAGCAGCAGCTTCATCAGCAGCTTCATCAGCATCAGCAGCAGCAGATCCCCGGTCTATCGGCCCAGCCTCAGCAGCAGCACCAGACCCCTCCTGCGCCTTCCTCCCACCACCCGCAGCAGCTGCAGCTCGTCCCCACCTCGCCGCAGTCGCCCAAAGCGAGCCAAGCGAGCCCGGACTCCGCCGAGGAGGACAAGAGGAGCCCCTGCTGCAAGTCTCTGGTTCCGCAGACTCCCACCGCGCTGTGCCGCTCGGTGGGGTTGGCCAGGAAAGCGGAGTAAGTAGCTCCAAGTATCCATCTGAACAGGCAAATATGATTCAGAAACAAACAATCTGCACATCAGTGTGGTTTATTTATGTTTTTCCAGCATGAAAGTGTCTCAGTTTGTTTCACTGGCTTCACCTCCTGTCTCATAAAACACACAGTTGCCTTCACTGACCCTAATAAGATGCGTATTTTCGCCGTGTACTTTTTTCCCCCCTTGTCTAAATATAGATAGAAAACAATGTGACACCCTCAGGGGGCTGTCAGATGTGATGCCTTAACCTGCTATCAACATTTTTAATTAAGAAACACCACATCTCGGTTAAAAAAAGATGGTGTGAGCGGTGAACGATGCTGTCGGAGCACATGATTCGCCTTTTGATTAACTCCACATCCTCCTGACAAGCTGGGGCTTAATTTTCTGACAGGTAATTCAAGCTCCTCCTGTATTTTCCACATTATTCACTCAGGTTGTTGCCCTGTTTAAATCAATGGCATGCTTAATGGATATTGATTTCAGGGGGGGTGGGCCAGGGCCGGCGTTTCAACACTGGTGGTTTGTTAATTCTGCACCAAGGTGGACTTGTCTAAACACTGGGCATGAAGTGTGTCTGGGGCGACTTGCACCGGAACAGGAGTTTGGTCAAACAAGTTTTTTCTTGGATGTGGAACGAGTTCTCTGGTTTTTAAAGGCTCGGCTCAGGTAGCGTTTTCACAGGTGCCAGGAGAGCAGGGTGACATTTTTAGACACGCTTTTTTAAAAACACCCAACTCCTAAAGGCGTTTCGCCGACTTGTCAGCACTTCTCGTATGAAAATAAACACCCACGATCGGGGTTCGACTGCAGAGACTGTAACAGCTCGTTCCTCATTAAGGCGCGAGCTGAAAGACGTTGTGCCGAGAGGAACTTATCAGGTGGGAATTAAAGGAAAGACAGAAAGGTATTATGGTTATAAACACACAGTCGACTTTTTGTGTAGATGTGTTGCGAGTCAGTCACGTTAAACAGAGTCAGAACCATTAAAATTCTGTTTTTCAGTCTGTTTTTGTTCCCAAAAAGAAACGAGAGCTGAGATGATTCGCCGACTGAAGGACTGAAAGTATATTACCAGTGACTATTTTCTTAAAAGAGACACATTTCAAGCAAAAACAGCAGATGGTCCCGAGTTCTGGTTTCTAAATATTGCTTATTTTCTTCATACTATGTGACACTGACAACATTTTTTGGGTTCAGGGCTGTTGGACGCACTTAAAAAGCTATTTGAAGACAGGAACTTGGACTATAACGGCATTTTTCAGACCAAACGATTAATTCATTAATTGAGAAAATAATCGCTACTATAATAATCGATAGTATAGGGGTAGATAGAAGAACCATTTCTCGAACATCAGGACCTGTTACTTTAATTAATTTTTAATTTTTGTGATGTAAGCATTCATGTATATATACGATACACATTTTCCTAAGATTACACTTCTAGAAATTGTCCTTAGTGACCCTCCTGGTTGATTTAATCAGCATTAACTTTTAAAACTGACTTCAGTACATCTGTTTTTCACATTTTACTGTCTTACATCATTGAATCGAAGTAGATATAATGGCTTTTTTTTTTTTTTTTTTACATTGATGGACTGAAAAAGACCCTTAAAGGTTAAAGCGAAAACATCTCTACATCGATATGAACAAACAAATTTGAAATACTTGAAACGTCGGAAGTCCATCATCATTTTCTTGATTGTACTGAGCTCATCAAGATTGTTGTTTCGCAGCCATCTTGTGTGAAGCTTTGACTTTGGCTGGAAAAACCAAATCTTTCCAGGAAGTTGCGGACGTCCTCGCAGACGGCATCAGGTTGTATTCTCCGCGATTGCATCCTGCTGCATTCGTTCACACACAAAGACCTGCTGCACGCTCAGTTTCAAACAACCACACGTTAAATCCGCTTTGATAAAACAAGAAATCTACTTCTCACTTTTGCGCCGTCCCGAGTGCTGACTCCTCTTCGCTCGCCAGGACTGTATCAAGGTCACATGAATTGCCTCAGCCAGAGCCGTGACACACACAACGCACCGCACTGAGCCCCATCTGTTCCACTCGGCTGCATCTGCATTGTGTTTGTTAATCCAGATTGATTTATCGTGCCATTAAGACATAATTCCTAAAGAGCACAGGTCAGGAATCGTATACGTGGATACTAGAAACAACTGTTTAGATATACATTCACCCAGACGGGCAGATATGAGTTGTTGAGGGTGATTCAGTAAGTGTTTTACCAACCGTGCACGCTGACAGTCCTGCAAAGTGATGAGCGAGAGGAGATCACACTGTACACTATGTTATCCTTAATGTAAAAGCAGTGATACATGAAAGGCAGGAGACGTGAAGACGCATTGTAATTTCAACTCATGGCGTTGAATGTGGTCAGACAAGATGGTGTATTGCTGTGCTGTCAGAGAGCATGATGCATTTTCATTAGCAGGTGGATGACAGGGAAAGTGTCCAAAACTTACTAATGAGGGTTGTGTGCTTATGTGTCTGCATATTTATCTACTGTAGTCCAAGCCAGTCGAGATACCTACTAGCTTTCTTTCCCACTGACTTTGCCAAATCCAAACAAAGACCAAGAAGTTTCGTACAAAGACCTTTGTTTTTGAATGTATTTAACAAGTTTATTAGTGACTTTAGAGGCGTTAATAGGTAGATTTTATTACCTGTGGACAGAGCCAAGCTAGCTGCTTCCCCGTTTCCAGCTAAGCTAACCTGGCTGCTAGCGGTACCGTCATATTAACGCTAGCAGCCAGGTTAGGACAACCTTAAGAAGTGGCCCGAATTAGTCGTAACAAACTAAGTTAGCTCCCAGGGTTAACTATGATGTCTGTGTCACAGTAAATATGAAGCTCTTGCTAGCAGCGAGCTAATTTAGCTCCGCACATAAACCAAGAAAGAGGTTTGTACAAAGAAATTTGTTTTTGAATGCCAGCTTTAGAGGTGGCAGTAGGTAGATTTTTCCACCTGTGGACAGAGCCAAGCTAGCTGTTTCCCCGTTTCCAGCTAAGCTAACCTGGCTGCTAGTGGTAGGCCTTCCTTCATGTTTAGCTCACATGAAGGTGGTATTGATCTTCTCGTCTAACTCTCAGCAACAAAGCAATATTTCCCAAATTGTTTCTTCAAAATGAGATAATGTGATTTTACCTCTGCCCTCACAATCTGAAGAAATGGCCTCAATTAGCAGTAACAAAGTATGTTAGCTTAGCGTTAGCTGAGTGATGCAGGACTTAGACCTCTCCTTTGATATAGACAAGTATCTGTTCCCTGTCCTTGTGCCTGACTTCATTTCTATGGAAGCTATGATAAGCTTCTGACCTTTTCAGATTGGTCATTGCTAACTTTCTTCCGGTCATTGCTATCCAAGGCCACCTCTTCAGGTCGTCCTTCCATCATTCGATAGTGAAAGTCAGAGGTATAATCCTGTCTATTATCCCGTTTAAGGTTTGTCAGGCTGTGTTCCCACATCATTTATTTCCCTCAAATCTCTTAAGAAAAGGGACGACGGGCCTGTAACTCTCGCAGGAAATGTCACGTCCGTAAGTCGCGCAAGGTCAGAGGGCTAGGAATAATAACATGGATAGGTTCTTGTGTTTATTGGTGAACTGAGCAAACAAGGAAGCAAGTAAACAATTAATCCCTTAATACTGGGATGCACTGGATTTTTCAACTCAACCGTCATTCCCCCAGCTCATCTATGTATTTACTTGATTGAAAGGAAGGCAGAGAAATCCATTTGCAGAGCTTTAAATGAAAAATTAAATGCAGCGAGCTCACATCACGCATTCCTCATCTCTTCTCAGTGGCATAATTTGAAGAATGCAAATCAAGGCAGCCTTCAGCGTTGGAACAGTAAATGCGCTTTAAAAAAAGTTGCTTCTCTGGTACACGAGCTCAAACTTCTCAGACGGGGAGAAAGTGTTGCAGTTGTGTTGCTCAGTCTGAGGAGGATTCTTCAGGGGCTCGTGTGATGTGAGGGAAGCCTTCAGCAATCCCGTCTACTCGTCTTTCTTCCTCCGCTCTCTGTCAACTGCACCTCCCACTCTCAGCTTCCATTGTTTCGGATTCTCATTTTCTCCCAATCGTTGCCTCTAAATGATACCTTTGTCCCCCCCTACCTCATTATTGCCTCTCTCTTCCTTGACTTTCCTTGTCTCTTCTCTCCTTCATCGAAACTCACTGTGTATTTTTGCATTTCTTCTTCTTCTTCTGTATTCTCCTTCCCTGTAATCAGCAGCCGATGCCACAGTAGCCGACTGCAGTCTCTCCATCAGTATTCAGTCCCACTCTTTTCCCCATCAGGCTCTCCGACACTTAACCCATCTCCATCTCCTGGTCCAGGCTGGAGCGTTAGGTCCACCCTATCCTGGTGGCGAGCATGGAGGCACGTGAATGTCAGATAGGCAGCAATCCTGTCGCCTGAGGTGGAAGTCCCAGGGTTCTCATATAGCTCCAGGTGGTTCTCTGCTGCCTCCCACACACTCCCACCGCAGATATATTAAGCTCTTGCTCTTACACACACAACACTCGCTAATGCACACAAACCCCCCCGACATGCCACACGCCACCTGGCAGCATGTTTTTTCCGCATTGGCTGCGGCTCTCCCCTGCGCCCGCCATGCCCTCGTTTTCATCCCGTTGGCCTCGTGTCAGCCGGAGCGCAGACTGTGTGCCATCTCGTATGCCACCTCCCCTGTCTCTTTCAGGGATAAACTGGGATGTACAGATAGCGCTTAGAGAAAGGGGAGTTCGGCACACACAGGAGCTCTCACACATACATATATTACGGAGTAACCCTGCTGAGAGCCTGCTGGATGCTGCTGTCTCTCCTTGTTCTTGTGCTCTTAGATCATTGAGCCAGGAGTTTTCGCCCGCATAGGCTCAACCAGCTAAGCTAACCCCACGGTGCCACTCGAGCCTTATTCTCCAGGTGATATATCCTCATCTTAAAGTCAAACTATCTTTTATCTCAGTGTAAATCTTGGGCATTTTCAACACAAAGTTAAACCCTTAACCCTAACGTTAGCTAACACGCTACAGGAAGCTGTGTCAACTGTGTGGGAAAGAAAAGTTAGCATTTTACAGCTTACAATTTACCAGGTATTAAAACAAAAACTAGCTAATCTTGTTGTTAGACATACTGCCAAGTTATAGTTACTGTTTGTTTACTGTACACAAAGCTATTGACTTTAATTCTTGCTAGCATAATGTTAGCTTTAAGGCTAATGGCTGAGCCAAATGGTTCAATGAGCTTGAAAAAAGGAAAGCAATGTCTGTGGTTAGTTCTGTTTACTGGAGCAATGAACATGGCACAAGAACCTCATGGGATTGTAATGATTGTTCCAGGTATTAGTCAAACCCTGAGGTGTTGACAAGAGAGTTACTGCTCATGAAAACCTTTATATTTTGATCACAAAATGCAATAAAATAGAAATTAATTGTAGTATAAGCAGGATAATGCCCTCTGAGTTGTCCATGATCAGGAATATGTGGAACGCTGGCCTTTAAGTCCATTAATTCCTAATAATGGGAATTAATGTTGTTATGGTGAATGTGTTAGCAAATTAAGTTGCTTACTGAGACATCTGGGAGACACAGAGCAATATTAGCATCCATTTGGTGCCTTGTTTTTGGCCACCAGATGAGATATTGTCAGATATTCCCTCTTTTTTTGCTCTGTTTTTGGTCTCCACCATCTCCCAACCTCACCCGCTTGTCGCTAACTTCGTCGGTCTCCATTTATAAGTAGCTTCTAGCTGAAATCTGTCTGTCACCACTGCCTCTCTGCAAGAGAGGAGAAGATGGGCGGATGGTGAATGCAAGGAGTTAAAATGGACATATCAGTTCCAGCTATATTCTCTTGCTCTCTCTCTGACCTCCTTTCACTCCCTTCCTGCCACCATTTCTCGAGTTGGTACCTCCTCCCATGCTCTTTTACCTCGCTTCCCCCTCCCCTCGGTCTGAATGGGAATCACGTCTGCTCAGTTATGACAGGGCGGCTCGGCTCGGCTGCTGCTGGAATCCAAATCATGAATATCACATTTGGTGCGTAGTGCTTTTAAATTGCTTCATTTCTCGGAGGACGTGGCTGCCGGGTGATTCCTGACTCCCTCGTAGAATATTAGCTGTTTTCATGCACAAGTTGAGCAAAGACAGTCCCAATTGTCGGTAATCCAGCCGTGTGTGTTCATGTGTGTGTGTGTGTTTGGTTTTAAAAGGACAAGAGAGGCTCTGTTGTAAGGGGATATAAGGGATCGTTTTCTGTCTTTTTCATTTATGTGGTGGGTTTATGGTAATCAAGGATGTAACTTGCTTAGCTTTGCGTTCCTGTAGACCTCTGAGGTGTTGGTGTGATCCAATTTAGTCAACATACAACCACTGCTAGGTACACAGCATAAATAAATGAGTTTGCTCAACACGGTGTGTTTAAAATTGCAGTAACCTGAGTGTGTTTTTCTAAGGACTTTGGCCAGAAGCACAGGAAGACAATTCAGGATTATGCCCATAGACTTGATAAAAGGTGCAATATGTAAGAGTTGGCCAGCTGTAGTCATACTCAAAACAAATAGGGTTAGGGTACGCTTGGTTAGCAGTGCATCTAGTGGTCCTGACTGGGAGCTCTGAGCAATAGAGGAGTGTTTGTGTTTACGCTGTAGCACAGGAGCTACATGAGCTAGCTGGTTAGCAACCTTCAAAATATATCTCTGCAACACAATATATAGATTTACGTATTGTCATATTGTCACAATCATCATGTAAAAGCTTCAGGAACAACACAGAACAGTCTTACTAAAAACTATCTCTAAATCAAAAGTCACAAATGATCTCTTGATCACGTTGTTCTACTCTGAGCAGATCCTTGACCTACATCTTTATGAATCCCGTGCAAACACTATCTCTTTTACAGTCTTCATGCATAAATAGAAAGACAATAACTTGTCACTTCGAGCCAGCAGCTCATGATTGATGGTATATTTTGGCTGCCTTGCTCAAAACCAGACGGGAAGATTATGGAGAACGTGTCGAAAAGGTAAATACTGTCGCGATGAAAACAGAATGACAGACAGGCTAAATAATTAGACAGATTAAAGAATAGGACAGGGATAGAATAATTTAATACTGATTAGCCCCACAGGGCTGAAGAGTCCAAATGTTGTCCCACTTTCCTCATAACTTGGCTAAAATGCAAAGCAGTTTCTTTTTTCCGTGGTCCTCTGCCTCTTTGATTGCCGCTCAATCAAAGTGACGAAGTTTGGCTCGACCGTCGTTTTTTTCTTTTAAACATGGCGCCCAACTGGCAGTCCTCCGTCACTTAGGCAACATGCCCGTCTCGCTGAGAGACAGACGAGTCATCCTCGCCCTTGACACTTCCAGATGCCTCAGATGACATCATCTTTTATATGTAAATACTGCGCTCCCACATTTACGGCTGTGCGTTGAATACGTTAGTCATTTCACGCTGTCTGCACGGTGAGTCGCCTCCTTCATGGTCGGAGGTAAATTATTCACACATCGGGATTGATGCATTTCGATTCTTCCGCATGCAAATGAACAGTACGACTAATGAGCAATCAAAAGTGTGTGTGTGTGACATTAGTATGCAGTCTCCGTATTTCAGAGTTGTGGTTGCAAATGGATGAGACATCAGTGTTGTCATCTGGCATCAGTCAATCGGACGGCGTAATATAAGCAGACAATTTGATTAAACAATCAAAACTGTCTGCAGATCATAGTTTTATCATTATTACAAAAAAATAATAATGACATATTTCAAGAAGCTGGCTTCTTTATCAGCAGCTTACCAACAATACAGTTTAATAACAGCACAGCTTTTCATTGTGGAGGGAAGAAAACAGTGATAGCGTGTGGAGGTGATAAGTGTAGCACTTGATAATACACCCTCGTATCACACTCTGTAATGTATCGCAGCCAGTTTTTATCTCTCAACACATAATGTGCTATTAGCTGGCTGCTAACGTATGTTGTGTTGCAATAAAACAAATGTGTTGACCAACGCTAACAGATGTCTTAAAACAAGGCACCGTCTAACACTCTCCAGTGTTTGTCCTTATAGGATGGAGGGATTTCTCAAGGGCAGATGACGCTGTGGCACGACTCTCATTGGTCAGTGAGCTAATGACCTCTGTAGCTGAGGGAAAAGGGATCTTTGAGAGAAGGAACCGTGTGCAGTTATGGAAAAATGTCCACCCCAGCTGTCGCAGAGATTTCACCTCCTGAGAGCTTAGCGCAGAAAATCCCTCAACAGACAATCCTAATTGTTTTTGGACAATGTGTACCAGTGTGCGTCTGTGTGTGTGTGTGTGTGGTGTGTGTGCGTTTGTGTCCAACAATGGTTAAATGATGGCCAGCTCTTCACTTTATAGCTGCTTGAGCTAACAGTAACATTGTGACTTCACAGATTCATAGGACTGCAACTTAGTTGCTTGAGCTAACGTGACGTTAGCTTCGCAGGCCGAAAGGACAGCCTCAAACCTGCACTTTAGCAGTTTGTGCTAACTTCAATGCTAGTGTCCTAGATTGAAGGAGCATTGTTTCACTCACAGTCCCAAATCTGCACTTTAAGCAGCTTGAGCTAATTTTAACGTTAGCTTCACAGAATGACACCACACTTTGGCTGCTTGAGCTAGCTTAAATGTGAGCTTTACAGACGGACAGGACTGCAATTTAGCAGCTTGAACTAATATTACTGTTAGCTTCACAGACTGACAGCACAGAATCTGCACTTTAGCTGCTCTATTTCAGTTTTGATATAAAAATGATTTGTTGTTCACGTAACAACGACAAGGTTTACGTATTATTTACAGTTGAAGGTTAACATATTGCTTTTCACCGGCAGTGTTGGTATGTGATGCTTTAACTGAGTATTATCGGGGCTCAGTTGTTGGCCATCGCTCTCTATCCAACCTAATCTCCATGTCCGCTGTTGCATTGTACACTCCAACAAACACACCCCATGCACAGGCACACTCTTGCCCTTGGGAAATGTCAAGTATGGTTAACTTTACGACCCAGAGTAATGTTCAAAGCCATCCACCTAAGGCCGCGAGGCATCGGAGAGCTGATCGGAACAGGCACGGCATGTCCAATCGACTTTCCTGATCTTTTCAGCGCATCATACAAAGCCTCAACCAAAGGATGGACTATGATTTATTGTAGTAACAGGGGAAACATCCACGGCTGATCATTTATTTTCATTCATACACACATCTAATTACTTGTCCTTCCTTTCATACATATATGTCACTAAAAAAACGTACTCGTGTGCTCTCCTGTCGTTTTTGTTGTGTTATATCATAGAGGATGCTTTGTTACCTTGCATTAAATGCTCGGTTGAGTGCAGAATCTGAAAAAAACATAGTAGATTGTCTTCACATTTAGATATAACCATAAAAAGCATCTTGGCCTTCCCCTGCACTGTGGTTATATCATCAACGCCCCGTCTGTCAACCCCTACCAGGATTACATCATCAGGTACGCAGTGCCAGGGGGGAGGAGCTAATGGCTCTAGCAGTGATGTCATCAGAGATTTTTTAAAACCTAAAAAGAGGCAACATGGGCAAGACATGAACACTGAATGAGTCATATGTGTGGGAACTGAAGTTACTGCATGTGGATGATGTGGTGAAAATAAGCTTTTCTTTTCTTTTCCTGTCATGACGTCTCCCCCATCATCTGCCCACATCTCTTCCTTCAACACCATCAGCTTCCATCTCCTTTAACGGACAAATGAAAATAGTGTAACGCAAAATGTAAAAGCTGCTGTTGCTGATCTGGTTGATGGGATTCTCCTCATCAGTCCAAGCCCCGGCTGATGTATGACAACCCTGTCAGTTTGATAGCTGTCAAGCATCAGCGTGAAGCGTGGAAAATATCTGTAAAAACTTGACCCACTGCCAAGTGTTCGGCAGATGGCCCCGCAGCAACACAGTGTAGCGTGATGCTCGATACGAGCTGATAAAACCGCTCAATAGTGGAGGCACCAGCTGGAAATCAGATGAAAACAGTAGGAAAAACTTCTGCTTTCATGGGAAAATGCACGACTGGATTTTGAAATCCATTTCTGGTGTTTTCTTCACGATGACGGCAACACATTTCCATCTTGTAAAAATGTCTTTGAGACTAATGCACAAGAGCGTTAACATATATACATTTTCTAACCCTGCATCCTCGTCTTATCTGATCAATTCTGCCACCGAGTCCTGGTGGATTCGAGTTAAACTCCTCCAGCAATTCAGAGATGCACAACATTAACTTTTGCACCATTCTTCTCTGTAGTAAAATTTTAGTGGCTTTATATTTCGCCTCCAGGCAATCAGTAATTAACACACATTGTGGAAGTTGGTATCAAAGTCTGACTGAAGTGACTGACTTTCTTTCATTCTCTGTTATGGTTTTTTCGAGCCAAGGGAGCTTTGCGGCTAGCTAGCATCCGTAAGAGTTATGGATTCAGAGGTCTGGCACCAGCTACCATCGACTCTTTGTATTACTGTAAGAATAAACAGCACGTGTACACATTTCTTATCGGTGGTTAACAGCTTTAAGCTACTTGTTAATGCTGTAAAATAGCATCCTCAAATGATAACGTCAGCTAAAACTGAGGCTATTAGCAATAGTTGCTAACTTGGTTACACTGAGTAACCCAACAAGTTGCCTGTAAGTTGCATTTTAACTTAGTGTGAGAATAATTTCAGCTCGAGTAGCTACGTAACATTGATGTTTGCAGGCTAACGTAGCATTTATCGTTGATGGCTGGAGGTAACTATTGAAACAAACAATAAATCCTGCTCAGTTTAGGGTCTGGAAGTACCTTAGCCGACAAAAAAGTCTATAATCTTTCAAGCTAACAATATTTGTAGCTCAAGCTGCTAAAGTTCAGATTCGAGGCTTCGAAACAGTCCGTCTTGTGAGCACTTGAAGCTAACGTTACGGTATCTCAAACAGCTAAAGTGCAGTCCTGCCCTGTCTGTGGTGCTGTAACGTTAATGTTAGCTCAGGCAGCTATAAAGTGAAGAGCTGACAACACTTGTGTAACTAAGCTAACAAAGTCGCTACAATTCACAGACTGAATTAACTAGAATTAAGGCACCGTATGCCAAAATCTTTAAGCTACATGTTGACGAAAAAAGATTCTGCGACTCGCACGGTGGTTAGCAAAATTAGCTAAACTCGAGGCTACAATTTCGTTTGTTACACTGAATAACCCAACATGTACTTGTGTATTAGTCATATTTTAAATCAGTATGAAAATCGTTTAAGTTGGAGTAGCCTAGCTAGCTAATGATGTTGGCGAGCTAACTCTTCATTTCTATTGTTTGTGACGAAAGGAAGCTTCCCAGGCTGTTTCTCTGCCCTAAAAACCCAGATATCTGCAATAATACTGCAATACTTTGGTTAAAGAACAACATACTCACACAAAATTGTCCAGTAGAAATGAATCGAGGTCAGTGTCGGTCTTGAGCGCCTTCAGCTGACGTAGATCTCTCTGGAAAGTGAGCGCTAAGAAGTGGCTCAGTCCTTCTCTGCTTGTTTTCCTGCTTCGTCAAAGAAATTCTCTTTCAAGTCGTGTTGAAGGGAGATCAACAGTTGGGACTTTAGTTGAAGAAGGGTGTAAAATGTTGAGCCTAGAAAGAGCTCCTTTGATTTCCAGGAGATGATATCAAAACTTGACATTTACGTTTGATATTTGAGATATTTTAGCGTCTTCACAGAGCTCGTATCACTGCTGAAAATATCACAAAAATCAACGACACACACTGTTGATAGTTAAGTTGCCACCAGCTTAAATGTTACAGCCTCACACGGATCCCAAAAGGTGTTCATGCAGACGTGACGCAGCAGTGAAATGGTCTCGTATGTGCCGTCAAGTTGCTGCGGGGGGAATCAAGTAGGCCACCAAGTGTAAATAAAGCTCAAGTGTTGCAGCTTTCCTGGCACTGGCACCGTCAGGAGTTTTTAAAGGATTGAATCCAAGGACAACATGTTTTCTCTTCCTCCATTGTTTGCTTCCCTCTCGGGAAAAAGCGGTCTTGCTCTCTCGTCCGTCTCCGGCTTGCTCGCAGAAGGCGAGCTAAGCCGCTTGGGATGGCCCGCGCTGACGTAGACCTTTTTCTTTAATTCACTGTGCGTGTGAATGAACTGATACAGGCATTCAGGACCGAATGTGTAGCTCCGTGTGTGTTTGTGTGTATTGCAGTGCTCGTACGAGAGACGTCTGATGTAGTTCAGGGATACGTTTACATCATTTTAACCTCGTGCACACACTTCCAGCCTGTAAAACATAGTGATAAACTAGCACTTACAGCGACAGCCAATTTGCCAAATGGAAGTGAAGTATTACAAAAACGAGTGTCGAGTGTCTTTTTTTTTTGATTTAACATTATCAGAGAGCTTCTAGTAACACCGCCGTGAGGAGAGCATACAGTATATGAGCAATACTAAGGATTGTGATGATGTCTTGTTCTCTCTCCTTTAAAACCTTCTTGTAGGTGTGAAACATGCATGACTGGCTGGGTTTAAATACGTTAATTTGCCGAGGATGTGCAGTATTTTTAACCCACCTTACTATCAGTATATCAACACGCTCTCACTCTCAACTCATCCAGTATGGCAGCTTGGGTTAACACCATGACGTGGTTGCGGTTTGGTTAGGTTTAGGCTCCAAAAATACTTGATTATGTTTAGGCTCCAGAGGTACTTGGTCAGGTTTAATCTCCTAAACTACTTGTTTAGATTTAGAAAAAGATCATACTTTGGGTTTAGTGACTCAGTGACTCGCTTCACGTAATGTAAGTGATTTAAGTACGTCACTCACGGAGCTTAAGTTATGTAGATACGTTATCTTACTTATGTAACATAACTTTAGACATCTAGGCCACAAACAGGATGTGAACCCGGTCTTGAGGGGGAAAGTCTGATGTATGACCCATCCAACTGCCTCCAGCCTGGACTTTTTCACTCTTTACGACTGGGCACTTCCAGAAGGGGTACCAACAATGTTAAACTTAATAGCATATGCTGTATTTAATGTGTCTGAAGTGGGATCACGCTGTATATATGTATGTTTTTCTTTCTCTTTCTCTTAGTTTGACTTTGACCTTGACTCTGAAATTCATTCATTCGAAAACAGCTGCATCAAAACAAACATGGAAATGAAATAATGGCAACAAACACAATAAAAACCCTTCATAAGCAAGCAGTTATGCTTCAGCCGTACCGCTGCTGTAAATGTTTGCTTCAAGGTCGACTGTATTTGTATTTACCAGGTTTGGCCTTCAGAGGCAGCATCTAATACTAAACATGATTTTATTTCAATGAGCGAACATGTTCACAGCTATTTTTTTCCACCCCCTGACCGCCAAGGAAATGGTCTGTGAAAACTAATCCATCAATTACTGCGAGCTTTGATCCCCTCCCCCCTCTCTTCCTCTTCCTCTCTCTCTCCGTCCCATGCTTGAAATCGTATCCCTTCGCTGTGCACAGATCTTTTTTTTTCCGCCTTGAGCCGAGTTGAATCAGCCGGAGAGCTATTGACACAGTAAAGCTGAATTCAACACAAGGAGGAGCGCATCGACAAACACATTAGACGCGAGAAGTTAAAACAAAATACAATGAAACCGTGGTGTGAAGATTACACTCTTCTCTCAAACAGACCCAGTGTGCGGAAGAGCTTATAAAAGCTTATAGATTTTTTTTTTTATAGGTGGTATTATGGGGAGTTTAGACCATGAGGGGGAGCTGAGTCAGTGGTGTGGAAGATCAGAAAGCAGGTCATGCGAGTTCAGTTTAATCTTCGGCGACCCACGTCGATCGGAAAAAGCACGCGCCGTTCGAGGGAAGAGTTCACGTCGGTGTCGAAGAAACGTTAGCCCGACTGTGATCGTTCATGTGGAAAGATTAATTAGGTGATCGTAGCTCCGAGTCCTGTTTTCTAGCGCGAACAGATGCGCGGGAGGCGACTTTTGGAGGGTATCTCTGCAGCACAGCGGTGCCCTCGTAAACCAAAATTGTTTCTAAAATGCTTGCAAGCTGTTTTTTTTTTTGAGCGGGGAGATGGAGGTGATAGTAAAAAAACTGAGCAGACTGATGGCAAAAATAATGGAGGGAGAAAAAAAAATGTGAGAAGCCAGAGATCAAAGCAGAGAAAAAGGACAGATGGTGAAGATGAATCAAAAATGAAGGTGCTTTAAAAGATAAAAGGAGTTCATTCTCCACAATAGAGCTACTTTCCTGCGAGGGGATACGGTTAAATCGATCAAATGTAACTATACTATTTTATTTATGACGGCGTTTGGCTGAGTGTGGATATATGTCAGTGTCTGAAAGTGTCTCATCATCGGAGGCGACTGACCCCTGTGCACGCTTCACCCTCCTCGCCAATAATATCCATTGATTGAATTTAAAACGAGCCCTGCGTTTTTGTCCATCACGCAAAGGACGACTCAGCAGGTTTGGAAGTGTCTTGACATTATGCCGTCTTTATTCATACATACTGTGAATCTGTCTGCGGTGAAAAGCAGAGGCCACGTCCAAGTAAGGTGCGAAGTTAACAATAAATGTTGCCGTAGAATAAATACTGACCCTTTTTACGAAGAAATCCGTAGTTTTGTCCACGGTAACGGTGCGATTTGATTGGTCACCTGTCACTTTAACCTCCGGAAACATGAGACGATACGTCAGAGAGTGAGATGAATAAGATTTTAAAACATTCACTTGTCCGTGAACATTTCTGGACGGCAACGATAAGGACAGCAACTCCCATGATCCCATGCTACTTGTGTCTTTTGTTTTCTTTTGATTGAGAGACCTGTAGTCGCAAAACATGACCATAAAACTATATGAACATCATGACGATTGCTACCACTCTCATATCTGCGTGCTAAATATGGAGCTTCAGGGAGCGTTAGCCTGTTAGCTTAGCATCAGGCACCATCACCGTGAGGATGGCAACTAGCTTGTTAAATGAGTGACTTTTAGAGGTGACGGGTTGGTGGATCATGGTTACTTCCAGGACAGAGCTATGGTAGCTGTTTTCTCCTGTTTCCAGACTTTATGCTAAGCTAATCTGCTGGCTATAGCCCCATAATTTAGTGTACAGTCATAAAATGGCATCGATCCTCTCATCTCAACTCCTGGCAATGTTACTATTCAAAGAAACTGGTTGTGTGACTGTATAAAAATCCATTCCAGCTGAAAGACCATAAATATTTTCCATTTTAAAGTCGTCACGTTTATATTTATGTCGTGTCCCGAATAATCCCTGCTTTGACTCATGGCTCGGTGCTGATTCACAGCCTTTACACGATTTGCGTGCTGTAAATGTCCGTCAAAGTAAGAATCGCAGCGCTTCCACAGCTGATTCTCGTCTATTACCTCCGATGTTTTTACACCTCGTCCTGCAGAAAACACGCCCTTTATCTGTGTGAACAAGTGGCTCTACAGCCGCCGACGCTGGCGCTAATCTGTGTCCCCTCAGAGACCGCCTTGTGTTCTCGACCTATTAGAAACGGCCGCAGCGGTGTCATGGTCGTTAAGGCGATCACAATTAGAGGAGGCATTAACAATGGGAATTAATTAGCTGTCATACCCTCCCTGTGCTGTCTGCTATTGTTGCTGTCAAATACCCCCCAACCTCCCTTTTAAGGGTCTTTCTCTCTGTTTCTGACGAGGCTAAAAATGGCTACTTCAGAAGGGACCCTGTGTGTCGTGCGATAAACTATTGCAGTTTCAGAGGACTGAGCAGATTGAAGCGCTGCTGAGGTGAACCTGCAGTCACGCTTGTAAAGGAGGGATATAAGAAGACATGCAGGTCTTCTTGTTTTCTCTGCCCTCTCCCAGGGGAAAGGGGAAAGAGACGAGGCCTACAGGGCAGAAGATAAAAAGGCAACGGAAGGGCTGATAAAGGATGGAGGGGTGGTGGCTGCTGCTGCCGGGAGTATTAGCCTCGCTTTCTCATCTTTACGTCTCACCTCTCGGCTCTCCGTCCTTCTCCGTGTCCCGAGTCCAGGGAGAGGACGTATGGGACGTTTTACCGGCCGCATCTTCTGACAGCAAGAGTAATTGAGCGAATTCCTCTCCTTGCATAACACACCGTGCCTGTAGGACCCAGAATAGGGGGATGGGGAGTCGTAAAGAGTGATGGAAAATCTGTGTAGAGAGGAGAGGAGAGGAGAGGAGAGGGGGAAGGGAAGATAGTGAGGAATGTGATGGATGAAGCCTGGGAGTCAAGAACGTGAGCGGCCAGGTTGAAGGAGAGGACGTACCGATGGAGGCAGGGAAGCAAATGCACTCACGGCGCTCTCACATGCACATTAAAGTTTGATATCCTCGCTCTCTCCTCGCTATATTTCAGTATCAGCCTTCACCTGTGACTGTTTATCTACAGTGAAAGAGGAGAACATGATTTGAAGGTAGACTCGGTGCTTTTACCAGCCTGGATCGTCCTTTTTTTTTGCTGCCAAAAGAGGACATGTTTTGAAACGTTGCCATTGGTTTTAGTATTTCTGTTAAATGTGCATGAGAACGGTTCTGCTCCACAGTCAGTTACTGGAAGTGGAAAGCTCTAACCCTTCAGTGATTCAACAATAACAAAAAAAACCGACAGAAATTAAAGTTTGTTACTAAGTTTGGTTTCTGAATCCAGTCCGTAGTAAACCATCTTCCCAGGCAAATCAATAAAGGATCTCTGGCGATAATTATCAGTTCAGTTCAGTTCTTCCCCCACGAGTAAACCCTCTTCTCAAGGAAATCAACAAAGGATCTTTGAAACATCTTCAAGGTGTCAGAGTAACTTCTGAACCAGTTGTTTGTCACAGGATACTTTGTGTATCCTCGACGAATCTCCCCCCCACGCAAAGGATTGTGGGTCAGAAAAGCCAGAAATGCATGCTGCAAAATGTAAAAACATCCCGCTATTTTTGACATGCATTGTTTTGAAACACACAAACTCTTTCTCTGGCTAAATAAAGATAGTAGTTTGGTTACTGGAGCGACGCAGAGCATTTTTTAATTGGGAACCTCAACCGTCCTCTTCCTCCGTCCCCTTCCACAGTGCCGACACATCCACTCTCTGACTGTGAGTCTCTCTCCGTGGTGCTGAAGCACTCAGAACCAGAGCCTCTTTCTGTCTATCTCCTTGGTGATCAAACACTCAAAAACCCTTCACATCCTCTGTCTGGTTCTCTCTTTATATCATTTTGCAGATCAACTGAACACAGACAAAAACATACATCAAAAGCAAAGCGTTGTAAATGTGGCCTTTTCACTTCATCTGCAGCTTTTATACACTTTCTTTTTCCAAATCCGAGAATATGAGACACTGTTCACCTCTCTACAGGCACTTCACATCGATATCAGCTAGTTAACGGTGACCTTTAGTGTGTTGGCTCGCCTTATTGTGTTCTCGTGCTAAAACTCCTGAGGGTTTGTTCTTTTAACGGCTCAGACTCAGCCCGAGGACCGCCACCTGTTCACGAGGAGGTCCGTGCCTAAGATTTGATCATTAGCATAATCGACACCCATAAAAATTTCCATATAATGGTCCCTATTCCTGTTCCACATCATTTGTCGGCAGTATTCATTTAGGAAACGTTACCGAACAGTAAAAGAAAGATGACTTTCAACACTGCAGAACTTTTTAGTCCTGCTTTTGGAAATCAGTAGTCAACCGAGCATAAAAATGCTGCTCTTTCCTTCAACTTCTTCTAACGCAGTGCTTTAAATGGCAAAATAAAGAAAAATGCAGTCGATGGAAACGTCTTCAAGCTCATTTAATGCTGCCTTAAGTCCGTTTCAAACGCTATAACCGTCACTGCCCACATACTTCCAGGCGTCCTTCACGCCGGCATGGACGTTAAGCAACACAACCACTAGAGATTAGATGTTTAAAACCTCTCGCCAGCTCACGTAACCTCTCCTCGAAGAGCTCCGCCATTTTTAAAACGTTGAGGCTTTACTGACTTGTTTTCTGATGTGTAGGACTGTTACATAATGCCTTGAGGTGTTGTTACTGACAATCTGGCAACCATCAGTGGCAGCTGTGACTATTTGAGAATGTGAAAGACATCTGGCTGCACCGAGGTCCACAAAGCTGTCGATGGCTCAAATCGAGGCAGCGGTTCTCGTCTGATTGTCAACCCAACCGACACTAGGCCAGCGTCTTTATGCAAGGGTAATCCACCTATAAATAAACTCTGTAGCAACATTGTGTCTGGGTCGAGTGAAGCGGTGTGAGTGCTGAAGAGAGTCTCTCCGAAAACATGGACTCAGAAATGGGAAGATATTGTATTTTGTGGCCGTGGCTGGGTAAGACAAGTCTTTCCTTGATCGATGATCAAAAAAGAAGTTGTGTCTGGGAGATCACAGAAGAAGGCTGACGAAAACCAGAAGGCCCGAGGCGAGAGAAAGTCAAAAACAAAGACAAGGGGTCAAACAGAGAGGGAAAAGCTACAGCTATGAGGTGCAGCAGGGTGCTGACTCTGATGGATAAAGTACAACAACGAGAGGTCGTTTCACCCGGTCGGTTAGCTGAAAATAAACAAAATCAATTGGACATATTTCTAGATTGTGACACAAATTCTGGGTGTTGATATATTTATTGTCCTTTAAGGATTAAATGCCAGGAAAGGCCAATATTGGACAATTTGTAATGTCCTTTTCCTTTACATTTGTAATGTAAAGGAAAAGTTCATTGAAATTCATGAGCAGAGGGACACACTTCTGTCTTAGCGAGCACACGTAGTGAGCTGTACATACTAACGTTTGCAGTTTATGTTGGAGCAAACACACACGCAGGTGAATCCACTCCTCACCACTTTATCTAGCTGTTTTTGTGTGTTTTTGAGAGGGTAGAAGAAGAAGAAGAAAGAGCCGTCCTAAACCTTTTGTAGTGTCTCGCTTCAGCTCCATGAACAACATGTGGAGAGACATCCAGAGCTTGACAGGGCGGTTGCTGTGTGCAGCCTCTGAGCTGTGTTCACGGGTTCAGCAAACGGTCAAAACCAGAAGATACGACCTGACTTTTACCTTTAAGTGCATAATGTTTTTATTCATCCTGTTATTCTGTGTCTTCTCTTCTTCACACAGCAACCAAACGGTGCTCCACCAGTTCTGCTGCCCGGCCCCGGAGGCCCCTGAGGGGGAGACTTCTACCGCCTGTGTCCCCAGGTAAGACGACTGCATCCTTGTAACATCTGCACAAATATTTCTTTTCTTTCCTTACAATTTGATTTTTATTTTCTGTAAATGATTGCAGCCACTTGCCATGCATCCTGTTAGTAGTAGCGGTGCTGCAGTAGCTACTTTAGGCAACACAACTACCCCAGCAGTGTTCATCTACGTTGAAGTGGTTGTAAATGCTTTCGGTTTGATCTGAACTTCCTCCCCCTCCGTGATGTCGATGAGCCCCATGAGAGGACTTGTGTTACATCAGCTTGGGTTTTGGGTCTCTCGTTGAGGCTGCGAGATTGTTTTTTTCTGAGTGGATCTGAGACAGATGGGGGTGCGATTTGTCTTTTTCCAGAGAGCTTTAGCGGCGTGTTTGTCAGGCTATCAAGACGAATCCGCTAGAACAACAGGCGTAATATCCAAATCAATCATATCAAGATCCTATTTCCTGGACAGTGGTCAAGTCCTTGGTGGAGCTTTGTATAATTGGAAAAACATTACATCGAGTTTAGCGAGCAAAGCAGGGATGATAACGCCGTTATCTTTTAATGTCAGATCGGCACGCTGCAGCGATCGAGCTGATGCTGCCAGTTGGAAATCCAGCTGTTGCACAAACACTTGTGTGCAACTCTAATAAAAAGTTTTTCAAGTCGGCTAATTTAAAAAGCTCTAATGTTAGTTTGATGTGGTAATTTGCAGCCACCGTCCCGGGGAATAGGAAAAATACAGCAACTCATAATTAGCCGCTGTAATAACTGTACCTTTTGCATGACAGCTTTGAGGGAGTTTAATAATTGATATTTAGAGTTGAATAGGCTACAAAACACAGAATTAGACACGCCTTTGTGCAGAAACGACAGCACAAAATGTTGTGTCGGCCTCTTGCTTTTATTTACCCAAGTGCACTCTACCACCAGAGTGTCACTATAATTACGGCATTCATCTGGCCGAGGCGCATCAGTAGCAATTAAGCCATCCGCCCACCAAAAATGGTTTGTTTGTTGTGGGCTGCACGTTCTGCAGGATTGTTTTGCCGCATTGTCTGAGCTTGGCAGAAAAATAGGAGATAAGCGAGCTGCGTTGCTGATGGCAAATCATAACCCCGGCCGTGCGGGACATAATAATAAGTGCAGCAGAAATAAAATCAAACTTTAAACACCTCTTGTGCATTCAGTCAGCCACTTGGACAGACTGAAGGATGGAGGGATATTAAGGGGGGGGGGGGGGGAGAGTGTTGGATTTGTTTGTCACTTTAAAGGTGCAACTTGTAAGAATTGGTTGAAGCTCAGTTAGCTCAGTTAACCGTGCAGCTAACGGTCGTATTAGCTGGACTAGGAGCTCGGAGCAGGTCGGCTTTAGACATAGACATAAAATAAACACCGTTATTTCACATTCTGTTGATATTTTTCGTTTATTTTTTAATACTTTAAACAAAAAATCTTACGTACTTCACCTTTAAAGGACAGCACAAAAAAAAGCAATTGTCAGACTCAAAACCCAAGTCTCTAACAGTGTCACCAAAAGTCCATCGATTAGATACATGTGGCGACTCCAGAGGCGGTGTGGTTAAAGAAATTGGGAGTGACTCATAAAAATCAAAGCCGGAGGGGAAATTGGAAAAGGTAGACAAAAAAATAAAAATAAAAACACCGGCATCGATCGGAGTTCAGCAGCTTGAACTTTGCTTGATGGAAGCCGTTAGGTGCTGTTGTGTTGTGTGATTGCTTTGTGCTTAGGGACCATTAGCTAAAGGCACAAACAAAGTGCACAACGGAAGGTCCTTGCTTAACTTGTCAACCCCTCCGACACCTCCGCCTCCCTCCTCCTCCTCCTGCCAATCTCCGAAGCAAAACCACTTCAAAAGGACGACTCTCTGGGGCCGAGACAGAAAGCAGCTTGTGGTTTTGTCTTTTATTTTCCTGTTCTTTGTTGCGTCTTTATCTCTTTTTCGAAAGCTGTATTATGTTGTTGTTGATTTTCTGTATTTCCGCATTGTTGTCAGTGAAATTCGTTGATCATTTTACTCACGTGGCATCACCGCATCACATCACGGCGACATAACTCTCACATAGCACCCCCACGCCCCTCCATTGCATCCATCATCACTCATGTCCACTTCATTCGGGCTTGTCTCTCCACTGTGGTCACGTTAAGTTTGAAAGAGTTCATGTATGAATATTACCATGTAACCAAAAAAAAAGTGTAATTTATTTATGCAATGTAAAAAAAAAATACCATAATGCATTGATGTGTGTACTGTAGGGTCTTTCCCATGCTGGAAACTGGTGAGCCTCCTTGTTGACACATGTAATGCATCTGTGTTCATGTGAAAAAAAAAAGTTCTTATCATGTTTGCATGCTTTGGCTTGGCAGTGATCAGAACATAGCTCCCTGTCTATCTCTGTGTGTGCGTGTGTGTGTGTGTGTGTGTGTTAATGTACGCGGCATATGTTAGGTAATTTACACTCACACCACCAGATCAGCAGGGGAATCCATAACGATAGGTCAGCCGAGAGAGACCAGTGATTCACGTCACCTTATTGAACCCTTTAGGCTTTTTTTCTCTCTCTTGTTATTTACAGGTTTTTAGCAGAGTCGCCACATTTCTTAACCAGCGATGCCATATGTCGTTATTTGAAGGGGCAGATATGTGCAGAAAGGAGTGCGTCAGTGTCCATGTTGATTCATTCAGAGTCAAAATAAATATCAATAATGCAACATAATCCCTTTTTTTCTATTCCTCCTTTAATTTATCTTTCTTCCTTGCGTCTGTTTACTTCCTGTCAGCTCCCCTGTAACGTTACGCCTCGTTGTCTTAGATAAGCGTTAGCGACGTTAGCTACGCACTCAGCGTAGCACCAATGTTAGAGCTAAGCTAACGTTAGCTTGCTGTGGCTAACCTCCAACCTTATGATCACCTACACACTTCACTTTTAATTAGTAGTAGACATTAGCTAGTCTAGGAGCATAAACATTAGACTGATTTGACTCAATGCTAGCAAGAGCTGAATGACTGTTTACTTAAAAACACTTTTTAGTAATAGTATTATTCGTTTTTTGTGTAAACATTTTGATAGTCACTCAGTGTCTTACATAAACATTAGCGACGTTAGCTAGTCACTCAGTGTAGCACCAACATCAGCCTGATTTTCAGAGCTTAGCTAACGCGAGGTCACTGTGGCTCGATTTCACACCTGAGCACTAAGGTTAGAGGTTAGGTAACGTTACGGTAGAATTGAAAGAAAGTAAACAGAAGTGCAGTTCATTAAGTGGATATCAATACACTGAATTTTAGAAGTACAGCCTTATACTCTTAAGTTTTAGCCCTACAGTTCCCATAATGCTCTGGGAGATGTAAACAGGAAGTAGATTGTTGACTCTAGGCTACAACTTGAGTCCTGTTTCCTTTTTGCCTTTATCTATCTACATTAAACATATGCCGAATGAGCAGTTAGCAGTTCCTGTTTGCAATGTACCCACCGATGTACAGACGACTACCAGTGTATTACTTTGATATTGAAGTGAACTTACAAACATGATAATTCTTAGGCAAGTTCTGAAGGGTGTTTTTTTTATGATTTCCAAATGGATTAATGGCCATTTATTCGCGACGGACGTCAGAGATAACAACATCCTCGGAAAGTGTAAGTCACACTGAATCAAAAAATGTGTGTCACGTCTGCATATTCACTTTTGAATTTAAACTGCTGAAAGGGGGCGCAAATTACCTAAACCTTTGCAAATTCTTACAAAAGCCTCCTATAAACATAAATATGAGTGGATTTAGTTGTTGGGCTCCATTTGCCACCAGAGAAAGCCTGATTAACATATAAAAAGGACAACACGTTGCCTCTTTGTGCACTGCCTCCACTTCAGGATGTAATGAAGCCTCATTTCAGACACTGAACCTGACAGACAAAGTGCAATCATTGATATTTCATTTGCACCGCTGCTTCTACTGAGAGTAATTCAAGCCTGTGTGTCAGAGGGGTCAGCTCAGAAAAGGGCAGCGGCGTGAGTTTTCACAAGAACTCGTTGTTGCTAATTTGAAGCCGTACTTGCTCTCTCTGGTCTGTATCCGCCTGCACCCGGGGAGGCTTTACCCGATCGGGTCGGAAGTGGAAAAAACAAGCACGTATGTGGGATCATTTAAATGAGGAGAAAGGAGGAAGTTGTGAACTGAAAGGAGAAGTGAGGATTTCACTGTCACATTTAATGAGGACCCTACGGAGGCTGGAAACTCACCCCGACAGTCCGGTCACTCCTGCCAGGCTTTAGGGAGGCACCGGAGGGTTGAGGGACTACAGGTGATTTGTATTCAGGGTCGCCGAGTCAGATCTATAATCACTCGTGGAAACGGGCTGATTGTGCGGGATGGCAACAGCCTTTCAATTAGCAGCGTGAGCCGTCCTCTGCTGCTGTGTGCTGAAATTGCACTCAGGAGTTTTGTTGTTACTTTTACACTTCCATAGGGGACCCGAAGTTTAACTTTTAAAACTGCTGTGGTCAACACACGGGGCCCCAGAAACCTAATAAATGGAAGGAAAAGGTTTTTTTTTGAATATTCTAGCGTGGAGAACTATAAATAATGACACTCAGGGAAGATGCCTGGTGGACAAACCCCCGCAGGTAGAGTTTTTACCTTTTTAAAATTGCTGCTGTGTGTTTTTGTGAGTCCGCTTTTAGAACAAAATGCCTCTCCAGCATTTGGGGTGAGCAGAAGTGCAACGATTGAACTCTGTTTGACTATTTAACTCCGCAAGATTCATGTACACATGCTCACCTTTTTGCTTTTTCATTGTAAGCTGATGTGCGCAATACGTGCGAACAGTTTGAACAATGTATGGCGTAGTTTGGGGGAGAGTACAGCTGCTCTCTCAGCTCTCCTGTCCGCCAGAGCAGCCGATAAATTGGCCAGGGTTCATTAGAGTCGTCGCTTTAAACTCACAAGGTCACTGGTGCAGCATCTCGCACTGATAGAGCAGGATACAGCAGAAATTACTGCCATATGGACTAAGTAAATGAAATATTAGCGAAGTAGTAAAGTCACAGGAGTTTACTGGTTCCTCTGATTAACTTATCACTTATGTTCACATTTCATTCTGTCTGAAGATAAAGAAAGCACATTTAGCGAACGATGCAAAAGACCAAAAACCAGGCTCGACCAAAACAACTGAGATGGTTCGGTTGGTGGTTCGGACCTGCTCACAGTGGAGTCTCTGCAATTAGTGGATACGCTCTGCAGGGCGAAGTAAGTAAACAATAGCATGCTGTCCTGACAGCGCTGACCTTTGAGGGGACGCAGAGCCAGAGAGTCCAACATGTAGCTTATTAGCTGTGTTGCACCTTTTACTTCATTTATTTATTTAATTAACTGACAGCAAAGCTCGTTAGCTCGTGTAGCTGTGTTTTCCCTCTTCTGTCACTTTTTTAAAAAGTTTTTTGGAGCAAAACATTTTGCATTAACATGTAGATTCATTTTGTGTTCCCTCTTCCTGGTACGACCGCGCCGTTAAGCAAGAAAAAGAAGCAGCGGCAGTAGTTTACACCCGCCAGTTTGCGCCATCTACAGGCAGGGAGAGGGATAGCGTCTGCAATTTTTACTGTTGTGCCAATGCGTCAAGGGAGTGAGAACCAAGGACGTTATAATTATACCTGGACACAGCCATGGAGGCGAAGTCAAAGCAAGCTCAGCAAAGCTGCTCAGTGGCGCATGAAGCCAAATGACTCGACTGTCTCCTGCATTGCTTCCGCATTGTGGAGGCCCACAGAGCGTCCGCACGAGAGGCTTTCGCCGACCGAGCCGGCTAACTTCCGGGTTGGCACCCGGCTAACTGGAACGGGGATAAAATAATTTAATCGTGCGACTCTCCTAGACGTTGCAAAATGTTATTGGTGACAGTGAACAAGTCTTTTCACGGCGGTTGTGATGCTCAGCGCATCAGGAGATGATGTAATTACGCGGTTTGGCCACTATGAAAACTGGCGTCAAAGCCTGGTGCTCGTCCTGGAGGCCTGCTGAGAACAGGCTGCAGTTTAAAATGTCAGCATTAAATACGTTCTTCGTCTTTGTCATGCAGGCGAGGCAAGAGAGGTTTATCTATATTGCAATTCAGAGTGTTTTACATACAGGGAGGTGAGGAAGTTAACTGAGGTAGCGGGCACAAGCTGACATCTACTCGTCTGCGCTGCTGTTGCTGTTATTAAGGAGCTAATAAAACAATTTTTCTGCAAGTGTACAACTTATCTGATGAGTTTTTCATTCAAATGAATAAATGTATGAGTTTGGACGAGTTGCTTCACGTGTAGAAACAATAAATAAAGTGAACAGCAGAGAGAACAGACAACTTATAAATAGGAGCATCCCAGACGCACACAATAACGTCTTGCAGAGCGATGCCTTTGATCAAAGACTCTTCTGTCTCAAGTGAGCGCCAAGATATAATGCAATATACAACAATTTGCATAAAAACAACAGTGCTGAGTCTTAAATGTGTCTTTACAGTGGAAAGTTTGACACAATGTACTGTAAAACAATGTCCCTTCATGGCTGAGTCATAATAGGATAGTAAACACTTGCTCTTTTGGTCACAGAGTTAAATATAAACCGACCAGTCAGCTGTTGGCAGGTGACTGCACATATTTTTGGCTCGATACCCGAGCCTGTCGGTGATTCAGCTGCCAAACCGACCGCTCCCTCCCCTCCCCGAACAGGCTCGCAGTGCGACAGAAAGACAGACATCTTGCTCACCATCTACAAACCCCTTTAAATCAGTCCTCCCGCTGCGCTCCTGACAAATGACTCTCTCACACACACACACACACACACACACACACACACACACACACACACACCGGCGCCTTAATGAGGTATGTTATGCTAATTAGCTCACACAATCTGCCATAATGATTTACCTTGTCAGGGAGGAAATTAGTTGTCGAGTTTCGCGAGATTTTGCCACAGAATCACTTCTGTCTCCATGAACACATGATAACAGAGGTTTAATATTTGGGGGGTTCTTTGTCGCTGGGCAGAAAAACTGTTTGAAAGTTCAGAGTGAGATTTGTGGGTAAATTTTGGCAAATTAGAGGTGATCTCCACTTTTTAACTTGCGGTGCGATTAAAGTTTACAGCCCCGCCGTTTATGATGGGCTGTAAAGAAAGCTAAAGTAGAGGAGAGGAAGGTTTACGCGCTGCATCTGGTGGAGCATATGACTTTTAAAAGAACATATAAAAAGAAGGACAACACATTTGGGACGCTGCCAGACCAGATTTAGGAGGCTTGTGTCATCGTTTTTTATCCGCGCCTTAAAAAACGCCCTTGATCGCGAGTCAAATTTCGATAAAACGCCACAAGATGAAACCGACACCTTGACGGCATCGCAGCGGGGAGATTGATGGCGTTTCTGCAGGAAATTAATTCACCTCTGGTCGAGGCACGAGTAAGACAGCTGCGGCGCCTCGCCAAGACACCTTTTTTCTCTAATTAATCACCGGAATTAATAATAAACTCCACTAATTAGTGGAGTCATGCTGTCTGCCAAATGGAAAGGTGACGCGGGATGAATAAGGACACAGCTGGAAATGCTTTGTCACTTTCGGGGGTAGGAGCGGAGACGAATGGAGGTTGAGGCTGCTGGGCAGAACTACAGGGACCATGATGCATTGAGACAGACGGAGGAACTGATAGGATGATTGATCCGTTCTTGCTGGAGGACGTTTCACGGGCAAAAGTGTGCCTTTGAGGTGCGCTGCGGCCACAAAATTCATTCCTCGTGCAAATACCTCACATGTGGTTTTTCTCCTGTTCGCCCAAATTTTCTCTCACCCTCTCACCCCGTGGTTTAACATTCCCCGTAATCTCCCTCCCTCTCCCTCTGTTGCACGCCGTGGCCGCGCTATCGTGCTGCCTCAGCTGGAGAGAGTGACCTTGTCGGCTTGCTGTACTGTTGTCATGGGAACAGAGGCCACAGCAGGAAGAGACGGCGTCTCATCCAGAGGCCGCCTGAGCGGAGTCAGGCAAACCTCTGCACACGTATGATCATGCCTTTTCCCTCCGTCGCACCAATATGTGTTATTCCCCACGTCGTCTTCCCATTGGTCCAAAGGTTTTTTTTCCCTTCTGAACCAATCAGAGGGAGCGCTCGCCGTCATCCTCCTCAAAGGGTTCGTCCATTCAGCTGTTTAATTTTTTTTGTCCCAGCTTTAAACACATCCTCTGGGATTCGAGTAGCCTAAATATTCACTCGAAAATTGAAATCGGCACTCGGCGGCATTGTGAATGAATGAAAGGAGCTTTTAAAGAGTGCGGGTGCTGGGAGTAATTTCTAATTAAAGTGATGCTGCGACTAATTTATTTTCACCCCCAAGGCCCTGCTTTATGCAAGACACTCCACCGCAGCGAATCTGCTCGCGCTCAGTTGCATCATCTTAGACGTCATTCACCGTTTCGTCCCGATGATCCTGATGAGACGAGACACGCTACATGTTTTTTTAAAAAAACAAAGACCACGACGCTCTGGACTTTGTGCGTCGCAGCATTCCTGCACTGTGGCGTCAAACGTTCAGATCTGAGAGCTTCTCCTCCTCTTCCCTCTTCTGGTCTGCAGCTTATCTCAGCATTGTGAAGCGAGCGGAGGGTTTTATTACAGAGGAGATTTAATAAAAGCACAACATTTTGATGACTTCGCTGCAGCAGCTCTCCTGTGTGTGCACTTTCAAATGTCTCTGTGTGTGTGTGTGCGTCAGTATCAGCACTCTTTTAAGTTTCAGCCTCTGTATAAATGTCAGGGCCTGGTTCTCAGATCTTCCTTGACGCACACAAACTGCTTTCAAAGGCGGAATAAAAGCTGTTGATAGCAATGCAGATTATTTATATTTATAAAGGAGCACTCCAGCGATTTAACGTGTCAAAGTTGCCACTTAGCCTGCGCGTTTAATGTCTTCTGTGGCTGTGGAGGAGCTTTGTCAAATCAAGAAAGTTACCCTGAATAAAGGCAGAATCATCAGGGTTCATGACTTTGGGCTTAAAGACACACAAACAAAAAGTCTGTGTTACAAACTAGGAAACGGAAATGAAAATGTTTGTGTTTAAAGCTGCGAGGAGACGAGACATTTCTTTCCTAGGATGGCAAAGGACTGGGGCTTCTTACTCCTACCTCTGATTGGTCAGCATTGGGTTAGCATAAGGATATCCGGGTTAAGCCAATCAGCAGCGAGTCATTTCTTAGCCATCCTAGGAAAAGAAATAATACACTAGGTCTCCCTACAAACACCAGTTTTTTCTGCGCTCAAACGGCTGAAGTTGGCCCGACATCCGGTTAAAAATATCCGGTTTCGGTCTCCACAAACATCCCTTGAAATGTCACGAGGTCTCCTTTCAAAACACCTGGTTTGGTCACCAATAACGTGGCTGGAGATGGCCCGACCTCCCATGAAATACGTCTGGTTTTGTCTCCACATACACGGCTGGAGATTGACCCGCCTTACCGTGAAAAATATCCGGTTTTGGTCTCCACAAACAAAAGGAGCTCTCCTTTTACAATGATCCAGCGGTGTAATGCTTACAAATGTTGAAGGTAATAAATGTGTATCCTGGCGCCTGGGCTGTGACAGAGGCAGGATTTGTAAAAAAAATACATGAAATGACTTTTATATCCAACACTGCAGCATGTTAAACAATAGTTCTGGTCATTTAACTGGCTCACTTGTCCCTGGAGGCTCAGGTACTGACATCTCTATCCACTGAAAAAATGCTGCAGGAAGTAATGGACAAAACCATGAATACAGCAAAATGATTCTGGTTTTCCGCAGGGGCAGGCAGTGAGGAAAAACACATGAAACTCCTAATGCATGCAGTTTTTCTTACTCTATTTGGGATTTATGATCATTTCTCATCCTTTCCTGCGCCATGTTAAACAATGGTTTTGTCCATTTGGAAGGAACCGACTCGCTTGTCCCTGAGGGCGCAGCCACCGCAACAATATCCATTGAAAATGTGCCGCAGGAAAGCTTATTATGCGGTAATAACCATTCTGTGTGCGCTGGAGTCACTGAAAGAAATAAAACAATAAATGTGCCTTTTTTTCCCTGTAATGTTTTCCATATTTCAGAGAAGATGAGGTGATCGTTTAGAGCCGGGGTCCCGTTCTGATTACGACTCTTTGTTCTCAGCCTGAATACAGATCTTTAGATTCGCTAACGGCTCAAACGAACGCCGCGTTCCGTCTACAACCGGCTATGATTTTCAGATAATGAACATTTCGAGTCCACTGGCAGAGCCGTGTGATATATGAGCTCATTGACTTACAGTAAGCATCCCTCTCTTTCTCGTTATCTCACTCATTCCCTCGCACACACAACGCAACGTGCCAAGGTAGTATTAATGCGCCCCCCTTCTACTCTTTTGTTCTTTTTTCTCCGGCCGTCTTTTAATGGTCTGCCATCTTATTAGTCTCCATCATCTCACGGGTCCCAGAATACCCATAGTCCCATTCTGCGGGGCCAGTCAATAGCTCAACGCCTGCCTGACTGCGCTGCGATAACATGTCCCCCGCGTGCAGGTGAGGCTGAGTGTATGCAAGAGAGACGGGCGAGCCAAGAAAGAGCAGCATAAATGTCGAGGGATGAGTGTCTGTTTGTGTTTCCTGTTCTGAACAGCCTGCAGCTCCACAAATGGACAAAATACGTCTCCTCTGGACAGCAGGGGGTGCTAATAAGGAACAGGAGTCCTGGCAGGAAGAGACGTCTGTCCGTCCACACGCTGGCTGCACATTTTGTCCTGACCTTTCTGCTGCTGGCCGTCAGCCCGAATATCCATCCTCCGTCCCTCCACCTAGTCATCCGTCGTTTGCTCTTCCTATTAAACTGTAAAGAAGTCAATGATTTGAGCCCAATGACGATCGCTTTCCGCCCACAAAGTCCGTATCATGTCAGCCGGGTGCAAATGTGTAACAGCGAGCCTCGCTGTGGAGCAAACCTGGAGCCAAATGCCCCCAGAAGCAGGCATCTGGTGCCCTCGGCCACACTTCCCATCGGCTCCAGAGGTAGTCGAGAGGCCAGAGTGTGAGCTGTAAATCTACCGCGGGTTCAAACGGAGGGGAGAATTAACAATCTGCTTCATTCTGCAGCACACAGCAGATAACAGAAGAGGTACTAAGAGCTCTGAAGTGTGTGACTCTGTCTCCGACCTTTTTAAATAGCTACAAATTACTCACATCTTCACCACGTGTGAATCACTTTTACATGGTTAAGCGATCGCGGCCCCCCTGCCTCCGTCACCGCAAGTTCACATCTCAAACGCTGATTCAGAAGCACCTGAGAAAATGATGTCCTTTCCCACACAAACACTGTTAAACAGGCAGTGATACCCTGGATAACCTTTATGCTAGCTTGTAAGCTAGTCCCTCTGCAGGATGGGGTTTTTCACTAAGCTGAGTGGACTGTGTTTCACCTCAGTACTTAGGTCAGTGTCATCCTCCGGCATAATAATGTATGAAAGCAGGTCCCTGTAAATAAAACAGCACATGGCTTCCATTAAAAGGTGGAGTAGTAGCGTTAGCTGCTAACGCTAATGTTACTTGTCTTGCATGCACTTCTCCTCTCAGTAACTCCCATTTTCTCACACTCAATGCTGAAGATCTGAGATAGGGCTAGCAGCTAATTAGCTTAGCTTAGTGGACACAGATTAAAAACAAGATATAATGTGTTTATTAGGGAGCTTCAGAGGTCCTGGTAGGTTAAATTTGTTTCCTTTAGAGAGCCAGACAAGCTGTTTTCTCCTGATTTGTGTAAAGCTAAGCTAGCCGGGTGTTTCGGTAGTCCCACAAAACCAACAGAGTGATCGGTCTTCTCTCTAGGTCAGTGTTTCTCAAACTTAACACACCATGTACCACCTCATACATTTCTTGACCAACATAAAAATGTAGTAGCGTCAGCTAACTTTATTCAGCTAACTGTTTAGCACCATTTTCTGCTAACGTACCACCAGCTGTACTCGTGCCACAGCTACAATATGTACCAGTGGTAGCAGCGTATCACCAGAGTAACCGCTAACTGTAGCTATCGTTTGCTAGGTAGATCTGTTAGCCGTGCATGAAGTGGACAAGGCTGGCAGCTCGGAGCACCAGGGGAGTGTTGGTGTTCACACAACTAGCACGGGAATGTTGGACCATGATGGGCTGGGGCTAGCTGGTTAGCTTGCTAACAACATATTGCACTTTAAAGCTGATAAACTTTATTGTCATATGTTCAGCGTCCCCTACATTTAATAAGCTTGATCGGGACAGTTTTCCCAGCTTGCATGTCACATTTCTGACGGCTAAATCTCACACCGACCGTGATTGTTTATTGCCTGTGCGCAGCTGGGTGCCATATTGTACATGTGGGTTTGCTGTTGGTGCCGGATCATCCTTGTGTGTTTATCTTAATCCTCACCACAAGCAAGAACTACAATATAAATAACTGCAGGAGCACGAGAGAGCGAGCGATTCAGCGGTTTTAAAAAAGAGAAAAATGGGAAAATGTGTTGCCTTTATCCCAAACACCTGCCGTCACACACACACACACACTTGAGATCTCACGGGTACAGGTTGTTCCCTTCTGCTCCCTGTGATGGGACATTAGGTGTCTCGGGCGTGGGGTGACACTGTCAGGTTCAGCGTTCATCACCGGGTAGAGTCCTTGTCCTGACAGCTCGCCGACAGCCTCTCGACGGTAGATCAACAAGGAAATGAGTGGAGAGGAGGAGGAGGAGGAGGAGGAGGACGCGGAAAAAACTGCTGACAGGGCGACCTTCCTCTGCTGTCGCCTCGCTCACTGTAATGAGAGACAGCGACGATGAGGAGGAGGAAGAAGAAGGGAAGGAGGTGGTTGAGGTTCAGATTAGAGAACGAAGAAAGGCGGCGAGATTTAATGATGTCGATACTTGTGGTGAAAGAGATCTTTTGAGGAGAATATATTTACGATAAGAAGATAAATCTACTGAAAAAATATCTTTTTGTGTTCCCTCATTACACTCAAACGAACGACGGCTGAATGCTGATGAAAGTAAAAAATGTTTCATCCCTTTTTTTTTTACTCAGTCATGCTTTTGTGCACACTGTGCAGCCGTTACCATGACTTCAACTGTGTTTTTTTTTTATTATTTATTTATTTAATTTTTTATTTTGTGGTGAGTCATCTTTGCAGTGTGCATGTCAGGCTTGTGTCATCCCCCTGTCAGTTCAAGCCTTCTTTTGAAGAGGTGATGGGTGGTCAAAATAAGTTACTTGTTTAAAAAAGACCAGTGGTGCCAGCACACACACACACACACACACACATATTCTCTAAGAAGAAACCTTCAGAATGAAAACGCCTGAAGAAATCCTGGACATAAAGGGAGAAAAAGCAGATAGCGTCGGTGACTCACGATCATTCAAAGTTAATGCGGCTTCTCGTCGCAGGACTTAGTTTTGACCTTTTTAATGTAAAAGACATTGTTGGTGAAGTCAGACTTGTTATTGCGCACCGGCTCCTTTTTGACTCCACTCTTTCACCCCATTTGATAACCATAAAACGCACCATTAGTCTGCTTCTACAGAAGCCCGCTAAGCCCATTTTTTTTCCAGATAGATCTGCTTTGACATCGCCCACCAGTCCGGTGGCTCCGTAACGGCCCACATCACCTCCCAACGAGGACCGATGTCGGAGAGGAGATTAAACGTGAGGGTCCACGCAGGCATGGACGGGCTCTCACTCTGGAAGAAAAACCTTTCACATTTCACTGAGATGTAATTGAATTTTCTCCCGCTCTTATCTGCCCCGTGATTGGATCACATCTAACCACTTTCTAGCGGAGGGTCGATGGAAGCACAAGGCTGGGGCACCTCCTTGCCTTAACTTTATTTTTGCCATAGAATAAACAGAGTGAAACATATATTTTTTTTTTACTCTTCCCTTGAAAGCAATTTCACCGATGAGGGGAGACTGATTTGGATTATGTGTGTGTGTGTGTGTGTGAGAACAGTGGCAGATAATGGAGAACGTGCCAGAGAGTGAATAGTGCAGCCCGATGCCAGACTGATGCCTCTCCTGCCTCGGCGCCGGTGTTACGATAAACAACCTCCCCTCTCGATTTGTTCTTTTGTGGCGCCGAACGCCCGGTGACAAATAAAGCCCGTAGGAGGGAAAATAAATAACTTCTCCACTGTAAGTCTGTGCACATAATTTGGAGACTGTCATCCCAAGAAGAATCGACAGCATTAGTTGTTTCATCAAACTGTCCCAAAAGCAGGAAGCAGAGGTCTTGTCCTCAGAGCTTTGTAGCAATAGTTGGTTACAAGATAGAAAGTCCCACATTGAACATGTTTTACTTTTAAAGCAGCTGTAATCGTTATTTTCTTATCAAACAGAATTGAATTTGGATTTCCCCTTATTCTTAATCTATAATATTACATCATAATGTGTTTATTATTGCAACTAAAGTAGTCAACATTCGCTGTGAACTTTAGTAGAGTTAAAACATAAAGTAGTAGAACATGGAAATCCTCATGTGAAGTCACCGCCAAGCAGCCGACATACATCCTTACGTCTTTGACTCCGCAACACGTGTCCGTGACTTGGTTGTGTTCAGCCTCAATGCTTCCACCAAGGTATCCAAGTGTCTTGGATTTGCATAACTGTGCAGGTTTAATGAGAAAATTATTAGCTGGACATGGAGACGTAACTTTAGCACATTGACCAGAAACAACTAAGGGGACTACTTTCTTATAAATCACAATGTTATGACGGTACAGCACTCAGTGGTCGATGACTGTCAGCCATCGGGGATGTACGATGGCATCGTTCATTGGCCCAACCCTAGAGGAAATCATGATATCTTCATTTACGCCACTAGACGCTGGGGTTTTGCATCCTATCTGTTATCAGTATGTAATACAACATGGAAGAAAATAACTTACAAGCCCCCTTAAATTAATGCAAAGCTTTATTAGTAAATGGACTCCTGCTGACCTTTTCACTATAAGATGATGATATGATATTATGTTCCAGGCTGCTGCTGCATCAACATCTCGTGCTGTATTTATCAGATATGAGTGCACGTTTGTCTCGCGGTCCCTCTGTATTATTGTTTGACGAGCCCTCGGCCTCCGCTGTTTTTGGATGCTTCGCAGTCTCCGGCTGTGTGTGAATGTGTGTGTTTGTGTTTACGAGCGTCGAGGCCCACTCGAGTGTAAAACACTGAAGAGCTTACAGTGTGTTTTATCAGATGCCAAATGTTGCTGTCGTGTCCTCTTATCTCTCCTTCAAACGTGGATCAAACAGATCATTCTGTATGTACAGGGTAGCGTTCACCCTGACAAGTGTTATGTATGCTTTCTTTACTGGCGGGGAGGTGTGTGTGAGTGATCATGAGCAGGTTTTCAAAGCTGCTGAAGGTGAATTGTAGTGTAAGAAAGAGGACTGATGTCTCCCATTTCTGTTATAGTGGCACTTTTTTAAAATCGCATCACAGATACTGCAGTATAGAAGCCTTAACATTCAGCGGATTGATGATTACCATTTGTTTCGCGAAGGATTGTAATTCAGTTTGAATGACAAAACATTCAGAAACTCACTTTCAGTTTTTCCAATATCCATATATTTCAAGCTATTGTAAGCAGCCACTACCAATAAATCACCCGTAGTGCTAAGAATTGTCATCAGACTCTGCAGTTGTCGTCAGCGGTGGAGCGTTTCAAAACAAGGTTTTTTAGATTTACAGCCCAAAACTTCCTGATTTGATTCACTTTCACCGCTCTCGTCAACTTTCTTTTCAACTCATGTGAACCCACTTTACTTTATTAAAAGTCCTGTTTGTAAGAAAAGTTGATTTGTGGAGTTGGGAATGAGACTCAAAAATCAACTTGAAGGTTAGCGACTAGCTGGTTAACATCGTAGCACATTTCATAGCTATTACAGCCAGATGGCTCCCTCAGGAGTTGGTGACCCCAAACTGGAGCTACAAAGGAAAGTAAATGTTGGACTTTGCACTTACAAGATGGCTAGAAACTCGACTCTAGAGGACGTAGCTCTGTCACTTGCCATATTGATTTCACATGTTCATATGCCAGTGATGTGGTGACACATCCCACATCGTTTATTCTCTTTTCTCTAGCAGCTGTTCAAGCTGATGATTATTTAGTCTGGGGAGTATTTCAGATAAAGTAAGTGGAGTCATCAGCATATGGCATATTCTACATCTGTTCTTTAATTACGTCAAAGGCTCAATCCCTTTTCCAATTTTCACCCCTATCCATCGTTTTCAAGTGCTGCCTTGCCCCTCAGAACAGTTACTTTGGGTAGTGGTTCAAATCTCTGCCTATGAAAATGGAAAAACCCTTCATGACCCTCATATGTCATCAGTTGTCATGAAACAGGCGCAATCGGAGATTTCCAGTATGCCCTCAGCTGTGGTGATTTCTCTTACGTAACTGTGGCATTTATCTGATGGATAGTACAGCTTCATGGTATCAATCAAGTCATCAAATAATAATAATCTGGCCACTAGCGGTGATTTAAATGCTAATATTAGCAACATGTGGTCCTACCCTGCCAGTCTGCACTGATATTTTAGGAGCAGTACCAAGTGAAGCATCTTCGCTGCTGGACTTAAGTCAAATTCTGGTCACATTCTTGGATGCATGACATCCAAAGGGGGGATGTCATGAATAAATCAGCAATAACAATGGAACGTTAGCTAGCCAGCTAGTTAGCTCCTGAAACATCAACATAACAGAGTTCATATCCTACAGAACAGCACACTTCATCTTCCGTTTTATTGTCTCGGTCTGCACTTCCATCAGTTCTGCCAAAATCATTCTGGAAGTTGGTATTTGTTCCTACTCCAGCACTTTGTCTGTCCTCTGTGGGTTTTGGGTATAATCTCTTAGACAATCAGTTTCAGTAGCGTATTGATAATCCTCTCAGAACTCATCTTTATCCTCCGTACACCAAAGTCATCCCTCAACACAAAGTGAAGATTCGTCACTAGCAGCATCTTGTTCAGTGTTAATATTTCGTCCGCCGTCACCGCCGCACTAAACAGTCATTTCATTTTCATTTTTCATGACATGTCAGTGAGGCTTTCTGTTCCCGTCGTGAATCTGTCTTTTCTGCTCCTGAGCAGGCTTCATCCTCTCGCTGCCCCATTCTGAAATATCACAGCGACTTCATGGATATTCTTAAGCAACTCCAAACATAAATTAGACCACTCATTCGCTCTCTCCTCCTCCTCCTGGCTGTAATGAAAGTCTGGATTTATCTCCATGCAGCTGCCTCTGATTTCCCTGGATGGTCTGACAACTCCCTCAGCCATTTGTAGAATCACTCGATGGGTATTTCTTCCGTGTAACGTACACAACTCATCTTCTTGTCCACCTGTCTTCACATCTTTCCCTCCGCCTTTTCCAGCTCATGATGGGCAGCTTTACTCCTCTTACTCTTTGTTCAGTGTTTACCTGTTTACAAGAGAGTTTTCCACCACTGCCATGATGACAGCCTCTTTTCTTCTTTATTTGAATATCATACACATAATTGAACGTTAGCTGAGCCCAATTTCTCGTTAGCCAATTGTCTGACTAGCTTTCTGGGATGTTGTTTACAGTGATAATGGTGATACATGTACTACTCAAAATTCACAGTAATTTGTAAGTTGAGTCTGAGATTTCACACAGGTTTCCTTTATCAGCTGTAGCTCAACTAGTGTAAGCTAATGCTAACGTTAAAACTCTTTGGTTGTCTGTTTCAAAACAAGTTTTTAGTATTTTTAGCTTATTTGTTCTAAAGTGAGAACCATGTTAAAGGGTCTTAAATATCCACACGATGGCTACATACATGTTAGCATGCTTGACTCAGGTTAAAGCTAAGCTGCTAGCCAAAAAAATATTGAAAAAGTTACTTCGACATTGTGTTAAGATTGTGTGATTTAATGTAACCCGTTACTCTAAATTGATATAGTATTTTTCTAACGTTACCTGTTACCAAATAAGTAATATAATTAGCTTGAAAATAAATGCAGAGTTGCTAGTGTTGCTACTATGCTAGTTGGCTGGGTTGGCATGCTAACGTTAGCCAACGTTAGAGCCATTTTTGATTTTGGCAGGCTAAAAACAAAAGCAGGCTTCTCATTTCTAGCAAAACCGTGGATTTTATCAGCTGTAGCTTGACTAGTGTAAGCTAATGCTAACATAAAACTCCTTGGTTGTCTGTTTCAAGATGATTTTTGAACATTTTTAGCTTATTTGTTTTAGGAAGAGAACCATGTAAAGGGTTCTTAAATATCCACATGATGGCTACATACATGATACCATGATTGATTCAGGCTACAGCTTAATCTGCTAGGCATTATAAAAGCCCCATGCATACTCTTTCGGCATGCAGAGAAATCCAGAAAAAGTAAGACTTCACAATTATTTTGTTAAATTATAAAACAACTAAAGCTACAGCCAGCTCTAAATTTAAGATTTGGAGTTGAGCTTTTAATTTAATCAGAAAAAATGGCTTACGTATAGACCTTAACCAGAATAAACTTGCTAATTCCAAGAGAGATTTCATTTTATGTGAAAGTGTTATATATCTGCATGGTCGCCCACATGACATGAAGCAGCTCCCGGGAGATTTTCGAGACCATGGTGGGTGGCCTGTCTTCTCCCATTTAATAAGCCCATGAGTAATAAAAGAGTCACTTCAGTAGAAAGCACTGAAGTGAACTCATGATAGTTCAGAGTTCAAGCTTTTGTCAAAAGTTCGATCTGTTTCTTTTGTGGAGGGAATTTGGTCTTGAGTGTGACAGATATCGTGACTGTGGGAGATGTGAACAGGGCACCCTTTGGTGATTTATGTAATTTATTTTACTTTATTCAAAATTTGCGTGGGGATTTTTTACTCTGTCCCATGTAACCAACCAACAGCCACCTCCACAACTGTCCCCGCTTGCCATCCTTTGATGAATCCTGAATATGTCTCAATCTCTCTGGCCAAATTTTACTAAAAGTTTGAGATAGTTCCTTCTCCTCCATTAGCTGTCTGGTATCTGTTATCTGTGTGGTTTTTCACAATTTTAAAAATGTTGTCGTGTCCAAAATGATTGTGTTGTTTATATCTGGTTAAGAATTCTGACAAGTTGGTTCCAGCGTATAACAAGGTTTGTTAGAAAACAGTGTAACGCCGTTGGTATCATGTGGTATCTGTGTTTTTCTTGGTAGTTGCCTTTTTTTTGGGTAAGAACTTAAAAATGGCTAAGTTCTACAGTATGCACCCAACTTACTGTATTGCCCTAACGTTATCCAGCAAGCGCTCGCAATGTTAACGTAAGCTAGCACTAGCAAAGTTAACGATAAGTGCCGTTTGTTTCTCCAGCATTAGCGAAGTTCATGTTAGCTACTGTTAGCCACGTTTGCAAGCAAGCGTTAGCAACATTAACATTTGTATCTAGCGGTAGCAGTGTTAGCTGAATTATGATGCCATATCAGCCCTTTAACCTCAACAGATCATCACTGTAGTAGCAGGGACTAACTATTTGGGCATGTATGACATAAAAATAGCCACAGAAAAGTAGATTTTCTGTATGTATAGGAGTCCTTGTTCACTCAAGAATTGTCAGTGATATTAAACATAATAAATGGGGATTTGCTTCTAGCTATATTCCTCAATTTAGCTTTAATTTCAGTTTAGTTTCTCCGTCTTTCAAGCCAATAACTTGAAAACCTCAACAAGCCCAGCGTAGCAAGTTATTGTTGAGCAGTGGAATCAATACGCCAATACTCTGTGTGCAGTAGTTTTGTTTAATATCTTTTGTTTGCTTCAAAAAAATCAGACTTTTGTTTTTAGATATTTCCTCACTGTCTCCAGTATTTCCCGAGCTCCTGTGATCAGGTATAACAGAGCCTCTGACATGTGATTATTTTAGTATTGAACTATGTTGCCTAAAAGAGTAAGCAACATAGAAAAGAGTCAAATTTAAATAAGAAACTCATGCGTTGGGAAGCTGCCTGGGGGTATTTTCAACTATGTGAGAAAGGAAGTGAGCCAAATAAGGAAAAAACACAGTTATTTCCCCCTGATGGGCCACATAATAGGCAATTAGCTTGTGAAATCATCGGTGGGGGCGGGGGGACTCGATTGTTTGTTCCTCTCACAGCGAGGCGAAGCCGCCGAATCCTTTCTTCGGGCATTGTTGATCTTGAACGCACCCTTCTTTCTGACTCGCTGTTAGGCGCCCATAAAAAGCTGCTTTTGCCGAGAGGTATAAAAATAGCATTGTGATTCTTATGTGTAACAAGATGTGAGTAAGAAGCAAGAAGATGAGCATGAGAGGAGACGATGACGATCGACAGCAGGCTTTACGTTCCTACTGTAACACACTGTACATGTTATTGTAAGGTTTACCAAAGCAGGAAGTGTTCAAGCAAGAAAGTCTACTACTGTATGACAGTGTCCATACTGGACAACGTGCAAACTGTTCAGTGGTCACATGTAGGCGGCTTCAAACACTTGGATAAGGTTTATTCCTTCAGATCCAGAACCTGACAACATCTGTGATACAGGACACAAAGTCTCCAGTGTCACATGACCTTGACTCGAGTCAGAGTCTATTCATGAATCTGATGACTTGTGCTTCACTAAACAACATCAAAAAGGACTTTGACAGCAGTGAGTCGTGACTTCACTTGGACTCCAGCCTTTGGACATGACGACGAGTGTGGAGCCCAACGAACAACAAACCGAGGGAGCGTCAGTCAGACTGAAATATCTCGACAAGTTTTGGATGGATTAAGATTCAATTTCATCCTCATGATTTTGGTCTTCCCCTGTAGTGCCAACATGAGGTTGATATTTGTGGTTTTGGGTATACTGCCGTGAAAATTATGGTCCGCTTAAGATGAATTATAATACTTTGGTGAGCCCCTGATTTTTTAGTTCTTGCCATTTTGTTTTTTGGTTGATGACCAAAAACCAACAAAACTACTCTCATTCCCATTCCCATCACCCTCAGTTGTAGTTTGTGTTCAGTGATAATTAGCAAATATTGGCATGCTAACGCGCAAAAGTAAAGTATGTTAGCGTAAAGCTTATACAGTGATCGAACAGTGTGTATTTGTTTCATTAATTTAGTATTCAACAATGAGTGACTGTCATCAATAGAGGTTTCATGTTATATTTCCGTTACATTTGTTACGTAACTTTGTTACTTTATTTTACGTTTCGTTATGTTACGTTAATGTCACACAACTTTACATAATGTTAATGTTCAGTTCTGTTATGTTACGTTATGTTAGATATCACTACGTTACATTACATTACACTGCATTACATTTACCTTACGTTGCGTTGCATTGCGTTGTGTTAGCCGGTTACCTAGATAGCAAAAGTTGTTAATTCAACTAAGAGTTCTGGTCAACAAGGTCGATTTTTTGTCATGGTGGATCATCCATTTAATAGTTTAAATGTTGAAAAGATGTCATTATATTCTGATTAAATTTGAGGAATGAAATGCATATTGTCTTAATATACTTTGCAAATTCCTCCCTCGATACTTCTCATCAGTCGGCGTTGAGCAATTGGTTCCTCAATAAATTGTTTCTTTTTTCAATCCGAGAAATTGTTTCAACATTTTTTAGGTCGCAAAGTATATTTTTTACATTGAATTTGACTTTAAAAATTGCAAGAACCCTGTTAAAACACCACTTTGCATCTGTTTAGGGATTATATATGATTTGGTGCATAAGGACATGGACTTGACCTGGGACTTATTGTTACTTGTCCTACTTCAAAGAATGCCATACCTCCTCAATTTGAAAGAAACCTTGTATAGTATAGTCGTATAGAAACATATTTTTTTCACAGATAGGCAGCCAGGTTTTTAAATGACATTCTGTGACATTGAATGTCCGTCATCTCCCATTCTGGCAGTCCTGCCCATGAGTACTGCGCTCTGTATATATCTGTGTATTTGCAGTATGTCAACCATAAATCTACAATGCAATTTCCACTTGCTGCTCACTGCCTCTCCTTCTCTTTATATCTCTCCTTCCATTTTATCCACATCCCCCGGCATCGGCTTTTGAAGAGATTCAATTTGAAATCCTGTCTTGCATATTTCACGAGCCCAACCTGTTTTTTATACCCTGTACTCTGTTGTTGCTGGAAAGATGTTTCATTGACATTGCATGGGAACGCCTGTGGTGGTACTGGTCTGTGTCTATAGACTTGCGTGCTCTATGTGCGAGCAATTTGCTCCTAAATCCTCGAGGGTGACTATTCTCGCTCACTCTTAAAATTCAACATGATAAATAAAAGCCTACTCTTTTCACAGCGGGAGGCAAGAATCTCAAGTCTGCCGCTTCTTGTTTTGTATCCTCGCCTCTACCTGCTCAGCCTGTGATCCCGATATCTGACCCTCCATAAAAGAAGTGAATTCCTGCATGGGATTTAAGAAGAGCCAAAGGCTGAATCGCTGCTTTTCAGAGACATAAACTGGTCGTCATTGATCTCAGTCGACTCCCCCGTGCTCAGAATGTATGGATTACGTATAAAAATACAGAATTACAAACTGCCTCGCTTTTATGCCAGGTTTCTTCTCCGCTCTGTGCCTACCTCTTGCTAAATAGTGGTGCTATCTATGAGTGCAGTATTGATTGGCATCTCCATAACCAATCCATCACTCCAGGATTGATCACATGAGGTGAGCAGAAAGCAGAGAGAGGGCAGCACCTCCCATGCATCACTGCACGTCTACTCAAGGTTACATTCTCCGAGCACAGATAGCCATAGTTTGCTATTGTAACATACTTACTCCAGGCCTTTTTTAATGCTTATTTAACAAGATTTTGTGCAATGGTTTACTATATTTTAGACCTTTTTTCCAATCTCTATTGTATCAGTGCTCAAAATGACCTTTCCCAGCATACTCTAAGTCATACACAAGTGCACCGGCCTTGACTTCCCGTCTTTGGGGGAAGGAAAAAAGCAAAAAATGCTGTTAGCCATGTGACTCATCCACATGATTTAAACATGTCATGGCTATATTTGTTAACCATTCCACACTAAAGCTTCAGTGAACGTGGCCAAGAATGTGCTGCAAGCCCTCAGGAGATTACACAATATGCAGAAAGCCTACATGAAATGGTTTCTCAGTCCTTTTCTGGACTCCATTGTCTGCTTTGAAACAAGAGGGTGATGGTGGCTCTTATGGGAGCGACGGTGCTGCAGATGTATGTGGGTAGCCGATGTGTGTTTGACCTTGATCACGGCAAACAGACACTTGAAGACAAGATATATGGCTTTTCATCTGTTGATGAAAGGAGGCCCAGAAGGATGTGTTGGATTCCAGAGAGATACTGAACTATTTAATTTAGATGGTAGGCTTTTATTCTCAGTAAAGGCTCGGTCCTCTTGTACCACACTGTGGGCTTTCTGAACAGCTGTGGGATGACACATTCATGTCGCTCTCGGGGTTAATTGCAACAACATTGGTGATTCCTTTGTTTTTCATTTAGCATCATCATCAGGTCATATTTTAATATACAATAGTTCTGGAAAAAGACATTTGATTGTTGAGTTTCATTCCCAGATTGTCAAAAACCAAAGCTTTATGGTCAATGGTTTGGGTCCAAAGACCCCATTTGGTATTTGATTTTGATTGGTATTGGATGATTTGGGCATGAGGCCGGCTTACCCTGCCACTCGTTAGCTTGGATCGACTCCAGCGCCCCACAGCCCTGCAAGTGATAAGTGGGTTTACAGTAATGAATAGATGGACGGATGGAAAGACTCAACAATCAACTATATTTCCACAGAAAGTTACATAGTGTTGCTTATAAAGGTATTTGGTTAATGACATTGACATGGTAAACATTATATCTGTATGTTAGCTCAGCACCATTAGCATGTTAGCAAGCTGACGTTAGCTCAAATTCAAAGTACAGTCTCACAGAGACGCTAGCAAAGCTGTTGTTCCCAAGTAGCGTTGTTGTAGTTTTATTATGACGTTAAAACATTTTGAAAATCTAAATTCTAAACCATTTAAAGATTAAAAAGAGACTTTTTTTAAAATAAATGGTCAAAATCGATACAGCAGAATCGAACATATCCTGACTTTAGGTCCCTAGAATGGCTCCAAAATCGTGGATCCTACATTTCCCACAATGCAGCTGTCTTTCCCACGTCTTAAGTCTTTAACCTCATGGATCTTTTGCACATTGATATTATTTGGTGTGATCAGACTGTCACTAACGCTGTCACACTCTGCCTCATCTCCTCATTCCCAGTGCAGCACACCGTCACACCACATCTCCCAGTCGACCGTTCACTCTCCCCACCTCCCACACACACACAGTCAGGGTCTCCCGCTGTAGCCCTGACCACTCCACACCAGCTTATTATATTATATGACACAATAAGTGAAAGTCAATGGAGTGTCGCATCCTGAACCGCCGCAAATACATGTTCACAGGGAGGTTAACAAGAGCCGGGTCATAGATTAATGAAGAGAGGGGAGAAATTTGTGTTATGTAGTATTTATCATGGCCAGAAAAAAATGACTCAACTTGACCTCGTGATTAGCGAGAGTCGCAGTTTTTTTTATGCTAATCTGAAGCTACATTGTGCATTTTAATAGCTTGCTTTTTTTTTTTTTTTTATCATGGTGAGAGCTTCTTAAATGAACTGGAATAAAAATGAATCCCAGTCTGGAGAGAAATGGTGCAGAGCTGAACTTGTGACATTGTCAGAGCATTGTCCAGAGATTGGAGCGAATTTGCTGAAATACAGAGACTTTTTTTAAAATTCTTTGTGCATTTTTCAGTTTGCAGTTTTCATCCTTTTTAAGGGAAATAACACAGCATTATAACACGTTGACAGCCTACTGCTCTTCAGTCCGCGTGGCACTCAGTCATGTTTTTCCCCTCTTGCAGAGGCTGTGATGAATTTCAAATACACCCGAGTGATGTATTCAGCAAATTTACCCCATACATTACCTTCTGCATGCATCGGAAGAAAGAAATACGCTTATTTATGCAGGAGCTTCTGCTCTCCGGTCTGCCCTTGTGTTCTGCCTGATGAACTGATTAATTCTCTATGAGCAGTACGAGAAACCGATATAGGGGAAGCGGGAGAGGAAGAGGAATTCAGTATAAGTGACAAGGAGACTGATTCCTGCCTGGTTTTTAGGCAGAAAATATGAAAGAAAGTGAAATAAGTTGTTGCTGCTGCAAATATTTCTCTATAAAATCCATGTCTAAGATTGACAGAAGACTGCTTTCTCGAGCGGGCAAGAAGCTTCTTCCGGGATCTCATTTGACTTCTGCTGATGTAGTCTTCCTCCCATAATGCCCTCTTCAGCAACTCTCTGGCTGCAGTCCACCAGAGGACAGACCCTTTGAACCCCCGCTGGTCGCACGGGCCGATATCTCATCTCTGCTGCTGCACACCTCCACGATGTTGATGATGCAGCAAAAAGCTCTGCGATCAAGGTTAATGAAAGTCGAAGCATCCCACAGCGACCGAGTTCACGCTGAAGACATAATCAGTGGAACCTCCTGCATAACCACGGTGGTCTTCCTGTCGGATGTCATCACCTTTACAGATGGTGCAACAGATGCTCGGTGGCTGTAGTCAGCACTGGGACTCGGGTTTATCATAATTTTACTCTCCCCCTCGCCCTGGTTGTTGAATACATTTTCATATACAAGGCAAAACAATCGAAGCAGCAGCCATCTGCCCATTTAGTCCTGCGTTTTTAAAGGGACACATTGTATTATATATAAAGGTAAATTCCAATATTTTAAACCTGGACCCTATTTTTTATTTTTTTACATATTTTGGGGTCTAAATGACAAACACCTACAAAAAGTTTTGATTGATCCAGGCAGCAATAGTCTGCAAGGTAAAATTACTGTTTTTGTCAATGGAGTCTGGTGGCTTTGAACAGAGCAATAAAACAGCTATTTCTTTTTAAACACAAAAGAGTTTACTCGATATCAGTAAAGTCTATCTCTAAAGGGATCATTTCCATAGTTCTGTCAGACAATTTCAATAACAATCAGACTGTCGGCAACAAAAACAGGCATTTTTAGTGGACATATTTTGATGGGCGCAGTTGTCCTGATGGATTACGTTGAAGCCATTGCAGCTCGTTCCAAAACCTTTCATACATATTAGCCCTTTAGACTAGAGAGAAAACAAATAAAAAATAAAAAGATAGTTTAAAAATAGTGTAATTACCCTTTAAAGGAATAATGAGACATTAAGGGAAATAAGCTAATTTGTTTCTTGTTGAGAGTAAGCTAAGTAGCTCAATTGTTTGCGATTTGTGCAATTTGAGCCCCTCTGCAGTTTTTTGAGTGCAACACAACTGTCGTAAATCTAAATCCCAGGTCTGTAACAATTTGTCAGACGCAACATCATCTCCAATATTTCCAACAATGTTCAAACCAGAGAATTCAAAGTAACATTCGGCTGCATGTTGCTTTAACCTCCAGGAGAGTGAGAGAGTGAGGAAGTAAGTCGCCGAACATAGCGTAAATAAAACTTAAAAGCGTAATGTGAACGTGAACATACACACACATAGATACACATACATAGATATTCATTGGCAATTGTGATTGTTTAGCAATAAAGACAACAACTCCCATGATCCCAGGCAACCAACTTTTATTATTTTGTTTCAATTGTGAGTCCCCTAGTGGTAGAAATTGCATAATAAAACATAATAATACATCTGAGTTTTGCTTGTAATGGAGTGTTTTACCTTCACAACACGCACCAACAGGCCATACCTGAGCTCACCTCATGTCAGACTGTAGCACCATCCTGTTAGCGATCATGGCAGAGAGGGCGGGAGACGTCAGCGGACACTGTAATTATATTCTGGATGGAATGCACGGAGGCCGCGGCGCTCATCCGTCTTGGATTCTGACGCATGGGAAGATGAGAGTCAGAGAGAGGCAGCATCCAAAGGCTTGTCTCCGCCTCGTCAGTCTCGCTGACACCTGGAACCGCTCAATCTCCTTACCTGGTGGAGGACGGAGTGGCAGGAAGAGACGGTCGGACGGAGAGGATGACAGGAATGGATGAAAGGAGTGAGGATGATATGCGGAGAGGGAGTGTGAGTGACAGACTGGAGCTGCTGAAGTTGTTTACCATAACTCTTATGCTTTACATAAACATACGCACACGCATATGTGATCAGACTCATGGTGATTTATTTTACAGTGTCCCTTCTCAAATAATCCCCTTTGAACACTTGATCCACAGTGTGTGTAACTTTTTTCAGCTCCCTTATCGGAGTTTAGACTCAAATCCAGCCGCACGAAGCCTATTGGTCGTCAGATTATCTCTCAGTAGAACAAGCGCTCCTGCAAAAATGCAAATCGGAGACGACTACATTTAGATTCACAACAATGAGCGGAAACATTGCGAGCAGAGTCGGCAGGCTACACTCTCCTCCTAAAAGACGTCTTCTGTTTTTCCAGGCAGGTCTATTTTTTGCACAAAAGTAAAAAAGAAAAAAAAAAGAGCTCACCTGCAGCTGAGCGACGGAGCAGCAGACTTTATTTCTCTATTCATTATTCATTACTCATACGAGCCCTATTTTTGAAGCTGCACACCCAGCTATATCCCCGCTAAAGATACTTTCTGCTCAAGCTTATGTGCTGCCATGTGTGATGAAAATGAGAAGCGAGCCTCCTGTGCAGGAAGAGGAAGCAGACGGGATTTTTTTTTTCTTTCTGCTGAGCACAAATCTCGAGTCTTGACTGTGTACACACAGAACGTACTCTGGTCTTGGACTGAAGCACACTTGTATATAGCAAAGTATAGGCAAAAATACACAAATATATTTCAGAGGTATGTTGAGGTAACATTTCCTCTCCTTTCCCAAATCTCTGCAACTTCTGCAGACACACAGATTTCCGGAATTGAGACCAAAAGTTTGTCGTGTCTCTGAAGCCTCCTCCCCCTCTGGAGGGAATCAAGCCGATTTTCATCTGCAGCGCTCTGCATATGGCAGCCTGACTGTCCTGATTTCATGCTCACTGACTCCAGTCTTCTCAATGTGTACTGTAAGAGCAAGAAATAAAGTCTTTATCTGGGTAATACCATGCCTAACAGTTAGTACAACCACTGTCAGCTAGAGCGTAAACCTGGCTCTTACTCAGGATCAAAAGGATCTTTCAAGAAAATCTGCTGATACTTATCATGACATTCCCTCTGAGTTTAACTTTTGTGGTTTAGCATGAGCTTTAGTACAAACAGTCGCCGCTAGGATGAATTGTAACAATGACAGTGAAACCACAGAGAGTAATCTTCTGCCTTTGCACGACTAGATTATGTTTTCAGGTTGTCATTCTAGTGAAGGAGATTATCTCAAGAACGCCTTGAAGGAATTTCTTTAAATTTGGCTCAAACGTCCACTTGAACTCAAGGATGAACTGATTAGATTTTGGTGGTCAAAGGTCAAGGTCACAAATCACATTTGTGGCCATTACTCAACAATTAATTTGATACATACTGCAAAATTTTACACAAATGTCTTATAGGATAAAATGATACGCTGATGACATTCTACTTCAATGTGACATCATAATGTTATGTGAACAATGTTCTGGCCATTACTCAACCCCAATAGCCCAGGTGACAGTGACTTGACTGGTGCACAGAGGCATACAACTGCAAGGCATTCATTCAATTTATATTCTAAAACCTGGGTCTTATTTTTTTCATATTCTGGTGTGTAAATGACGAATAATTACAAAAGCTGTGAAACGTGCTGCAATGGTTGCAATGTAATCCATTGGGGCAAATGCACCCATCAAAGTAGACCCACGGAAAGTGCTTGATTTTGCCACCGTTAGGCGCAGATTGTTACCAAGTGTCTGACAACATTTTGGAAGAGTAAGCTCCTTTTTGTTTTACCTAAAACAGCTGTTACATTGCTCTGGTCAAAGCCACCAGACTCCATTGATAAAAGCAGTAATTTTACCTTGCAGAACACTAGAGTTGCTGCTACCGCTGCAGGGGTTAGTTCATTTGTTTTAGTGTGTAAACTGTGTTTTAAAGAGTTGGTTTGAATCTGAACTAACATGTTCAGATAGTTGATTGTTGAGTCTCATTCCCTACTCATCAAAAAGTGACGCTTTGTGTTTCCCAGGTCGTCAAACACGGATGCTTTGTGTTGGTTGGTCGGACTGGCCACCAACGGGTTGGGACTGACACTCAACAATTATCTGTCTTACAAATTGGACCTTTAAAGCACCAAACACTTTTAGTGAACATCATTTGACGGGCGCATTTGCCCTAAAGGATAATGTCGGGGCCATTTTAACCCGTTTCAAAGCTGCCGGCTGAGGTGATAAAAGGCTTGCTTAATCGAAATAATACCAAGTCGGACTACTGATAAGTGCATTATAGCAAATCAGAGACCAATAGGAATGATTGAGACAGTCATGTTTTAAGTGGAGAAAACCAAAAACAGAGACAAGTGTCTCAAAAATGACAAAAATAGCGACTAAGAAAGAGTCAAATAAATCATTTTTTGGACTAAAACTACAAAATAAAAGAGAGAAAGAAGAGGCTCTTGCTGGTATTCAGAAACAGATGAAACCAAAACACAGATTCCCACCTCCCCCGTGTGTTTCACGTTGCACCTGTTGTTGTTATTACACCTCCCACACTAACACTCATAATCTGACATATACGAGCACACATACGGTATGGTCTAAAAGGCGTAGAGACATTAGCTGCATGACTGTCCCCCATGTCTGTGTGTGAGCGTGTGATTGCGTTGGGTGTGTGTCACTACTGGCTGTCAACGTTCTTGTTTTTCCACATTTTTTCTCTCCTGAAGATTTCTGAAATAAATAATCGTTTTTTGATCTTTTCTTCACTCTTGTACACACTGTGCTTTTTGTCAGCTGTTCTGTGCTGTACGTTTTTACTTCTTTTCATTGTCTGTCAGTGTGTAGACAGACAAGAGAAGCAGACAGAACAGTGCAGGTAGACAGATGATGAACTGGTAGCTGATTGAGTGAGATCATACAAAAAAAAGAAAAGAAAAAGGGTCAACTTCTTACCACTAACCCAGGCAGCCTGGAGAAGAGGTCAGAGCTCACCACGGATGCAGCAGCAACCTCACTCTGCGTTTTCTCCTCCTTTCTGCAGCGATGACCTTCCTCCAGACTCGTCTTTGGGGGAGGAAGGGAAGGGAGGAGAGGGGGAGCTGCAGAGTGAGGTCGAGTCACAACCACAGCCCCAGCAACAGCAGCAAGAGGCTCAGCCACAGACTCAACCACCACAACCACAGTCGGAGCCCCGACCACAGACACCTGAAACCAAACCTCAGCCAGAGCCTGAACCGAAACCCCAGTCTGCACCGGAGCCCGAGCCTCAGCCCGAGCCTCAACCCGAACCCGAACCCGAACCTGAACCCGTGCCCGAGCCTGAGCCTGAGCCTCTGCCCCAAGTCGAGGTTCCGATTGAGGAACCAGCAGCGGAGGCCCCTAAACCCCCTTCGCCTTGCAGAGAGGAGCAGGCAGTGGTGGAGCAAGAGAAGGAAAAGCCGGAAGAAGTCGTTGAGGCAAAGGGAAAGCAAGAGGGAGGAGGAGGGGAGGCACAGCAGGCCGAGCGGCGTGAGGCCGAGGCAGCACAGGAAGAAGAGGAGGAGGAGGAAGGGGGAGGAGCAAAAGGAGGTGGGGCGGGGAGGAGAGCCAGCCTGCACCACACGGCCTCGCCCTTGAGGGTGCGAAGCAACGGGGCCGGCTCGCACTCCACCACCTCCGACTATGAGCTCTCGCTTGACCTCAAAAATAAGCAGGTAGGGTTGTGTTGGGGACGGGGGAGGGGGAGGCTTGTGTGTACTGTACGTCTTGTGGTCTGACATGTTTGTGATGTTCTGTCTGAGGAGGAGGACTTTTCTTTTTTTTTTTTTTTAAAGAGACTTTTATTTTCTGTTTGTCCGTCGTATTGATCCCTATCGGCACTTCTAGACTTTGCGAACTGTATCAACTAATGATGAGCTTCCTTTTCTTCATCGTCATGAACCGTCATTGTCATCGCCATGTCATCATTTCATCTACATCCTCACACGGTTTTGTCTGTCACGAAAATCTGGATTGTAAAAGTTGTTTTTCTAAGAGTGCTTTATACTTTTATCTGCAGGTATTTCACTGTTGTGTTGTAATCTGATGCCAAGTAGAGCGACTCATGTGCCTTAATCTTTTTTTGACATTGCATTATTTTGGCAACGATGCACACGTTCACGTACACACATCAGGGTAAAATAAAGAAAATGTGCAAACAAGTTGAATTTGTATTGCATGAATTAATTTGTCTTCTCTCTGCTGCTTTATGAGATGCTCTTGATGATGAAAAGCCCCGTTTCCTCTGAGGAGAAGCATGTGACTGTTATCTGTTCTCATCTTTTTACAGCCAGTTAAACCAATTTTGTCCAAAACTGATATGTCTCTGAACTGTGACTGTATTTTAAACATGCGTTTCCATGTTCTCATGTTTGTGCTCTTTATCACGCTGTTCATCAGGGGCTTGGAAATCATTACATAATCATCTCCATATCAAGAGCCATCAAACATTCGCCATCCGTTTTCATTATCATGCATCCAAACACCATCCTCCAGTCCATGGATCTTCGACCAGGTAAGGCAGCACAGTTTGGGTCTAACATGTGGGGCCTCCTGATTGGTTTTCTGCAGCTGCAGTTTAAAGGGCAACTCCACCGATTTTACACATTAAGTCCAGTTTACGCATCACAAGGAGCCTGTAGGAACAGTTGTACTATGTAATATCCTCTTTGGTTCTGGAAGGGAGCTTTGATGTCATCCTAATGATGTCATCATGATTTCATCAGGGTTATCTCAGCCTGGGATTGAGACCCTGGATATCTAACTTCCTGATTCCAGCTTCTTAATTGTATGGATTTTATAGGTGTCACCAGTTTCATCACGATACAATATTATAGCATTTTTTTTGTTTTATAACCTTATGGACTGTTGGTTGGACAAAACAAGTCATTTGTAGATGTCACTTATACAATTTATGAAAATATTCATTAGCTGCAGACCTAAATATAAAAAGTGCAAATCATGCACGCCTTTACAATTTATAAAGGTCAATTGGTTTCTTATGAGGCACAAAAGGCTGCTGACTTCCCTCCCTCAAGTCTTGACTTCCATTACCGTCCCTGTAAGTGTAGTGCGTCACACTTGACCACACTTAATCAATAACCAAGAACAATCGGTTAAAAAAGTCGCCCTGGTGTTAAGTGTTTCTCAGTCTCAGGGCATCGTCCATAGTCTGTGAAGAAAATCTATTCAGAGGTGACACTGTCAGACTCATTTGTCTTGTGTCAATATTTGTTTAAATTCTGTGAACAAGAAGAAAAAATAAAAAAACTACAAGATAAGCTACTGAAGCATTATGGTGGATGTTTACTAAAATCCATTTTCCGAGCGATTGGCCAAATCTATTTGAGTTTGAGCATTATTTCACTCTCTGTCAGCTCCATTTTCTCTCTGTTTTGACTTCATTTCCTCACTCATCACTTCCATATTCAAGATTAAAGCTTCTTTTAACCTCATTGTCTAACCTGTGTCTCCCTCACATCTGTATTCTCACTATTTAAATCTCACTCCTCTTCCACTATCTCCCTGTCAACAATGCTGGAGATAGGTGATCAGCTAGATTGATCTTCTGTCTGTACAGTAGCGGGTGCAGGGGCTTGATGCATCTACAGATCAATGTCAGGGTAATTGGATCGGGGTGATACCTTTATTGCTGTGGAAGAACCTCATGACGAAGTATTTGCTTCTGCTTTAACTTGAGTGTTCATCCTTCAGTTGAATTTTTTAAAACATTTTTTTCAAAGTAAATTTTAAAATTATGCCTTATGTAGAAAGCTGGTAAATTAGCATTCCATTCTCATTCCATTGGCAATATTTTGTCGATTTTATATATATACACACACATTAATTAATGTAAGTATACAATTCATGTTTTACAGAAGCAAGACGACAACGATTTGTGGAAATCCGTTCAGTAGTTTTTGTGTAATCCTTCCTTGTTCCATCCATCCGACCACCAAACTGACCAACCATTCAACCGACCACCCAACCAACCAATCAACCAACCAACCAACCAACTGACCAAACGACCGACCAACCAACCAACCAACTGACCAAATGACCGACCAACCAACCAACCAACCAACCAACTGACCAAACGACCAACCAACCAACCAACCAACTGACCAAATGACCGACCAACCAACCAACCAACCAACCAACTGACCAAATGACCAACCAACCAACCAACCAACCAACCAACTGACCAAATGACCAACCAACCAACCAACCAACTGACCAAATGACCGACCAACCAACCAACCAACCAACCAACCAATCAACTGAGCAACCAACAAACGTACTGAGCACCAAACCAACCAACCACCTGACCAACCAACCAACCAACCAACCATCCAACCAACCAACCGACCAACCAACCAACCATCCAACCGACCAACCAACCAACCAACCAACCAACCAACCGACCAACCAACCAACCAACCAACCGACCGACTGACCGACCAACCGACCAACCAACCAACCAACCGACCGACTGACCGACCAACCAACCAACCAACCAACCATCCAACCGACCAACCAACCAACCAACCAACCAACCAACCGACCAACCAACCAACCAACCAACCGACCGACTGACCGACCAACCAACCAACCAACCAACCAACCAATGTAGCGACCATCCAACCAACCAACCAACCAACGTACTGAGCACCAAACCAACCAACCAACCATCCAACCAACCGACCATCCAACCAACCAACCAACCAACCAACCAACCAACCAACCATCAACCAACCAACCATCCAACCGACCAACCAACCAACCATCAACCAACCAACCAACCAACCAAACAACATATTAATTATTTTAAAACAAATGAAAGTCTTTAACTTAATTTGAAAAATGTAATTTTCAGTACAAGTTTCCAAAATAACTTTTATTTTTTTTCTCAACATCCATACTGATCAATTAATATTGATCAGTATGGATGTTGAGAAAAACATAAAAGTTATACCATTATCAATATCAATTAGTCCTTTTTTTTGTAAGTGGACATTTAGTAACATATCCTTGTGGAGAAGAGTTTGTTTAATCTCTGGTTGGAGTCACTGTTGCTCCCATCACCATAAGGTATGAAGAACAAAAAGCAATGAAAAAAATTTTCATCACTTTCTGCCTGAATTACCTTTTTTTCCTGTTTTTATTTCACCGATACACTCATATGTCACTAGCACATGACTTTAGCTTGTAACATGAGTTGGCCATGAGGAGACAAAGCTCAAACAGTCCACAAACCCAATGCCACCAGTGTCACGCAGGTTAGTCTCACTGTCAACCAATGTTATCTTAACAATTCAAATTTTCAGTTGATTGAAGTGACGCTCATTTGCTCTGAGTCAATTGAGACTCTCTCATCCAAAGCCTTAGGAACACAACACTCCCCCCCTGTTGATATAGGTCTAACAAATTGACTAAAAAGTTGTTCATCAAATGGAGAGGTCTTGGAAAAGTAAGTAATGCAAGTTCAGTCTTTGCTGAAACGATCAGTGATGAGACTTGAGTTTAAACGACTCCTCCTGCTCTGTAATTGCTGCTAATTTCTGCTGGAGTAGATGTGGTGCCCATGAAAAGGCACTTCAACGCATATCCATAAAATTAAACATTCAGCAATGAAAAGTTTAATTTGATGGCTTGTATTCGAACAAGGGCTGGGGTAGCAGTTGAGAACTTCTTTTCTGTTTTACATCAAGAAGTTCAATATGTTCAGTGGCTTGTCTTAAAACTGCTGATGCAAAAAGGCATGGATTAGCAAATGTGATGACAGTTATTCAATAGGTCGCTGCTGAGAACAGTGAAAATGTATCACCTCATAGTTTTTTGCCTCTCTAATGAGATTCTAGGTTTTGTTTGACTGAGAGGAGTCGATAAAGTCTTATTTTACTTTTTTACATCTCCAAGTTTCCAAGAGCATACTCCCAGAGTTCTAGTACCCAATCATTTGGTAACATAGGATCTTGGGGACATAGGACTCTTTGTAATGGTCCCATTTTGTGCCATATAGATCTGACAACATGTCCTCATACCGACATGTCAATTGCCAGTCCCTCCCAAACGACATATATCACCGTTCCTAAAACAACATGACTGTAGCACCCTACTGAGACATTCGTTTGGTCAGGTTTAGGCACTAAAACTACTAACTTTTTGGTTTAGGTTAAAACAACTAAGTTTAGTACATACATACAGTTACATTAAATACATGACATAACGCAACAACGTTGGCAATTCAAAATAACTGGTGGTCGACTTCCTCCGGATATGGACTTCGTCGCTCTTTAAAGTACATCACCTGACTCCCTCCTTTATTGCTGTAATAATTACTACGGCCACAAGAGGTCACCGCCAAGCAAGAAAAATCAATATGGGTTGTAATAAGCTTCTTTCACAGTCGACCTATATGCTTGCTTTTCTGATGAGGATGGGCTGAAATCTGGGGAACATAGGACTCAAGAACTAGTATAGTTACGGTACTGGAATTTCTATCTTTGATACGATACCTACACATTTTCTTAGCTCAGCACTTCTCATCACAGATTTCAAATATTCTGAATCATTATGCATCAAAACAACAATATTTTTGACAACAGTGCTGGGAACATAAGAGCCCTTATCATGTGCCCATTATGTGTCATATACATATTGGGAACATAGGGCCCTGGAAAAGCACTTACAGTATGTACAACTGTTAAACACAGGATCACGGGAAGATGGGAATGACTCACTCCTGCCCTTTTTCGGTAACTGACTTTGGTCAAGGATGAATCAGCTTAACGGATCACCATCTTCTGATGACATCAAGTCTTTTATTGTCATCCTCATTTTGTAATGCAGTCAGCATTAGTTGTGTCCCAGTTTTGCTGTTATATAATCATCTCATTAATCATGCAGATGTTTCTGTGCTGTAAGACAGTGTGCATGAGCATGAAAGCTAATAATCACGGTTTTGCATTTTGCCCCTTATTTCTGCAGCATGTGAGATCTGATAATCTGCTTTTTTTTCTCACGCATATCAGTCTTTTCTTGCCATCGGGAGACTCGGGAGACTAAATTTACAGCTAGAGTGATTTATAAAGTTAAGTGTAGTAGTAATAATACAGAGGGCTTTATTTAAAGTCACATTTTAAAGATGGGCGTATCTAACATTTTGTTGCTGTCCTACATGCCTCTCCAAAAAGTGGAGTAAAGAAAAACAACTCTGTTTTCAGTTTTGTGATATTTTTAGATAATTCACCCAGTTTTAAATGGTTCAACTTAACACTAAGTCTACATTAGGGTTGAGCAAGTACTCTGCTTAAATGAGTATACGGACTACAAGTATCATGAGTGTAAAGACGTGATGAAGAAAAATCCTCGTTGGGTAGCTGACCAAAGTTTATTCATTCAAGTTTATAAAAAACTTCATCTTACGTCTGTAAATTGTTTTTTTACTCTTGTGATGAAAAATATTGATCTGAAGCTCACTTCTGACGCTGTTCCTTAAATAGTTTTCCAACGACAAATATAGAAACTTCGATCAACCCACATCGGTTTCAGGCTTAAAGTTACAACTTCCGGTAGTCCCACTTGCGAAGACAAATATGAATACAGCTGATTTAGTTGGTTAAACAGACACAGATAATGGTGTTAGGCGCTCATCCCTAATTTACATGTCCCATTTAATAACTTGTATCCATCCTTCATAGAAGAATCCACCTTTTCCTCTCTGTATTATCTTGCCGGTTCCACGTACACGTCGAACCACATACTGCATTGTCGTGCCTATTTGTGCTGATTCGTTTTCCACCTTTTTCCATCTCATTCAAATGGGAACATGAGGTCAGCATGGTGCTGATCTGCCCGTCAAAATCGATTTAGAGACCCTGGTGGAACAGAGCAGTGCCATCATCGTTTTCTCAACCTACCGCGTCTCCGGCCTAATCTCTCTCCATCAGCGCTTAGTGAAGTGATCATAGGTAGAACTGACAGTCGGCTAATGGGGGGGATTTTCAGCAGTGCCATTCCAGTACCTCTTTCTATATCTTACCTTCTCCTCGATAGCCTGGGCCACTTGTTTTCTTGTTTCTTCAGTGCTCTGCTCATCTATCTTTTAGTTGTTACTTTGTCCTCCTGCTTTTTACGGATGTTAAGCTCTCTGTGCAGTTGTCGAGTTCCAACTAAGGATGTACCCGTATGACGTTTTCATGCTCCGATTATTGTCGCCATAAATAACTAACACGATAATCATCCCTGAAATACTTTGAGCCAGTTCGGGCGGCTACACTCAAATGTCATTCACTGCAACACATCCAATGCACCGTTTTAATCACAGTGGTGTATTTAAGCCTTCAGCTGAAAGCTACACCGCTGCGTGCTGCCACTGCTGCTGTCAGCATTTCACCACCTCCACCCCAGTATCCACCTGTAGGCTCTGAGTTTAGCTCTCCTCCTGGGAGGGTATGCATCACCGCTGACGTCAGAGCCTCGATGCCAAACATTAATGCTCTACATGTTCTACATTTACATAATGTTCTATTCCACACGAGCTGGCTGGCTGATATACAGTGAAATGACTTCACACCGTGATCACCTCTGATTTAAAAAAGAATAAACACAGAGAGACCTTTCTTGCAACTGAACTGACATCAATTACACGACAAACAAAAGCCATTTCTTTTTGTTTGAAGGTTCTCTACGTAACAATTTTGAGCAATTTGCATTCATCTGAGCGTATTGTAAAATGGTGTGAAAAATGAGACCTTCCCCGTCTCTCCCCCGGATTTCTTTGTGAAGGACTTTCCGTAACAGTCCAAATGATGTGACTTCATGACACATTCTCGAGTGCCTCGTCTCAGTTAGTCTCTCAGATAGCAACAGTAGCTATTGTTACTTTATAGATGGAGTCTGCTAACGTAAACAGCACAACACAGAAATTGCAAAGAGCCCCTTTAAAAGTCAAACTCTTGAAGTCATTCTACCACGTACAGGGCACCAGTGTAGTAAAATAAGGACAGGGGTAATATGATCAAAGTTTCTAGTTTTGGTTCGTATTCTAGCAGCAGTTTCTTTCTCTCCAAGTTGTTTGTTAGTTGTTGATTTCAGTAAGTGTTTGAGCATCAACCATGTAAAGAATGTGATGAATCTTGGCAAGGATTTGTAGGTGGAAATATGGAGTCTGTTAAATTGTTGGGAGGGCCAAGATTTCTGATACAGGGGCTTTCCAAGATTTAGCAGCTAAAGAGCCAGATCATTCCCTCAGGAGGAGGTGGAGACCAAAAATGGAGCAAAAACAAAGTGAATATTGGATTCACATTCACCAGGTGGCCCAGCAAAATATTTTGGTGTACAAGAACTTTGTAGTAAATGTTTCCTGCTCAGCATTAATATTTAAAAGGCATAAAGTTAGAACATGATAGCTATGGACAGTTACATTGGGCTGTTACAAGCCACTAGCACCCCCCACATGTCTGCACACCATCTGTGCACTACTGCTAACAAATACCACATACAGAGATAAAACTAAAACTTGTCTGCAATCTGTTTTCTTTATGCATGCAAGTTGTGTGCTCTCTCTCACCCATGAACTTGCCGCGCCTGACTAGGTCCTACTATAGAGTAGCTAAAGCTAGGCATGTATTGAGACTGGTTCTCTGTTTTTTCTGGCTCTGTTTGACTAATAGAAAGGTGCTGTCTTGTGGTTAATCAAAATTAGACTGCTAATAAAGACAGGAGTGCTGTGCTGTAAATATATATATGTAATAGAGGTTGCTAGTGTTTTTACAAATAGATGGTTTAAATACAGTATAACAGCACATCTAGGATCTGCACACTGGCTCGACTGGCATCAAATCCTGTCTCTTTTTCTTACTTTGTTCCTCTTCTCCATGATCCCTTCCTCCGTAATCATGTCCCAGCTTGGCCTGGTGGCTGTAATTCCATCTGAATGGCAAAGTGTATCAGATACACACTCTGATAAAGAAAACAACGTGACCCAAATGCTTTATTCATCATCCCCGACCCGGCTTACGCAGAAGGCAAAACAAACAAGCTCGACTGCCACATTTAATCAAACGCAGCCTCGCTGACGGCCCTTTCTCACACTCAAGGGCACCTCTGCAGTGAAACTCTCTGCCGAATTTGTTTTGATGAGGGACACCTTTCTGAGTAATGAGGTCAATCATATTACCACTGCGTCTAAACCTAAACAAAGTCTATTTAGGAGCCCGGCCGTGGCGATAAGGCTAACCTTGTCATCGCACTGCAGTCACAGAACAACCCAGATTAAAAAGTGATGAATATTCAGGCTGAGTTCGACCAGCCTGCAAGAGTAGTCGCCATCCGCAGATACAGTAGAGCTCCAAACCAGCGTCGAATTCAGAGACCACCTTAATATTCTCAGTACGTCTCACTTTGCTCGCAGAGGCTCTGCAGTGAAATGTAAATGGAGTAGATAAGATGGATTTTCAGTGTCATTCCACTTTTCTAAAGAGCTTTGTATGTGATTCCAATCCTCCAGTGACAACGGCAGAGGCTGCATCTTGTTGAACCAACCACTTATCACAAATTGCAAACCCTCGAGGCATTACGGCCTATCAGGAGACCATACAAGGTGGCTGGGTGACTTTGTCCGGGACTAAAGCGAGAGGAGATTAGCGGCTAAAAGTCACATTTTGATCCTTCGTGGCTTCTGTGACCATCGTTCGCTTGCATTTGAGTTTACAGGGGAGGTACACATAACTCTGATACAAGAAAACACTGAGGGAGAGAACAGCAAAGATTTCTATTTCCGAGAATTAAACGCCATGCTATTTTTAATATGCACGGTCTGTGAATTATATTTAGAACACGTACATTTATTCATGTTTGTGAAATGACACCGCTCTTCTTTCAAAACTGAATCCTCCTCCACTCTCGTGCCCTTGATAAAGTTAGACCAAGAAACAGAATTATATTCATTGATTTACTGTGAACGAAAGGGATTTCAGAGTGACTCGAGAAGATAAGAGCTCTTTCTGGGCACTTCCAAAGATACCCACACCCTGATTGTTCTGGGAAACTCAAAGAGGTCTCATCCAGTGTTTGAGCTGCTGCCAGATGAGGATGGCTATATTACATCTCTATCTATTTCCCACAGTATTTGAGCAATTTTTCACAGGCAAGATTAATGGCTTGTTCAGTTTCAGACAATTTAAAGTTGCATGGAGGACCCCTCTATGGAATTCGCAGAGATTATGAGTTCTATTTGCTGAGGAAATGAACAGTTTGTCCAAATGCCATGAGTCAGCCTTTGCTGTGCTCTCTCTTTTAAACTGTGGCTTTGACCGAGCTCTATATGGTTTCAATACACACATCACAAAGCCAGCCTGCAAAATAGAACCACTGAACCATCTGAGGGTGTGATAATTTGAATTTGGAGCACTTTAATGTGTGAATTTTTGCCTACTTCTTCCAAAAATTGGACTTTACAACCCTTTTCATCCTCTGGGATTTTAGTTATTTTCTTTCCCCAGCACAATTATCCCATTCCTCTATTAATGTCTAGCTGCTTTTCAACTCATATGCCATATTCATCTTCCATGCACTGCAGCGACAAGCAAGATAACATTAAAAATGGTGAAAAACTGGTAGTGGCATGACATGCATGCTCCCAGGGGATTATGGGAGTTTGTCCTATTACATATCTTTGTGTATCTGTGTTTGTTCTGCAATTTCAAAGAAACATGCAGCTATAACTGTCAAATATGATTGAGTCCTGACAGTTATCTGTGATTGCAGAGTGTCCGAATTGGATGTTATCTCTTTCTTGATTTTCCATCAATTTTTCCCTCTGTGTCCTTTCTTCTATTTCTAGATCGAAATGTTAGAGCTCAAATACGGTGGACACCTCATCTCCCGCCGTGCCGCCTGCAAGATCCAGACTGCCTTCCGCCAGTACCAGCTCAGCAAGAACTTCGAGAAGATCCGCAATTCGCTGCTTGAGAGTCGTCTCCCTCGACGAATCTCCCTGCGCAAGGTCCGCGTGCAAAACACGGAAGGTTTCTCCGCTGAACGGGCCCTGGCAGAAGGCTGCAACTTGGCAGGCATCCCATTGGTGCGCTCACCGTCTCTGCCTGCCACGGTTGGTAGCAGCCTGACCGACCTGGAAGACTCATTCACTGAACAGGTCCAGTCGCTGGCAAAGTCCATAGACGATGCACTCAGCAACTGGAGCCTGAAGACCATGTGTTCACTGCAAGAAGGTGGCGGTTATCAGTTCAGTGCTGACTCCTTCAGTGCAGCGGCAGCAGCAGCAGCAGGAGTAGGAGGTGGTGTGGGAGAAGCAGGTGGTGTCGGAGAGTCAACGATTCCTCAAGGCCCGCTGGACCCAAGTGACCTGTCGAGAAGCGCAAGCAAGTTGATGATGGCTTTCCGGGATGTGACTGTGCAGATCGACAGCCAGAACTTCCGTGTTTCGTCGTCAGTCTTGGAATCATCCACTTCCGTCACGATTGGAAGCTGTGCCCAGGAAGGGGCCTACACCACTGTGGCATCTCCTTCCACAACAACAAACTCCACTCCAGCCTCTATTCCATTTGTCCCCTCACACGATCCACCTCCTCCTCCTGCAGAGGTCCCAGCTGAACCTATAGATCCCCCACCGCCCCCTCAAGAACCCCCACCGCCCCCTGAATCCGATATAGAAGGAGGCGAGCAGGATGTTGAATTTCCTGCTCCTCCTCCGAGTGAAGAAGAGCTAGGGGAGGATGATCAACCTCCCCTAACCCCTCTGGATAAAATGGCAGCCCCTCAAAGCCCAGAGGAGGTTGTGATGATGGCACCACCACCCACAGAACCCCCTTACGCCCCTCCATCACAAGAGGCTGTAGTGATGGGGAGCGCGTCCATGGTGGAGCCGCTGGAGGTCAAGAGGTCTGGCTCGGAGACAGCAGACAACAGCTCAGAGCAGATGAGCAGCAGCAGTACGTCGACAGAGGCACGCTCCACATCTGAAGCCTCGTCGAAGGAAGCACTGCAGGCCATGATCCTCAGCCTGCCACGCTACCACTGTGAGAACCCCGCCAGCTGTAAGTCACCCACGCTGTCCACTGACGTCATGCGAAAACGCCTCTACCGCATCGGCCTCAACCTCTTCAATGTGTGAGTAGCCACTGCATTTTCAGTCTTTTGTGCTTTGATGGTGCTAATTCATTTCTTCGCTGACTGATTTGAAATGAGTAACTGCAGTGAAACAGACAATGAATGATCCCAAAGATATCTTGTTTTCCTGGTCTGTTTAATTATTTTTCTTAGGTAGGTGAGTGAAATGAGCTACTCTTTTTTTCTTTCTCTTCAAAATAAGCATATATTATGGTTAACATTACTATTTGAAATGTGAGAGAAAGGACAGTGGTTGTATTGGAAAGGATAGAGAACTGTAAGCACAGTGAGATCTATGAAACAGTCTGTAACTCCTCTAAGTGTACCTGAAGTTTGATGGGGCCCTCTGGACTCAAAAAGCAAAGAAAAGCACTTTTCCTCACTGGTCCCCATTGTGTTGAAAGAACAAACAGAATGAAACCCAAACCCCAAGCCAGATCTGAGGTGCTTTCTTTCTTCTCAGAAAGACAAATCAGAACAGGGAGGAAGAGAGAGAAGTGTGTGAAGATTGATCTGTAAGAGGAAATGAAGAAAAAGCCCGGCTGAGATGAGACAGTTAGTGATACAGTTATAGTGCAATGTACTTTACAATGATAAAAGTAACTACTGTTAGTTTGCCGTAAGTTAGTTTGCCATACATGCTAATGATTGCAGTTAAGTAAGAGTAGAGAAACACGTTATTTGATTAATTCTGCACATTTTTTGTTCTTGTGCCTTTGGATTTAATGGGTTAGAAAAATAGACACCACTGTCCAAACTATCTTAATGGCCGATTTACTCGTCCAACAGCACCATGAACGCAGCTTAAAAATGTAGAAAAAGTCAAACCTTGACAGACGAGTTGTGTGCCTGACGTCAGCGCCCTTTCAGACAAGTCTCTCCACTTGGCAGCCATCTTGGCAAGATCCCCGGTCATTTCAGGCTAACAAGACTCGGCTCCTATCTAAATGAATGGAGACGGAGCCATAAATCACTTTTAATGGTCACCAGGACAAAAACTGCTTGTATTGAATCACCAGTTGAATTTGATAAAAAAAAAAAAAAAGTTTGATACCTTTGCCCCAAAGCAAGGTTTAAAACACGACACCGACTTCTTTTACCGTAATGTGACACCATCAGCTCGCTTGAACAAACGCGGCTTTAATGATATCCTCCTCTTCCTTTAGAAGTCCGTCTGCAGCTGCACCAAAGTGCTTGAAACGGTCAAGCAAGTGTGCGCTTGTGTTGATAGGCTGATGTGTTTCCTGGTTCGGCTGTGATAAATGATTGGCTTTGGGGGCAATGTCCGGCTTATATACGTTATACAGTCTCCTTTCTCATAATGTCTCTGCTAGCGTTAGTTATAGTTGCAAAGCTATGATTTGACAATCCCCGCTAAGTGAAGGCGTTTTGCGCCCAATACATTTTCCCTTTTTTAAAAAAATAAAAACTTGATGTTCCAATTGATTTGACATTCGTGTCAGGTATGACGTGCCAATCTTAAATGCGTCTTTCATGCCAAGAACCCAAGTGAAAAACCTGATGCAAGTATCTCTTGTATTCATGCCACTACCCAACTCCCATTGCATTTTCCTCTGTGGCTTCACAAATTGTCAGCAGAAGAAAAACACGTCTGTCTCAAAAAAAAGCTTGTTTGTGTTTTGCTGGTTGCAGCTTTTCAGTCATTGTGAATTCAGTTCTCCCCCCCTGCTGCCTAGTGAAGAGTGACAAAGTCAGAACCAGATAAGACCTTTTTCCAAGACTCGCTCCAGACAGGTGCAAGGTGGTAACATGGCAGCGAGAGATAGGAAGAAAAGGCGTTGGCATGGCGACAACGGTGCACGGGGGGCCACCGCAGACTGAATCTGTTGTGTTGATTTGTTGGGAGAAAGCCCTGAATGCTGAAGATGTTTAGTAGTTATGCAGTACAAAAGTGAAAGCTTGGCGCAACTGCTTATAATTTTAAATTATTGTATTATACATTTATGTTAATGTCTATTTTAAACTTTAAATGCAATGTTCAATCTTGCGTGGGGGCCTGACTTTAGGTTTTTTTAACACTTTGACTTGTCCTTTAAGAAAACGTTTCTAACCACTATGACTCCTGCAGCCGTCAGCACACTTGGAAAGAATCTTTAAATAGGGAGATTTACCATATGCTCTATGAGCTTTTCACCCAGAGCTTTCCCCTAAAGCACCCAAACAGCCCACATATTCTAATAAATGTAGTGTACTCGCTCACATACAGGCTCGACTGATGGAGTAGCGGGGTACAATTAGTTGGAATACATGAGCGGTGAATGCAAAATATAATGGCAACGATCCACAAAGCCTAAAATTCTCATTAGTCATTCTGCTGCGAGTCGTGAATGTAATTAAAAGTTCCTTCAGCACTGTGTGAACCAGCACCTTGGGAACTGGAATGAAAAATTTGTTAACATTTCAATTCAAGCAGGTTTTTTCTTCTTTTTTTTTTTTCGTGAGCTCTCCCCTCCTGCAATCTCGACTGTTTCTGTAGAAGCTCTCCTTGCATTTCAAAATACACAGCGTTCCCTTGGGTGCAAAAGCGCTACAAGATTTAGTTAAGATATTGCCCCAATTAAGCCATTTCATACAAATTTAGAAGATTGGAGCTCATAAACACACATTATCTTTTTTTTTGCTCACTGCCAAGCTCTGCAGCGCAATAAAAGTGCACAATAAAGCCGATTAACTTCGACTCAATGCTGGAGCGTGACACAGGGAAACAAAAGGGAGCAGGAACGAGCCGTGCAATCGCTGGATGGAAGATTCAGAGGACATAATCACCAGAGGAAGTGTGCAAAATACAGAAATTAAGAGGAAAAAAGTTCAACGCCAAAGAGGGAGTTGTGATTTCAAGTAAATTTGAGGATGGCTCATTGTCAAAGGCGAGCAGGGAGATGGATTATAGAGAAATTGCAACAAAAGCAACATTTTTAAATTAGATAACTTTGACACATCTGTTTTCGTGAAGCTGCTTATGCTGCTGTCTTGATGAGTACTCCCTGGAAGAAGAGATCTAGTATCTCGAGGGGACCTTTTCTGCCAAGATAAAGGATAAATAACACATCTGTTGAGGAAATCTCCTGAAGAGCAGAGAGAAGAAGTATCAGAATTATGTTATGCCATTGTCACATCATCATTTCCGATGTTTTATAGCCTTTTCAGGTTTTCAGCAAATTCTGTGTTTAAGTAAATTGGCACAGTGTCTGCAAACAAATGTCAACAATAGAATATATAAAGTCACATGCAACTTAATATGTAGCTTATGTCATCATTATATACGAAGAGGTTGTTACAAAGCCCACTCAAATGTAAATATGGGTCATAATAAGCTGCTTTCGCAGTCATTTTTCCGATGAGGATGGCCTGTATTTGTGCCTAAACATCACAAAACCACAGCTTTATCTCACCACGAATCAAATTCTGTTTTTTTACTTGTGACAGTTTTGAAAGGCACAAAGCAAATTTTGCCGTCCTGCCGACGGTGGGCAGAAGGCACGGACGAACAGTGCGGGCTTATTTTTGTCGTTTAATTTGAAGGACTTGTTGAATACTCACATTTGTGAGCAGAAGAACAAGGCGTATTGTTTGACAGCTAAAACAGCTGCGATTCAAGTTCGTGTCGGGAAAGAAACGACAAAAAATTAAGAGCCGAAACGATTCAAATTATTATTAAAACATTACAGTAGATGTGTTGAGACTGGAACTCTCGCTTTCCAAACATTTCTTCTGTGTCGGACTGTCTATTTCTACCCCGTGTTACTTTATACGTGCAGAGGAGATAACTGCACTGTCATCAAGAAACTGTATTCAAGCCTTTCAGTCGGCTCCTGCCAGTTCTGACAAAAAAGCCCACTTTGTCAGACTCTGTATTTACCGTCCTCTGTACAATTAGTTTTTCAAACATGTCCGCTTCGATAGTGTCGATCTGAAAGGCAGCTGGGAGTGTCGGCGAGAGATTGGCCGTAGCATTTATCTGTTTGTTCAGATTGTATTTGAAACACTCAGCAGTTTTTAAACGCATATCTCACGAGGGGAAGTGAGGACTGCACACATTCGCAGCGACTGTTTAACGAGAGCTCCCAGTTTGATTACGAGGTTTCGAGATATTTTCATAAAAACGGCAGGTTTCAGGGCGTTTTCGGTCTATTTGCAATCCCCTCTCCTCATTCCCCCGATCAAACACCTTGAAAGATAAGCTGACTTTTAATAAATTGGCTACGAGGGAAGAGAGAGACAGGACGAGGAAGAGGGAGGGTAAAAAAAAAAAGTGGAGAGAGAGGGGGGGAGCAATCGAGCTTGAGGCTTATTAGTTCCACCAGTTCATATCCTCCCTCTAATACCTGCGCCGTTGTATCCTTTGCATCTTAAACAGGGCTGTTTGCTTTGGGCTAAAACTTGGGTATTGCTTGATCATGCGGACAAAAAAAAAAAAGAAAAGCTCAAACGCTCACACATTACATTACCCGACTGCAGGCATGTGTTTGCACTCACCTCAGCAGGACGAGCGAGACGAGACAGAGGAGAAAGTAAATCAAAAGCGAGGGCGAAAGTCAGAAGTTTTTTGGGGGGCGTGCACCAGCCCTGCACGAGCATGAGACGACAGAACGGTGAGCGATGGGAGTGGAGTGCAAAACCAAGAGAGAGACATAAAAAAAAAAAAAAAAAAGACAGAGCAGGGGGAAAAGGTTGAGAGAGAGAGACCACTTGATAAAGTTTCCACCTTGAGTGTGGATGGAATGACAATGAGTCCATTATAGGAGGAGAGAGTGTGTCAAGGACGCTGCCATCACACGAGGGAGCTGGAACCTTCAGCAGAGCGAGAGGGGAGGATGTGAGCAGGTTAATGACAGATTTCTGAGTAGATTCCTCTTTTTGTATGCATGACTTTTCCGTCTTGACTACCAGGTTGGACGTATCCTTAATTCACTTTCCTCATTGCGGCGCAGTGAAAGCATTGATTAGACATCAGAGCGGCTCGCGGTGGAATCAGACCGACTCCTCACCACGCATTAAAATGGAGCGCCATCGGAGCCGTATGAATTAAATAAAAGGTGGCATCAGAGATGTATAAGGTGGTGTGGTGTAAGCGTGAAGAAAGAGTGGGAGAGAGTGAGATCTGAATACATATGTCCAGAAAGGGCTGTTTTATCGTAGCACATCAGAAAAAAAGCCCGGCCAACTCCTCGAGAGAGATAACCCGGCGCCAGGAGGAGAGAGCTCGACAAAAAAAACTCGGTGTAGATACAATTTGTGGCTGTTTGTGCATACACAATCCTCTCCTGTGTTAACACTCTGCCCTCGGAGCTAAATGACCCAGCACATAATTACAAACTCTGAATTCCAGATGGTGAACGGAGGAAGCATTTCTAATTTCTCTTGTGCTGATGACAGGTGGTACGGAGACTGTCGAGAAGCTGCACCGACTTTAAAACAATAACAATTATAATTAGATAGATAGATAGATAGATAGATAGATGGATAGATAGATAGATAGATAATGATTAGCTAAAAAGTAATAGATAAATGGCTATGATAGTAAGCTAATAGTAATTGATACATGATTGAGATAGTTAGCTAAAAGTAAAGCATAAATAACTAAGATAGTTAGCTTGATTTAATGGATAAATGACTGAGATAGCTAGTAAGCTAAAATTAGTTCACTAAAAGTAAGTAAGTTAGCTAAAAGAAATGGATAAATGGCTAAAATAGTTAGCTAAAAGTAGTGGCTAAATGGCTAAGATGGTTAGCTAAAAGTAAAGGATAAATTGCTAAGATAGTTAGCTTGAAGTAATGGATAAATTACTGATATATTTTGCTTATAGTAATCCATAAATGGCTGAGATAGCTATTAAGCTAAAGGTAGTGGATGGCTGGGAAAGTTCACTGAAAGTAAGTAATGGATAAATGGAGGAGAAAAGTTAGCTAAAAGTAATCGATAAATGGCTAGCTCGTTAGCTTAAGGCAGTGGGTAAATGGCTGAGATAGCAACATAGAAGTAATTGATAAATAGGTATTGATGTCCAGGTACTGCCACTATAATTTGACCGAATAGCTCTGGATAAGAGAGGGAACAGCAACCCTACTGTATTTTCTATATATTCATATTCTTGCCTTTCAGCAAAAGCCAGTTCACACCAGTGTGATGATTTGGGACTGTGAAGCGTTTACAGTCACACCACACAGTCATGTTCCCGCTCAGAAAAATGTACAGAGGCGCTAACCAGCCATCAATCTATCAGTGGTTAGTAATGAAACAGAAATGTGCGCATATGGAGAAATAGGCAACACGCAGTGCCGACAGTTAAGCACTTGTAAAGGCTATAAAACACAGCTCTACTGCCACTGTGCACATCTGAAATAGATCTAAGATAGAGGGCCAATAAAAGTGGATATCAAGGTGGTGAGGGAAGTGTGTATTTATGATAGGGTGTGAGTCTAAGATGAAAAAAAGAAAGAAAAGCAAAGTGTGTGTGCAGCAAGGAGGCAAGTGAAGTATGTCTGAAGGAGAAAGCTGTCAGTTTAGCATGACATCTGGGTCCTGTCTGGCACTGTCGCTTGCTATTCCTCGCCTTTTTTTTTAGCGCGCGTCTTTAAATTGCTCGTTTCTCGTCACACTTCGACCTTGTAGGAACTCGGTTTTCTATCTTCAGCTGCGAATCACCTGCTCCATCCTCAAGTCTTCGCACAAAAAATGGCAAGAGAGGTCGTTCGTCTGAGTCCTCCAAAACGACCTTCACACATACGATTCACATTTTCTGATCTGCCAGGCGACACGGGGGGAGGTTTGGTTAAGATTAGGAAACTAGTTATGGTTTGGTTTCAAACAATGTTGAAGGCAATTTAGAAATAAGGTGCTGTATCCGAGAGTTTCCTGGGGAGGTAACTGGAAAGGTCACTGTGGAAACAATTCGGCATCATGGAAAACAGCCTTTTGAACAAACAGCCCGTGCTCGTGACCGTCTGATGAGGACAGTCTCGCTCTGCACCGGTCGTCTGAATCTATCCCTCTTGGATCTCCTGCTTCATTTCCTCCCTTCCCTTCCTTATTTTCATGCCACCATCGACTTCTGATTACGAATAATAATCACCATGTGTGGTCCATCTGTTGTTGGACAAACATCAAATGAGTGATAGCTGCCAAATTCGTTTGGCGAGACATCACCTTCAGCTGAGAGGGTGAACTCGAAGCTGAGAGTGTGCTGAGGCTGTCGCAGCAGATGCTTTCAGGCGGTCCAGCACTCGTCGTCCTCCCTCTCTGTCCTCACGTTCCCATTCCCGCACATCTGCTCCGTCTGGTCGCCTTCCAGCCTCCCCCCTTATATCCTGCCCTTTATCCCTACCCTCTCCCCTCCCCTCTGTCCCGCCCTCGCCTTACTAAACCCATTAGCTGTGGTACGCACACACTGCTCTGTTATGTAAAAGCTGTGGTTTAAACACTGTATAGAGACCAGGGCGGGAGAGCTGTGGCAATAATATGGTAGCCTCCCTGGAGCAACCATCCTCTGTGTCTAATAGGGTTATAAATAGTTGAGATATTACTCCCTTGTTCATACATAAATAACTCGCGCCATGCAGTCAGCTGAAAACTATATGCATGACAAGATCACCAGAAAAGAGACAATCATTCATGAAAACCAATGAGATGTTTAGACAATTTTCCGAAATCATGAGCATGAAAGTACACCTCATTATCCAGACGAATAGATCTTTACTTAGACTACTTACACTTAGAAATACACAATCTCAAGTGAGCTTTATGTCTGTATCCATAGGATCCTGCTTAGCTTATTTTAGCTTGCTGAATTTCTAATAATAATAATAATTATCCACGCTCATTTCACAGCACAGATGATAACATTTGACGTTCAAAAGTAAGACCATCTGTCCCTAGATAGCTAACTTGGCAAAGCGATCGCAGAAAATTAATCAAATTCATGCTCTGATTTCACTGGAGTTGTATAACATGTTACGCTGGTTTATGAGTTGTAGTTTACCCGGTAAACACGCCAACCTCTTCTCTTGGTGTCAGTCATCCTCCAGAGCAGCTCTTCACTAGCATAGTGTCGAGGCAGAGAGGACAGGCCGGACTGTCTTCACTGCAGGCTGCCACCAGGTTTCCCTGCCGCCGGTTCAGTAACACTGAAGCTGCAACAACTGAAGTGGTCGGTGTGTTTACCTGGGAAACAACAGCTCAGAATCAGCTGTTTGTTTTACGAACCAACAGCAAGAAAAGCACAACGCATTAACCCCAATGAACATACAGTTTAGAAGTAGCTCGCTAGCTAGCTGCCCACCAATCTCCCTTCTTCTCTCTGTTCAGTGGACTACCATGGCCTCAAAAAATCGTTGATGGGAAGAAGATGCCTATCAGTTGAACAGTCGCCTTTCTTGTCTTATCCCATCAAAAACGTTTTGGATCTATTAAGGACGGAGTAGCAGGACCACGAAGCCATCAAGGCTTTGATTATGCAAAAACGATAGATGCAAGCCAATCAGAAGCAGACTAGGGCGGGTCTTACAAGATAAAGCTGCACTGTCTTCCTTTGACTATGTTTTCAAAACCATATCACCATTTTTTAAGGTTGATATACAATCTCCCAGGCAGCCATTTGTCTCTATTGACTTTAGACAAAGGGTAGTCTGTCACAGTAAACAATTCAATGCAATTCACTTAAGTCATAAAAAAATACAAACAAAAAGCACAAACTCAAGCTAGGTTTAGATGTCCCATCCAACAAATGTACAATATAAGCAGGGATTTAAAGCTGCATCCCAGATCAGCCATTATGATTCTGGCAATATCCTCTGAATTTAGAGTGTCGCGCTGTTTAATAGTTGTTGTCGAATGTTGTAATTCAGCGTGGGAATGAATACGGACGAGAGTCTGCACTGTGTTTAATCGCTTCTAGCCCGCTGTGCAGGTGTGCAGAGTAAGCACCCAACCTAGATTTCGTCCTAGAGTCGTTACTGCAATGCATCATTGGGTTATTATTTATTTTTTTAACTTTTAATGGTCTCTCAGCAGTCATTACAATAAATAAATAAAGAAACAAATAAAGGATGTCGCTGCAGTTTGTGTCGGTGTGGTTTGCCGTGTGTGTCACACTTAAACTCGCCCCTTAGACACAGTTAACCAGAATAAATGGACGCATCACTGGTGCTAAGTGCGGTTAAGTAGGTAAAAGAGCAGATCATCTGTCACAGGAAGTAGAACTGCATCTCTGCAGTTTTAAAATACAGACAAGATTTCCTTTTACTAACCGAGCCTCTTCCTTTCTTCTCCTTTCATACTCAGGAACCCTGACAAGGGCCTTCAGTTCCTGATCTCTCGAGGCTTCATCCCGGACACACCCATCGGCGTGGCCCACTTCCTGCTGCAGAGAAAGGGCCTGAGTCGACAGATGATAGGAGAGTTCCTGGGCAACAGCAAGAAGCCCTTCAACAGAGATGTCTTAGAGTGAGTAGCAAACATTATTTCCTGAAACCGTCTTAGGATAATTTACTGGTCCTTCTTAAGGTGATTCTCCTTAGTAATCCGTCCATTTTCTGGGAGATCGGGGGTCAGGGTCAGCTACAGGACTGGATTCGATAGGGGACTTAGCACGAGGAAAATCCTCAGCTTTAGTAGCCTCAATACAGTGGCTGCGAGTCGTGCTGATATCTGAGCCAACTGTGCACAGGTTTTATGAAATCTCAATATGACACGTAAATTATAACTTCAGTATCCACTTATGTCAAAGCTGTTACTTTTGCAGACATTGACATTTCATTTTATTTTTCATCAGAGTAAACAAACCGAGAGCGGGCTGAAATTGAAGTGTCACGATCCAACAAATAAGCCCTCATCTGACTCTTCGGATTGTGTATCTAGGTTGACTTATGAGAGAGAATTTTAGAAGTTGGATTAGGAGCCGATAAAACAAACATAAAATAAAAACCTTTCCCTTTGCCTGTTTTTGGTTTTCAGCTTCTTTTATCGCACCAATGTCAAAGCCACACCTGCCATCGTATTGGCATTATTCTATCAGACAAGTAGAAAGCAATTTAGCCGTCATTTGATAATGTAAATATTTTTGAGATTTCATAACCTAAAACAGCAGAATACAGGGAGATTGAGCTCCTATTCTTGGCACTTTTACCTTTGGTTTTGGCTCCTGCCTTCTTAGATTAGATCTAAACCACCAGTGTAGATCAAAGGATATATATTGTGTGGGATAAACGACTAATAAATATGGCTACTGTGTGGGTGGTGTACGAGAATATGTTCAAAGCATGTCACTGTATAGCATTAGAACTGAGTAATTGGATATTTCTTAGTATTTAGTAGTATTTAATTCAGTCAATATGCTTAATACAATAAGTACGGACAGTATAGACAATATAAACAAAGTCAACAGTCTATACATTGAGTAGTGACAGAACAGGCTCAAGCAGAAGCAAACTGGTGTATATGCCCTACCTACATCCTACAATCGAAAATGTGCTATAGCTAGTTAAAGACCACTTTATATTATTCACAAGAGACTGGTTTAAAAAAAGAATGGTCGTTAATAAATCAGCAGATGCTCAACTGTCCATACTTTTAGTCGACAGTATGGGGCAAGCTTCAAAAACATTGAATCCTACACTTCCCATGATGCACCTTAGCAGTACCCTTGGTTAGAGCAGTGGTCTCGAATTACCAGCCCAAGGGTAAAGATCCGACAACTCCCATAATGCAAACAATAACATGTTTTTCTTTAGCCCAAGCAAATATTACCCTAATAAATAATGACAATAACAGTCAAGTTTATTTGATTGGACTTCAGATACCTTCTTCAGAATTAGTAAGTAACATAAGTAAACTTAGTTGTGTATGTGAATTTGTGAATTTCAAGCTAAAGGCTTGTTTTGTTGTGTCACCTTTCACCATAACGTCTGGTAGAGAGTCAGAAGTAAGTCTGCAAAGAAGACTAAAAGTAATGTGAACAAAACTTTAGCAGTTAACCTCGTCCGTGAACATTTCTGCCTGAGGCACGTAGGTAGATAGATTTTCATCAACAAAGGCGGTCGTGTCGATGAAGACAGCAACTCCCACGAACCCACTCGACTTTTTTTTATTTTGTGTTGTTGATTTGCTTGAGAGACCTTCAGCTCCAAAAATGATCTGCTGTGTCTTTAGTCCTTTATTTTATTTAGTGTTGAGTCATCATTAGGTGTTGTGGTGGTCGTATTACAGATATTTGTCCCGTCCACAGGTACTAAAGATATAAAGAAGATGCGTGAATTTTCATTTCGAGGAGAGAAAGCCACATTTTTGGACATTTATTAGCTTGTGTTCAAAGCTGTTGTCAAAACAAGCATTGGTCGCTCGTTCACCTCTGCTGTACAGTCTGTTCTCAACAGCAGATTAAAAATAAAAGGGCAGGAAAAAATGAACCCAATGTGTTTAGAGAACGAGGCTGCATCCTTCTTGCATTACTCATCAATTAAACCGAAACACACGTGTGCACTCCTGACTCACTTCCCCCTTCAGTTCCAGGTCATTAACCTTAATTGGCTTTATTTTCTTTGAGACTTTGAGGTCTTTTCACTTTGTCTTTTCCTTATTTTATTTTCATCTTTCAACATCTTCCTCACTTTATCTCGGTAATCGTCTTTTTATTCTATTACATTCTCCGATTCACCAATTACCTCTGAATTTGCATATCAGCTGGAGGAGGTGCTGCGGATCTCCCTTTCATCCTCCCTTATTGTCCAAGTAATCAAACAGAGAACACACTTTTAGCCTTTGCAAGGTCAGACGGACACGACACAGCACTCTACCAAATTGTTCACCCCGGGTCACCCCTCATCTAATATCCATATTTTCTTGAAATGGACACCAGCGCGGCTTCGAACGCGTCGCATTGACAGGATTCTGCTTTTAAGGCTTCACACAGGTACAGGTGACATACGGATGTACCCCCCCCCCCCCTTATTTTCTGACAGAGCAGTCATACAGCTGCACTCTGAGTGGAAGTGATGTTGAAGAGCGACATGATAGGCGAGTGCAAAGAGTGTGTGAGAGCACTTTCGATAAAGTGTAGTCACAGGAGAGCGGCTGAGGGATTGCAGTCTAATGTGAAAATCACTCGTGGTGATTTACTGAGCCTCGGTCTGTGTGTGTGTGTCTTCTCCCTGCGCGTGTTGGGTGTGGATGTTTGTATATTTTTGTTTTGTCTGTGTCGCCTCCTGCATTCCTAAATCCACACCCTCTCCTCATAAAGCTCATTCTCTTTATTCCCTTCACATTTCCTCAAGCATAAACAACAATAGTTAAAGCGTCTCAAGTCAATTAAGCCAAATTGTGGTTATAGATTTGGGGTCCAAGAGCTGTGGCACCCCGGAGGACTCATTTACTGATAATGTAGTGTACTTGTTAGGCAGGAAAAATGAGGGCAGTTTTCAGTCTGTCATCTCCTCATTGGCTGCTGGAAATATGGTTCCATCTGGCCTGCTGTTTCTCTTTATGTGCGTAAACATACGGTTGAAGCGTCGCTATGCAGACAGATGTGTCTATTTCCCTGCCGAGTACTGTATACGGATCAACAACGCGTACGCATGTGTGTTCGCCCATGCGTGTGCGTTATAACGTTTGAAAAAAAAAAGAGACGGGAGGGGAAAGGAGAGGGCTGATGTACTTAGGCTAGAGAGCATCTTGTCTGACGTTACATAAACAAGGAGTGACAGCCGGGGAGGAAGGGAGCGAGGGGTGGCGGAGCGAGGAAGTGAGTCATGAAGAGGGCGATAAGAGAGGCTCGCCAGTCAAGAGAGTTGATCAAGAGGGGGGCGGGGGGATCAAGTCAGAGTCAGTGTGTACTATGAGCTTTACCTTCATGAGCATTGTGTTGGAAGTGGTCCCTAAATCTAATCACTGGCAGGAAATCACACACAGCTGAGGGCCGGTGGTTAGAGATAATGGACGGTTAGCGTTAAGTATGTGTTACTAGTACAATATTGGATGTTGCCTCTGCAATAATAGTGATGGTGGTGGTTGTCACGGTAATAGATGGAGTAGTAGTTAGGCCCTATGTCATGATTAGTAAGTAATAGAAATCAATCAAGTTGGAGCCAACGATTAGGTTCATACTGCAAGTAGCAGTAGTGACAGTACATAAGTTATAATAGAAGACGTTGGACAAATACTACTTGTAGCTGTAGTAGTAAACATAAAGTACACGTTTAGCACCTGTAATAATAGTTATAATATTACTCAGAAGTAGGAGATACAGCAGTGCTAGTATGAGTAGTTAAATTAATAGTGTAGTGTTCATTTGTAGGTTGAAACACAGACAGTATTGATTAATGTGACGGTGTCTCTCCAAAGTCATATTGCACTGGTGGGTGAAATCTGGTCTGCACGAAGGCATAATTTCACTGAATGTGTCGTATAAAATGTCCTAAATGTTGAACTATATACGCTCTGAACTGCCAACAAGAGGCTTCTAGGACATCGTAATGAGAGCAGTTTTAGACATTAATGTAAAATAATGTGCTATAAAGCACATGCGCGAGTACTTAGGAGGGTGACAGCTTCGACTACGCCGAACCTAGACTTGTGGAGCAAAGTGCTTAAGCCGAAGAAATAAGTGTGAGCTTCTCATCACTTAAGGGTACGTGGCTGTCGTGGCTCAATAGGTAGAGTGGTCGTCCATCACTAGACGAGCTGCTGAAAAAAGTTTTGAACCTCTTCTCACCCGTTACCAGCCAACCCCTCAATTGCCCTAAATAACAAACAGCAGTCTTGTTACTGTGACGAGGTTCGGTGGTGAGCTTGTGTTGTGCTGTAGCGCAGCGGCGTCAGGCAGTACTGTAGACTCAGCTCTCTGACTCTTTTCTGCTGGAGCAGCATGTGTCACAGTCAAGTACTCACCTCATTAACTCGCTTTGTTCACAGTAATCCATCTTCATGTAGCGCGAGCGTGTACGTGCCTGTTCCCACGTGTTTCCTATAGTACAACAAACACGAGAGATCTGAAGCAGAGCTAGATGTCTTGACACCGCTAGAAACTGCATGTTTTAAAGGATTCGGAGATCAACGGTGTCATCTTTGATTGCTTATTAATGTTATATAGACCTGGTGTAGGATGGTTTTGGAGTAAACCACATGAAAGCCTATACGAATGTGTAAAAAAAGACTTTAATTTCATAGTTCGATTATCATTTTACTTTGTACCTCGACGGAACATCTCACATCAAAGCGAGGGGAAACTTTAAAACCTCTCAACTTGCTTTTCCAAAGTCACCTTTTACTTCAAAACCTCATTTCACCTCTGAGTCACCCCCACGTTGTACTTATCCCCCCTGAACTCATTGGACGGGATATTTTGCTTTTTTAATTAAAGTCATTAAGCTGGGGTTGTCAGGTAATAGAAGGATTTTCTGCTCGGAGGGATTGTATGCGTCTACGTGAGCGAGCCTGGTGGCGTGGAGGAGATAGCCGGGCCCGGTCTTATCCCTGGTGTCCGTGCGTGGCTAATACCTGCAGTAAGCAGAGTGCTGCTGTGACCTGGGGAGAGTTTTATCTCGGCTGTACATCCTCAGATCCACCCATGCCATCACTGAAGGGGCAGCCTCCAGCATCATATTGATATATTGATAAAAATTTTTTGCTGTGGATTTTAATATGTTTTTCTTCTCTCTGTGCTCTTTCTTTATCTCATCCCTCCGTCACTGCGCTCAACAGTTGTGTGGTGGATGAGATGGACTTCTCAGGCATGGAGCTGGACGAAGCGCTGAGGAAATTTCAGGCCCACATTCGTGTCCAGGGAGAAGCCCAGAAGGTGGAACGTCTTATCGAGGCCTTCAGGTAATTAAAAAGCAAATATTGCCGTGAGGGTCTGGGTTTATCTCGCAGTATTCTCGCCGGTATTTTAAGTGGAGCTCTACCATTTTTACTGAATTCAAAATATATATTATTCAAATTCACTGTATTCAATCAGCTGTCCACTAAACGCCTTTCCCAGATTTTTAACTCTCTCCAGAACCAAAAATGACAGAGCGAAACTTGAGGGAATGGATTGAATAGTTTTTCTGTGCTAACGTTAGCACATCCAGTAAACTCGGGGGTCAGCCGCCAGCACTGATGGAATGTAACTAAGTACATTTACTCAAGTACTGTACTTCAGTACAATTTTGCGGTTCTTGTGCTTGAGTATTTACATTTTCTGCTACTTTATATTTCCACTCCACTAGATTTTGGAGGCAAATATTGTACTCTTACCTCACTACATTTATTTTGTAACTTTAGTTACTAGTTACTTTGCACTTCGTGCTGCATCAGAGCCAAGGTAGAGCATTTTTCCAACACTCTCACTTTTCCAAGAAATGTATTGCAAGGAAATTGCTTTAATATTTAAGTACATTTGACATCACATGCTTGAAGACTTTTACTCAAGTATGACTTTTTTATGACTTTTTTACAACACTGGTCGCCAGTGAACACACATGCAGATTTGACCTTGTCAGACAAATGTGTAAATACTCAGAAACGTTATTGTGCAGAGAGAACAGTTGCTTTGAAGGAGATGGATATGAATATTTATCATCTTTCAGGTTATGCAAAATATCCCTCATTTTGCCGGTGTCATTTCTTTTCTTCGGTAACGTGACTCTGGGTGTGTTGATATGTGAGTGGGCGTAGAAAGTGAAATGAAATGCTGTCACTCAGGAAATGCCTCTGGGCCAAACATGTCTCACATTGCTTTTAGATGCAATTCACAGGTTTTTTGATCATGAAATATGCCAACATCTAGTTTTAGAAACGTGCTGAGAGGTACAAATGTAATTTTCGTTTTGGTTTGTGTGTGTGAGTTGTGAGCTCAGGCTTCTAGTTTCTTTATTTTTCCAGGAGTACCGTTGACGCTGTGACGGACTACTACACAGAGAGAACATTAACGAGCTAGTATGAGTAGATGTAATCAGTGGTAATGGCCAAAAAACGGGCCATAAACATATGTGAACATCTTGATGAGACACGTATGATCTCAGCAGGCGAGTCACAACCGCCGTCTGTCCTTTCTGCTCTGCTACAATAAAATGTTGACAATGCAGCCCCCCGTCTGAGTAGCCAGGCAGCATGTAATTTCTGGCCACAATTTGCGACGGGGAGACAATTTGCAGTGCAGCTGCGGCTCTGTGTGTTAATGCTAACTGCTCGCCATAGCCCCTCTGGAGTAACAACCACCTGTCACAGTTGTTGAGGTGCCCAATGAGGAGAAAAACGGCGGCATTGTCATAGTCAGTGGGCAGAGAGGGTTGGCGCTGGTGATGTTTGGACATCAGGCTGGCTCTGCGTGTTATCAGGAGGGGGAGGACGAGGACGAGGGGAGGGGGTGAGGTGGAGACACGAACTGGGAAAAGTAAGGAAGGAAGGGGGAGAAACGGAGAGAGGGAGGATGGTTTATAAATAACCAGCGTTGCGTAACCGCCACTGCCTCTCTGCGCCTGCCTCCCCTGCTCCTGGGCTTTGATATGCCTCCAAACACACACACATACACACACACACACACACACACTAACTCTCTCTCACACACACGCAGAAAGAGAGAAATCTCTAAAGTAAGTGAAGGGGATTTGAAGCAGCAGTGAAAAAGAGCGAGGGGGGAAAAGTGAAAAGCAGCCAGCAGCCTCGGTATCTGCTGCGTCAGTGTGCTAATGAATGGGCAAATGTGAGCCAGCTACCAATGCTGCAGATTTATACATGCACGTCTGCATTACATCGTAGTATCCACACGCCCCTATTTACTCACTCCGCAGTCACAAGCAATCGCTGTGTTTTCCGTGATGGTTGTCGTAGATAAAGATCACGCAACTTGTATAATCGTGCACCAAAAAATCCATCCTCTCAGAGTACATAATGACTTGGATAACGCCATGTTTATCCATCTGTAACAAAAAAGCCAAATTGGTTTGGAAGACGGCGGCAAATGCCAAATTTCAAGACTGCCAAATTCATTTTCAGTGAGCAGCACCATGTGTTGTTTCACCCTCTCGGTTTTTTTTTTTTTTTTTTGTTTTCTTTCTGTAGAGAGTAAGAGCACACTTAGGCAGGAAGCAGCACAAATTGAGGTTTTTCACTGCATGGTGCTACAGTGCATCAGGATTTACAGAAAAGGGCATAATTACTGGTTGCTGTCGAGTCACGGTTTTCAGACGCCGAGATGTGAATAAGTATCTGTGCAGCCCTGTGATTATCACGCTTACACGGATAATGTATGATGACAAACACATAAAAAGCACTGCTGCTTAAGTGGGGGGGGGGGGGGGGTGATAAAGTCAAGAAAGTGCAAGTGACATAAATGTTATTTATATGAAGGTCCTGGGTTCAAATCCCGGCTGGGGCTGTGTGGATATCAGGTTAATTCTCCGGTCAGCGCCCCCGACCAAGGCGCTGGCTCAGATCTAGAGTTGGTCCCCATGCGCTGTACGTTGGCTGCCGACTGTTCCTCAGGGATGAGGGTTAAATGCAGTGAACAGGTTTCACGATAAGATTAATGTACAAGTCGGTGGAAGTCTCTCTATGGGCCACACAACACAGGAAATTCTGGTCTTTTCATGCCCGGGAAGTCGATCTTTTTTGGCTTCATGTGCCACCGAGCAGCTTTCACAGTAATGGATGGGGCTCCGTCTCCAACACTGTATCCAGGTTTCTTGATACGAACATGCATACAGCGCCAATAACCTCCGGCAAGAAGGGCAGCTTCTACACTGACTGAGAGGCAGAACCCTAACCCTTTAAAAGTTGACTTTACTTGGAAACCAATTATCTCAGAATTACCAAGTAAAGAAGATTATTAAGTTTAAGTTGTACGAGCTAAAAAGTTCAAACAACTTATTATTAGTCTACTTTATTTGGTCGTTTTGAGGTAATCAGTTTTCATCACTGTCAGATTTTACAGTGTAGGCTATATCGAGTAACACAATGTATATATTTATCGATCTCTCACTGGAGAAAATTCACTTGTTACAGCAGCTCCAGAGTCAAAAACACAAAGCAAAGCAAGACAAAAAGAGAAAAAAGAGAAGAATTAAACCTCTAACAGGAGTTTGTTAAAGTACAAAAACTGTAAATCACCAAAAATCTGCACAAAATTCAAAATAGCCAACTTCCTGTTGGGTTGTTTTGTAGGTTTAAGGATGATACATGTGTACCGAGTCGCCCACATGTACATGTAAGTAGTCCTGGGGGCTGCATTGTAGGGGGCGCTAGTGAGCCATTTAGCCACAGAAACCCATTAAATACATACATTTCCAAGTTTCATGAGTTTTTTAATAATGTTAAAGCCCTCAAAATAGCACTGATCGATGTGCAGGCCCTAATAAAGTTAGAATAATAACAAAAAATAAAGACTTTACACACTTCTTTAACCTTTCACATACAGATATGACAAACAAAGATATTATTTTTCTAATAACGATAACAAACATCGATATTGCGACAATCTTGTAGGGATTACTATCACAAAAAAATAACTTAATGACATTTTTGTGGACAGTAATGTGGATATAATGAGTATTAGAACAAGTAGAACAGCCTTGTAAGTTCAGAAAATTACGTTATTTTACTGTAACACAGCCTTTAAAACCAGGAAAACAACACTATATAACCATATCCACACACTAAGACGATATATAGCCTCATCTCACAATAAAGATAATAAATCAATGTATTGCTCAGCCCTAGTTGGACGTTCAGCAGTGTAAAGCACATGAAAACTCAACTGTGTGTGTGTGTGACAAGGTATGAACGTACTGTATGCATACCAATATAATATGTGTGTCTTTACTCAGCCCCACAGAGACATTAGTTTCCAATCATGCGGCTCAGTGGGTCTGTAAAACGTTGCTACAGCCCCAATGTGGAAATGATGACTGATTAAAGTAATGATTACAGTAAACACTCCAACACAGAGCCCACAGGCTTCACACACACACACTCTCTCTCACACACACACACCTTCTCATTCTGCTTTCACTCTGTATATTGCAGTCTCTGATTACTTATTCACTGTAGATGTTGTTCTGTTGTATTATTCATCCAATAACCAGGAAGTATCCGTGCACCTGACGGAGACATAAAAACAATTTATCTCTCTCCTTTAGGCGCTGCTTTCTTAAACACACACACACAGACACACAAAAGTAGGTGTCTACATATCATATTTAGTCTTTACATAACCACAGGACGCGAAGGCATCTCGGCTCTCCACCATCTTATATTCAGGGCTGTTTTTTTTAGGGGAACTACATCAAACTGAGCGGCGCCTCTGTCGCCTTCTTTTGCAGAGATGTGCCAAGTAAGGGATTTCACAGTTCAAACTTCATATTTCTTCTCCCCGGCACAATAACAACCTGGGTAAATCCCGCAAACAGGCCCATAAATGTTGGAGAGTGTTTAACTAAGGCTGAGGGCTCAGTGGACTCACCCGGGATGAAGTCAGACACATGCACCCAGACTGACTTTGTTTATCTGGCCATCCAATCCTGTGGGACGGATGTACGGAAGCCCAGACGGGACATGCAGATTTTCCATTTTCATTTTCATATGACCATAGGATGCCAATACGAGTGTGTGAAAACAAAAATGCAAATTGATTTTATAATGCTCTTGTGTAAAATACATTTTGCATTTTCAAGTTTACATAATCATTTTATTAAAGTCCCCCGTAGGCCTCCGTACGAATGTGTTCATACAGACCATCAGCAGAGCGCCCGCTGTGAGCTTCATTGTTGCTGAGGGGCCGCGAACAGCTTCAGATGAAGCCACAAGCTAAATTAAAGCCATAACTCTTATTTCGTTGCGACACGCTCATGCTCAGCTTGTGTTGAGGCATTTAGGCCTTTAGTGTCTGAGAATAAAGTCTTTCCACCGATCTGTTATCCCTGCCAATACCTGTCCCTTAACATTTTCTAATTCATCCCTCTTCTTTCCTCCTCCTTTGTGTCTTGGATTTTTACCCTCTTCCTCCTCCTCTTCTCCCTCCCTCTCACCAACAGTCAGCGCTACTGCATGTGTAACCCCGACGTGGTGCAGCAGTTCCACAACCCGGACACCATCTTCATCCTGGCCTTCGCCATCATTCTGCTCAACACCGACATGTACAGTCCTAACATCAAACCCGACCGCAAGATGCTGCTGGAGGATTTCATACGCAACCTAAGAGGTAAGTGACATCGCGTCGTGGTGCCTTCGAGAGGTACGGCAAATTAAGGGAGTTAAAGTGATGTTAATGAGTCGACATAATCGCCTCAAGTAATGAACGGTAGTTTTTTTTAAGGTGTGTGTACATGAGAAGGATTTCTGGGAGTAGGAGCCGAATGGTTTGCTCTGTTAGTGAATTTTTGGGCTAATCTGGTCAAGATTAGGCCCCAGATTGTTGACTATTTCTTTGGGTGGTGATCTGTAGTCAGCCATAACATCTGAATTCCTGTGTGGAGGGACAAGGGAAACGAATCTGCAGAGAACATGCAAGAACCAAAACAGGTAAAAGAAATGGAAGGATGCAAGGAAACCATGCGACAAGAGAAGAAGTGATGTAATGTGGTTTAAGATTAGTGTCATGTGAAGCGACGTCCGCCATCTCGTTCCAACGTGCAGGATGTACAGTAAGGGCGGAGTATTCCTTCTCCCAGGAAGGCTCCTCTTGTGTGTCCTCCTCAGAGATCCCTATTCACTCTTAAAAGCAGAAATAAGAGCTTTTGGGCCTGAAAGATGGCGGACCAGAAGGACGAATTCAGGGACTTGGAATTAACTGTGCATTCATGTGTTGTCGGGATTGACTGGGAAAAATGACGTGAATGCCCTCTCAAGTGAAACAACAACTTGGAAAGTCGGAGAAAATGTTGGTGCACGAGTTGCAGAGTTGACACTGAAACATGGTGGATGAAAGTAAACATTCAGTTGATGGTATGAAACTTTTACCAAATTCATGTATTGTATCGTTTCCTCTGCGCTTCCTTGTCACTGAAATACTGGAAACAGCTGTCAACGTGTTGCTTTTACGATCTGAGCGAGAAAATGCGAAACAACGTCCATATTTCCCATAAACCAAAGTACTGAATTGATTAAATGTTTTTACCCGATACTGGCGCTAGATAAAAAGTTATTACATTTAGTCTGGTGGGGATCATGAATTATCTGAAGCAAATTTCATGGCAATCCATCAAATCTTTCATCAAAAATTACTTCAACAAAAGTTCACCAAAGTCAGTCGGCTTCCTCCTTCGGGGACGATGGATGTCTGCACAAAATGTCATGTCAGTCCGTCTAATATTTGAGATATTAGAGTCTGGACTAATATCTCCGACTGGCTGACCAAAGTATGGTAAACAAATATGTTATCTTTGACCGTCAGTGCCGGGCTGTTGATTTATTTAAGCCACAGACAAAGAACATTTGACTCAAGACTCAAAAAACATACCATACTCATAATATATGGTATTTGATTTAATTTTAGACACGAGATGCCAACCAGTGCTATAAATAACTGACTGTACTATGTAGATGAGAAAATACATAAGAAAGGCAGTGGATCACTGTAAGAGAGTCGCTGTCGTACAGCATATATTCAGGTGATAAAAAATAAGGTTACGTTTCTATCTCCGCCCGCCGAGCTTCACGCGTTCACAACTCACAGCGACACCGACAGAAAGCACCTGTAATTCTTGTCTCCAACATGCAGACAGATGCTCGTTCGGCAAGTCGCTGCGGGAGAGACGGGAGCGTCGCCGTTATGCTCTCCCTCTGCGCAATCAATCAGGGAACACTGAGGTCGATGTAGAACAACTTTAATAGATTCATCCAGACTGTTCCCCGCAATTAAATTAAGTTGGAAAATCAATTTCTGCATCTTATGCAAATTAAAATATGCCACTCTCTCTTGGCTTCTCTATTCGTCTTCTGCTCAGTTTTACGACATTTCCTCCGTCTCTCTCTCTCCCCGTTCCCTTATCTTGTTTTGTCTCCGTCGGACTATTATTTTGCCTGTTTGTTCATCTGTCTTTCCTTGTTTATATTCTCTCCGTTTCTCGTTTCTACTCGCCCGCGTCGCTCTCACACGCTGACAGAAGAACAGCTCGCTCAAATAATTGGCTGAGGTGAAATGCAATTATGCGCCAGAAACCAATAATAATGAAGAGCCACAGAACATTCATTATCTCAATTAAAACAGACTGTCAGTGTCAACGCTTTTCCCACAACATAATCCAAACCAGCTTCCAACATAAATTAATCCAGTATGTCAGCTTACTGAAAAAGGGGAAATTGTTGTGTCTCAGTTACTGGATGCTTTGTGTAAAATCTGAGATCCCACTCTCTGAAAAAGAGAGTTTGTATCAAAGATTTTAAATACCAGGTCCAAAGATGGAGCCTATTTGGCCCACTGAACACAAGTGCCTTCTCGGCCAATAGATTTTTACATCGTGATGATGTCATGGATTTTTAAAATTGCTTTTCTCGGCTCAAGTCTCATTCTCAGGTCATCAAAAATACCACCACGTGTAGGTTGTTAGCTCGGAGGTTGTTGTTGTGTCTCCCGTACCAACAGGGGTTTTGACAATGCTAGCACGCAGATAGCAGAAAGGTGGAGAATGCCAGCCAATGGCAGACTTATACCCACAATTGACACCGAAGCAATGGGATTCATCATCAAGGGATCATGAATGTCTGTAAAAAATGTGTCGATCAATCCAAAAAATGCTGAGAAAACCTTAAAAATATGACCTGCTGGCACGGCTAAATGAAAAGTAAGAGGATCACCAAAGCCAGGGTTCATCCTCTGAGCACCATGAATGTCCACATAATAATAATTGAGATACTCCTGTCTGGACAACACTGCCATGCAGCCAGCAGGGCTTACATAAAAGCAGCAAAGTCATCAGGAGACGAAGGAGCACAAAGATGTAACTTATTAATTTGACACTTTACACGCATTTCCCCCTGGACATCTCCTCCTCTCCCCCTGACTCCATAATGTGCAGCGATGTCTCAGCGGTGTCCCAGGGTGCCTCGCTGTCAACTCCATCACTTGTGGCGGCTTCATTTTCCTCCAGCACATCCTGCCCCATTGAAAACTCAATGTAGCACACAGCGCGGTACAGCTGTGCGGATATAACGGGGTGCATCTCGAGGGCAACCTTTCAGCCTAATGACATGCAGCTCTACCTGCGTGGAAAATGCCACGGCCTTGAACCGCGGCGCGTTCCAGACAGAAAATCTTCTCGGAGTGAGGCGGGCTGTTAACCTTTCACTCGCCAATTAACCTCCTCTCCCATCGCCTTCTGTCATTACTTAATGGAGACTGCGAAAGACAGAAAGTCAAAGAAGGACAGACGAGGAGGCTGAGAGAAAGAGCTCTTTCGCTCTGAATATTGATTTCTTCTTCCCAGCCTCTGCGTCAGTGCAATATGTATAATATTTTTGCATCTATTTAAGCCAGAGAAAAGACATTACGTGTCCTCTAAGAATGCTAGAGCAGCCGTCACTCCATATTCCCTCTGATGGAAGGCTAAAATGACAACCTCCGCCCTGTGATGTGTGTTTACTTGTGTGTAATCTAGCCTGTTCCCATCTCAGGTGTGGATGACGGAGCAGACATCCCCAGAGACATGGTGGTGGGAATCTACGAAAGAATACAACAGAGGGAGTTGCGGTCCAACGAAGACCACGTCACCTACGTCTCCAAGGTGGAGCAGTCCATCGTAGGCATGAAAACGGTGAGGACGAACCACAAGTACATACAGTAGCAAACCCTGATCAATGCTTGTTTGCTGGAATAGTAGAGGGGCAGGAATAATCGCACAAAAACACGAATATGATTACGCACCCACTCTCACTCTTTGCCAACTCTATGCCGAGTAACCCGGTCATTAGTCAAGGCCTTATCACCATCACCTAGCCCTAGTAGCGCTGGCGGAGCATATTTATTAGCCATTAAATGTCTCATCAGCAGCGCGATCATTACCTCAGGTCATTACTTGAGCTAGATAAGTCATTAACCACTGCTTTCATTAGAGTCTTTTTTTTAAACGGTGTAAGGTTAAGGCCTGGTCACCGCACACGAGCCAGCATGTGAGCGGTTGAAATTAAATCTGAGTTTTCTTTAGTTTAGAGTCGGAGATAGAAACTCTCACACACCAACTTGTGTGTATGGTTTTCATTCACAGTACGAATACTTGTGTGAGAAATGTTATTTGTTTGAGATAGACACAGAGGCAGAGGTATTTAGCTTCATAATTGACTGATTACACTGATTCATGTGGGAATGTGCTGTGTGTGCCCACTCGCAACACTGAGAGGATTTTTAAAAATGCTTCTACAGTTCAGGGAATTCAGTTTGAATACTTTATTCATGAAATATTGATAAGAGTTGATAAGAGAATGATTTTACTTGTTTGTTTCAAATAGACTCTGGAATTTAACTTTGTAAAAAACATTTTGCTTCCACATAAAGCTGCATTCAAGTCCCTGATTCTTTGATTCGAGATTGTTTTTTGTAATGCTAACAGCGTGGATCTAGGGATGTTGGTCTGTAGGTCAGTTGGTCAGAGGGTCTTTTTTTTAAGACATTCATGGTCCCCAGAGGATGAATCTTACTGGCTTCGGTCATCGCCAGACTTTTAAATGAGTGCGACCATGTCATTGACATTCGTGGTTTTGAGTCCAAGGCCTTAATAATGTTCGGACCTGATTGTTTTTCCAGGGAACTCATCCTTTGTTCTGAATGTTGTAACTTTAAGTGGATTTTTTTTTACACATTACTTATCTATAGTTTGATTTAGAAGCTTGAAGGATATTAGCTAATGATAAAGCTGCTGTAGCTAGAGTTAAATTTAGCTTGATTTAATTTTTACCCCCATTTTTTTAATCTTGTATATATTGATGTCATGAATCCAATTTCACTATAAATTCACTCTTTGATTACTTTTACTTTAACCTCTGTTGTATCTCGTTAACTTCCAGAATGACATTGGATCTCTGACATTAAAGAGAAGCCGTCGCCGTCTGCTTTTTTTGTTGTTTTTTTTTTTAGGGCTTGTTGCCTTTAAGTGTCTCAGTGATGGATGAGTGGCCATAGGATGACAGAGGGAGTGTTGTCATAGCCAAAACAATGATGGATTGTTGTGACAGGAAGTGCCTATTCCTGTCCCTTGGGCGCCATCTGCCATAAAAAGAAAGACTTTGATAAAAGTTTCCTCCCTATAGATACTGTCCCGGCAGGTGTCAGGGTCTAGTCAAGTATTGTGGATTTCAAACGTCTTCTTCTTTTTCTATCATGATGTGAGGGAGTAGTCCAAGTGAGAATGCACTCAATACATTTAGCTCCATGGTTTGTGTAAATTATGCGATTAAAGCCACATTTTTCTTAAAATGACCTTAAATATTTGATATGGATAACATTAAAAGTGTATTTTATTCTTGAGGCATACGTTTAATTTGTTAATTGTGTGACTAAACTCTCTCCTGTCACACTGCTTCTTAATAATCCCGTCAGGAGAGGATTGTATTTTTTTTCTTTTTTCAACAAGCAAGAGGCATTTCAAGCTAATGATGTCTTTACATGTTTCTGACATTAGTGTAATGAGAAAGCAGGCCGGCTGTGGCCAGCTGGGTGGGAGTCTGTGTACCCTGCAGTGATGAGAGATGAGAGAACAAGAGACAGAAGCTCTGTGTGGACTCTGCTGCATCGCAAATAGTCCACAGGGATCAGGGAATAAAACATTTGAGACGCGCGGAGAGAAAAACGGAATATTTGCATTTTATCATGAAGAGGGGATCAACTCTACGTCGAGCGACAGTCACTCAGCTGCTGTTTGGGTAGCGGTGCACGCAAAGCCGAAACGAGACGAGTCGGGGAGACGAGAGCGTGAAGGGGCGAGGACGTGATTAGATCAGTCGACGAAGGCATGAGCCATTTTTGTGGTGTAATCTGCTTAAATGGAGGAAAGCACTTAAGTCCAAGAGGAGACGCCAGTCCTCGAGGGACACGACTGCAGCAGTTTGTGAAAACAGAAAAAAAAAAAATTCCGACCTCCACCAAGTGTAGTGTTCTCACCTTTGCTAATCCAATTTGGTTTAATGTCAGAGCGAATAACCGAACAGCGATCACCTGAATATGCAGCTCCCCTTGGCTTTATAGTGAAATTCAGCCCACAGTTTGAATGTTTTGGTTCAATCTCATACAATTTTCGGGTTTAAACCAAGAAATTGACTCCTTCACATTGCCAGTAGACAAATATGTCTTTCTCTGTTGGACATCACAAACGTGCAGGACAACAGTAGAAAGCACCATGAAGGCCAGCGACAACACTAAAGTTACTCTTCCTGTCAAGATTTGTGACAAGGCTAGGCTACAGACGCTGCGCAGGGTGACCACATACAGTATATCCACGAGTCAAAATATACCACACATCTAAATAATAATACCATTGCCAAGTTGTAAACGATGATACAGTTCAGAGAAAGTTAATGTCAAGACTATGAGAGTTTTTGCCTCAAATTTCAGCACAAGCAAGTAAAGAATCCTAAAATATAAAGCTGCATCGCCCATATTCTGCTCAGGGGAACAAAGTTAATATTCAGATAACCTTGAAACAACACTCAGTCTTATCTATTGCTCTAATTCCTGTTTTAATATCTCTTTTAAGACTCAGCATACTGTGTTTAATGGGTTTTTCCTGTCTCAGCTTTTAACCCCGGTGAACAAAGTGTAGAACTCCAGCCAGAGGTCATCTGTATTAAGAGTCTTACATTTCCTCTTCATCTCTTTGTCTGTTTTTATGACTTTGAAGCCTCTTCGTCACCTCATCTGAGTGATCGAAGCTCTTCTTTGTGTTTCTCTGCAGGTTCTCTCCGTCCCTCACCGAAGACTGGTGTGCTGTAGTCGACTTTTTGAGGTGACAGATGTCAACAAGGCCCAAAAACAGGCGGCGCACCAGAGAGAAGTCTTCCTGTTCAATGATCTCATTGTGGTAAGTGTGCAGAAAAACGAGAAAGATTCAGTCTAATGTAGTTTATTTTAAACCAACTCCCGAAATGGCCCTTTCTGCATCACACAGTCGAGGCTTTAAAGCTGCTTATTTTGTTGTGACAGCTACAATGAACCATCACCTACTTCTGCTGTGAGCTCCCTCTCTTCTTTTATGTTGTTTCATAACTTAGGACTCTCTGGCCGTTGCTTTTAATAATAGATAATAGCAAATGCAGTGTTGCAGTAGCAAAGATCTGTCCCCTGCAGAGCTGCTTTAAGGGCCAGTGATAAAGTTGTGCTTCACCGGGGCCACGGCTCACATAAGTTGTTCATTTTGGTCCAAAGTCGTGTAGATTGGAGAATTATCAAAGGGATAATGTTGGCAATAATTAATGCGCTCATTAGGAGCCACATAGGGGTCATCTATCCAAAGTGTTTAACTGCTCTCATAATTATGTCAAATGTTGATCTCGTTCCAACAAAACACAGTAAAAGAAGAAGCAGCAGGGCGATTCATCTTCCCTTTCCTGCTGGAGCATAAAAGTAATTGGTAGCTGCAGGAAAAGGAGGTTAAAAAGGCCGATTTTGAAGAAAGAGGCGAAAGAAGTCTTCGTCCAACATCACAGTTGAATTGTGTTCATTTGGCACTTAAAGTGAGCGCTTTGATACATTCCCGCAAGACGTTTCAACCTGACAGATTTGAAAGCGGGGCAGAAATTGTTTTGGAAAGATTTTAGTGCGAAATTAACCTAATGGGGACTTTTCTCTTTGAATTTGGGCCCCCGTTCTAGCAGCCTGAACATGTCAAGAAGTGTTTAAAGTGCCAATGTGATGTATTGTTTTAATATGCCCCGCCTGGTAAATTATGGCTCGAAGTAGAGCCGCGAAAACAGATTCTCCTCGTCTTCTCTCCATCTGGAAGGTCATTCAATGAAAAAGCATAACATCTCTAATACATCCTGATAAAAGCACGCCAAGGTGTTATTTTTCATATGAATTAGAGCACCGGCGCACAAACTGGAACCCTTTGAAGGATGTAGTGTTTGTTAATATTGACTCCATCTGCCCTTTAAATGCATTTTAGATTATCAAATAGTTTATTCCTTCTGAGCTTTCTCTGAGATTTCTTTGTGATATGGAAATCTCAAGTTACAAATCAAAAAGATTTCAGACGTGATAAGAACACCGAACACTTTAATGGGCTTTCCTTTTATTGAAAAATGTTACTATGACTCTGAATTCTCATCGTTTTCTCGTTGTGTGTAGATCTTGAAGCTTTGTCCAAAGAAGAAGAGTTCTGCAGCCTACACTTTCTGCAAAGCCATGGGCCTACTGGGGATGCAGTTTCACCTGTTTGAAAATGAATGTAAGTGACAGAAAACAGGAATTAACCCCCAAGTTGTAGGAGTCATGGCTCTTTGAAAAAATGGGGAAAGATCGGAAAAATATGTACATGGGAGAAGTTATCCTTTCAAACACGTGTTTAACATTGTGAAAGGGTGTATCTGAACCCAAGCCAGGTTTTCCTAAGCTTTTTTTTTGTTGCCTAAACCCAACCAAGTATTTTAGTTCCCATAACTGACCAGGTATTTTAGTTCCCAAAATTTACCAAGTATTTTAGTTCCCTAAACACAACCAAGTATTTTAGTCCCAAACTAAGCAAGTCTTTTAGATCCCTCAACCTGACCAAGTATGTTAGTTCCCAAACCTAACCAAGTATTTTAGTTCCCTAAACATAACCAAGTATTTTTGTTGCCTAAACCTAACCAAGTATTTTAGTTCCCTAAACATAACCAAGTATTTTAGTTCCATAAACCTAACCAAGTATGTTAGTTCCCTAAACACAACCAAGTATTTTAGTTCCCTAAACATAACCAAGTATTTTAGTTCCATAAACCTAACCAAGTATATTAGTTCCCTAAACACAACCAAGTATTTTAGTTCCCTAAACCCAAACAAGTATTTTAGTTCCATTAACCTAACCAAGTATTTTAGTTCCCTAAACATAACCAAGTAGTTTTATTGTAGGAGTTCTGGCTATATTTGAAAAACATTTCATATTAAACTCTTTTTATTGCTATCAGTTGTTTTGGTTTTTATATTCGTGTTGCCAGAAATTCATCATCCTGGACTCGTTTGGTCCCATAAATGCATCGTAGTTTCACATTAATTCCGCCTTTGCACTTTTTTAAAAAAAGTAATTGTACCAAACTCCTCAACCCACATTGCAGGAAAAAATCATCTCATAAAAATATCTGCAAAAGGAAAAGAAAAAAATGCCATTTTCAAAAAGTTTGTTCAATTTCTCCCTTTATACTTTTTGTCTCGACAACTCAATGTCCTCTGCTCTCCCCAGACTATCCTCACGGCATCACCATCCTCTCACCTTTCGGCTCAGACAAGAAGCAGGTCCTTAACTTCTGTGCCCAAAGTGCTGAGGAGCTGCTCAAGTTTCTAGAAGACCTGAAGGAATCGATTGCAGAGGTGTCGGAGATGGAGCAGATACGCATCGAATGTGAGTGTCAGTCCGTCTGTAGTTTTTCCCCTGATAATACAGTGAAAGACTTCACTGCATTCCTGATGTTCATATCACACAGTTTGTGCCTTTACTCGCCCATGTCATCTAGGACCTTCCGTACTGTGACTACATTTACATGCACAATATTATAGTAATGCAACTTAATTATTTCTCCTCAAGCCTGTGTATAACTGTACATTCATTTAATCTTATCAGAATATGTTATTTAACTTCTTCACATTGTCTCAATGTGACTTAAAACTTACGTGTGTGATAAGATTAGATGGAAAAGTCACTGTTTCAGGTTTGAATGTGTTGTAGCGAACAGGTTGTAAGGCTGCAGCCTCCAGTAGATCACATTTCTGGTCGGAAGGAGCAGCACACCTACCTACTTATTAACATTTACAAAGGACGTGGATGTCAGTGGATTTTTGGATACGCACAAATCTCACCATGCTGACCTTTTTAAAAGGATTGAATGAAGCAGTCCATACTCCAGCTAACAAACTCCCTCAGCTGTGTTTGTTATGGACTGTGCATGTAAACATAAATATTGGTGAATATTAATTTCCATTGGCAATGTAATCAGCTAGGTAGAATTTAGGGCAAAAAATGAAATATTTTGTGCATGTGTACATCATCAATGTTATCCTTGTTAAAGCAGAGATTTTTATAATGAACAACAAACAAAGTGTAGACCAGAGGCTACCAAATAATGAGGGAGGATCATGGGTATATCTCATAAGGAGGTCAAATAATTGTGAGTATTTGTTGGAACTGCTTTAAGGATATGGATTTACTAAATTATGATGTCTGCGTTCTCTACTTGACGCAGGTCTCTATATACTCGTTCTCGTCCATCACGTTTGTGTGTATTTCCTCCTGTGGCAATGCACCCAGCAACAAAAGAAGGGTCGACATCCCATTACATTGTGGACTAAATCGATAATCTCACATCTTGGGAAGTGGGAGGCTACAGTGGATTCTTAGATCCTCCGTGTGGGAATCAATAGGTCCGCAGATAGTACACACGAGTCAGAAGCCATCCACTCCCTTTTGTGTTATTTGCCAACTCGTAGTCAGCATCCCATTTGTGTCGGTGCAGAATGACTTTTGCATCTTGTTTCCTTTTGGTGCACTGCAGCTCAAACAGACTGCAGGAGGGCAGCGAATTGGAGGTGAAAAGAGGCCAGTGTTCCTAAAAGCAGCCAGGCATCTGCGTTGTTCTGGCCCGTGTGCATGTGAAAGTCTCCAGACAATAACACATGCACATACTTAGACACACATGGAAAAACCGGAGTATCCAGAGCCTGGCTCCTGCCAGTGGGCATCAAAGAGAGGCTCCCTGCTGGGATTTGACGCAACCGCATTACCCTTCACAGAGAGGGAGGGCCAGCAGCCCGCGGAGAGCAGGCAACAACATATGGAGACAGGCAGAGGTTGACAGAAGGAAGTTATTTCTCTCTCTAAAGTGGAGCTGGAGACAGCTACAGCCCACAAAAACACACGTAAACCAACACACACGTACAAATAAGAAAAACGTGCAAAAGCACAAACAGCACTCGCTTTTTCTCAAGACTTTATATAGAAACAAAACTTGGAGGAAGAATGATTGCTGGCACTCGCAAAGACAAACACATCTTCTGTCTCTCCTTTAAGTGCTTTGTATTGTTGGCACATTAGTAAACATGCCTGCAGCTGACTCACTTGTGTTTGGGCTTTCCCTCTTTGAGATAGGAAGGAGAAATTTCTTCTTATCTGGAGGTGCATTTTTATTTTCTTGCATCTGGATGTTCACAATGAGGAAAATTCATAACAGAGTTTCTCATTTAAATTCCACCCTACACTATAAAAAACTATATAATTAATGTTGCTCCAGGACCATCATTGAAACTGACCAATCACTTTTTTGTAATGTCATTGTTATGCCACTCGGAAAAAGACCGAAAAAACATGTTGTCCTAAACCCAACCAAGTATTTTTGTTCCCTTAAACTAAGTATTTGTGTTGCCTCATCCTAACCAAGTATTTTAGTTCCCTAAACCCAGCTAAATATTTTAGTTACCTAAACCCAACCAAGTATTTTAGTCCCCTTAAACTAACCAAGTGTTTTTGTTGCCTCATCCTAACCAAGTATTTTAGTTCCCTAAACCCAGCTAAATATTTTAGTTACCTAAACCCAACCAAGTATTTTAGTCCCCTTAAACTAACCAAGTGTTTTTGTTTCCTAAACCTAACCAGGTATTTTAGTTCCCTAAACCTAACTAGATATTATAGTTACCTAAACCAAACCAAGTATTTTAGTTCCCTCAAACTAACCAAGTATTTTAGTTCCTTAAGCCTAACTAAATATTATAGTTACCTAAACCAAACCAAGTAGTTTGTTGCCTCAACCTAACTAGATATGTTTGTTCCCTTAAATTAACCATGTATTTAAGTTCCCTAGACCTTACCAAGTATTTTGTCCCCTAAACCTAAACATGTATTATTGTTCCCTTAAACTAACCAAGTATTGATGTCACCTCAACCTAACCAAGTATTTTAGTTCCCTAAACTTAACCAAGTAGTTTGTTGCCTCAACCTTACTAGATATGTTTGTTCCCTTAAACTAACCATGTATTTTTGTTGCCTAAACCTAAGTTAATATTGTGGTTCCCTAAATCTAACCAATTGTTTTATTTACTTCATTTAAACCCAAGCATATATTCATTTATTATTCATTTATCATAACTTTATTCTTCATATATGTTGAATTGAATGCCTCGCTGTTGAGAAGTTTCACATTTCAGCATGTTTAACCTAACCTGCTGTTCACGGACTAAAAGTCTCTTTAGGTTATGCTGGAAATAATAGTAAGTGTGTCAGTTGTACATTTTCATCTTTTGTTCCTATAATTAGTGCCAACATACAGTGTACTTTCCACAAAACTTCTAGCTACAGTACATTATTGGGAAATTGTTAGCAAAATACAGACTGGTTAAATAAAGTGGCGCTGCTCTTTATTTATAGATGAATCTGACCCATTTTCCAGGAGACAAACTACAAAAAGGATATTTTCTGTTCATTTTGCCAGATTTTTTGTCACACTCGCACCAAAACAAATCGGAGGACATTGTGTATCGCACCTTTGAGGTCTCACCTGGTGGTTTTTCCCGGTTCAAAATTAGAATGCAGCGCAGTGTAGGCGACAAAACAACATTTAGTCATCATGATTGGAAATGACATGCAATTACCATCAAGTGTGAAGTTTAATTAGAGAGATGGAGAGTCGCGTTTCCAGCTTAGAGAAGCGAGTGGGAGGGGAAGGCGACAGCAGCGTGTGTGCGTATGTTATATTTTCTAAAATAAAGTGGAAATAACCCACCTACCTCTACCTGCTTCTACCTGTTTTTCTCTCTGCCGTGATGATTACGATGATGATCATTTCTGTCCTCTGTTCTCTGCAGGGGAGCTGGAGAAGCAGCAGGGAGCCAAGACTCACTCGGTAAAGAACAACGGCACACAGCTAGAGCTGCGCGGCAAACAGGGCTCCCCATCAGGTGTGTGTGTGTGTGTGTAGAGTGTGTGTGTGCTGTTACTTTTTAATTTTAAAGCCCACTGCGGAGACCTTTTCCTCCGCTGCTTTAATTTACCTGCTGTCGAGATAAACTTGAACCACTGCTGGTTTCTGAATTGATCAATTGGAAAAATAAGGAAAATGTTATGCTATAAAAAGAAGGTGCAACCTGTAGTATGAAATACATTTTGATTACTAAGGATTTGTAAATAATTAAATGATAACAGCAGCAATTTACAATCTGACTTCTTAGTAATTTTTGAAACAAGGGTAATCTACTATCGCACAAAAGCAGGCTTCTCATTTCTAGCCAGTGACTGTAACAAACAGATTTATCAACTTTAAGTCAACGTTAACTCCAGGAAATGGTTTAAAACTGTCCCACAGCTTGTGTGAGACCAAATAAACACATTCTTCTCTGAGATTTTGGTCTTGAATGGTCAAGTGCCACAAAAATTGGCTGCCCCTTGTAAACCCTTGTTAATAGTGTGTTAAGTTGACCTTTTTCTACAAAGAATCCAAGTTTCTGTGAAGTGGCAGGAGATATTTTGGGCTTCCACCTGGTTCCAAAAGTCCCATTTATTTCTCCCATTACGGATTCTTCTTTGTTGTTATGAGACTGCTGCTGTGATTTGCACCTCTGACTGGATTTTTATCTTATCCATGGCAACAGCAGCTGAGGCTCGTGGGTATTGTAGTATTTCGATTGGTCTCCCTTGAAAAAACAGGATTTCTCTGAAACAAAAGTGAAATAACTGAAACTGGGGCTTTTGCAACTCTCTCAATTATCACTTTCATGCACTTTATCTTTAAATAAGTGGGGTGATAAAAGAGTTTTATTTTAAAGTTTTATTTCCTGCTCCTTAAAAAATTTAAAGATGCAATTAAAAGCTCACATACTGTTTAACACCGACGTTTTGCGGCCACCTTTGTCCCTCTTCCCTCCATGTTTTCCTCTGTCCAGGAAACCAGGAGATAGATGACAGAAGTGGACACAATGCAGTAGAGGTAAGTGCTTAGTGTTAGGGCCATGTCCCAAACAACAGGTAAGTCAGTCAGTACAGTGTTTCATTATCAAGGTATCTCAGGATGTAGATAGATGAGATGAAAACTCAGGACTAGTCGTATCTTTTAGGGCTACAGGCGTCAAGCGGGAGTGGGTGAAGAGTGGATGAGAGAACGAGTGCTGCGGGGTAGAGCGCTGCGGGCATGTGAGGTAACCCAACCAAACAAAATATTAGATAAAAGGACATCTTTGCCATTCGGGGAAATTAAGAACATCATAATTCTTGGTTGTAGTCACAGAAAATGCATCAGACTCAGAGGCTTGGATATCATCTGCAAGCCTAAAAAGAAATAGGTTGTAATTAGTTTCACAAGCTCGGGCAAAAAATTACAACTCCTTTAGGGCCTTTAAAGGAAACACGAGGAAGCAGCCGTTGCTAAAAGTAGCGGAGGACAAGTGTGGAATGCAAATACGGCGCGTGTGTGCGTGTACTCACATGCAGCACTGAGACCTGAGACCTTAATTAACACAGTAACATGCAGGCGGATAAATTTAACGCTCATTTGACCCGGAGTCGCCGCCTCCTCGCCCCTCCCCGAGACCTCAGGGGGAAACTTCTCGTGCGAACATTTCGTGTGAGTGAGAGAGCAAGCTGAACTACAGTACCCATGGGGCTTTGCAATTACAATCCTAGAGGCGGCGGATGACCTTTCCTAGTCCTTTCTGTGGCGCTGGAGATGAGAAGGCAAACACACGGGGTCAACTTGACGCGTAGTGGCTGTTTAAGTCCGCACAGCTCGCTGGTGCGCTAAGCTGCGCTGTAAATCTTCACATACATTCACTGCAGCACAAAAATACAATGTTTTTGTTTGCATAAGCATCCATCTCGCCTAATCGCCTTTGGGTTCTGATAATAGGGAGTTATGATCAGGTCAGTCTTCATGGTTGTCTGAGCTACCTTCACCAGCCGTCTTCCTCTCCGCCTGCAGTAAATGTCAGTGGCTGGTGGGGAGCCGTTAGCTGTCGAAACACATTTATCTCAGAAACCAGGGAGGGTCAGGCTGAGAATCCTGCTCATACTAGAGGCTTGAATAGAGAGATGACAGAAGCCCACAGCAGGCGTTTAATCAGAATTTGATAAAGGAAGGTGTCGAGATTTTGCTTCTCTTCCTCGGAGAAATATGCTCGTCTGCGCTCGAGTTTCAAAGTGGCTAAAAAGACAGCCGAGGGTGTAATTTACAGCTCACACGGCGGAGCGTATTTGTGAACACAAGTGTGGGCTGTTTGTCTGACATGACAAGCAAACGCTAAAACCAACAGACACAAAGAAAAGCCGTCCTTGCAGAACACAGAGGTAAACAGAGGCGGCTGTAAGTGTTCGCCCTTTAAAGCTCTGCCAGCTTCTCCTCAGGTGCAGCCAATCCAGCTAACGAGCCGCCCACTCCGTCCACTTCCACCGCTTCACAGGCCGAGACACGCAGCCAGAGAGGGAGGCCTCGCAGCGGAGAGCAGGGTAGCATCAGCTGGCTACTGCCAAATCTAATTCTGTAAACGTAATGGCGACGATGCGCTTGAATAAAAGATATCAGATTTAAACACTGTGGTGGAAAAAGAAGAGTGATTTTGAGATGCTTGCAGAAGAGTGCTGTGATGTAGGTAAGCATACTTGTCATGTATGTTCTCTACCAGCTAAAATCAACATAAAGCATAGGCAGATGCAAATATACATGAAATGCCGCCGTTCTAATCCTTCTTCCACTTTCAAATATACTGCAGTTACTGCAAATCAAATGTCTTAGTAGCACTGCATTTTTTTGTAAATAACCAGCTTAATTGAACCAAACAATGTTAACTGCGTATAAAGCGTGACAGACTTTCACTTCAGACACGTGTACACTTTTTTTAAAGTACCATCACTGAAACTTTCAAAATAAAAGCACCAAAACAACCATGAACGATAAAACATTAAAAAAAAACCCAATGGATTACTCAGGCCATCCTACCACAAAAGTCCTGTTTGTTGTTGTATAGACATGCATACCCTAGTTTTATTATTAAATATAGTAAAAATTAGTAAAAATATGTATAAAACATAGTTTAGTTTGTTTGTTTAAACATGAACATATACATATTATATATTACCTTTGTTTAAGGCACACACAAATCAAAATGTAAAAATGATTAAAACATTTATTACCGAAAGTTACTTGCTCGATCAAGTTCTTGGCCTAATACAGTACAATCCAATACAATATAGTGTGCTATACTATACAGTAGTTACTCATTTTGTGTACTCACAGTGGTGCATACATTTCAGAATTTGGACTTTCAAATAATTACACTTTATAATAAGGGAGTGATTTCTGTGAGTATTAATAGTCCTAAATAATCATCAATAATCAGAAACAGGTTTTTTGCCAAGTACATTTACACATAAAAGGACTTTGCTTTGTTATATTGTTGCAGTAACGGTAAACACAGTACGAGAAAATATAAAAAGAGAAGAGTACTGCAATCCAAGAAGTATTAAAAAATAGAAAATATACAATAACAAGAAAAAAATCTAAAAAACTATAGAAAAAAAGTGGAGGAAAAAAAGTGTATTAATACATATGTATTTCAGAAATGTAAGTATTCAGAAAAGAGTTTTATTCTTCTGAATTTTAGCAACCAAACAACCCAATCCTCCGTTACCCGATGTAACAGTGGAGGTCATTTTATCACCATCACTGAATGTATTGTGATCGTTGTGGAACAAACGTGTTCTTCCTGCTCAGAAATCAAACTTTTGAAAGGCACCAAAAAGTCCTTCATTCTTTATCTCCAGCGCTTCAGAGCTCATTGATACTCTTCCCTTACGTATATGTGCTAAGTCTTCAAGGAGAAACAGTGGCTGGCAGATAGAATAGGAGCAAATGTTAATGGAGTTCTTTCACATCGGCTCCTGTAACAGAAAGCTGCTGTAAGCTCTCTCTTACCTCAGATACTTCACATTAAAGGTCCATTATGCTGCAGGTGAATTACTGTTGACCTTGTTCACGCTGTCGCCATTTTTGGTCGGGAACTCTATTCTGATTGGCACACTTACAGCCGATAAAAACGCTTCCACTAAGAACTTTCTCTTGTATAGAAGATAAAAAAAGTTAGCGACCGGAAAGGAAAAAGCTTTTACATTCCTGACTCTCTGGGCTCTAATGTGTGTTTAGGGGCATTAAAATGACAAGACGATTACTCAGCATCATTAATAAGACTTATTTGCTGGATTAGCTGCTGTTGGCTCGACTATTGTTTAAAATCATGACGAAAAAAATGACGTAGGGGAGAAATGATAGAAATTAGAGTACAGAAATGGAGTGTTGGCAGGTCATAATCCTCAACTAACACTGAGAGGTTTTCAAGGAACTTGTAACTGGTTATCAAAGTCTCAATTTAATATGACCACAAGACCATTGGCAAGAAGATTGCTTATTTCTATATAATTATTATAGTTACTCTTAATGCCTGTTGCTGGGTTGAATTCCGACTTATCTGGGACACATAACTCAAACAAACAAACATTTTTTGTGGTGTTGTGGATAAAGTGAGGAGGGAAAGAAGCTGCTCTGTCGTCTCGTGGCACGGCACAACAACAAAGTTAACTTTTGTCACTTTTAAACCAAAGCTAGCGCAGAAATGTGGGTTTATTCAACGCAGGTAAGCCTGCTCAAAAAAATTAAGATTAGAATAAATAAAAATTTCAATTAGACACATCATTTTTTTAGCCATTAAAGCCATTAGCTTGTGAGAAAAATGATAATAGCGTGCCTGACATGTGCTGTGGTTGCATATCCCTCACACACATAACATGCAAAACAGATTGCGCCCATGCCATAACTCTTTGATGATACGACTTATATATTTTTTTTAGCGTACAGTTTGCGTTCTGGTGACTTGCAAACGTGACATGTTTCCTAAAGTAAGGGAAAGAGTTCAAGGAAAGCTGTGATGAAGGAGCAGAGGTAGCAGAGGGAGGTAACTGCGAGGGAAGGAAGGCGACTGCCGAGAATAGAGAGTTGATATAAATGTGACATGTGGAGGTTTGCATTCTGATGAGTGTTGCCTGTGGACGTCTGTGGTTGTCAGTCTGCTCACCTCCTCTCCTCCTCTTCTTCCACCTCTCCCTCTTCTTCGTATGACCTCCGTCTATGTTCTGGTTTACCCCCCACCCCCCTAAAAAATCTTCCTCGTGTCCGCTGTCCCCATAGCGCCACACAGTGGTTTGGAAGGGAGACACAGGGGCCCTCAGTGTCGCCTTTGGAACCACCGGGCCCCTTTCTGTTAGCGTCGCACCAAAATTTCTGATCCCACATTCCCCCACCACTGTCCTCACACCGGTGTTCCCAGCATCCGATCTACACTGACCCCTGTAGGGGTGGAGGGAGGGGAGCGTGCAGTAGTCACGATGATCTTACACCTCCACCGAAACCCAACACCTAAGCCCCCACGCATGCCCTGTGTGTGTGTGTGCTGTGCATTCACCACCCCCACCCCCTAAAAAATAAAAAAAAACAAAAAGAGGGCTTGACGGATTGTAGAGGAGGACCAGTTTTATAACATTTGATGCTGTTCTCTTGGCTGTTTTCTAAACTAGGTGTCAATTCACAACAGGCTTCAGACGTACCAGCTCAGCAGCAGCACGGCTCGGAGTCCCGAGAGCGTGGCCCTTCTTAACCACCGGGGGGAGCTGCTTTTCCAGCAGGGCCCCCAGGGGCTAACCCAGGGGCCGGCGCCTCCACCTCAGCACCCTCAGCTGCAGTCAGCGGCAAGCACCCCAGCCCACCACCTCCACCTCCAGCAGCACCACCAGCCCGCCGTCAGCATGGCTGATCTGCGGCCCGAGACACTCATCCAGTGTCAGCAGATCGTCAAGGTCATCATGCTGGACAACAGCGGCCACGGACGCATGGAGGCCTTCCTCAGCCAGACGCCCACACACCACCACTACCAGCACCACCACCACCACCACAGCCACCACCAGCTCAGTCAGTCGGCCATGTCCACCCCGGTCCGCTCGCCGGACGGATCCCATGGCAACGACGGCCACCAGCCCCCGCTGCCTCCTCCACCTCCGCCTTACAACCACCCGCACCAGTATATACCGCCGGACCCCCGCCTCAGTCTACACCGGACCCCAAGTGGCTCTCGGAGCATGGTGTAAATAAATTAGTATTCCTTCCCTGAAACACACACTTTCACACACACACACACACACACACACACACACACACTCCCACACTCCCACACTATTTAAAAGTACATACTGTACATATATACATACAGAAAGAGCTATAATGAAAAAAATGAAATCTCACTTATATGCATATATTTAAGGAAAAAAAAGAAACAAAAAGAAAATCAAGGTTTTAAAAGAGATACGGAGGAATGAAGTGCATATATAAAGTTTTACTTGATTCCACATGTATTTTGAAATATTATGTAGTTTTAACAAATTTCTATAACTTTTTGTCAGTTTTAACTCTTGCTAGAGAAAACACAGATATTCCGTTTCTGGATGGATCCAGATCGTAGTTCCAGTATTCACCACGGCAACAACAACAACAACAACAACAACAACAGAAATACGTGAATCCCTCAAACTATTTTTTTGTTTGGATCGTGATGGATGAACAAGGACCTTCTGCTTCTGTTCTGCTTCTCTCATCCCAGACCTCATGCCTACTGTGCTGTATGTGCGCGTGCGTGCACAGTTGACACTTAACTGAAGAAAAAAAAAAAAAAACAACGTGTGCCAAAATACATACGCTTCCACTAAACACTGACTCCTTTGCACTTGACTTAAACGCTAGGGCTAGAAGAAAAGAAAGAAAAAAAAACAAAAACTCCTTCCTTTGCTTTGAGAAAATAGTCCTTTCACGCTTCTCCCTCAAGGAGCACAAAAAAAATGAATCGCAAAACTGATATTTCATAAAAAAAAGACTAAAAAAAACTATCTCCCCGTTTGCGCTCTTGCTGATTTATTTATGTGATGGAGAGCCTTCTCTCTCCGTCTCTGCTCCCCTGGATTAAAAAAAAACAAAAAAAAAAACAAAAAAAAAACACCCCGACATCCTCCGATAAGCTGTGTTTGTCATCCGCTCCTCTGTTGTGCTGTGGCTCTCTATCATCTAAAAACACTCTCACTCAGTCGTCGCTCTCCATAGATCATTCTACGGCGGAGGATGACAGGAAACAAAGGCGACCAATCACGTGGATTGCTCGCCAAACCAAAAAGTCAGCCCAGGATGGTCGCGTTGATTGTTGTTTGTCTTCATATGTAACATCAAGTTCAACAAGTTCTCCGCCACATTTATCTGCTGAAGTTTTTCTCATTTTTCAGAGTTAATTGAGCTGCTGAAACTGGACTATTAGATCTCACATGTGATATATGTGCAACACTGTCATCTGTTGTGTATGATCTTCGCTTTTTCAGGATATTTCCGTGAAGATGCTTCTGCTACAAAAGTCAAGATCTGTGTTTATTTTCATTTGCGTAAAATATTCCACCTCTGTGTGTGTGCGTGTTTCCACCCTCGACACATCCAGACGCCGTCTCTTCATGTCGGTACAACTCCCAGGTTCGGTTTCAGCTCCCTGTGACTGTTTTTCTCCTCCCTTCCTAACCTTTCGGTCTGACATTTTCAAAAAAAATAGGCAAAAAAACTACACACAGCTTACATTGCAAATGCTGGCATTAATGGTTTTTGTTTGTGCTGTTGGCTGCTTTAAATAAGAACGGGACAAAAAGAATGCATTATCTGATCTGCTTCTCTGTCACCCCAGCCTAGATTGTAAATACCACATTCGAGCAGTGTCGGAAAGGACAAGCAAGCTACCTTTAGCCCTCCTTCAAAATGCTATTGCCCTGTCACGCGTCCTTCACTCTGAAATAGGTCAGCCCCGGCCCGAATGCGTCCATCTTTAAAACATAAGCCCCACCAGGTAGTGTGGAATGGATGTTCGGTTAACTCTGCTCCCATCTGACCCCCATCTGTCTGATTTGTTGATTTATAATCACAGAGCCACCGCGGGGAGGTCTCTATCTCATCTTTCTGTCCTTTTCCACTCACGACTTCACCCAGCGGAAAGACAGAGGTTACAGAAAAAAAACAGGCTGTTGTTTTGGCAGAGATGATGAGAGTGCGTGTGTGTGTGCGTGCGTGTTTGTGTGTGTGTGTGACCAGCTCACAGTAGCATCCTGACTTTCCCCCGAACAAATCCGACCTCTCTTTTTTTTGTCATTACTTCATAAGACAATGAGAAGAATCAGCGCTTTCAAGATGAATGAGTTACTTTAAAGCTGCACTATGTTGTTTTGGGGAAGAAGTTTTAAGATCGTCAATGACTGTTTGTTTTTTTATGCGTAAACAAACTAAATAAACAAACTCTCTTCGTTTTCATGACTGAATAAACAAACTGACCCACTGTTGTTTATATTTGGCGGACCCTGCCACCTTTCTAGCTTCAAACATTGTTCTTATTTTTCTCTGAGAACAACTTGTTTATTAGTTTGTATTATGACCTCATTAATATCGTTTCTTCTCCAAAACTACATCTCGCCCCTTTAAAAAATGGTTATAACAGACTTCTGCTCTCTGCATTGCTGGATGATGATTGTACGACTGCTCATGTATTTGTTTTTAAACCAGCGCTCAGATATTATGTAGTTCTCTTCCCGTGCATGGCATCAGTTTGGAGGCCGATCGAACTCTTGATTCCCAAAAGTCTTGAATTAGTTTGTGCATGACTGAATAAGCTGCGAGCGCACTAGTGGGAGATGAAGAAGACAGATTTTTTTTTTTTTTTTTTGTTATGCTATGAAAGAGTTTGTAATGGAACGGAAAAAAATGAAACATTTATGACAGCAAACAGCCCTTCAAACAGTAAAGTGAGGCCTCTACTTTGCCAAACAGTGGCCATCTTTGTCCTCCCGTGTCTTTCACTACCCTTTGTTTATGGTTGCGCAGATTTTCCTACTTTGGGTGATAGACATGCTGTGTGTGTGCAATAAATGTGAATATGAGGCGCACTTGAAATCACAAGTTTATGTCTGAAAGAAAGCAAATGTAGCATTTTTGAGAGTGCAGCATATGATATGGAAGTAGTGGCTAACTTTCTTGAAGAAACCGAAAAAAAAAGGGCTCTGCCATACCAGTGCACTGCTTCATGAATGACATGTGGATCTTTTGTCTGGCTCTTCAACACTGTGTTTGCTCATACTAGTTAAAAAAAATTACAAAAAGTGGACATATTTAGGGAAAGACAGGCGGGAAACTGAGTGTAACATGAACCGTCATCTCCCTCAGTTGGCTTTGAACCCCTCTCTACCAGTCTTTGCAGTATATCAACATGCTATTAAAGATGATTTAAGTCTATTCACCACAATGAGTTGCTTTGGTTCTTTGGATTCAATGACTTCATTTTTTTAAACTTCTGAGCCACAGTATTGTTCATTTTTTAAATATCACGTTGCAGAACGCTGCATTTTACCGTTCATCACACCACGAAGCTAACATTTTAATTTTACATTACAAGACAATGGCTTGTAGGTGCTTAATAAGTTTATAATAGGATTTCAAACATATTTATTGAGTTTTACCCACATATTATATCATTGTTAAACCTTTAAAGCTTTTTTAAGACTGATAAATAATTAGACATTTACCAGCAGTTGACTAGACACATATATCTCGTTAAGATATAGAGATATAAAGATATAATATGTAGGAATTCTGCATTAAAATGTGTTAAAACGATCAGGCCATTGTCACATATTTTGAGTTGTGTACTTGACATTATCCCAAATGTTTCCAACCAAGTTTGAACCCAGAGAAATTCCCAAGTTTACTCAAGTTAACAAGTTGTTCGGTTGGCCGTCACTACTTCCAGGATAGAGAAGTTGGGGAACAAGACGAAAAGACAAAACTTACCTGCCCCAAACAGATTACTGTACTGTACATTAGCCGTAAGCTAATGTTAGCAAGCAACGACATACACCAAGGGTGTGCATTTAAGTCAACTCTCAGTGAATTACAGTAAGCACTCACCAGAGCATTTTGTTTTGTTTTGATAGAGAGCCCCCTAGTGGCAGATGTTACATATTGTACATTAAAATGAAAATAAGCCTTATTATCTATTAGCTCACGCTTATTACAAGGATAATATAAAGTGTTACTATCTGTGAGCTGTCACAGTCTGTCAGTTCATTTTGTTTTTTCCATCCCGCAGCTTTAAGGTTTTAGTAAATCTCTGCTCTCACCAGTATGTTTCCAGCAGCTGCTGTTTTCAGTTAATAGGCTCTAGAAACAAACTGTGCATCACCCAGCACGCCCGGCAACAAACAGTAGACAGACAATGTCGGCAATTAGCTGGTGATTGTGATGGAACAGCGAGCACCTAAAGAGACACATATTTCCCACTGAAGCTGGAGGAGAGAAAACCAGAGATAAAAGGTAAGTGACTATTGGGGTTTCATTTATCAGGTCACCAGACACATGACTTCAAAATATAATGTCAGTGGTTTGTGTACAGCTTGTTTCTGCTGCCCCCTGATGGCCAAAAAAAATGTCAGCGCAGGTTTACAAGATCATTCTTCTCTCAAACTTGGCCTTTACTGCAGCAGCGTTTCCCCCCGGTGATAGATGATTGTATTCAGTATTTCATCACTTACCTCAAAGAAGAACAGGGCAACCTTTTCACAGTGCTGCAGCTAATGCATTATATTACATCACTTTGCCACCAGCTCACTTGTGTAATGGACCCATTTTCAGTAATTACAAAACATTTTCTGTTAGTCAAAATGTGTCACATATATCAAACTCTCATTTAACACTTTTGGAGAGTAACAAGCAGGTTTGAACAGTATGCATGTGATTGGTGTTGCAGATCAGATTACAAAAAAGTAACTATAATCAGTCCAGATTACTTTTGAACACAACTAAATAAAATGTTTGAGTAAGTCCCTAAAATGCGGCAATTTACCCAACCCTGGTAATTAATAAGAAGCTATGAAAAACCAAAACTACCCAAAAGTTATACATTATTAAAATTAGAGATATCGTTTTAAAATATTACTTTCATAAAAGTGAAATTCACCCATACAAACAGTCTTAAATGTGCATTTCTTCTCTTCTTTTTCTTGACTGAATAAACAAACTGACTTTAAAGGACAACACAATTCCATACTGTTTGACTTTGGAGAAAGAAAAATGAGTTACCAGCTGCAGTTTATTTAGTTTTTAACACATTAAAAACTGACATAAAATCCTTCATACATCTCATTTGAATCCCCCAAACTGACCAATCAGAGCGATTTATCGCACTGAACGCAATCCACAGTATGAAACAGCTTAAAAAATAAACATACTCAATGTAACGACACAATTATATTTACAGCTTTCTAACACTTTCGATTATACAACAACACCATTTAAAACATATCTGGAAGCAGGGGTTAATTGAGAATGACAAACAGCCTGTATAGCTTTAATGACATTAATAATATAGTCGTGCCCACATAATTAATGCTGAGCAGGAATATCACAGTGGCTGGTTTGTCTTGTTCTTTAAGCTACGACAAGCAAATTATATCTGAATCATTACAGTGTCACTCCTAGAATCAAGTTTTACCAGATGTTTAATGCCTCTGTACAACAACATTTGTGGCTTTATAAACAAAGACAGTGATTTTTGTTGAGTAGCTGAGAAAATATACAAGTAGGATGACATCATGGTATATATGTGGTGTATGTACATCATCTCAATGCTGATTTATAGCATTAATTCATAGTCAGAGTTCACTCTTTTTCAGCAAAAAGGAAATGTTCTATCCTAACGTGCTGCCCTCATCCTCGTCGTTTATTCGCCTGATTTTTCAGCAACAATTTAAGATGGAGGAAAAACACTGTCGTGAAATACTGTACAAGACTCCATCTGTCCAATTGTCAAATTTCAAATGTCGGCTACAGCAGGTCGAAGGCAGAGAGGAGAAAATGGCAGTCGGATTATTTCGACCTGAACAGTCCTGGCTAGACGGGAGCTTCGCCCACGCTCCCTGTGTGTGTAAATTCTTCATGCCCCGATGACTTCTTATCCTCCAGGGCGGTTGTCATCTTCCGCCAACGCTGGTCAAGTAAAGAGAGCTTCATCAGTCTCAGATCAGTGTTAAAGGTGACTCTTTAAGATCAGGAATGTTTGATGGAACTAAGTGTTCATAACAAGACTGATTAGAGACTGTGACATTTTAAAATGGCCTCTCAAAATCAACAAAATCATGAATATGAACACCAGCACTCATTAACTGCAGCTAAAAGACATTTAAAACAGACCCAACAGTGAGTCATGGAGGAGGTTTGTACCTGTTTGATGCTGCCCTTGGTGGTGCAGAACATGTAGATGACGTAACCGGGGATCAATACCATGGAGGACAGCGCCATGAACCAGCCGATCACTTGGCCCCACAGCGGGTACACGTACTTCCCCAAGGTGAGAGGGGTCATCTCGATGGCACTGAAGGTAAACACCCCCTGCAATGATAATTTTGCCATTTAGTCCATTTAGTCTTTGACCAGTTACGAATATCAAGCTACAGGATGTTTTGCTGTGAAGCTCCAGAAATGTCTTGTGGACTACAAAACTTCACCTGACTTTCCATATAGCATGACGGTGACTAGATAAAGACTGGATTTTCATTTTCAGGAGAACTTTTCCTTTAAACCATGCAGGAAAATTTAAGACCTGTCCATGGAGTCATAAATGTGTGTGTCAAATGTTATGGCGATCCATCCATTAGTTGTGTAGCTATTTAAGACCAGACCATTTAGCCCAGCTTAACCTATTTGTCAAGCCTAGATGTCATTTTCAAATCAGTGATCAATAAGCTATACTTTCATTTTGGCAGAATATCCATAATTTTGGCCATATAACAGTAGCGTTCCTTCACCACTACATTAGTGAAGATGAAGACGTTGCCATGATTTCCCCGAGGGCATGACAGCCCACAAGTTGAAGCAAAGGAAACCGATTCAGCAGCGTCATCAATTCTCCACCTATCGGCACTTCATCTGGCTCGATGGGTTCATGGATCTCCGCGAGGGAGAAGGCGTTCGACTTGGGAAAATCGCATAGCATGGGGGTCAAATCGACAATCACTCGCCGCCTACCAGGCAGATGAGCGGCGTGAAGAACTTCCAGCAGAGCTTCCACCAGCCGCATGGCCTGTAGCCGATCATGTCCTCGATGTCCTTATAAAACCTTTCAGCTCCTGTGACATGAAGACAGGAGGACAAAGAGGAAGTGTGTGTGTTAGGATGGAGATAACGACTACAAGAACAAATCATTACAGGGTGAAAGAGACGGGACGCTGATTGGACGGAGAGTCTTATCACAGGAACTGGAGCAGATAAGTGTAATTTCCTGTTGGACAGCTACAGTTTACATAGTGAATTTACATGCCTGATTCATGAGGTGACTTGGCACAATATCATCCTTTCTACTCGGCTTGTTCAACTGATTTCAGCTGTGGTTACATTTGATCTCACTCTAGACTCCATAAAATAGATTTCTTACCATAAAACCAGGATATGGAAACGGTTTCGAAGAAGACGAGATAGAGAAGGCACATCCCGCTGGCGGAGTAGTAATCAAACAGCTTGAACACGTAGAGACCACCCTGGGGGATTTCAGCACACGTACAGAAACACAGAGGCTCAATATTAACACCACCGTCTTTATTATATAAAATATACAATATGCATGATATATGTACACCGCAGGTTGCTGTGAGATGGTTTTATCATTATCTGTAATGCAGGAGTGGGCTATTCTTCCTCGTGTTTGAAAATTGTGCAAATGTGCACTTATGTGTATGCAGATTGAGCTTTAAGACAGCCACTTCCTTATAATACTACATACGCTACACCACCCTGCTTGTTAAGAGTTCAGATCACCTAACTATGTTAACTCAACTATACCTGTGTGATGTTGGAGAAGCCGATGATGAAGGAGATGAGACAGACGATGAGGATGAAGAGCTTCTTCCTCTTCCTCAGCACCAGGGGATATTCGTCCATCAGAGCTGTGATGAAGCCCTCCACTGTGCAGAACTAACACGTCACAGTATTAAGAGACACGAGTCAGAATGATAAAAACTGATGCAGCTGATTTTTTAAATTCCATTTATAAGCATTTCTTTTTGTCAGAACCTGGCGCCTACATTACCCACAATGCAATACAACCACAGACAGGAAGTGGGATATTTGGGTGTTTTGGTATCATCTTGAACTGGACATCATGATCTAAGATGTTCTAGATGTTGTTGGTATTTCAGAGTAACGAATGCCCACAGGGTCAATGAAGAACAATGGATGAGACCAAAAACTGCTCTAGTAAATAATGTTCAGCAACAGGTGAAGAGTGTGCTAGTTGTACCTGACTGTCCAGGCCCAGCATCATGAGCATGGAGAAGAAGAGGATGGCCCACAGAGAAGACATGGGCAGCTGGGTGACGGCCTGAGGATAAGCTAAAAACGCCAGACCTGGACCTAAATGTCACACGGAAGAGACACAATTTAAAGTCCAATGGCTGGTCTGATCACATTATACTGCAGCCTCCTGAAATTCATAAGCATTAACATATTTAGATGCTTCAGAAACACAAACAGCACCATACTTTGTTTTGAATTTGACTTGAACTGAATGAGACAGCCGCCTACATTTGAAAACATTTCCCAGGCTGCCAAATAAGTTCACTAATATGTGCAGCAAGGACTGAAAGCAGGTTAATTTGTCTGAGAGGACTTCGTGTAAAGGTCAAATACACGAGTCTCCAGTCTGAGAATATTACTCTCCGGTTTATAAACAAGGATATTGGTGTGTTTTGTCTATTTGAAGTAAAAACTGCATTAAGGGCAGTTTTTTCTGCAAAGATTTATTTTATTTTTAACACTCTGCATTGTCAAGTCAACACAGTACTGCACCTGATGCCGCTAACTCCTGCACAGGTTTCTTGGTGATATAGGACATGAAGCCTACGATGGAGAAGATGACGAAGCCGGCAAACATGCTGGTGCAGGAGTTGATGCAGCACACTATGATGGAGTCCCTGAAAAGAAAGAAACAATTAGAATTAAATACGAACAAAATATCAAGGATGTACAAAGCTTGTGACTGCGTGTTCCTACTTGTAAACATCGTTGTTGTAAGAGTTGTAGCTCCCCAGTGCGATGAGCGAGCCCAGGCCGAGCCCGTAGGAGAAGAAGATCTGAGTTGCCGCATCCAGCCACACCTGTCAGACAACAGATGCATGAGCGTGTGCCCGTATTCACGTCTGTTTGAACGTGTTTTATGAAACTGGATGTGTGCGGACTGTCTCACCTCAGAGCGGATGAGCTTATTAAAGTCGGGAGTGATGTAGAAGCGGATCCCATCGATGGCTCCAGGCAGAGTGACCCCGCGGAAGAACAGGATGAACAGCATGAAGTAGGGATAGGTGGCTGAGAAATACACCACCTAAGACAGAAAGAGAGAGAGGAAACATAGATTTCCATTCTGTCAAAGCCAGAAACACATTTGATTTATGCAGAACAGAACATCTGAGTTTCTCCCGAGTAACTAAAAGTTAAAAAGTGATGCATCAATTTATGTTGCCACAGTACATAAAGAGTAAAGTATGTTGGTGGAACATTTCCACGGCTTCTCTTTGCAGAGGGATGTGGCCGGCAGTTCTGTAGCATAATGATGATGCTTAATTGGTAATGTCCGTCAAGGCCAGGGCTTTAGGGGAATTCATTTTTCTCGCACACATTAAAATCCAATTATCCCTGGCAGTCAATGTGTAAATGTGTTTCTGCTCGCATATATCGCTTCGACTTGCTGTAATTTAAAAAGTCCGAAGCAGTGGGCAGAGTGATTTTTTTTCTTTCCCTATCACCTCCGAATCGTTCAGCAGTTTGGGATTTAAATAATAACTTTTAGAAACGTCTCTATTTCGCCTGAGTGAAATGTGGACAGCGGATGTAAACAGAGTCAACATCTGAGAAGCACCTACCGAGCTCAGAGCTCAGGAAAACGGCTGGAGCCTTAATGATGCCTCATAAACACAAAGGATTAATTAGCGACCACTCACTCCAGAGCAACCGTGCACATAAAAATGATTTACATCAAGACTCAACGATCAACAACTATGAAATTCAAATATCAATAAAGTTTTTATTCTAACATTTCAGTGGACCTAAATGACATCACCACTTGAAACTCAAAAGTCGAACGCTCAGTAATTTATGTGAATGTGAATATTGGGATCAATGAATGAAATCCTCCTGCTAATCTGGGGACAGATCAATAACCTGAGCACTATGACTCATTTCATAGCAATCCATCCACTAGTTGTCCAGACATGTGACTAAAAAGCGCCTCAGGAAAACTCATGGGATGGCCACTGTTTCTAGGCCTCGTCATCTGGGCACCGTGATAAATTATCATGAAACTCAATCAATCTTTTAAATGTGTTGACATTTTTCAGTCTGGTCTTCTGGATCAATTTTTCTCTTTAATCGACTCCGCCAATCAAGAATGGACTCGGCCAACAACAACAACATCATGTCATGTTTGAATGATATGAAATTAAAATATGCAAAAGAGGAGAAGAGATTCAGATAAGGCAGACTCTCTGATGTGGTGCAGCCAGAGAGAGTGGCGAGAGTTAAGCCGAAAGTCTGACCTTCCCCGTCCACTCCACTCCTTTCCAGATGGAAAAATAGACGAGGACCCAGGCCAGAGCCAGAGTGCCCACCAAGGGCCAGCGAAGCTCCCCTGGCTCCTCCAGACCACTAGACATCTGGTGCATGTTGCGCCTACAGGAACACACACACACACACTGAATTCAGACACAGATAAGCACAAATAGCTTCCAGAAATAGCTCCAACACTTACTCACACATTCACATACTGTATGGCAGGAACATTTCTCGCTGACTTACTCCCAGAACTCGGTGACAGCGCTGGTCAGGTTGGTGGTGTCTGTCAGACTGTAGTTGGAAAAACATTTATCCGTGTTCCAGGGGTTATCACAGCTTTGCCAAGGCAGCTCCTGCACACGAAAACACGGCAAAACATGGCTCCAGTAGCTCAGAAATATGATAAAACATTTCTCAGCTTTGACACAAAACAATGATGTTTATCAGATGTGAAGCGACAGGATTTGCACAAGCAAATTGCATTAGAACAGATAAACATTATCTCCTGCCATGTGTATCTTTGACCCTCCACAGTCGTCCATTTTAATGAGCCAACTGTGTTTTTACAGCCTTCAGTTTATAACACAACAATTAAAAATATATTTTTTGATCCCTGCCTCTCAATCCTCAAGCCTCGAGCACAAGGCCTGCGAAGTCTTTCAATTTCTTCCACCAGGCTTCTCTGAGCCGGGCAGTCATGCGGAGATGTGCAAAAGCAGAGTGAGAAAAGCCGAGACAGAGAGAGAAAAACCTTGTAGAGGTGATAAACAAGACTCGAGTGTCTTTTCGTCATGTACATAAGGTGACGAAGGCACGACTGGCAGTAATTGGGTATAAAGCAGAATTTAGATGATGTCGACAATCCTTTTCCTAAATTTACCTTCCTGATTTGACATGAACCTGCTGATCTTTTGGCAACAGAAACACTGACTATTAATCAACTTATTAGTATGGATTTTAGGTAGCGGGCCTTTAGATCCAGCAGGCACAGAGCAAAATTAGCATTCTTAATTAGCATCACCATTGATTGTTTCCACCTGATGCATGCAAGACCAATATAAAGTCCAATTGCTAAAGGAAATTAGCAATTTGGCCGCAAGCTTACGTTAGCTAACACTATCCAGCTATGACCACAGTATCACAATGTATTTCACATGCTTTACTGAAATGTTAGCCTTGATGTTGGACTTTGTGTTGGACTGTGTTGTAGTGGGTGCTAACTCTAGCTAATGTTAGCCAGCTAACTTAACATAAAAACCGGCATGACATATATACCTGAAAAATGAACAATTGAACAACTATCAAAAATACTGCCAATAATTCCTCACGCTCAGCTTATCAAATCTTAAAAATGCATATTTCTAGTTTAGGTCTACTTCTTCATGATTCATTAAGCGACATACCGAACCAAAGGAGTTGAATAAGTAGTAGAGTGCCCAGGCAATGATGATAATATAGTAGATGTTGAGCCAGAAGGACAGGACCACTGCAGCCAAACCAACACCTGAGGGAGGAAGAGGACGCATAATAGTTAAATATTTTATGGGTCAATATAACGTGTAGGTGGCAATAAACACCAGAGCAGTTAGTGATAATCTTCATCATCCTCATCATTGTTATTTTTCCATTTATTATTGTTTACTTGCCCTTGGTTTGAATATCATTTTGGCACAGCGGCACACTGACTATCACTGTCGCCGTCTGTGCTGGCAGGAGATAAAATGTGCTTCACTCGAGCTCTTTGAGCTCAGAGGCAACTGCCACCAACAAGCACTGGGTCTTAAATGAAAATCAACAAAACTATTTTCCTTATTTTTGTTTCTGCCTGGAGTAAAAAACTATGTTGAAAAATGGACAATTTGAGTTTCTAATCAAAGAGTTTTTTTCCACGAAGGAAGATCATGTCAGTAGCTTAATTTATATGTGCAAATGCATATATGAAAACAGTTGAACATCCATAACTTCCCATTTATATCCACATCTTACCTTTCATCATAGGCAAGAGCTTCCACACCCCAAGCCCTCCAACCGAGGTGAACTGTCCCAGAGACGTCTCCAAGAAGAAGAGAGGTATCCCAGCAAACACCAGGGTCAAAAAATACGGGATCAGAAAGGCCCCTAAATTGATCACAACAAAGATGATTAACAAAATGTGTTGGGTACGATGATTTAGATGGCAATCAGAAAGATTTAAAGAAAGGTTTTTATCAGAAATACTTTTACAAACATGGCAGAGTAATACTGATGTGACTGACTGACAGCTCACTATATCATTTCATTTTTGAGTCGAACAAATTAAGTTTTGTTTTATTCATTTTAAACAGAAAAATAATTAAATATTTCTGTTATATTGTGGTAAGAATGACATTTCCCTTTCTGCCTGCCTAAAGATCTATTTTATTATTAGCACTTTATGAAAAATGCTGGAAGACAGTCTTGTTTAAATATCACAGTTTTGCAACTCATTTACAGGCGTTCTTAAAGGGCAACTTCAGTCAAAGACCCCATGAAGCACGATCCTCTATTAGATTTATTAATCAATAACACTTGTAAGAAGGGTCCACTGTTAATTCATATCTGATAGGGGCACTGGAAGGGCTGAAAGGGACAGTTTGGGGTTTGTACAACAAGGAAAAAGTTAGCTCTGAAGGGACTGGGAGTTAGAGGCTCACCTATAAAAGCTACATACAGATCAAGAACGGGACAGGTTTACCTCTAGATATGCCCCCTGTTGGGGCACTAGATCACCCACTGGATGTTAAAGCCCCCACTTTGATCAAGGTGAAAATGGTGGTGTTGTTTCAAGTAGGAGATTTAGGTTTTAAACAGATAAAGGGGCCAGTTAAAAGTTTAGATGCTTAGTGGTGAGGAGCAGACCCAGTTGTTGTTGTTGTGACAGGAGGTGGATGGTGTCAAGAGAAAGAGGCGTCAGGCTTTCTAGGCAAACTCAAACCGAGGTATCTGCAGTTTAGTCTGCTGAAGCTAGAGAGAACGATGAGCTCTTACATAAGAAACCAGTCTAACAGAGAAGTTAAAATGTGCATGACTAGTCTAGGGATTTAGCAGTATGGTGTAGACCGCCAACACTCTCAGCAGGGAGGAAGTGGAACCCAAGCGAGGCAGTTTTACAGGCTCAGGCAGCGATAAAGTCATGGGGGTATTGTAGGGCTGATACAGTATGTGTCTGAGGTTTGGACTAAGCGTAGCACAGCCTTCATGGAGCAAAGCAACAGCAATTGGCAGGAAGAAACTGGCTGTAGAGGCGATTCAGACGCTGCTAAAATTAATTGCTTTGTTGGGTAGCTGTAGCTTATTGTTTGGTTATATGATGGCTCAGACAACATGTTAGCTGGCATGTTGTACTGTAAGCATGCTAATTAGATTGGCAGGCTGTAGTTTAAAATGTTGTTTGCTTCATTCAATGGCTCAGTGCGAGCTAGCCTGACATATTGTTAGCTTAACATGATGATAAGAGTGCAGGCTAGGATGAGGTAGCTGAGAGTGCCATTCAAGATTCTCTGCATCATGGTGCCATCAAGTGAGCCATCCTGCATTTCCACCAGTTTTTAGCGGAGCTGTTATAAACAAGGATGTGTCATCAGCATAACAATGCACAACAACCTGTTAAAAATGACAGTTCTCACTGCTATTCTTTTGTTCTAGCCTAGAACCATTTTTTCTGAAATGGTTTTGGGTTTCAGTTTAGTCGTTTGCTTTTTTATTTTGTAGGTTTTATGTTAGTGTCATGTTTTCTTTGACACTTCCTGTTTTTGTCTTTTCCCTGCCTTTTTTCCAGTTCAACCGTGTTTCATTTGTTGCTTAGCCCCTGTGTATTTAAGTATGTGTTTGTCCCTCACTCTTTGTTGGTTCGTCTGTGTTTCTTCGTGTTCCCCGGTCCGGTTTTCTCCGCTTGTTTTACCTGTGTTGCTCCCTGTGTCCCTATTTGCATAGCGCCAGTTCACAACAAAAGTTATCCGATGATACTTTCCAATTGGACGGTACTGCGTTTAGTTACGGTCTCGCTTTTTGTTGCCAGCCCTTTTTTGCCTGCCTTCATTATGTGCACTAAAGCTTTAGTTCATCAAAGCTCGCTTCCTGCCTGCCTTAGTGTCCGGTGTTTGGGTACTTTCTCGATCAAACACAACAGTTTCCGGTTCAGGACCATTCTATTGTCGGTCAAACTGTTTGAAATTAGGTGCCCAAACCGGAACAAAACTGGTTTTATTTTTGTGGAAAACAGGCCACCAAATTCATTTTGATGCCAGGCAGGTGAAGAGACATGATAAAAGACGCGTTTCTAATATTAGAAAGGTTGCTAATCAGTGGACAACTGGACAGGTCATGGCAGTCAGATGAACTTGGACAAGCAATTTGGACCAGCCACTGTAGTTTAAAGGTCCAATTTGTAAGAATTCCCAACTCATTAAATACTGATGCTTTGGGATGGCGGCCAACCTGACCCACAATCCCAAAGCGTCAGTATGAGACTAAAAAATCAGCTTTCTCACAATTTGGACCTTTAACCTGAGTAGATACAGTGTAGATATAAGGCCAGGTATCTACTCTTTGCGCAGGTAAGGATACAATTCAAGGACTTAAAAAGGTGCATTGGTCAGAAAATGTTGTGAAAAGTCGTAGTAACCATTTACAAAACCAGAGCTAGACAGGCAGAAGGCTGGACTACTGAGAATTAAGATCATACTGCCTATCAAGCCAGTGGGGCCTGAGCAGATACAATGTTGTTAAGTATTTTATCAGAATTAACTTTATGCTGCCTGAAGGTCGTTTGCTTCTATCAGTCTCATGCGAGTACTTACCTCCACCGTTCTTGCCACACAGATAAGGGAACCTCCAGACATTTCCGAGACCAATGGCGTATCCCACACATGACAGCAAGAAATCAAACTTTCCCTTCCAGCTTCCCCTGTCGGGTGGCTCTTCTTTCTTCTTTTCATCTGCAGGGGGCACCACAGGATCCAGCTCCTCGAAGGGAACTGCTTGTTTGACCTCCGTTGGGGAGTTTAAATCCACTGTGCTCTGCCCAGTCTTCCCCATGGTGGTGGGACCACTACAGACCAGTGGGGTCAGGAAGTCACTTGGTCCTCACAGCCTGTAATGGTGACGAATTAAAGTATCTGTTCCTGCCTCCGGCTGAGGCTCTCACACTGAGTTTGGTTCTTGACTCGACAGTTTCAGGACAATGTGCAGACACTGAATTTGCAGAAAATCTGTAGAGAGAAGGAGAATACAACAGTTTATAAAGAAGTGTTATTACACTTATCTACGGGCAATACTAAAAGCTTTGTTGTGTTTGGGACTGCTGTAGTGGGAATACTACTCAAATTACAATTTAATGATGTGGAGGCATTTTTATGGTCTTTTACAACCCTTTTAATAACATGGGCAACTACACAGCTCCCAAAACTAAATGTCCACCACATAAATCAGTGAGAGAATATAAAACTAGAGTGTGAGATCACTCCACTCTGGCTCCTGGCTCAAGCAGTTCACCTGCCTGCCCTTGTCCTCGTCAGAATCTCGTTTTTGTGAAATAAACCTGTTAAACTCTACTCCAGCCTTCTGTTCTCTGCTTCTGGGTCTGCCAGCTACAAAACCGAACATCAAAGCTGATAACATATCCAAAGGGTCAAGACTCAGGCTGACTTGTTGGTTAGGGAGACTACACTTCCCTGATTTTATCGTGAACCCAGTAACTCCGACAGACCAGCTACTGGTCGTGTTGTTACCAATCCAAGTGCCCGTGGAGGAGTGTGAAAACGACTGCCTTGAAACTTTCAGTATTGGTACTGAGACAGTGAAGAAGTGTAGCAGCTCATTGCATTTTTGTAAATGAAGTACAAAACTGGCACACAGTCTCCTTGGGGATTGTTCTTTTGATTGAAAAAAATCAAGATGGCTGACATTTTTTCTCAAGATGGCCACCATTTCCAGCCCGGAAAGAATATTTCGGGGGCAACCTCTGAGAAAATTGCCCAATAGGAATATTCTCGCTATGAAATCATACATTGTTTTTTTTAAAAAGGTGCAATATGTAAGAATTTGTGTTCAGAACATTCAATAATTAACTAAAATTATCAACAGAATGTGAAGAAATAACAGTTTTGATGTAATGTTAAAGACGTCTATGTGTTGTGTTGAAGAGATACCTACTGATGTTAGCTTGCTAACCAGCCGGCCTGACACCTCTTTTTAGCAGTACAAAGCTCCTGTGGTTGAAACCAACACTCCCCTGGTAGTCGGGCTAGCTGCACAGCTAACAAGCTAACAGTAGCTACAGTCATGGATGTATAAAAAGAATACAGTTAGCAGCTACTCTGGTGATATGCTGCCCCCATTTGTAGTATGTATTGCACCTTTAACTACAGATAAGCCACTTATACAATAACATCAACAATAATACAATTGTTCTTTAAAGCTATATTATGTAGAAATTGGCATTCTGTGCAATGTGGCGCCCCCCACAGTTTCTGAGTGGAACAGCACTGTCATAAATACAAATCCCAGGTCTGCAACAATTGTCAGACGTAGCGTAGGTGCTGGCTACAAGTAAAACTCATGACGTCATAACAGTGTTATGTGCTGAAAACTTGTATGTTGAAGTAAACATGTCTGTAACGCTGTGATCCTAAACTCTCACTGAAGTTACATAGTGCAGAAACAACCCTATTACAAGACACTGTGCCATCAACATGATTTCAAAGCAGGTTCTGTGTCTTTCCCACTAGTTGAAAAAGTTATATTATTATAAATGAAGCGACATAAGACAGAATTGTATCTGACTAAAGGTGGTCTATGTGGGGATGCCAACTCATGAACGAGCACCGTGGTCCGAGCAGGCAGGTGGCATAAACCTTGTGAACACTGCACTGTGCATCTTAATCACTTCCCTTCCTCGCCTTTCATTCCAGTCCACCACAGTCAAGCTCATGCTGGGTCATCACAATACCAAAAAGAAGGGAAAAAGGCGACAAAAATACCACAACACTGATGGAAACACCACAAAGGCTCCACAACGTGCTGCCCCACAAATGAGTGGCATTTAAAGTCTTGTCAACCCCTGCTTGTCCTGTTCACACTAAAATTGAAGAATTTAAATATATGAGTGAAATATCTTATACATAATTATTTTGACATTAATTGCTTCTGGAATAGTCTCATGACTGGAGGATATCACATGGCCGGGAAGTTAATTGGGAGGAAGTTGCTCATGATTAGCAAATATTGATTGACCCAGAAGATCCCTTCATGCCACCTCCTGACACTCTGACACCAACAAATCCTCTGCTCAACTCTGATATTTTTCAAGAAATACTCACTGTTTGTTCTCACCCACAGAGAAGCTTTGAAACAGATTGCTCATACTGAGCTTTGTCACTGTATTCGGCATACTTAATCGTCAACCACCGATTTAAAAAGCTGGCTGCGTTATCGGTCTGAAATGTGAAATGTGTATTCATGTTCAATCAACTTCCCACCACGAAAAATGCCTTTGAATGATTTAATAGATGCATCATTTATTACGTCTGCTAGCTTTTGATGCTGTTTGATAAAAAATGTTCATTATATATGCAACGGACCCTGTTGACCCTTATTGAAAACATTAAAAGAGAGCAAAGCATCGGGAAAAGTTGTAGTGATACGTTTGAAACGGTGACGATGTTGCAGTGTGATCTTCAATATAATCAGTGTCAATCAAACAAATTCTCCCCTTCTGTAAAATGAGCCGTGTTCCACACTGTGTAAAAAAGCAATCAACTTCAATTGGGCATCACACTGTGAAATGATCAAAAATGTGCTTTCAAATTGTTGTCTAGGTGAGTCTGGGTATCGGCTTCAAAAGAATACCAATAATACGGAGCACATCAGAGATTCCCTTTGAGGATGTCATCCATTTAGATTCAAAGTAAATCAGCCTGTTTATGACAGCAGAGACTTTTAAGAAGCCATTTTATTTGTGCTATTTTGGCCCCCGGAAAAGTTTTGTCCCTCTCAACAATTACAGCAAAAACTATTAGCAAAGAGTTTCAGCCAGCGAATGAATTATTTTTATGGTCTCCGTCCATCGAACCAAAACTAACTTCATTATCTTTGTGTTGCTGTCGCTGATCAAATTCAATTCACTTGATGAGGAAGAAGGGAAACGAGGTGAATCCTACCTGAGAGATTTTCCTTCGTCAGGTCATCGGCTTCACTTCTCCACACCGGCACCACAAAAGTCCTGAAAGTTCAACTTAACATCCGAGAAAAAAACGATCATCGTCGAGTCAAAAGCTGTGAAAAGCTTCAAACCGGCACTCCAGGCCCAAGGGAAGCTGCAATGTATCTGCTGCCCGTTTTTGATTTCCCTGCTCTTTCCTGTCTGCTGTGTTTTGGAGGACCTGTGGCTGTTCCTGCAGCTGGTATCGAGTGTTCATAATAAAGTTCGACCTGTGTGTCTGCTTTGATTACTGCTTAGCTCTGACTAGTGAGGCCCCGAGGCCATGGGGGATATGTCAATCGCCCAATTCTGGTGGGGAACTGTAGCAGCAGCAGCAGTGTGTGTTTGTGCTTTTGTGCGCGTGTGTTTGTTGCAGTGGCCGAGGTCAGCTCTTGCCAGCGCCGTTACCATGGTGTTTCCCAACAGAGAAGGGCCGGATCAGTGAAAAAGCTCGTGGAGTTTTGGAAAATGAAACGAGGGATGACTGCTGGCAAAGACCCTGGAAATGTATGACCACAAACGCGGTCATGCCAGCACCAGACTCAGAGATCAGCACATAGAGTTGACCTAATATTTATCCGCAGTGTCCCTGCTCGCTCAAATGATCAGAGGGAAATGTAGGACAGATGACAGTGGATGAGTGCAAAATAATATTAATTCCGATAATTATGCAATATGCCTGCAATCGCAAGCAATGCTCCTTCTTGGCCTGCATGTTCAGACATATAGCGACTCCTTCTGCTGGGTTTCAGCTGCCAGATGGACAATTGTGCCCTGCATGCAATGCAGACCAACACATATATACACAGGCAGTGACAGGAAATTCAAAGATAGAGATCCAGAGAGCCACTCAACTGTCTCTGAACTATCTGCCATATTATGCCTCTGAAATGGTCACTAGATTTTTAATACACTCCAGCTGTGTTTTAAGCATCTGGGTGCCAGATAGTCCCAGTTGGTGCCTCAAAGGTACATCCAAGCAAGACTTTGACTTGATAACTTGAAGCCGAACGTTAGCCACCGTGTGAGGCCGCTGGATCACGTGAACCCACAAATTCATCTCGCCAGACTTCAAGCTGTGCGCTTTTGTCTGGTTGAACCAATCGGCCTCCCATGAGGAACTGCTTGCAGCTTCGGGCATGGATCAGTGACGAGATGTTAGCCTCGATGCTGAAATAACATCAGTTATCAGAACCTGAACGTATATTTTACTGAAAAATTAGTAAAGAACGCCGCTGAGGGCACTCTCGCAGTTTCATTTACCAACTGACTCCACATGTGATTGACCTGATTGCTTGAGTAACTGCTAACTGCTGCTAACTGTAGCTGCCGTGTAGCTAGCGGTTCAGACTGGGAACTCAGGGACCATGGGAGTGTTAGTGTTTACACCGCTGGCAGGATTTTGGGACCTGGACAGGCCGGGGCTAGCTGGTTAGCATGCTAACATCAGTGGATATCTCAACACCACAATACATAGACATCATAATGTTAAAACTGCTATTTCTTCACCTTTTGTTGATAATTAGTTAATTTTTTAAAAGTTTTTAGTGATTTCAGACACATCAAGTTTCACTTTATTGCTTGTTAGATTGTTTTGCTACTTTGTAAAAGTTCTTAATATAAAAAAGAGGCGTAATGGACAGAGACATTGTGCATATTGTCTTTTTATTTCCCTAGTGACCATAAAACAATGTCTTCATTTATATTGATGGGATTAGATATGAGAGACCAACCTGGCAGGTAACCTCCCAGCGTTAATATCTGCTCCAGATATTTTATCACCAGCCAATTAGAAAGACTAATGAACATCCCCACGATGACCCAGGTAGCACTGTACCTAACGCCTATTGGTGCGCTGGTGGGCGGAGACACTTGATGGATGCAGGGTCTCAAAAGTGTGAGATTAGATGATATTAGAGGCTTAATTACACCCGTGGCAAGCAGCTGCTATCAAAAGCAGATTCGGTGTAATCTCTGGTGAGGTTTATTGTCCACGCAGACCCAAATGATGAAGGCCGGTTGGATTGGAGATGTCAAAGCTGGTTTTCATCAATCTGTTTACAGCGTCCCCCTCGATCAATGCAGCCTAATTATGATTCCAGAGCGTCCACGGCCAAGAATAATAGAGAACGATTATGTAGGTGACGGAGGCAGAATGACAGAGAGATTGGATGTCATAAAGAAAAAGTTTAGTTTGTCAGAGTTTTGAAGATTATGTCAGAATGTTGGACCCGTTTTCATCTTAGAAGATTCGTGTTAGGATGGGGAGAGAAAATCGAAAAACAGAGGATGAAAGAAAAGGCACAGAAAGGAATAAATATAGAAATTCGCAGTCCTGTTTCACAGCATTTAAATCCTGCAGTGAAGCTTGTTGGCTCTTGAAAAACGCAGTCCAAATTTAAAATCTTCTTTATTGCAGATTTGAGCCTTATTCACTACACAATTTCTGACATAACGTGAAACTACTTGAATGACCACTTTGTTGTGAGTTTTACACACATTTTGCTCAATTTGTGAGATATGGCCACTGTTAAATCTATTTTGATACCTCATTTTCTTTACTTTGTAACAGCAGCTCGACTTGGTACGGATACCTCTGAGATCTGCTGAGTCTGCACGCTCAGATATAAACTTTCGCAGCGCGGTCGTTTGTATGCATGAGCTCCGGTCCTGTCACCGCGTAATGAGTGCCTGTAGCAACATCCAAACAATTCCTCAAAAAGCAAAGTAATGGCTCTCATAACAAATTTCAAAATAAATCATGTGTGCAGTTTAAAGTCTGTAAATTCTCAATATTTCTTTGGGCCGATGTTTAAAATATGAGCCGACTGGAAGTTGCTGTGTATTTATTGAATTCGATATACAAGGTGAGTTTAATATATTCTGTTTTTTTACAATAAACGCAGTACGTTAATGTTGACAAATGTCTCTTCAGCTACCCTGTTGCTAGTGAGGAAGACTTGATGCATTGAACTGCCCTGCGTGATACGTATGATAAATGCAAATCCAGATGTTTCGTTGCAGAAAAGCAAAACAGGCCAGCGTATCCAGGGAGTTCTTAACAAGCTGAGTAATGGCTCACACACACGACAAACAGAATAAATCATGTGTGCGATTTCTATATTTTAGCCTTGCTAGCAACGTGACCCTGTAGATGTCAATGTCGGTTGGTCCACCATGGATTGTCATAACATTTTGCAGACATTCATTTTTCATATTATTGTATTGACATCTTTATATTTTGTATTCCCAGGTGGTCAGATAGCATTTTTGTTTTGACACACCCATAGACATATCTGTGGTTTCAGATCCATTAATAGCTAACATCACTGCCAGTTATTTGTTTATGACCGGATACCTGTTGACCTATTGACATTCCCGTCAGCTTCAGTTGTACATTGTGTTTTATGCCAAGTGACATGAGCTAACGCGCTACGCCGAACACTTTTAGTGGCCGAGAGCAGCATGGTTTCATCAGCAGTAGTAAAAATGGCAGTTCTAGCTAAATGTAGAAACTTTGGACACTGATGAGCGGAGATGGGCGAGCTAACTGCTAGCTAGTAGCCTACTTTTCTAAACCTGGCTTTCGTAGGGATTAGGTTGCAGTCTCATCATCTCCTACGCCGTCGTCCTCACTGTCCACGAGCACAAGAGCCGCTACATTTTGTTTATAGTACATATCAATAGGAGTTTTTCCTTTCACCCATTTTGTGGCAGTCGATCCGTTTGTTAATTCACACAGAGAGCACACGCTGTACTACTTTAAAATGAGAGCGTGGCTGTTCAGAGTGCAGAGCGTCAGAATAGATTTATGAGTGGATCCAAATTCTTAATTAAATTGCTCGGCAATAAGACGAGCTGAAGACTAAAGCTCGTGCAGTTACTGCAATATTCTTGGTGAACTGGAAAGGGCAATTAGCAACCTGATAATTACGACCAGTTCAACTTGAATTTGGAGTCAATGCATCATAAAAAGCGATGGATTTATAAAACTATCCCATAATAAATAGAAATGGGCCACTGTTTGAAGAGGAAACTGCTGCCTTTGAGGCCTCATTGTGAGCTGCCTTTAATTCACAGCACGTGTCGCGCTCTGAGAATCAATGCATGGGTTATTATAAAGCAAGGAACACCCAGAGGCGATTGGCATGCATAGATAGGAGGCTAATATTACCAACATTTTCATCCAGTAATGCAGTGGGACGATGCATGCCGCATAAATTTCCACAGGACAAACGCTGGGTGAGGCGCACATCAGAGACACCGTGATTGTGTTAATGAGAGAGGGAAAAGTGAAAAGATGAAAGATGATGAGGGAGGCAGGGACGGAGAAATCAGTGAAAAGGTATAGATATGAGTCAGGAGGCTGAATGAAAAGATAGTGAGATAAAAAAAATGGGAAAAAGTTGATACGATGCGGTCGTGCCGGGGTAGATAAGAGGGCAATGAGATGAAAAGATACATAGAAAAAGGGAAAATGACTGCAAGACACCCCGAGTGAGATTGTTCCATCGCTGGAGATGGAAGGAAAAAGTGAAAGAGGGAGAACATCAGATAAAAGAAGTGACAGAGGGCATTGAAATGTCTTCATTTACAGTACGCCTGATACATGAATCCAGTAGTTTCATTGGCATCACTGCAGAGCGTGCGATTCCTCCCCGGAGATCCATCAACCGCCTCATTCTCCGCTGTCCTTCCATTACCCCCTGAGTCATGTTTTATCACTGCTACTGTCTCAAATCCTCGTGACCTCGCTATATGCAAAGTCATTGTCCTTGATGTGCCCCACGATAAAGTACAACGTCACCATAAAGGAGCGATCGAGCAGAAACGCAACCTGTTACGTGGAACAATCTGTTACCTTGATGCGTTCGGTGTTGCCTTCATCTTAGCGATTTTGATCAGACGGTCGACTGAACAGTAAGGTCAGATGTTTTTTTTCCTTTTCTCACGTCTCGCCCCCTGAGGAATTGTTGCTGAGCGCAGCAAACAATCAAAAGCTTCATTAAACATTGATGAAGATATACAAGCGGGGACCGACGGCCATAAATGAGACACATTTATGCGCGGTGGTGATGCATGGCCTGCCGACAATGTCGTTCAACTGCCACGTGCTCAGTGATGTAAAGAGTCTCTGTCGAGCTGTTTTTATGCGCATTTCCAATTTGTCAGTGGAAATGTAGCAGGTTTGAAAAAAGGTCGAGATATTGCACAAAACAATTTCGCCTGGCTGAGCTGAAAAAGGTGATGTCCCGTTAAAAGCAACATGTTGGAATGGAAACGGACTCATAATGTGTAATAATTCTGCATTAAAAAAGGCTAAAATATATATGATAACCAGATGTTTCCAACAAACTTCTAACCCAGAGAAATACACAACTTTACCAAGTATACCACCACAAGCAGAGCGATCGTTTGTGTTTGTCCGGGTTCATCCGCCCCGAACAGCGAGATCACTTTACTGTGCATTCGCCGTAGGCTAACGTTAGCGAGCAACGGCGCACACCAATTCAGTCGCTTCGGTAAATAATCTTTACCTGACTCAGTCACCTGATCTGATAAGGCCCATACTGAACATTCAATTTCCTTTCATCAGACTGCCCACTGTATAAATAATTAAAACATCTGGTTAAGACATCAGTAATTACCTGACAAGACAATTCCCCATTCAGCTCCATGCCAGTAATGAGCCAATGATAACATCACACCGTCCATTAAAAAAATCCATCATCTGATCACAGAGGAAGAAAGACAGTTATAAGCCCTCGAACAAAGGGAGAATTAATGAAAAATAAAAGCTCATGTTGCATCAAACACCAGGAAGAACTGTCCCCTCCCGCCAGTGCACCAATAAAGCCACGTAATACTGAATAAAGTCATTTACAGCGACTGCTCAAGGGGACTGACGTTATATTGTAACCTCGGTTCTCCGAGTGAAGAGACTGTCTCTCCGCTCTGTTGCATAATCCATATGTGTGTGGGAAATCCTCCTGCTGTCTGGGCATGTGGGTACTTCCTTAAGACACGCAGGCAAGCAGTATGCTTCAGACGCACCGTGGCATCTCACAGTCACCGGCTTTTTCGACACACCGAAGGCAGACAGATGAAGCAGGAACACCACCAGGAAAATGCCAGCTGAAGGCAGATGGGAGTCAGTGCAGGGCCACCAGAAACAGATGAGAAAACATAAGGGAAAGCGCAAACACACACACACACACACACACACACTGTCTGTCAAACAGGCCGACTTAGTGGATGTGTCCACGTGCTGACTACAGGAGGATATACTTCGTTTCAACGGATTTACCGTATGATCTCTGCTTTGGGATGCTTTTTTGGAAAGGGGCCCAGGATCAGACTGAGGGTTGTTGTTCTTTTAAGAGGAGGCAATAACATCAACACTGAAACTAACACACTGCTGTCGCAGGAGGTCGTCAGCGCCAAAGACAAGTCCAGCGATCAAGACTGTTGCTTCAGACTGAAAAAAACAGCCGAGGGAAGTCATTTGCTCAGTTTTGACGTGTTTTTAGCTTGAAGGACATCCAAAGGTTCATCCTCATGTGCCGTGTTGTGTCTCTTCCTGCCCGCTGTCTTGTGATTAGTTTCACCTGTCACTGATTAGTCTCGTGTGTAATTGGTCCGTGTGTTTTCCTTCCTGCTCACCTGTGTTCAATTAGTTAGTGTTCTTTGTCAGTTTGTCTGTTGTGATTCACCCACTTCAGTCCCGTGTCGGTACCTTATTTAGTTATCAAAGCCTTTTTGTGGCTCCAGAGGAAGCTGCATGTGTTCTGATAAACCGCCTCCACTGAGTTGCATCGTGGGTAATGTAGGCACCAGGTGCTGAAAAGGAAGAAACCGTATCTGACTGTGCTGTAGTCATTTTTATGTTTCATAATGAGTCCAATGCTGAGTACGACGCTAGACCAGTGGATTGTTTTTTTCAAAACCTGGCGCCTACATTACCCACAATGCAACCTCACTGGTTGGGTCCAGGGGAGCTGAATCTCCTTGATTACTCTACTCCACCCTCTGAGCTCCTGCAGTGAGAGGCTGCAGTAACCTGTCAGTGGGTCATCACAGCATTAAGTATATTGCAATACATGAACACGTGGTAATAATGTAAAGATAATACAAAGAAATAACAACTTGTGACTTTACAACAGCTCAGTGTCAGTTCACACTCTGTAATCTTCCTCCCACTTTTAACTTAATGGAAGAAATTTCCTCCTAGTCCTGAAATATCTTCCGAGCATTTTACAAGCCCCATTTTTCTTATCTTCATTCGCTCTCCAGCAGAGTTTGGCACCGCTCCTGTTCCTTTTCTCTTTCGCCTTTTATGAGACAGAACGAGGGGAGGGAACACAAAGATATCCGGTATCATTTGGGGAAGATCCTGGCTCATTAGCAGAGCGAGTTAATGATGCAGCAGAATTATCTCAATGCGATATCCCAGCATGCCCAGACATGCCAGGTGATTTCCAGTCTATAAGCCCAAACATGTGCCTGACAAACTTGAAGTGTTTAACCGTTTTAAATCTGATCTTTAATTCATACTTCATTATTTTTCCTTCTTAGTTTTGTTCTCTTGGTTTTTTTTAAAGCTCAGTTATTAACTATTTGTGTATTTTAAGGGTAAACAGTTGAAAACAGTTGTATTATGTCCTCTGTGGCTCAGGATGGAGAGAAAACAACCCTGATGATGTCATGGGGAGGTCATCATATTTTTATCAGAAAGCCTGCATTACAAACTGGAAATATGAAGTTTAAACAATGTCAGTTATGTCAGTTAGGGAAGGGCTTACGAAAGACACTGACGTTGCATTATGGGAAATGTAGGATCGTAATGTAGGGCCTAAAAGTTTAAATATCTCGGCATCCATTGCTACATTTTTTTACTATTTCTGTTTGAAATCTGTTACTTGCAAGTCTTCCAACTCTTTAGTATTGTTAAAAACATAAAAGTGTTTTCGCTTTGTGCCAATGCATAGAGGACCATCCAAGACAAGGGGTTGTTCTGACCCAGTGTTACTGTTGAGTTACTAGGCCAGATTTAGCTGTTGGTCGCCTGACTCACTGGATGTAGACTGTGGGTGTATACCTTCCATTGGGCGTCAGTTTTTCCCTCCTCCACTCTCTGTGTGTTATGCCAACAACAGCGACCTCCGAGCTAGCATCTGACATTTGCTAACAGTTCAAACGTAAACAAGCTAGCAGTTGCTTCCTTTTTTTTAGTTGAAAACATCATAACATTTACTACAGTAATACAAATAATGTGACGAAATAACAGTTTCGATATGTATTGTTGCGAAAGATATTTACTGAAGTTAGCATGCTAACCAGCTACCCCTGGCCCGTCACAGTCCAAAGCTCCTGAACAAGCAGTGTAAACACCAACACTCCTTATTTATACTCCTTATACGCCTTATTTTATTTACCTTGTTGCATTCTGCATTTGTAAATATCATGAACTGTTGGTACTGAAGAGTTGGGGTTTTCCATTACAGTAACTCTGATGTTGTACAGATGGTTAGTGGCCGGTTATATAAAGGCTGATGGGTAGATTTTCTAATTATAAAGACTAGGACGTTCCACCACGTGTGAGAACATACAGTTATATATTCGCCCTCGAGCAACCTGCAGCTTTTAATTTAAGCTGAGAGTCATCAATGTATAAAATGGTGTCACGACCTCACCGCTGTGTTCTGTCACTTCGGGAACGCTCGACAGCCAGTGGACCTCCGATAGCTTCCAGTCATCTACATATTAAAATTGTAAATTTGAAGACACACTTGAACCCAATGGTGGGATTTTTGAGCTTTCAAGAGATTTTAAGGACCGAGGGTCAGTTTGTGTCATCGGGGGTTGAGTGGAGGCGGTCGGGGGAGCGAGGAGAGGAGGGAGGCAACTGGGCGGAACTGCCTGTTAATTGAATGCCGGTTTGGATTACACAGATGACTGAACTTGGCATTATGATGGAGCAAGTTCATGTTCACCAATCACACATGTCCTGTGACATCACATAGGACACAGTGTATAGTTTCTTTTCAGGAGGCGGGAACACAGACCTGTTGTCTTGTTATAAAACAGGGAACCATGAGATCTGCTCACTGAACTGACAAGCTGATCATTGTATTGAATGCTTGTCCTCTTTGGTGAGTAATCGATATGGACTGTATCAAAAGAGACACACTGCACCGGGATGTTTAGCATACTGATATTTTAATGACATTTAGCTAGTGTACCACCAGAGTCAGAATGAACTGAAGCCTGTGCACGTACTGCAACAAAACCCACTCCCGTTTGGTTTGAATAGACATATATTTGACTGTGGATTAATCTGTATTATTATTATTTTAAATGTCAAAACTCTTATAGGTGTTGGTAACATTCAGCCACATCTCCCTCCTTCAGTTGCATCCACGTCACAAAACTGCTGTTGTTGGACTCTTCTGCCCACTCAAGTGGTTGCCAGTTTGTGGTTGCCAAGACTATTAATCTGTGACAAATCATGGATACCGATACCAACAGTGTTACTATACTATTACTAATACTATTGGCTGACAAACCCTGGAGCCACCTGTCAGAATTCTTACATGGACATAAACAAAACAATCATTTTGGACCTGACGAGCATTTTAAAATTATTGAATCACAATCATAAAAATGCTTTTAAGACAAAATTCTTTTTTTCTGTCCCTTTCTACAAGCTCTGTAGATGTATTATTCAACAAAAAAGAAAACCATTAAATATTATCAACATGACCTTTTTATAGACAAACAACTAATGGACGGATTAGTCGACAATGAAAATTATTATCAGTTACTGTTATCTCAGTCAATTGGGTGGTACAAAAACATTTAATAGCACCATAACAGTAAAATAACACATTCAGCAATGCATGGTAACATTTTGTTTGATTAAGATCAACAGTATTCTGGAGGATGTAACAATTTTGACTGTATTATACATGTTACACACTCTGATAATGTACTAAAATTCACCTTTTGTCACATGATAATTTGTTTATAGGTGTTAGGAAATTCACCTTCAGCCATAATACGGCAATGCTAAATCTGTGGGGCACTTACAATATAGGTAATTACAATATATAGGATTATAGGTGTACATTGTACGTAACTTTTACATTATTATTCATTTTTAAAACAAACAAAAAAATAAGGTAAAGACTAATATAACAACAACAAAACCCATAACAGGATTTCCACAAATACTTATGAAATGTGTAAACATTTATAAAAGTTTGTGTTATGATTTTTAAAAAAGTTGCTGTACAGACTGGTACAATTCAACCATCTGTGCACCATGATGTGCTGCAGGTCTGTGTAAGTGTCATCGCTGACCATCAAACTCCGCCGTGCTCCTCCATCATCATCTTCTCATTTCCGTTGTCCACGCTCCTGCTCGGCGGCCCCTGCGCCTTGAAGATGACGCCTTTACACAGCGTGAGAATCGGCTTGTGTGGTCGGGCCTGACGCAGAACGCTGGATGGTGTGGTCATGTTATTGCCATTCTGGTTGTGAGCAGAGAAGTGCGATCAAAAGTGTCACAAAAAGATATAAATTAGATATGAAAATGACTGATGCAACTTTTGAATTCACTCACCCGACACAAGGTGATCAAAATATATACTGGGATGCACATCAGTGGAGTGATGATAAGCAGACTGCCCAGTACGCTGCTCCACTTGCCAGGTGTATAACCATACACATCAAAATACGCTGGTTCTGCCAGGCTGTACAGCAGCATGAGCTAGGAGACAGGACATGGTGAAGTTAGAGGGCTTAGCTGTAACACAGTGGAATGATATTTGTCTTTAAGTGGATACTTTCACTGGGGGTGTTTATTGAAGGACAGTGCCAGTGTATTTCCATTTTTAAAGGGAAATGCCACTAATTTTAAACATTTCAGTGTGTTCACAGATCTTGGGGAGCACTCCCGAATATATGCAAATCCTGGCGCCTACATTACCCACAATGCAACTTGAGCCACTGAGTGACATCGCTGGAGGCAATTTATCAGATTACATGCAGCTTCCTCTGGAGCCACAAAGGCTTTTATACTACTGTTTTACATATGCAGCAGTACTCCACAAGACCTGTGAACACACTTTAATGTGTAAAACTGGTGGAGTTATCCTTTAAATACAGTGCAGGAATGAACAGACAATAAAGAGAAAATTTACAGGATTTTGAAGGCTTTTGTGGAACATTTGAAGCTGTATTAATTGATTTTTAACCACTTGGAGGGCGCACAACAAGCTGCAAACGCAACATATTGTCAACTGCAGTTATGGTGACAGCTTATTTACACATACAGCAGACAAAAGAGCAACATCAGGAATTATTAAAGGTAAATATCTGGCTCTTTAGCTTCTGAGGTATTTCACTTTCTTCACACACGTCTGCCTTTTGGCTGCGAGCGCAATGGCTTCATCATGCCGAAAAATGAGGTTTGATAAGAGCAAAACAAGTTGTGTGCCAAACCAAAACAAAGGGCTAAAAGACGTTAAAATGCTCCATTAGAGCAAAAGAAATGGTTTTAAGCGTTAATATGTAGACCACACTTTCTGGTTATGTACTGATCATGTCTGCAGTCGTGCAGCGAAGTGTGTTTTTTAAAACGCATTTTCAGGTAAAGGCAGCATTCCCTCCTCTTCTCTCCCATATGTGAGCTCAAGCATAATTACTGATGTGGCAAATATGTGAAACACTCATCAAAGATGAAAGGCCAGGAGAGGAGGGGAACAGGAAGGAGCAAAGATAAGGAGTGATGGTGGGCAGAAAAAGGTTTGGAAAATAATGAATACAAATGGAAACATGAGAGGAAATGGACATTAAAGCAGAGAGCCAAGTAGATGAATCAAGAGATGGGATGCAGGTGCGGGTATCTCACTCCACAGATGAGCGGCGTGATGAACAGCCAGCAGTACTTCAGCACGGGGAACGGTCGGTACCCGATCATGTCCTCGATGTTGTCATAGAAACGGTCCGCACCTGCAAAGTCAGGGAAGGGAGGAGTCGATCAATCAGAGGGAACAAAATGGTTTTAAAGGGAACGCTCTCAAACACATGGGGCTCTCGACTGAGGACACAATGAGATGGTGAAGCCTCAACTTTGTGACATCCAGTGGTATCAAAATACAGACTGTTGTTGTTGTTTATTGATGATATCAACCCTTATTATTTGTATTTTACGCTATAAACCTCTACTCCACTATGTTCACTTTATACTTGACTATATTTATCTAATAACTATGGTTAGTTTTCTCCATTAACTGCTGATTATGGACACCAAAAAAGTGCAATACCCTGTTTAAATCATGGTCACTCGCCAGAAAAAAGAAGAAAAAAAGACTGTTATATATATAACTACAATCCCAATCTACTGGATAATTTTTAGGAGACCTTGGGACAATCTCCAGCTGTGTTTGTGGCGACCAAACCAGATGTTTTAAGCCAAGACATGATCTTTTCCCGACCCTAACTGTATGTTTTTGTGCCTAACTTAACCAGAGCATAAGCACAGCATTGCCACAACATAAAATCAAAATTTGCAACTAAAAAATTCAGGTGCTTCACCTGAGGAGGAAAGGTGAGGTAAGGAGTGGATGAAGAGGAGATGGAGATGAGAAAGCTGCTCACCTTGAGCTGCCAAAGAGAGGAGGAGAAGAGGAGAACTATAGAAAGGAAGAGAGACATTAAAATACAGGAGGAAACCGTTACGAGGTTGGTCAAGTGCATGACCTGCCTGATGAAACAACATTCACAGATTGATTTCTGCAAATGGCCAATAACGGAATAAATCGTGGAACCTATTAAGGAGGCAGACACAGCTACGTAAATGACACAGTAATCGACCCTGAAACGAACTAGACTTACGTAGAGGAGGAAAGTGAACGGGCTCATTTCAATTTTGGCTCTGGAAGTTTCTCCACACTGACTCTGAAGAGGCAGAGAGGTCCAACGAATGGCTAAACAACTCAAACTGTGGAGAGGAAGCAGCTGCAGAAACTGATCCTTATCTCACTGTTCGCAGCAGAAGATATGGAGCTGGACCCTGGATCTATAGAGCAAGTGCTTTTGGAAAATAGAAATTCACTTTTCAGTGAACCAAAATTGAATACCAAGTTTAATACATGGATACAGGTGCTCTGAGAGTTGAGATGTTAAAGACAAATATGAGAACACAGGAACTCTCCACCCACGTGTTGTAATTTAGCCTGTAATACTGCTGATAATGAAGGTGTGGGAAGTGCTGAGAGCTCAGAGGATTTATCTAAATTTATGGCAGAGGAAATGGTAGATTAACATTTGTGGTACATGCAAAGGACGAATCCTGACGCATCTGAGGATTAAAAACATTTCTGTATACATATACAAACTGTATAGAAAAGGGAGAGGGAGAAAAATAGCATCAGAACACAGAACATGCCGGGAACAGAACAACCAGAGAAGAAAAAGGGAATGCAAAAGGAAATGTATGGAAGCCTGAAGCCCTCATATATCCTGTGTTTGTGTTTTAGTGAGGCAGAAAAGGCCTGTTTCAGATTTCTGACTTTACAGCAGAACTGTAACTGTTTGACAAAGTCACCATCTGGAGCTGTTGTGGCTGAATGAGTTATAGGTAAAGGACTCCCACTCAGGAGATTAGGGTTCATATTCATACTCTTATGTATAAGGTTCACTTATTATTTCTGGTTTTTTTTGTTAAAAAAAATTTGGTTATATTTAGGGAACAAAAATACTTGGTTTGGATTAGGGAACTAAAATATGTGGCTGGGTTTAGGCAACAATAATATTTGGTTAGGTTTAGGGAACTAAAATATGTCCTAATGGTGTGACTCACCGTACACCCAGGCGATGACTATGGTCTCCAAACAGGCAATGATGAAAAGAGTGATTCTACTGACCCCACACGTGTCAATTATATGAAAGAGGACTATCCCGCCCTGAAACATGAGCAGCAAACATGCAGGGAAAAAAGTCATGGCAGGCAGGAAGAGATTTTCTGTCAGAAAGAGGTTAAGCTTTGTTTTTCTTCTTGACTTCCTAAACAATATCCTTCCCTATACAGCAATTTCCTGTGACGTTCCCATATTTGACATAGGGCCACATTGTGAAAATAAACACTTTAATAACTGATGTACATAGTAGGCTATATTAATATACATATACAGTATATATAACTTAGTCTTTCTGCTGCTTACGTCAGTTAAGAGTGGCAGCCCCAGCAGAAAACAAACCACGGCAATGACCAGGACCAGTAGCTCTCTGGCGTGCGGCCTCCTCAGGCGACGTGGGAACATGTCGGTGATGGATGTGGCCAGGCTCTCCACACACACGAACTGTGAGTACAGAGCTAAAACCATTTAGCTTATTCGTAAATATGGCGTGAAACTGGAACACTTTATATGGTAACATACAATACCTGGGTGTCCAGGCCAAGGAAAAGGATCATGAGGAAGAAGACCACAGTCCAGAAGGATGAAAGCGGGATCATCGACAGAACCTCTGGAAAGCCTACAAAGACCATTTTGGTCCCTGTACAGAGCACATGAGTTCATCACATAGTAGTGTGTCACAATCTTCAAGACCAGGATTTAAAGTCCTTTCATACAACTTTTCAGAACAGGACAAAAAAGGTTGAGAAGTTAACTAGGAAAAGAAACAAAAACAAAACAAAAGTATAAAGAAAATATTTTAAAAACATGTCACTGACTACAGAAAAGAGACTTTCAAATGAAAATCTTCTAACTGTACGTGAACATAAGATGCCATCTGGTGGAGGTTGTTGGTTGTTGTCACCACTGCAAGAATTAAAAGCCACGATGCATCAGAGCTGCAATAACTATCAGTTCATCAATTAATAGCTGACTGTTTTGATATTAGGTTAATAAATTTGAGTCATTTTTTTGAATGCTGAATGCTGAACTGAATATATTTGGGTTTTTGGATCACTGGTTGGAGATAAAAAGTGATGAATTTAAAGATGTCCCCTTATTTTTCACTATCTTCATGCATTTTCAATAAATTGATTCATATAAAATAAAAAATAAAAACAGTTTGCAGCTGTTTTGAGACATTTCAGGACTGACATTTAATAGATAAACAATGAAAGCAGTCAAATGAAGGCTGCAGGTGATGAAAAGGGGAGAAATTAACTCACCAGCGCCAGCAACGTCATGCAGGGGGAGGCCAAGCGAGTGAGCCATGAATCCCAGAAAAGAGAACACAACCAAACCACCAAAGATACTGGTGGCACTGTTCAGACAGCATAGTGCCAAGCAATCCCTACAACAGACCAGAAACAAAAAAACAGAACACATGAATGTAAAACTGTAAATGTGATGACGCACTGACAGCAACTGGAGTGTCGGGACGCTGACCTGTAGCAGTTGTTGTTGTATTTGTTGTAGCTTCCCAGAGAGGTCAGCACTCCCTGACTTATGGCATAGGTGTAGACCACCTGAGTTGCTGCATCAGCCCAGATCTACAGGGTGAGAGATTGACTTTTGAAACATTCGAGAGGGACATTAAAGGGACAGTTCACCCCAAAAATCAAAGTATTTTCTACTGGTGGAGTGCTGAGTTGCAGAGTTTTGGAGATATCAGCCATAGAGGTGTCTGCCCAACCTAGGACAACAGGCAATTTGGTGGTGAGCCGACATTGTTACACAACCCGCATTAAACTTTCCATCAGCTTGTTTTTGTACAAAGCAATAAGAAATCTTTTGTCAGGTCGAAACAATTAGCCTAACTGCACAATAACAAACAGCTGTGCTTTACGCCAGAGTTAATAATGATATAATCTTAATAAAAGTGTGTTGAAATGTGCATTATACAAGCGTGCATCCTCTTGTTCATTCCATGTCGCTGCTTTAACAACATGTTACTGATCGTGCACCCTATGTGTATTTGTTTGAATTCAGGTTTGTGGGTGTAGGCGGCTTTGTTTACAGGAATGTCTGTCTGCGGGCCCTCGTTCTGACAGCATCTGGTTAACATTAGCGCCACACCACAGCGCTGTGAGCCTCGGCCCCCAAAAGAGAGAGCTGGCAAGGCTCCAAGGCGATGTATAGGCCCCTTACTCTGGCCCCATGGTATGTCAGACTTAACCCCAGCCTCGGGTCAGAAATGGTGGCGAAGTCCGTCTCAAAGGATCTTCTCATTTCACTGTGGACCGCGAGGAAGCAGTTGTGTCGTTACAAGCATGCGTTGTAGTAAAGGCCTCTCGGCTGCTCTGAATACAGATTCACACCATGCACACTGACACGAGGACAATAGGAGACACATTCAAGACCCCAGATGCAGAGCAGAGCTTGATTAAGATTTCCGCTGTGGTTGAAGGGAAAGCAGATACTTGCATGCCGAAGCAAGGCTCATTAGAAACAGATCTGCATTTAAGAGCATCTGGCATTGCTGGCATTGCATAACTCCGCTCTCTGACCCATAACTGCTTTCACCTGCTTTCGACATTACTTCAAATAATTTTCTCACGGTTTTTCTCTTCTGTTCTTTTTCATGATTACACTGTAAAGATTCCCGCAATGGTTCAGAGCTGGTGTGAGTCGATATATGAGTAGCCGTCTTTTTTGGGTTCTTACAGGGTGAAGCCACATTTTGCCTTCAAACAGGAAAAAGTTGGAGATGATCAGATACTTTAGTTGAGATGCATGATGCATGAGAAAGGAACACAGGAATCCAGACAATCTGAGAAAGACTGCAAACACAACTAATCAATTTTTTTTCATCGCGTGCCACAGAAGAAGAGGAAGTGACTCCTTCCAAATGACAAGTGTTGGGAAAGGGCAAAGGCCAAAGACCGCATAATGCTGATGCTACCCACCCAGCCAGCAGTAAAAGAGGATCTGAAAGACTGGTCCCTCGCACTCACTCCATCTGGAGACACCACAGGAGGAAAGGGGAAGGTAGCTGTGCATGAGTGAAACTGACGTCAAGGGCCCTTGCTTAAATGTGGCAGACAGCATGCTCAGCTAAAAAACAGACTGTGACTGTGGAGCCGTGAATACCTACTCCGTGTGATACTGTCAATTTGCTTGCACGTCTCCCGACATGTATGTACATGTTTTTACAATGACAGTGCCCATGTTGTGTACGTAGCAAAATGTACTTGCACCCAAGGGCATGTTGGTCTTAAAAGAGGTGTTGTCAGGTAGGCAACCTAGCTGATCGGCAGGGAGGAAGCGTATCAGTCCTGGTAACTCAAGCCTCAAGTCGGTATGTGTGAGCGGTTAAGGTGCACCAAAAACCAATAGGAGCGGGCCCTCATTGGACCGTGGCCTAGGCCTCCTGAGAAGCGCCTGACCGCTGGGAAGTCCATCACACAACAAGTCTCAGGGATTAACACGCCAGTGATCACATTTATACCCTGGAGCTGAGAAGAAACAGATGCGGTCATTGTGCGAGAGCATCCAGAACTCACCCTCCGTTTGATTCTCTATTCAGTTTAGAAATTACATCATTACGCTGAGTTAATAACAGGCTACTATCTGCTGTAAGACTGCAATACAGGGCTATACACATACATGATCTACAATCAATTCAGTTTCAGTTTAAAGCAAGTGATACCGACTTTTTATAAGGCGGATATATCCCCAAAATGTGTGAGAAATTCCCCATGGAGAGCAGTGTTTTTACTCATGTGTGATGATGTTACTGTGTACCCAAGGGGAAAAGCTTTCTTTGACAAGCTTCTCAGTGGGGAAAAAAAAAGGATCTTGGTTTGCTTTTCTTGTTAAGACTCTGTCTTGGGACCGGAAACAGGAGTCAAGGCAAAGAGATAAGGAGGGAGGGAGGGAGGGGATGACAGTAACAGGACACTGCATTCATCCTGTTAGAAGAGAGAGTAATCCAACAGAAAGACAGAAGTATTGTGAAATAAAGAGACAAATGATGCCTGGGTTGGTTTTTAGGCCAATGTTCGAAGTTTCAAGACTCTTTCTGCAATGTTTACTTTGGAGCGCTGTGTATTGTGTTTCAACAGCAAACATTATGTTTAATGACGGTGAGTTCTTACTCCTATACGTGCGAGCCTTCCCACGTCAGGGTAGAGGTAAAACTTCAGTCCCTCCCAGGCTCCTGGAAGAGACACTCCACGGAAGAAGAGGATGAGCATCAACAGGTAGGGGAACGTGACAGTGAAGTACACCGCCTGCACACACGTGGATGCACACAAACAGACAATTGAATGACCATAAATCAAAATCAAAAATGTATCATATATGTGTATATTAATAATCAAGCTCAGAATCAATCATTCATTTTTGATTGCCCTTTATTAAACCTACAATCCGGGTTGCAAGTTGTATAAATGTAGAAAATCAGACAAATTATTGTCATTTCACCACTTCCTGATTGATCAGCAACTGAAAAGACTGTGGATAATGATAATCCAGAGGGCTATCGGGCCATATTTCAAGGTAAAACAACATATTTGATTGCCTATTAGGTTCTGCCCGACAACAACTAACAGCTAGCTAACGTTAGCGTTCAGCCACTTCCTTGCTAACATTACTGTTTGATGGTGAACGCACATCTTGGACACGTTTATTTAAGCCTGTAAGTGAAACGCAGTGCATGTAATCAAACGGAAATGTTAGCTTGGAAGTGTTTGAACGCTAACGTTAGCTAATGAAACATGTTGTTTTACCTTGAAATGAAATGACTACACTAAATGAATGAATAAACTCAGGTTTTGTCCTTCTTTGTTGGTACTCGCATCTGTGATTGAGGCAGATTCCCAACAATTTTGAATGGCGAGCCCTTAAAATGCATTAAAATTACATTCCAGGTTTTTTTTTTCTGTCCTATAGCTTCAATTATCTTTTGACCCCCTAAATTTATCGTGCAACCTCTGGGAGGCCTTGTGACTCTCAGATTGGAAAACCACTGCATTAAAAGGAATGCATACCAATATATAGGGGATAGTACTGTATATGTATCCTATTAAAAGGAGTACTCGCCTTTCCTGTAGATCTGATTCCCTTCCAGACGCAGAAGTAACACATAATCCAGGCGATCAGGAGACACAAAGCCACATCCCAGTGTACATTACGCAGGGTCATCTCATCTGACATTTTCAACACACGGTTACTGCGGAGGGAAAAGATCAGATACGTACTGTATATAAACACAGAACAATGGCTGAACAGATGTGCAGAGCATTTTGTTTCTTCTTTTTGAAGAAATAAACACAGCCCACTTTAAATGTGTCATCTCCACTTAGTGTGTCCACGAGGGTGGAAAAATACAGCAAGCATCTGCGTCATAAAATACAGATGTTTAAATCTGCTTTAGTTTATTTTGGACTCCGGCTTCAGTTTATATAATGAAAGCTGCTCGGATAGGAGCACATATTGTTCTCATTATGCAGCTTATGTAGCTGAGCCGTTTCCCAATATCTGTTCTTACACCGGATCATGTGAAGAGCAGCAGTTTCCAAATATCTAAAATAATAAAACAGGGAGGCAAAATGCTTCTAATCAAAGTTGGCGGTGGAGTTAGGTGGTGTGATCGGTCAGCCGTGATTTCTGAGGAATGTAACTGGCTCGTTTATGGTGCTGTGTTCGGGTGGCCTCTGTCCACCTCTTGTTGGCACCAATAACATCACGTTCACTCAGCACCCCCGAGAGTACAGATTACTTTTAAGTCGTCTTGGATGCAGTCTTGGAAGAGTTATTTCCCAAGAATGCTCCACCCGAGGATGAGCACATCGGGGAGGACAATATAGCTGTCAGAAGTCATGTTTTAAGAAGGTAAGTGTGTGTGTGTGTGTGTGTGTGGTTCTCACGTAAAGAACTCCTCCTCCGGTGACTTGTGGTCAAAATAATTCCTGGAAAACAAAAATATACAGACCGTCAGACAGAAGTTTTGATTTTCTAAACGATATCACACAGGTTACTAATCAGTAATGTTTAAAGGGATGTCGCTGTTTTTTTTACTGATAATTATCACTTAAATATGTTTATCTACTTTCTTGCTGAGAGTCAGATGAGAAGGTCGATACCACCGGGTCGATCTGGTGGATGAAACAGTCCCAAGCCCAACTGATACTGGACTTTTGAAGCAGATAGTGATATTGATTTTTGGGCAGCATTAAGGTACATGACCTCCGCCTACTATGACAAATTATTTGGATTATTTACACAACTTGTGTTATCAACATGATATCAATATTTCATTTCTGAATATCACAGCTATCGCCAATACACCCCAACTTTAGACAGAGTCAAGCTAGCTGTGAGCTAGCTAAGCCAACCATCTGCTGGCTAGAGCTTCATGACTGTATCAGGGTAGTATGAAACTTCTCATCTGACTCTGAAGCAAATAAGCTTTTTTCTCAGAACTTCAAACTACTACTTTCTCATGGTGTTTTTCTACCATATGACATTTGTTTTCAACCATTACTTTGCTATTAACGCCAGGTTAGTCATTCAGATTTATAGTAGTTCTTTTCATCGTCCCACGGCAGCCATCAATAGTGTTTTTATAACAGCAACAGATGTCAGAACCTCCTGCTCTGAACACATAAAAGCACGGGTGTGTCCCCATGTTGCTGCATCTACTAGAGCCAATACTAACTAATTTTTCTTATCAGTCGTATTAGGAATTCCTGCTGTGCATTTAGTGTGTCACAACATTATAAGTTGTCATAGCTGACCTGAAACAGCTTGATAATAACTTACGTGTAATTGAGGTTGTCAGAGTAGTCAGTTGTGGTGGTGATGTTGTGAAGGAATGACCAGTCTGAGTCAGGCTGAAACAAACGGGGGTCAGTGGTGGCGCTAAATGCAGTGAAACATGACTCTAAGAGGTTGAGGAAGAAAGAGAGAGGAAGAAGAGTTGGATGTTAAAATGTTCAAAATGTTAATTCCTCTTGTGCACAATGCTAATCAAATACAGACGTGTAGAAACAAGCCAGCGGTGATTCAACACAAAGCCGATCTCACCAGTGTTCCACCAGTTGTCACATGTGGTCCAGGGCAGCGGGCTTTTGAAACTGTTATACAAGTAGAAGATAACCCAGGCCAGAACCACGATGTAGTAGATGTTCGTATACATCACAACCACTTGGGTCGCCATCCCCAACCCTGCGGGGAACAATGAGTTTTCACACAATGAGTCAAAGTTTCTTAATCTTCTGTGTTATGCAACAGTTACAGCTAAGAGCAACCAACAAACGGTTGGTTGAAGTTACCAGACTCCAACACTGACATATACGAACATATGTGCCATCACCAAAGTAAGTTTAGAGGTGCAGTATGTGAGGACTTTACTTCAAAACATTCAAAAATTAACTAAAAATATCAACAGAAGGCGGTCAAAGAAGCTCCTTTGCTCGTGGTGTAAACACCAACACTCCCCTGGTAGTCCGGCTAGCTGCACTGCTAACTGAGCTGACAAGCTAACAGTAGCTACAGTCCTGGATGTATAAAAAGAATACAGTTAGCAGTTTCTCTGGTGATATGCCGCCCCTATTTGTTGGAAGTATGAATTTAAGGTGACAAATTCTTATGTATTGCACCTTTAAAGGAGACCTATTGTCTGCACCGCAAGCTCACCTCTTCCACAGAAAACACTGCTCCTTAAACGCCTCGTCAAAGTCCCGCATTTCATTCTGTCACTTTGTGACATCACACTGCGTCACCATGTCATACATTTGCGTAATTTAGGCCGAGCAGCTAGTTTGACATGTAAGAATTAATTTAGCACAGCTGCTCTGTCGTTGTTAGTGTTGCTGGGTCAGGCGTGTGTGAGCTGACCAATCACAGCAGACTGAGTATTCAAGGGGCGGGGCCTTAAAGAGACAGGAGCTGAAACAGAGCGGGTCAGTGTAATCCCCGTCTTTGTTTCTGGGCAACATTGCCTGTCTGAGATTACGATAATGAAGAAAACAAGCTTGGCAGGGGATGCACAAGGCAGCTATTGTTAGTGGAGGTGGTAAAAAATGCTGCGCCAAATTTTAAAAATAGCTTTTAAACTCAGAGAATGTCTCTACAAGCTTTTTAAAAGGGTTGATGTGGCCTCTCTGTTTCAAGGGATCTGGAAGTGTCGTCAGTGGATGATATAAGAGCATGCAAACAGCTGTGGTTTTTCATAAACAATGAAAAACATGCATTTCCTGCACGTCAACTGACAAACTCTTGTGCAACAGCTACAGCTGTCTGTCGGAGCCTTGTTCTCACCCTCAAACATGGGGCATATCTTCCTCCAGGCGGTCACCCCGCCCTCGCTGGTGTACTGGCCCAACGCCATCTCCAGGAAGAACACAGGCATGCCACAGAAGAAGAGGAAGAAAAAGTAAGGGATGAAGAAGGCACCTGGAAATATGAATAGACATGACGAAGAGTCACATAGTTGAGATGGAAGGCAAATGTTGGCAGATACACTCATATCAAAGCAGCTACAAGGAACTTTAATTCTTTTGATTCTGGCGCCTCCTGTGGACAAAAGTGGGATGTGCAACACAACCTCGCCCTCATGATTAAAATACTGTTTTTCTTTTTTTAACGCAGCTGTTTGCAGGATGTACATCAATGAAGTAATGTACTTTTTTGTGGCTCTGTAATATGTAATATGACAATGAAATAAAGTGTTTTAATGCTGTACCACTAGACTACAGAGCTGTTTCTTTCCTCAGGCTTTTTTTAGGAAGCTTTTGGGATTTTTCAGTTGGATTTTGGATTATTGCAAAAAAAAAAAAAACTGGAGTCGGCCTGTAAAAACGGACACGCGAGTTGATGAGTCTCCGTATCTATCTAATCTATTCCCGGGTTTTAGGACTCTTGATTTATCCTCAGCACTCCGCCATAAAAAATAGTTAATAGTTTAGACTTTTAAATCTCATTATTATATATTTTTTTATCCAGTACTTAAGGCTTTTATCTCATAATATCAATTTTCTATCTCATAATTACATTTTTAATCTAATCATTTTGACTTTATATCCCATAATTATTACCTTAATCTCAACATCAATTTTGCATTTTAATCTCATGTTTTTTTTTTTATCCCATACTGATGACTTTAATCACATAATATAAACTTTTTTACGTCATAATGTAAAAAAAAAAAATCTGATAATTTTAAGCAATAATCCCCCATACATCTACACTCCTCTCCCTCACCTCCTCCATTCCTGAAGCACAGATATGGGAAGCTCCAAAGATTTGAAAACCCAACTATTTGTCCTGCCACGGAGAATATGAACTCCATTTTGTTGGCCCATTTCCTCCTCGGGTGACCCCCTTCCTCAGGAATCCCATCATCTGGCTTGGGGTCTCTATCAGGAGCCCCTCTGGCTGCGTCTTCAGTCATGATCTCTCAGTCTGTTGTAGAAACACAAGTACATGCAGATCATGCCAGCAGCTCTCCTCCATATGCACATATAGAGAGGAAGCTTTCACAATTTTTAATTGGCAGTCGTCGTATTTATAGCTCTCTCTGCAGCAGATTAAAGTCAGAGGCTCTGACAAAACAACCAAACGCCCAAATGCAAATGACTTCAAATAAATGATCGATTAACTGACTGAACTGAACATCAACATGATCTGAAAGCATGCAACTCACCCGTGAGCAGCTTGAAGTTGGCTCCGACAGTGAAATATCTCCACTGACTGACTGAGCGAAGTTTGAAGAAAGGCTTTATTCTAAAGTGGGGTGTGTCCTGCAGGATACAACACACACACACACACGCACACACACACACACACACACACACACACACACACACACACACACACACACACACACACACACAAACTGGCTGTCCACATGAACAAAGCCTGACGACACCACGATGTTAAATACTAAAGACTAAAGACCAAGAAAAAAATATATAGGCTATATATTTGCATTGTAAGTCCTAACTATGGGCTTAAAGAATCGAAATGATGAGACAAATGTTGACTGTTTACCTCATAATCATGTCTTTTCTCTCATAATTTAAATTTTTTATGTCGTTATTACGATTTTGAATCTCATTATTTTGACTTTTATCTCGTAATGTTCCCTTTAATCTTAATTTAGAGTGAGTTTAAATTTCACAATTATGACTTTATTCGGAATATTTGTACTTTTTTATCCCAAACTTGTGATTTTTATCTCATAATTTCAATTTTTTATCTCATGATTACGATTTTTTTAATCCCATAATTTTGACTTTTAAATCTCATTATTATGATTTTTTTTTATCCAATACTTAAACTTTTTATGTCATAATTACAATTTTTTAACCTGATCATTTTGACTTTTTATCTCAAAAGGATTACTATAATCTGGGTATGTATAGTTGTATAGTGTACTTTTGATACTTAAGTACATTTATTGCCAGAAAATGACTTTAAAAATGACTTAAGTACTTTGCTACTTATGATACTTATAAGACTTTTACCCAAGTACGGAAGCCCTAAAGGGCCATGCATTCATACATTTTATTTCCTCCGTTTTCCCGTGATAACGAGTTAATTACATTTGTTTTCTCGACATCTCGAGTTATTATCTCGAAATAACAACTGCCGTTTTCCTGAGAAACGGGATAATTGTCATGAGATGAGAAACTTTGTTTTCCCGAGATAACGATATAATTAATTCGAGATCTTGAGAAAACAAAATGAAAGTGTAGTATATTAAATCATCGCAGGAAACATCATTCAGTGTAGCATTGTCAGAGAAGCAGGAGCATATCGATCACCGCGTCACATATCTTTTCAATCAAGGCCTGACACAGGCTGAAATAGCATTATGCCTTGCTATTACAGATAATATACACATTAATGTGCATAACCTAAAAAGACGGTTAGCAAGGCTTCAGCTATATCGGCGGTGCAATCTAAGTGAGCCTGATGTCGTCGTTAACTACATAGCTGACCAGCTACGAGGTCCCGGGCGTCTCCATAATCTCAGGCCTATAATATCACAGTCATTATCTCGAGATCTCGAATTAATTATATCGTTATCTCGGGAAAACAAAGTTTCGTTATCTCGAGATCTCGAGAAAATTATCCCATTATCTCGGGAAAACGGCAGTTGTTATTTCGAGATAATAACACGAGATCTCGAGGAAACAAATGAAATTAACTCGTTATGACGGGAAAACGGAGGAAATAAAATGTATGAATGCATGGCCCTCTAGGGCTTCCGTACCCAAGTACTATTTGTATGGATATTTTTATTTTTACTGTAGTGTTATTTTTTGCGTACTTTTTACAACATTGTGTGTGTTTAGAAAAGTACAGGAGTAAGACATTTCTGTCTGGGAAGTAGAGGATTAAATTAGGTACAAAAGTATATTCAACTACGGAAGCCCTAAAGGGCCATGCATTCATACATTTTATTTCCTCCGTTTTCCCGTCATAACGAGTTAATTTAATTTGTTTTCTCGACATCTCAAGTTATTATCTCGAAATAACAACTGCCGTTTTCCCGAGATAACGGGACAATTTTCTCGAGATCTCGAGATAACGAAACTTTGTTTTCCCGAGATAACGATATAATTATTTCGAGATCTCGAGATAATGACTGTGATATTATAGGCCTGAGATTATGGAGACGCCCAGGACCTTGTAGCTGGTCAGCTATGTAGTTAAGGACGACATTAGGCTCACTTAGATTGCGCCACCGATATAGCTGAAGCTCACCGTCTTTTTAGATTACGCACACTAATGTGTATATTATCTGTAACAGCAAGGCATAATGCTATTTCAACCTGTGTCAGGCCTTGATTGAAAAGATATGTGACGCGGTGATCGATATGCTCCTGCTCCTCTGACAATGCTACACTGAATGATGTTTCCTGCAATGATTTAATATACTACACTATCGTTTTGTTTTCTCAAGATCTCGAATTAATTATATCGTTATCTCGGGAAAACAAAGTTTCGTTATCTCGAGAAAATTATCTCGTTATCTTGGGAAAACGGCAGTTGTTATTTCGAGATAATAACTTGAGATCTCGAGAAAACAAATGAAATTAACTCGTTATCACGGGAAAACGGAGGAAATAAAATGCATGAATGCATGGCCCTTTAGGGCTTCCGTATTCAACAGTAGCTGACTGATGATGTTTCTTTTATTTTTCTATTTAATCCCTATAACCCGAAAAACTTGTTTTAATTTGCATGTCAAACCTGAAGCCAAACCACCTTTCAATGAGATGTAGTAATACTCTCTATCCACCTGGATTTAAATATGTATTATATATAAGCATACCAGGCTTCTTATTCTAAAGCATTTATGTCATAACTATCTGTACTGTAGACATCTATACATAAAATATACATGAGTGTATTCACTGTATGGGACACCTGCCAGGACAAACTCAGGGCAACGCTGCTCCAATCACCACACAGGACGATGACGCAGTGACGTCCCGTGCGTGACGAACCAGGAAATAAAAGTAAACAACGCACAGGAAGACGAAAATGTTATGTAGCGTTAGTCATCCACTTTCGTTTCTCTGTGGAGATTTATTGAGGACGCATGAAGGATTTATATGCCGATAAGGACAGAGAGCCAGTTAGAGACAGGCTGGAGACTGGTAAGACGCCCGTGTAGACCGAGGAGAGTCGGGTGCGGCAGCCGCTAATGATAGCTAGCTCGATATGGCCATTTCCTGTATTATTTGAATTTGTTTACAGGATGAAATGCCCTCACGACCATGGCTTAAACACATCTCCTTGACGTTAGGTTTGTCACACGTATAAAACACCACCTTAGCTCCCTTTGACTTGATTGTATCTTCGTTTGCTATTTTTGCCTAAGTGTGTTGGCGTGTTGTCACTTATTAATTTCAGATTTAGCAATGTTAGCCATCAGATCGTCCGAGGAGGAGTCCACTGAGACTGAGGAGATGGACACCTCAGAGCCCAACTGGTGCTGGTTCTACCTGGCTGAGTGTGGAGTGTGGCACATGTTTGAGGTAGTTCACGGGACGTGGGCAACTTCACACATCACAATACACTTTACAGCAGTCCTTATACTGTATTCCCCGCCTCCTGCCCCTCCCTCAGTGGTAGCCTTGCCTCTAATTGTGTGCCACTGAGGGACAAAAGTCCATTAGTCAGTAAACTCCCCCCAGCTTAGTTGGCTGGCTAGAATAATGGCACTGAGAGGCGAATGATTAAAGGCTATTACTGTCAATCCTATTGCATTGTTAATTTCCCTTCACCCATAAGCTTTGCATGTGAGTTAAAGGGGCACTGTGTAGTTTTGGAGAAGAAATTAAATCTCAGAAGTTTAATAATATTAATGAGGTAATAGAACAAACTCTTTTCCATAACTGAATAAACAAGCTGCTCTCGGAGGACAATAAGGTCCCCAGACCACTGTTTGAAGCTAGAAAGGTGGCAGGGTCCGCCACATATAAACAAAGTAGAACAAAATGAAATTGTGTTGTCCTTTTAGGTCAGATTGTTTATTCAGTTTATACAATCATGAAAACAAAAAGTTTGTTTATTTAGTTTGTTTGGAAATCAGTCAATGATCTTTCTCTTCTGATTAAAACTACACAGTGCACCTTTAGAAAATAACGGAGTCACAGTGATTATATATATATATATATATTTATTGATCAGTTGTTTGTTCTAAAATCAGGAAATTAAGATGTTATATCTTGTTTTTAGTCCACAGGACAAAAAGAAAACAGTAATGAAACCAGAAATTATTCACATTTAAGTGTAATTTTGACTTTTTTTCACCCAAAAATTACTTATTACTTAATTATTAATTCAACAGTTGACCATCAATTAATTGTTGTAGCTCTAAATCATTAGATAGTCAGTTAATCATTTCAGGTATGTGAGCTTTCACTGCTTGTCGCTGACTTGTTCTCTTCTTACTTTGTTGCAAATTTTATATTTTTTGTTTTTGGACAAAACAAGAGATTTCATGATGTCACCATGTACTTTAGGATGTTGTGACTTTTACTGTTTTCTGATAAGACGAAACAACTTATCAAGACAAAAAAACAGATTCACTGATAATAAATAAATCATTTCTCCATGTTTTGTCTCTAAAATGTGTTAATGTAACATCTTTAAATGACAATAGCAGAGCTACAATTAATCAACTATCTAAATACTTGCTGCTCAACTTTCTGTCAATTGGCGGATTGATAAATCGACTAATACAGACTAATTTATCTTTCTCAATGTCCCTGTCAGATTGATCCCAGTGCAGCCTGCTCTGTGACGAGCGCTCAGATCGAGCAGTGCTACAACAGAAACCAGAGAGGTGTCATGGAGTTCTACACGGCCAAGTACACCTACAGACTGGACTTCTCAGGTACAGTAACATTAAAGGTCCTTCATCAGACAGACAATATTCAGCCCACAGATTCCAACAAGAGAAATAGTCAAGAACTGTGGTAAAGATTTTGAGTAAGACATTCCTGTGGCTTCTAATCTGTATTTTTTCCTCACCAGTCATGCGTCAGATAAATGTAACGACGGGGAAGCAGCGGCCAATCAAACGCTCCCTCCACTCCGCAACTGGCTTTAGGTAAAATTTGGTGACATCCTTTTCACTTTTTTGTCCTCAATTGACTTGTGGAACAAAGAAAAGATGTAGGATGGAGCAGGGTGAGGTTGTGTGTGTGAAGGCCATATTTATAAACAAAGGTCATGAGTCGAGCGTCTGCTGGTGTCAAGAATCCCTGACATAAACCATAAATTCCTGCGAGCTCCACAGGGAGCTGCCCTGACCCTGACCCTGACCCTTTGGTCTCTCCAAAAACCACAGGAGCAAGAGAGAAGAGGCACAGATATGTTAGAAGAGGGTTTTTTCTTTTGTAGTTCTTGTGTCTTATTCTACCGTTCCTCTTCTCTCAGGTTTATATGTGATAATCTTGCCTTGCCTGTTCCCTGTCATTGGGAGAGAATCAATACAGATGAGCCCTATCAGGTGAGTTACAAAGTGCAGCTGTTCATTCATATTGTCAAAATCTCACCACAGACACGCAGGAGAGATGAAGTTTGGGAACTGCGTGGGAGTTGGATTAAGAAACACACATTCTAGTTCACACAGGTTATGTTTCCATCAATGAATCATTTATTTAACATCATTTAAATCCACACACAACATAGTGTATTCAGTGGATTTTCTAATCTGCCGACATGAACTTTTAAAGCCTTCAGGATTACCTTTAAAATCACAAAAAAATAGCTTTGTGTGTTATTTTCTCACTATAAATGACTGTACATGTAATATATTATAATATTCCAAACTTTGAGTTCAAGGATGTTAAAAACTTTGTTCCAGACATAACAAAAGACTAAACTAAAGACATAAAGTAACAACTGAATCTGTTATAATTACAACAATAAAAAATAACGTTCTCGTTCTTTGACATTGTAACTTACCATTTTCCCGTTTTACCCATGTGTGACTGTGTTCCTGCAGCTCATCCAGCTCGGAAGAGACACCTATGAGTTTAAAGAAGTTGCGAGACTGTACGAAAGGACAATGGATCATCCAATCAAATCCATCCAGAGGATTCAGAACTTGGACTTGTGGGAATTCTTTTGCAGGTAGACAATTGTTGTGTAGTTGAGGGGTGGACTGCACAATGTCTAAAGTGCTCTCTTGTGTTAGCAGATGATCCTGCTGTTGATTTAGATAATTTAATCATTATTCTATGTAAGTCATATATTAATTCACATTCATTTTGATGAAAAGTCTGCAACCACACTGAGTTTGCCTTCTCCCTTTAAAGTCAGTCATACTGTGGTTTTTAGCACACCCCTGTAGCCCTTTGTAGCTTGAAAATGCACTTTGTAAAAAAGTGATCAGTACTCTGTGTTGTGTTGTCATTGCTTGGTTCTCCCCTAAGGAAGAAAACACAGTTGCGAAAAGTCAAGCGCACATTGGATATTGAGGAGAGAATGCTGTTTCACGGCACAGGACACAGCAACATACAAGCTATATGTACATTTAACTTTGACTGGCGGCTCACAGGAAGCCATGGCGATGTCTATGGCAAAGGTAGACCCTTCTGTGTTGTGACGCAACATCATGAAACAATTCGCTGCGCTTTATTCGGTCTGATTTTAACATCTCATTCAACTTCCCTTCCCACAGGTAGCTACTTCGCCCGGGATGCCAAGTACTCGAGTAAGTTCTGTCACACCACGGGGAAGCACAACACCACCCTGCAGAGACACGGACTCGCCCCGCCAATATTTGCAAGCGAGCCGCCCTACAAGACCATGTTCCTGGCCAGAGTGCTCGTCGGAGAATACACAGTCGGCCATCCGATGTACTGCAGACCACCTTCGAAGGACGCCAGCTTCACTAACTTTTACGACAGCTGTGTGGACGATATGGCCAATCCAAAGATTTATGTCATTTTTGACAGCAATCAGATTTATCCAGAGTATCTGATTGAGTTCTACTGAAGCCTGAGACAAGATGATATGTACTTTTTTTTTTTCGGATCTCAAACATAGAAATAATTTGGATGCAGAGACAGATGACTGGACGAAATGGAAATCTTCTTTTTCAGTCAGATCCGGTGCCTAACTGGAGCATGAGTCATCTAAAGTGCCTTTGGGGGAAACGGAAAAAGACAGTCAAGGCTTTGTGTACAGTCTCTATACTGTACAGTATATACTAAGAGGCCCTTATGGTTTGAACGTCTCTGTGATGTAAAAAAAAAAAGGATTAAAATACTGACTAGAGATCAGTATTTGTGGCGATTTTGTATTAAATGCAGAATCTGTGCTTGCTTGTTCAATATCCGTGCACAGTTGTCTCATTGCAGCCTGTAGGTTATAGGTGATGTCCCGCCATTACTCCTTTCACATCCACAGTGCCACGCATGAGCTTATTTACAAGTCATGTTGACATTATTCTCAATGACAATACCAAAAACCACAACACGTTCCCGCTCGCTCATTTAGCGCTGTGACCTGTCAGTTAGTGACATCGAACATCTGTGTGTGCCTAGTACAATGTATTATGTAGGCATGGATTTAATTTTTTTGTTTTTATTCCAAAAAAAACAAAAAAAAAACGCTTCTACCTCTTTTTTTAACCATGCATCGGTGCACTTTCCCCCCTTTCCATGAAAGGTTTTGTATCCGTGTCACAGTGACACAAACTTTGATGTCGTGTTCATTTGTGGTCCTTAAGCAATATGTGTCGGTGTATCTTTTCTGTCCATTGACTTCAGTCTTTAAAAAGGACTTGACAATGACCGAAGTTGAATATTGTAGTTCAACCCAGAAGATCAGTTCCAGCATCACATATGACTTAAACTCATCCGTGTGATGTCACCACCTGCTAACATCTTTCTTTAAAGGAATAAGCAGGTTATGTTTGCACCTGGTGTAAATTTACAAAAAAAATGAATGTAGCCAGCACATGTATAGTACTGTAATTGAAAATTAATGTAATCTTGCTTTGCTGTGTGCGTTTGTTGAATACAATGTATGATTGTGTTTGTGTGTGTGTGTTGAGCAAGAAGAATACTTCAGTTTGCCACAAGGTGGTGCAACAGTACAAGAATGGATCTCAAGCAACTCTTGCATTTAGTAAATGCGGACAAGGGAAGAAACAACCCGATGTCTTTAGTCTTAACACAACAGCTGTGTGAGAGTGTAGGAGTGTATGAAGCTATATGTGTGTGTCTATAGTTTGCACATTATGTAACTAATAAACTTTTCAAAGTACACGTGTTCAGTTATCTCTTTTAGAACATACATCAGAGAGGAGCACTGTTGAGGAGTGCAAGCCCTTTGAAAATGTATTCAGTAGTGTTCATTGCAGTTGTAAATAACAGACCATCATAATGCATTTTTAACTAGTAGCAATGAGACGATATCTAAATTCAGGGTCAGTAGGTCATGCCCCCCACCCAACCACCGAGACAAGCTTGAAGATATATGAATCTGCATTTTGACAGGACCGAAAAACCTTTAGGAAATCATATCGGTGCCAGCAAACAGATGAAAATTGGGCTCAAATTAGGCAGCCATTAACTCAGTTGGTAGAGTTATGTGCAGAGGCCTTGTCCTCGCTGCAGCGGCCCCGGGTTCAAGTCCGACCTGAGGCCCTTTGCTGTGTGTCAGTAATTTCAGTATAAAAAAAACCAAAACATTCCAATGTAGATATCTTCAAATCTAAAATTCAGATATCTGTTATTCTTCCCAGTGAAAAAGGAAGGACTAATATCTATAATTTAACTACAAAACAAAATTGCTGTACAGATATCTTAAAATAACATTTTAAACTACAAAACTAAATTGCAATGAGCCAAACATACAGATGAAATGTGAACTATGTCACATACTCTTTCACTTCTGAGTGAGAGACAGCCAGCCTCCCTCAGAGGCGTGGCTTAAAGACCTTTGATTCATACAAGTCAGAGACACCAACATCATCCTTTATACTTATCGGAGTGAATCAGAGAGAGGAAGGTCAGGTATAAATCATATATATTTAGCTTTTGCTGTGATAAAACCTTTTTTCCCCCCATCAGGACAATGTGGCACAATGAAGAAATGGAAGACATGGACACATCAGACTACCCATGGTGTTGGTATTACCTGGCAGACTGTGGAAGGTGGCACCGATTTGAGGTAAACTGTTTTCAACATTTCACAGTCAAGCGATTACTTTAGAAAAACACACATAGAACAAAATGTCTGTGGTAAAACTAACCTTGCGTTGCTTTCTGTCCACCCTGCAGGACGACCCAGATAACCCGCTCAGCAGTAAGGATATTGAAAACTACTACCACAGAAACTCAAAAGCAGTTTTAAATACATCAACAGCAAACTGTCACTGCAACATAGACTTCTCAGGTATCTTGACTGCATGATTCTTGTTCACATTATATCCTCGTCTGCCTTTAGGGAACTTGGTTCACATGACTTTCTGTGTTCTTACACAGCAATGTTACAGACTGACATCAAGACAGGAAGGCAAAGAAGAATCCAACGGAGCTTTAACGTTGACAGAAGGTAAAATGAGGCTTTAATACACATAAAAATCACAAAAATGTACGCCCACGAAAGTCGATGTGTGAGTATTGTTTTCTGCAAAATGAAAGTGAAACTCAAGCTCAATGCACACTTAACTCTTTCCCGCCCACAGCTGTTCCTGCTTCAGTGCTGCTCCTGTCTTCTGGGAGAAGGTTGATCCCGCTCTTCCGTATCAGGTGACAATAACAGAAATGCATTTTAAAACTATTCAGCTGTGATGTGAGCGGTTTTGATATATTGAGGTGTAAAGCTCAAAATGACAGGCTGCCTTAATCCTTGGCACAAACACAGCTAAAAGGCACAATCAAGTTAGCATTGGCATTAGCCTAATACTCAGCAATTAGCTAGCTGGAAATGGAATGTGTTGCATTTTCCTACATGTAAAAATTGTAATTCTTATTAATAAACAGCGGCATGAAGGTGAAAAACATTAGCAAGCTAGCTGTCTAGTAGCCCTTTTTCAAAGGGGTTCACACCTTTTTATGCGCTTACCATTACTTAACATTGGACTGTTTCGCCAGCGGACACTTATAGCTTACTCACTTTTTATTTTACCAGTAGGCCTAGAGCCCTGCTAGCATGTCATTGTTTTATTTCATTTATCCAGTCTATTTCTCAGGGACAGTGCATATTAATGAACAATAATATTCCAGAATTAGCCAAGAGGCTATAGTTTTGGTGTTGTACAACACAAGAAAAATATTAACACATTATTTTGCATGAAAATATAAAATTATAGAAAGTAACATCAATATTGACAAATAGTGAAATTAAAAATTGGATTTGTATTGTCTAAATTCAGCAAAAACATATGTCATTACCGGCTAGCATCTTTGCTTGGGCTAGGAATAATGAGTGCAACTTGAAAAAGTAGGGTAAAAATCATATTTTATTGTGCAGTTGCTGAAAAAATGTTCATTCAGAGACTTTGAGGAGTCACTCTGTAATTATCTTTTAGAAAACACAACTTACTACTGACTCGATTGCTGTGTTGTGAGAGGCATATACAGGAGTTAGCGGAGTAGCATGTTAGCTCATGACATGTGTTTTTTTATTAAAAAAACAAAACTGATTGGTGCTTTGGAGTTAGACCCTTACAGACCCATGCTAGAGAATGACATTAATACATAAACCAAAAAAAATAAACCAAACTCAAAATAAGGATATATAAAAAAACATTAAAAGAATTAATTAATAAAAGAAAAACATATAAAAAAACATTGCCATGAAAATAGGGAAACACATTTTCTACCCCAAAAATCTGATAAAGATATATTTTTAAAAACAAAATCAGATAATAAATAAGAGAATTCATTGCATATATTGCTCATGTATTTGTTTAATATGAAGCCTTCATCAAGTGTTTATTTCTTTAATATATCTCACAGTTAATCCCTCTGAGTGAACTCTCCCCTGAATATAACTGTGTGGCAAGTTATGTGAAGAAGGACGGGCTGCTGGACCGACCCATCGTATCGATCAGCAGGATACAGAATCTGGACCTGTGGGAAATCTATTGCAGGTACGTATACAGGTCTTTGAGTTCTCCTCATTCCCTTCATCAGTCGCCTTCGTTGTAATCAAATTGATCCCTGTCTTAAAGTAAAAAGAAACAGCTCCTGAGAATTCAAGGCATCAAAGAAATTGAGGAGAGGCGACTCTTTCATGGGACTGAAAACCAAAATGTCGACAGCATTTGCAAGTTTAACTTTGATTTACGGTTAGCTGGACAACATGCACACGTATTCGGCAAAGGTGAGTGAAAAGATACAGTAACAACTATCTTTGCACCTAATGATTGTAATGTAGGTTTGACTGTAGGTTTTTTTAATTTTTTTTTAGGAATATATTTTGCGAAACATGCAACACTTGCGAACAAATACAGCAAGCGCAGCACGGATCCTTTGCCTCTGTATGGCGGAGAAACACAAGGGGGAAACGGTGAATACAAAATAATATTTGTGGCACGGGTGATGGTCGGAAAATCAACCGCTGGACAACAACATTTCAAAAAACCTGATGATGGAAGTCGTGAAAACACTCACTTCAGCTGTGTGGATGATATCAACCATCCCAATATTTTTGTTATTTTTGATCCAAATCAAATATATCCAGAGTATTTGATCCAGTACAGATGATGTCAGGAGGATCTTGAGCAAAATCAACATTTCTACCTCTATTTTTCGACAGTAGCAAAACTCTTTGTGTTTTTTAGAAAAAAAAAAGTTTGAACTTTTTCAAACTACATTTTTAAAAAAGGACCTAAAATCTGCACATATGTGAATGTTTACATACGTTTCCATTTGCAAAACAAAGTAATCTTACAAATGAAACTAGTTTAGGTTTAGTTTATGCTGTGTAATGCATTAATGCATTATTACACGGCAACCTTGTCACATTCATTTTCAATATTTATTATTTGTTATAGTTTCATAAATAAAGTTCGTGGCAGAACCAAACCAAAAGTCTTCATGTGTTTATTCCTCTTCCAGCTATTCATCATCTCGATCACTACATGGGAGAAAATGTTGTGGTTCTATGGACAGGGAGCGCTCACAAGATAACACCGGTTATATCAGATATACCAGATATACCTAAACAAACTAAATAAATAAACTCTCTTTCTTTTCATGACTGAATAAACTGAATAAACAAACTGACCTTAAAGGACAACACGATTTCATATTGTTTTATTGTTTATATGTGGCGGACCCTGCCACCTTTCTAGCTTCAAACAGTGTTCTGGGGACCTTATTTTCTTCTGAGAAAAGCTTGTTTATTCAGTTATGGAAAATAGTTTGTATTATTACCTCATTAATATCATACATATTAAAATTCCTAGTTTGAATTTCTTCTCCAAAACTACATAGTGCCCCTTTAATATTTACTATTATAAAAGCCTGTGTCTGTATTTTTTCAACATAATAAGGTGTCTTTTACTATTTATCAAAATCTACAGTCTGCTTAGGTTTTCAGTCAGAGGCATGTGAAGAGCATTGCTGAACCACACCTATCATTCAAAAACAAGCAAATAAGCTTGGCTGTACAGCCAGGAAAATGAAACCTGACTGGTTGCGCTGCTCTCTGATGGTGTTAGTTTCCAACACGCCCACACCAGTGACAGGTGGTGTCCTTCCTACCACACCTGCACTGAGATTACTGGCTGTGGGGCGTTTTCCATACGGGAAGTGTTGCTGGAGTTTCAACCACAATCTTGCCGCCCAGCAACACCAGTGAAGTAAACAATAATAGAAAGACGATTTCATACATCAGTGGTTTTTTCATATCCGACTAACCTCATTGGGCTACCACAGATTTGTTTGTTAAGAGGTTTAGTTAGAGTAAGTCTGACATTAATTCTAAAGAGACAAGAATAAAAAATGGGCTCACTGTACTTGATAGAAACCGTCAGCAGAGGTCGCTGTTGACACACGTGACATTTGAGAAGTGGAGGTTAAACTGTTGGCACGGATCAGCGCTGGCTGCTTCACATTATGTTTCTACTGGCACATTTCTGCCATCATTTCTGCACAAAACTCCTTCAGAGTGAGTCAGCAGCTCATTATTCTCTTCTCAAAAAGCCAGCAGTGCTTCTCCCAGAGTCATTATCATTAGTTACCCGAGGGTGCCAGCTGGTGGCTACATCCAGAAACTGATGGGATATACAGTACAGTAACTCAGTACATTTATATACTTACAATTTTTTGAAGTATTTGTACTTTACTTCTTTTACTTTATACTTATACTTCCACTCCACCACATCACTAGATTTATTTGATTACTTTGATAGCTTCCAATTACTTTCCAGATGGAGACAATCAGAAAAATGCTGAATATTGGATTTCATAATCGGCCAGGTTGACCCATAGTTAACAGTAATTATATGTATAATTAAGATGTACTTTTGATAGTTAGGTACATTTATCTTATCTCCAGAAAATGAAATGTGATACTTAAGTAAGTTCAACCCTTATGAGTCCTACTAGAATACTTTTGGTTTTGCCTCCATATACCACATTAAAGACAGTTTAACATGACAATATATGGTATCTTTTGTTGCAGCATATCACCGCCTACATGTCTTAATTTCATGCGACTTCCTACTTCTATGAATTATTGTATTTTTCACAAAAAAAAACAGATGACAAGTGACGTTTCCACTCTCTTCTAATTGAAATAACTGTTGAAAGAGGTAAAAGTGTGCAGTATGAGTCCATAAACCTGAACACAGATTTGTGTAGCTGTATTACTTTCCTCCCTGATTAATTGTCTCATGACCTCTCAGATTGACCTTGTGACCCCTTGGATGAGGTCCAAAAGTGGTTAAAACGAGCTGCACTTCAATAAGCTACCGCAGTAAAATGCTACTTACACAGTCATGCATCAGTGTTAATCACATCAGTCACAGAGGCCGTTTGAATGTATTATGAGCACTTTAACTTCTGATACTCTGGTATACTTTTCTTCTGTACTTGAATAAAGGACTGTTACTTGTAGATTATTTTTGCATTGTTATATTGGTATTTACTGAAGGATCTGAGTCTGTGTAGTCTGTCTTCTACAACTGGTTATATATATAAAAAATTAAAGTTTAATGAAACAGTTCCATGTAATTATTATTCAAAATGTTGAAATTAAACCTTACATTCTCTGGATAATTAATATAAAGACTGGGGCAACAATAAGGGCCAAATAACTGGCAAATAATTGATCTTTCACCTATTTCTTGATCAGCTAAATGATTATTTGTTTGCCCGACTTTTGAATGAAACCACATCTAAGGCCCCTGAATTACACTTCACAGATAGCACTATCCATGTGCTTCCATGCTTACCTTGAAGGCGTAGTATCGAGCGGTGAGAGGAAATCCTTCATCTTGTCATGAGCCTGCTGAACTTCCTTCCCTATTGTGTAGTCTCGGTGGTTTACTTTAACATGTGGGCCCAGGTGTTGACCTGCTGACAGGAGTCGTGTCTGCCGGATATGGGAGAAGACCCGAACGTGCATGTAGCGACCGTGTGTGAGTAATCTTCATCCTCTGAAGGACAAAGGCAGATTTTCCTTGCTGTACTTGTTTGACTTACTGATTCACACAGAGGATCATACTGGCCTGTAGCTCCACTGATAAGAGGCTATCAAAGTGCTTCCTCATTGGGTGCCAAGCCGGTGTGACCTGAGATAAAAGGAGGCAAGATGAAGCCAGGTGTACAAAGATATGAAAAGAAGAGTCCTGTTAGATGTTACTTTAATATTGGACAACAAGTAAACTTCATCACTATGATCTGTTTTGTCAATACTGAAATCATTTCAGGAAGGTGGACAAGTCGTAGTCTCCGTAGTTTCCATATTTAATGCTGGTTTAAAGACATTTTATCAACAAATTTATATGTCGATTACTTGATAAAAACATGTAATCAAGGCGTTTACTGAGGTACACAACTGATCACTGCAGTTTATTAGTCCACTGTAATTAAAACAGATACAGACAGAAGAGGGGCCCAGGGTGGCACTGGCCCCTCCTGAAATATGTGCCACCCTATTATTGTTATGGTTTGAGTTTTTTTCATTTCCTGTTTTACTTTGAAGTTCGGCCCTCATGTGTCATGTTTTGCTTTTCATTTCCTCCCTTTGTCTGTTTCCCCGCCCTTTTTGCTCCTCACCTGTGATGATTAGTAATCAGCCCCTGTGTTTTTAAGTCCTTGTCTTCCCCCTCTGTCTTTGTTCTGTTCCTGTCTGCGTCCCTGCGTCAGTCCTCGTCCTCGTCCTCGTGTTCTCAGCTCTTCATTGGTTTGTTCCCGTTTGTGTTTTTTACCTAGCCCTAACCCTTCTGTTATTATTTCTGGATTTGCTCCTGCCTGCTTCCTCTGTTTTAATATTCCTTTTGGATTTTGTATTATTTTAGTTTGGACTCTGGATTTTGAATCAGCTTGTTATTAAAACTCGCTTTTTGTTTCTACCTGCCTTTTTGTGTCTTGTGTTTGCATCCCGTTTTGTTTAATCTTTAACAATTATCCTACAGTATGATTGAGTATTTATTGGTTTTATTTCTCATGTATTACTTTATATTTTGTTATAATTTGCGTGTATATTGTAAAGCACTTTGTAACACTGGTTTTGGTAAGTGCTATACACATAAAAGTCTTATTATTATTATTATTATCATTATCCTCATTATTATTATTATTATTATCATTATTATTATTTGCCAGTGAGAGGTGAGACCTTAATACAAACCAACTGTTTGAAGAGTATTTTTAAATGTGCATTGTTTTCTTTTTGCTTTTGGAGACACAATTTCTTTTTGCGGACTTGTGGACGCTTTATAATACATTTGTATGGTGTCACTGTTCTTTTAAATCTTTTAAATGTGCTTATTTTACGTCATTTTTATTTCATCTATTTGAATGTAACGTTTTTATAATCAATGCAGCTCCAACACGTGTGCATAATTCATGCCACCCCAGTCAAAACTTTCTGGCCTCAGCACTGTTCCCACTTCGATTTCATTCGTACAACAACAAACTCACACTTACTCTACAACTTCAACCCTCGTTTGTATTTTGAATCACTCTTAATTATTTGAGCTCAGTGTTGTAATGACTCAGGTGTTCATTGTTATGGTATTTTTCGCAGTTGTAAATGATCTAATTGGACGTGTGGGCGTTGTGTTTGGCAGATGGCGTTTCAAAAATACGGTTATTTCTATGCATAACAAACACATTCTTAATTCAGAGTCATTATTATAATTACATAACAAAATGTGTCCTCACAGACTTACGCTGACTTCTCGTGCACAGTTAGAAAAATGTTTGAAACTGGGGCTTGCGAGTTCCTCGGAGTCAGTAAGTGAGTCGAGTTTGATACCTCCTAAAATATTAACAGCCTGGTGTGTTGGAGTCTGGCGTGTGATTAGACCCTCTTTGATGTCGGCTTCATCATGATCATATCAACACGGTGAGTTTGTGCAGAGACCGAGTCTAATTAGTGGCTCCCTCAGAAGGCTTTCTCTGTGTGTGTGTTGTGTCATTTAGAGACAGATGAGTGTGGCACTGTTCTCCTCCATCTCTAATATAAAACCACCTCCTTTTTAAATTATGTAACATTTCAAACACTCATAAATATATTTGGGAATTTTAATTAAATGGAGCGTAGCCGGTCCAGGAGGACGATTCATAACTGCTGCACTCACATGACACATTCCTCTCAGTGTTTATCTAATGCGACCTTTACACAGGACGGTTTGTTTAGGCCTGATGTTCTGCTCCTCTTCAACACATACTTAACATTGTTTTATCGGCTTCATGACTTTTCCTGATTTTATGAGGATTGCTTACAAACATGATTTTGATGCATGAGATGCTCTTCCCTCGTTGCCTTAAATACAATTGTTACATTATTAGAATTAAACTGGATTATTGATATGATTATAAAGGCTGTGAGGCTTTAAATGGCCCTTTTTGTGGGATTTATGATCCTTAATGGATTTTTATATCTATATGTGTGAATGAAATGTCCCTAACAGAGAGTTAGACCTTACTGGGGTCTAATCATGTTGGGAGAAATCCTCCGATCTTCTACTTAAAGGTCCCATTTGTAAGATGAATCAATCCCAACTGGGAATAAGACTCAAAAATCAACTTTCTTACAAACTGGACCTTTAATTAAAAATAACAATACTGCAGTGTAGAACTAGTCTGTAACAAAGTATAAAAGTTATGAAATTATAACTAAAATTAAGTGAAAGTATAAAACTTTTAGCATCAGAAGTAAAAGCAGGCGGCTCATTATGCAGGATGGCCCTTTCAGAATAATAAATATTGTATTAATGGATTGTAATTATTAATGCATTCATGTGTGCGCCACTTTTAAGTTGAAGCCGGCACATTTTGGGGACTTAGGGTTGCTTGTGATTTTCCCTGCGGGGGTCAATAAAGTCTCACTGATGTCATATATATACTATAATTTATTTGACGATCATATGTTGAATCATTAATATGAATCTGGAGAGTTACTAGGAGTTAAAGCTGTAGTGGAGTACAACATGTGCCTTTGAGATGTTACAAATACAATAATAAGTATAAATACTTTGTTACTGTACTTTAGTAGATCTGTACTGTACTTATTTGTATGTATTCTTCTACATTTTGACACAAACATCTGCACTTTCTTCTCCTTATTCTTTCAAAACAGGCTTGTTGCTTTATTTTTAATGCACTTGAGGGGAATTTTCGATTGTTATTATTTGCGTCATTGCTCGGTGATTCATCACCATCCCATCGACCTAGCACTAGCAGACATGGCCGACGTAGCAAAACGTGCTAGGGATGCTTTACCAACCCAAAAATGTCGGTATTTGACATCCTGGGAATGAGAACCAACAATCAACTATCTTTCTTGTCCGTTTGCAACAGCTTGAAATAAAAATCCAACTGATTCTACCTTTACGTTTAATATTCTTTGAATTATATTAATATGATGTCAGTAGGAATGTCCTTCAGAGGGATACTTTTTACTTTCATACTTTTTTCAGAGGCTGTACTGTCCTACCTTTCCTTGAGCATACCTCTACTTTGACCAGAGTATTTCTTTTACACAAGTATTTGTACTTCTACTTGAGTAGAAAGAATGTGTTTACTTTTCGGCCTCTGACTGACCCCAGAAATAAGTTATTTTAACTTGACATGCTTACAAACATTTCTGTCCGTCTGCGAATTACTTTTTTTGGGCAAATATACACGTCATATATACATTATTTGTTCATACATACCCGAGTTAACAAATACAACATGACATATTTTCTTATTTGCTGACACAACTATTATTTACGGTCATTTATTGGGTTTTGATAAGGCCCTAAGAAAACAACATGATTGCTTTTTTGCTGTATGTGTGCTGCAGACACTTGACATTTTTCACAGCAGACACTTTGACTTGTCATAGCAGGACAAGTGCAGGTGTAATTAACGATGTTAACAATGGCTCAGTTCCCAGCAGCCACCGTTAGTGTTATTAATTATACATGTGATCTCCTGTTTCTAGAGGCTGAATGTCCTGTTTTCTTTTAGATATTTTGGCACATGGATAGTAATCTTTACGTTAGGGTGTTGAGTGTGTAATGTGGCATATCACTTTGATTTCGTCACTGAGAAGGAGGTGGAGGTGTATGCTTGCGTGCAGAGACAGGATTCAAAGCCAAACATCAACTCGCTGCATACTCTGTAGTCACATAAATACACATGTCGGTTGGCTCACTGAATTTACATTGTTAGGAGGCACAGGCTTTCCCAGAGGACATCACACCGCTGAGAGCAAAATCCATGTTTTTTTTTATTATGGAAAAAAGGTTCACTTTTCTTTACAAAACACAACACATTTTCAGCTACACGTTTTCTATAATTTAACCAAACATCACAATCAGCAAAAACACCTAACGTCATTTATAAGGAGCTCTCTCTGTGTCACAAACTCCATTCTGTGACAGGAAACACAACCTGATGTCCCTGAGCAGAGAGGAAAAAACACATTTGAATGTAGTTGTCATGTCGCCTACTGTAGCCTATCTTGTGTGGAGAACCCGGAGAGGGTTGGGCTAATGTGACAGTGCCTGCACAGTATTGGCTTTTTCACATAAAACAAACATGTATTAATAAATTAAGTTCGATCACATGAAGTGAAACATTTGACACAAGGAACACGACACATAAGTGAGGACAGTTCTTGCTTGGCACGAGAGGCGTAGACACTCAGTACAAGCTTTGGCACCGCTGAGGAGTTTTTCTCATGATCTGTTTAGAGTCACAAGGGTTTAAAATGCACCAGGTGCAAACAATCTTCAGTGACACGGACAACAGAATGTGTTTGGCTGTGCATTACTCTATATTTTGACCTGTTATGTTTCATTTGTTGGAGCAATTTACAAGACAGCACTGTATTAGAGGGGTGGTACCTGAAGATGTCTTAGCACTGGCATGCTTTTAAAGTTTTGCATTTACTGTCTTAAGAGCAAAAGTTGAAGGCGAGAGCACCCTGAGGGTAATAAATCAGGGTTTAAATTGTTTATGTTTTAGAAGAGTACTCTACTAATTTAGCATAGCACTCCTACAAAACTGTAGGACTCATGATGGACAGTCTGAAAGTAAGACAAAACCAAAATCAATGCAGCAGAACCAGACAGAGCGCCTTTTACATCCTGTGTATTCTTCTTTCTTGTCAAAACCTGGTGCCTACATTACCCACAATGCATCTCCACAACTAACAGTTTGGACAAGGTTTCTGGTGTGTTATGCTAGTAGCGGCTAATGTATCCTCAAACCACTAGTTCACTTCTGTCTAACTCCAAACCCACTTTTTTTGTTATTTTCAAACTTGTGGTCTTCGAATGTTTACTCAGGTGACATCACTTAAGGCAGTTTATCAGCCACATTACCCACAATGCAACTAGATCGCCAGCAGTTTGGACAGATAAAGCGCCACATCCCCAAATTTCTTTTTATTTTCCAAACTTGAAGTCTTGAAACCCAATGGATGCTGACTCAAGTGACATCACATGGCCCAAGTGACATCACTTGAGGCCATTTATCTGCAAAAATCTGGTATGTTACGCTAGTAGCGGCTAATGTAGCCTCAAGCCACTTGCTAACTTCTTCCTGACTCCAAACCCACATTTCTGTTTTCCTTTGTGAAACTTGTAGTCTTCAGTCCGAATGGATGCTGCCTCAAGTGACATCATTACCCACAATGCAACATGACCACCAGTATTTTGGACAGAGACTCTGTTGTGTTATGCTAGTAGCAGCTAATGTAGCCTCTGGCTCACTTTTTTCTAACTCTAGACCACCAAAATTGTTCATATTCAAACTCGTAGACTTCAGTCCCAATGGATGCTGACTCAAGTGACATCACTTGAGGCGATTTATAAGACTAGGGTGATGTTCGCCTTTAGCACAAACCAGCTGGCGTCCTGAACAAACAAACAAAATAGTGCTGACAACTTCAAAACCCATTCTGCAGAAATGATGATCTAAATACATTAGCTACATCCTCATTCAAATTAAGTGCTTTACAACATACCCATGTTTTTTAATGATATTGAAATAATAATCATTGATTTTCCAGACCTTTGTTGTCAAGATTTTTTTTTTTACTTATTAGCCTTTGACTTCAGTGCATCATTAAGCATCACTTTATAAAATGTCATAATAAAAGGTCGTAGTCTCTTCAGCCGCCGTACAGCACTGTTGGTGACGTATTATCGAGGCTGAACACCTTTAAATCCCAAACATGCCAAGCCTCAAACCGTCTTCCACAAGCATCACAGGCCACAACTCTACAGAATCTGTCTCTCCTGTCTCGTAGCGAGAGCTTTTTCGTCTCCGGCTCTTTCACATCCTCTCGTTCTCTGGAGGACGCTACGTCTGCGTTAAAAGAAAGAGTGCAGCAGCTCTCTCGGTTCAAAGGTCGCTCCTCTGCGTCTGCCTTATCCTGAGCCCCTGCCTCTCCATGATGTTCCACAGCTTGCGCAGGTTGGACTGGGTAATGGCGTCGTCAGGTTTGAGCTGCAGCGCTCGCAGGTAATTGGCCTCGGCTTCGGGGAGCTTCCCATTCAGGTGGAGGATGGCGCCGAGGTTCATCAGAGCGGCTGGGTACTAGGAGAGGGGAAAAGACACAGTAAGGAAAAGGAGGCAGAGTGGGGCGTTGTGCCATAATTACACTTGAGTTCTGAGGTTTTAGGGTGTCGACTTACAGGACTGCCGCAACTGTGTCGACCTTGGATTCATCTATCTGGACAAACTATTTTAAACTTGCCCTTCTCAGTTCTACATTTGACACAGTTATGTGAGAGGTTTGGGCATTTTAGGAAGCTTGCCAGATTTCTCTTTTTTTATGGATGAAGGATTAAGGCGAGGGCTCTGGTGAAATTTGCTTAAGGCTAAGAAAATCAAATATGCATTAAATTAGCCCTAATAGAATCTCACAGCACAGGAGCGGGCCTGGCCGACCAAGACAAAAATATGTCCTTTAAGAGTGCCACTGTGAAAAAAGTAGGTAGCAGGTTGTGTGTGGGTGTGTGTGAAGTATCACCCACTTAGAAAAAGGTGCGTTTTAATAAAATATCTTTTTGAAGCTGCAAAGTCAAACCATCTGGCCCCTGAGTCATGTACCACTCGTGGAAAACTACAAAAATCCAGAAGTCCATAACCAACAACCACACCCAGATCTCATCCTTAAAGTCGTCGGCACCTCATCCCCCGGACCTGGCTCTGTTCCCAGACCCACGTCCTCGCTGCATGACATATGGTTAGCAACTTGGCAACAAGTTCACAGATTTTCTCTCCCCAAACACAACTGTTCGCCTCTACTCAACGCTGATACTTCGCTTGTTTACATTCCACTTCTCAAGCAGTGTTAAAAGACTAGCGTCGGGAGTCGGGGGCTTGTTTTTCTCACCTAATGTATCAACGAGGCTGGATTATTTCAAGGAAAATGTATTAATTAGCAGCTGGCGTGCTTTGTTTTTTCTCACCTAGTGCAACTAGTGCATGTAGCAGTTACATCTCAAAACGCTGTTCTGTTTTCTGTACCGTTGAGGAGCTTTGTGAGCAGTTGAGACGTGCTAAGCTAGAAAAATGAGGGTCCCTTTGTCATTCTAAACAAACGGTGGATTTTCAAGACGCAGACTGATCTGAATCGTTAGAAACTGAGCTCTGTTTATGTGTGGTTTGTGCACAGGAAGGCGGCCAAGTCCGTCAGCAATTCCGTTTTTCAGAAACAACTCAATTCTGAAGTTGGGTCGGCTTTGCTGCACTCAGGTGAGGAAAGGATGTAATCTCTTGACCTTAATCCAGTTGGATATACAGTATTTTTAAGATAGCATCTCCCTCTGCTCTTTTGAGATCCACCGAGCCCCATTAGCTACAGTTTCTAATCCTTAAAAGATCCCCTCCATGCTTTAAAGGAGACATATTATGCTTTTTCGATTTTTTCCCCTTCAGTTTTATATACATTTTTGTGGATGTACAAGATCTTGAAAGTTAAAAAGGTCACCCAACGGAAGCTCCCCTCTCCTCCAGAAAACACTGCTCCTGAAACGCCTCGTCACTAGTCCCGCCTTTAATTCTGTGACTTTGTGACATCACGCTACATCGCCATGTCACACATTTGCATGATTTGCGGCTAGTTTGGCACGTAAGAGTTGATTTAGCACAGCTGCTCTGTTGTTGTTTGCGGTGCTGGGTCAGGCGTGTGTGCGCTGACCAATCAGAGCAGACTGGGTATTCAGGAGGGGGGGTGGGGGCTTAAAGAGACAGGAGCTAAAACAGAGCGTTACAGACAGAGGGGGAATACAGTGCTGCAGCACTCGACAGTATGAGAAAACTGATGTGTGTTTCTTGCCACGAAAGCATGTAAACCTATTGTAGTAGTAATGTAAATACAACTGTTAACCTGAAAATTAGCATAATATGTCTCCTTTAAGACATATAAAAAACACTCTGCTCTGAATAATAATTCATCAAAAATATGTTTATGTTCTACGGAAGAGAAAAGAGAGGGATATATTACATATATATATAGTTGCATGCCATCTATGACACATATATGGCACGTAGCAAGAGATAAGTCTGCAATTGAGATGGGGATACAGGATTAGAAGTTAGAACATTTATTTTTCACTCCACTGTCTGTATAAATGTATTGTTAGTGCAAACCAGCATCCAACAACTGCTACTTCAAATTCAAGAACCCAACTGGGGAAACACAGGCTGGCTGTTATTGAGAGGAAGATGCCGCGGCCTAATTACTTATACAAAATATATACAGTAATTTCCAGTCACTAAACATCTTCTATTCTGCTCAGAGTACAGTGTTATACTCGAGATGCACCTCTCTATGAGTGGTGTAAATAAAGCATTTCAGTCTGTGCGTGCAAACTGAAAGACTGCACTCGTACTTTTCTCTCGAGGCACACAATCATCGCCTTTCTTGTCACGAAGAGCCAGAGCTGAATCTTTCATGACCTGAAAGCTATTGGATTAAGTTGATATTTGAGAGACTGTCATTCACTAAGCAGGGAAAATGTCAAAGACAAGAAGCGCTTTACTCGTGACAAATGACAAGAGAAGCAGTCATCGTGTCTGAATGTGCACACGAAGGGCTCCAGACTGTGAATTGTAATTACGGTGACTCTGAGGTAGCTTATTTCTGCAGAATAAAATTTATATGCATGGCTTTCCAAATTAAAATGGACAACCAGCATTCTTCTCTTCTATGGTTTCACCCAGCTTTTTAGGGCTTAAACTGGATCTAAACAGACAGGCAGACCTTATCTAAAACGGGGCAGATGCTATGAAGCAGTGATTCCCAGCCAGTACTTGTTCCCCGTGGGGTAGATCTGCAGTTGCCTGGGGGTACGTGTAAAAATTGTAGAGCAGCTCAGCTAATTTAAAATGAACACCTGAACGTGACGTGCTGCCACTGAGAGCGAATTAAAAAAAAAAAAGTTGGTATCATACGGTTGTAGCTAGGGCTGGGCGGGATGGCTTAAATAACATTGCAATATTTTCAGGTTGTGTCGTGATACACACTATATATCTCTATATTGTGAAGTAGCGGTGACAGAGCGGCCCTGCAGCAGCCTGCCCTGACTGGGCCTGTCAACCAATCAGAGGTGGACTGGGATGGGTCTTGCCAGAAAGGCAGGGGGATCCATAATTAGCTTAAAAGCTTAAAGAAATAGGTAAATGGTTGAAATAGTAAGCTAATACATGGCTAATATGGATAAATAGTTGAAATAAGACCCAAAAATAAAGGCTTAAAATAGTTAGCATAAAGTAACCAACACACAGCAGGCCTAGCTAACAATAAGATGCATTAGATAAAAGTTGAAAAGGTTAGCTTATTGGGGAAATACCTAAAATTGCTTTGTTTGCTATAAGTCATGGCTAAATGGAAATATACTTAAAACAGTTTAATGTAATAATACACAATGCTGAAAAAAGTGTAGTAATATAACACTAGTAGCTACTCCGGTGAAGGACACGAAGATGAAAGTCTCGCAATGCTGAAACAGGATATGACAGCCTTCAACTTCCTCAACCGCATGTGCTGACATCGGGAGACATTGCATCCCACAAGGCTCAGTCTGTTTAACTGCGATCGTCAAGCTGAACGTGTGAATTCAATAAGGAGACAGTAACCACCGAACTCCTCTCGCCGTGGGATTTTTGTGTTTGCATAAGCACATCGAAAGCACCGGGTTCCCAGCCACGGACAGGACACAGTTTCCACTTTTATATTCAGCCGTGTAACTGTTTGCCAGGAACAACAGCACTATAACATAATGTCAGAATGATGGGTAACACTTAGTATGTTGTAAATTGAATTTACAGTACGGGCGTGTGTGTGCATTTCCATGATAAGTGCTAACAGGCCCACCAGTCCAGGTACTCACATCTGGTCTGAGGCTGGCTGCACGCTCGTACTGCCTCTCTGCTGCCTCGTTCAGACTCGCCTGTCTGAAGTGAAAGAACAGAGAGAAAAAGATGTGACATCACAGTTTATATGAATAACACTGTACCAATGCAAATTACTGATTATAATTGTATTCATTCATTATTGCGCAGCTAATCACACTGTAATTAGTAATGCAATGAGAGTTAGTGATTCATTAATTGTGTAAATTGCTGTAAAACTCGTTGGCTTCATTGCATGTTAAGATAATGTTAACCTTATTAAAATGGTCGGGAATCAAACACACAGTACGTCTGTTCATTTAAAACCTCTCGTCTCACTCACCACTGTACGTTGGATGAAAATGTAAGATGGCAGCAGTGAACATTATTTATCTATGAGGCTCCACTGGAAGAACTACCTGACTATACAATACTACATCGGCTGTATCGGCCAAGTATTTGTACGATTTGTGCTCTCATTGAATCCACATTACTGATTATTTATCAAAAATCTCATTGTATTAATATTTAGTAAAAGTACCAATAGTCATCCCTACAATATTGTGTAATTGTTTCACATCTTCCCTTTTCATCCTACATTAAGATATCATATCCTTTTGGGCGATTCATCATTTTCTAATTAACAACAATAATTCATGTCATGTTTGTTCCTGCAGACAAAGACGTTTCTCGCCCAGCTAACAAACATGGATTTTTATATTAGGTAGTGTCTGAATACTGTAACATAACAGCCGACGGATGGTACAGATCCTTCTCCAGCCCTCAGCGATGTTGAAATATTTCTCATAGAAGCTTATAACATGCTTTAGTTTCCAATAAAATCATGAAGAAAGAATGTTCTGTGTCGAGTGATTCATCTCTTCGCTGTGTAATAACTGTGATAATGCAGCAATGACTTAAGGATGATGACTAGCTCACGCTCTCTCTCCGAAGAGAGACGAATGTTTCTCAAATGCCAGAAACACTCCACCAACCGGTCCTCCCTTACAAATCGTACAGCTGGGTTTCTAAAATGGCAGCAGTTAATCTGCTCCATACATACAATTTCAAGCAAAGAGTGCATGAACCGGACTTCGCAGTGCCAAAGTTAATAAAGTCAAGGAAACCGTTCTTTCCCGACATGGCAATTAATATTTATAAGACTGTGACTGGAGTTAAATACGCCTTGAGAATACATGCAGCGTTTTATCAGGGTTCTCTGGAGTTCAGACGTGGCTATCATCGTCATCTTCTTATAAGCTTGGTTTTTGTTTTGTTTGGTCAACACAGAGGTCAGATAAAGACTATGAATATCTTTAGGTTGTGGACAATACAAGACACTTGAGGATTTCATCTTGGGCTTTGGGAAATACTGATGGACACTTAGGACAAAACAACTAATCGATTATTACTAAGGAAAATCAAGAATCGACAAATTAGTCAAAAATGAAAATAATTGTTGGTTGCAGCCCTGTCATGGTTTTGGTTTCCCATTTAAGTAGATTTTTTGTAGATTATATCCTTGTGTGTCATGTTTTACGTTCCACTTCCTGTCTTTGTCTTTTTCCCGCCCTTTTTCTGTGTACACCCGGGTTTCTTCAGTTAAAGCCCCACTCCAGTGTATTTAGATATTTTTATGATATTTCATATTTGAGCATTTTCAAACTTTCAGGCTTTTCAGACTTTTTACAGACCAAATGACGAATCAATTAATCAAGAAAATCATCAACAGATTAATCAATAATGAAAGCAATTGGTTGCAGCCCTGTCATGATTATGGTTTGTGTCATGTTTTACCTTCCACATCCTGTCTTTGTCTTTTTCCCCACTCTCTTTCTGTGTACACCTGTGTTTCTTTAGTTAATTAGTTGCTGTGAATTTAAGCCTCCTCCCGTCCGTGTTCCTGCCTGTGCTCCCAGCGTTTCATTGCTTTGTACTTTGTTTGTTTTTTGTATTTTTGTGCTTCATTAGCTCTTGGATTAGCCCTCGCCTGCTTCTTCTGTTTTTGTTGCCTGCCAGTTTTGTTCTTTGGATTACAGCGTACTTTATTAAAGCTCTGTATTTGTTTTCCTACCTGCCTGCCTTGGTGTTTTTTGATACACATAACAAGCCCTACATACTAATGTAAAAACCAACTTACTTATTGGAGACATCATAACAAAACATTTAAAGGAAAACCTTCCATCAAACAGGATTATTAGGTCTTTATTATAATCCTGTTTTGGTCAATATTTGTAGGAAAAAATACAGGATGTGTAGCTCGCCTTTATTATCAGCGGAGCAGCTTGAGTTTTAAATCCAGCTAATGACAGGTGGGTGTCCCATTCATTAAATCCTAATCAGACTGGATTTATGTCCCAGTCAGTCCCAGCAGAAAATAACCAGTTAGACCACAATGCAGCAGACTGATCTGTCATTTAGATTTACTCTTTCGAAAAGCAAAACGTCTGCCAAACCTAAGACTTTCAACTTCTTTTACACATCCTCTGTGGTGTTGTATTTAGATGGATGCTGGAGAGCAGTGATGACTTTTCCAGATATGTAGAGCAAAGAGGGAAGAAGGCACATCGCTCCAATATTTCCTTGAGTGGCTGGGAGAAGAGGGCATTTGCAGTCCCTTTAAGACTTATACGAACGTGCTTGCCAAACTTTGAGGGAAAATTCTCCAACGGCTTCTTTACAAGCCCTGGACGCAACCTCACTATGATGGACTGAAACTGGGTACTGCTGTTTATAAGTGTTATACATAACAGCTTTTACAACAGCTATTTCCATAGGGAGGACATTTACTATTCTATAACACCGGTATAATTTATATCTCAAAGATGGATATTAAATGGCAGTGGTACAGAATAAACCCACAATTGGTAAAAGCAGCGCAGCAGCAATAGGATTTCAAAAACCTCAACACTTCTTTGGATATATATGTCCGTTTCATTTTCTGTACGGTGTGCTTTTTTCAAGTGGTGAAACTGTTGTTGCGTGTCAGCAGTTTGGCCAACCTGAGCATGTGAGCAGCGCTGAAGACCACATCAAACTCTGAGCTGTCCAGCTCTGCAGCTCTCTCCGCCATCTCCGCCGCCTCGCCGAGACGAGACTGCTCCAGGAGAAACTGACCTGGAGAGAGGGGAAGACAGAGGGAAGGGCACTTTTTTATCCACGCTGGTGGTCTGTTGGTTGGTTGGTCGGTCCGCCACTTTGGTCCAGACTGGAATATCTCGACAACTATAGGATTGATTAAGATGAAAGTGTGGACAGATATTGGTGGTCCCCAGAGGATGAACCCTGATGACTCTATATCATCGTTACTGTGAGCATGTCAGCATTAAATTGTACTAAACTTTCAGAGCCAATCGAGGCACACCTACCTCCATGTCCCACCTTCATTAATTAACCCTTTATTGGTTGAGACCTTTGACTATAATTCAGCATTGTTATTGGGTGAAAAAAATAGGATTCATTTCCTGCGATCAATCGATTATTGACTACTTTATGGAAATTTTTCGATGACTGCTAAAATGATGCAGTCATGAATGCCCCTGCTGTGTCTACTTATGGACATACAGAGCCAATAGTATGGCTGCACACTCTTGCAAACAGAGGGTTTGGGTTTTGTTTGTTTGCTATAAATCACAAGTTTGTGCTTTAGCATCACGTTGTGGAAAGTAGAAGTGGTATGGAAGGCAAAGAAGCTCTGACAGATGAAAGATGGAGATCAGTGGTGAAACAAAGGGAGACGAATGGAGGCAGCGAAAGAGACGAGCACCACAGGAACTGCAACAAGGAGGCAGAAAGTGAAGCGGTGAAAGGATTGTTGTTTTGCTCGGCGAGGTTCGAGAACACAGATGAGACGGAGGTATTTCATGTGTTTTCCTGTGGGAGTCTGGCCACCTGGTGCGGCACCCACAAGTGCCTGCCTCAGTGGCTATAAATTATCAGCCGCAGATGTTACTGAGTGGAGGGAGACGGGAATGTGGAGAGGCGCCGTTGAGGTGAAGCGCAGCCTCCAAACTTCATCACCACATCAGAATACTTAGAACTGGGTCGTACGAGGGACAGTTTGCATTAAAATGTGTTACTGTGAACAATGGCAGGAAAGGAGGCCTTGTCTCAGCCGTCACTTCCTCGCGCTCTCTCTAGTGTGTGTGTCTTTCCGTTGTGTCTTAATGTGGCCAGATATCATCACTCCTTACACACTCACACCTGGAGCTCCTCCAGTGAACCCCGGATAGCTAAAGCGGCCAGATTTGCGATAAAGGAGAGGGACCGGCCCAAATAAACATCACCTATAGCAAGAAGCTACAAGATAACATTGATAAAAAGAAAAACAGCCAGATAGGCAGGGTCGGAGAAAAGAGTGTAAGAGGAAACAGCTTGGTCCAAAGACAGCAACGCAGCCCCTCGCCAGGGACCAAACTAAACTCCAACCCAAAGATATCCAGCGCAGAGAAAAGCACCAGGAGGAATAGAGGGCGATAAGGAAGAGGAGAAAAGAGACGACGCACAATGGTGCTTTCAGCGAGCCTGGACAGATTTAATTTCCTATGAATATCCTAAAGATAGCGACATGGAGCAGCACGGAGCAGGCTCCTCCAAACCGATATGAAACGCTGCATCAACAGCAGCGCAGGCAGAGCGTGGTATCATGTTTTACTTTCTGTTACGAACGGTAAACAGTGTACCATGATCCCGTCTCCTTACTTAGATAAACATGGCATACATGCCTGTTTGCGTGTGTGTTTGCACCATCTGCAAAACCTCAAACAGCTCCAACACTGCCAGCACTGATACCGACGGTGAGCTGAATGACAGAACATTTCAAATTAGTTACTGTGGCGCAGGGATTGTTAAACATACTGCGATTATTTTAGGGGGGGATAATAAAAAATAGTAATGTATTCGGCGCTTCCAAATGATTACCATGCTGCTTCGGTTCTTTCCAAAACTCTTATCAGGTTACACAAGCTATGAGCTCAGATCCAGGGTGGTTTACCACAAAAATTGTAAGAGGACCAGGAATATTTGGCAAGGCAATTGAAATGTGTCACATATCCCTACTAGTTCCACATATAAGCATTTCAGAGCGGTCACACGAATCATGCCGGTTATAGTTGGTAGAAAATGATGAAAGATTTTTTCGTAGCTCTGTCAAACGCAGAGACGCGTTTCTGAAGTCCGTTTCAAACACTCCTCTTCTTACCATAGTGCATGTAGCAGTTTCCTTTCATCGGGTCTAGTTGAATAGCTCTCAGATAATACTTCTCTGCTTCCGTCTTCTGCCCCTGAAAGCAAAAAGGAAAGAAAATCATTGATCACGCCTGATATTCAAGTTATACTGTGATTGTGTTTCTGTAATATTTTGTAATATTCATACTGAGTTTATTGCAAGGGCAGAAAAACACGTTGTTGTTGTCTTTACTGTCATCGTCATTATTCTTGTCATTATTGTTCTCGTTATTGCTGTCGTCGCTGTTACCAGTGCTGTTTTCGTCATTGTCATCGTTACCGATATCGTCTTTGTTCTCGTTATTGTCATCATTACCATTATTGTTGGTTGTTATTTTTATTGTTACTATCATTATTAGCACTTTTAACATAAAATAACAGGAGACAATACCTTAAATTAATTACTAACGAGAAAAGAGGGAAAGAATCATGATTTTTGTTGAGCAGAAACAGTATATACAATGAAAATATATAACATATGTACAATATAGCCGGACACAAATGTGTTCCAAGACAGATTCATTTACACAGCTACAAACATCACTATGTTTCTGTTATTTTAGAGCGCTGACATGCATCGGTTGAAGTACGGTAACCCTGCTGTTCAGTTTCAGCAGGAAACCGAGGCTCATAAAGAAAACAGTACTCCACCTCCCATGATGCACCTTAAAAGAAAAATCTCTAAAAGGTGTACGTGCGTGCGCGTGTGGAGAAACATATTGCTTCTGTGTGCACAACACTCGATTTCTCCACCTCTTTTGTTTCAGGCCTTCAGCACTGATTGCTTCCATATTGCCAATATACTTGCCATTCAACAATAAATGAGAGGAGTGGGCATATTATGTTTGCTTCATTAGCTTTCTCCCGTGCCCACAATCGCTCCGAACGAATGAGCGAATATCGGAGCCTAGACGGCTTATTTCACATTTTCTTTGGCTCTTTTGTCTTTACATTCAATTAAACCTTTTCCCCGGCCATCCATCAAAACTGAAAGTAGGGCGGCTCAGTCCAAAGAGGTTGAAGGAAGTCATCATTTTGCAGATTTATGAAAGGCTTCAGTCTAATAGTGAAACTGCATGCAGTAATGAACTGGGCCCTGCACCCCCCGCGCCTGTTGGGGCTATCACTGCTTGCAGTTTTAATTTTTATTAACATTGTTGATGGACCATTTGACACGCCTTTCCATGTGTTTTGGACACTGCATGGATGAGGTCAATGCAACTTCCTGTGTCCACTATGTGACACTAGAGAAAACTGACTGAATTACATGTTAGGTTTAAAGATTAGGCCCTAATTAATAAAAACAACAACTATCAAAAGACAATATTATTGCATGCTTTTTAAAATGATTTATTGCTCTGTATGCACTTCTCCCTAATATCTAAATACACAATTTAAATTCATAAATCATCTTCGTGTTGACTGACCACAACTTTCTCGAAGGCACACCACACCCGTTTGAGTCCGGCAGCAAGGCTCTAATGCTACACTGGACTTATTTAAAAGCTCTCTGACCTTGGGGAAGAATGAGACAAATTAGTGGCTTTAGGAGTTGCACTTGTATTTGCTGAGGGATGTGGATGGGTACAAGACTATCACATACCCGCTTTATAATTGCGTGGATTGAAAAGAAGAAGAGGAGAGGGTCACTTTGAAACTTGAAGTACAACGATACATCAACTTTCAGGGAGAAGCAGCACATGTCGGGGTGAACCACGGTACAAGACTTCAGTTCGACCTCTCCTCCCTGTGTCTGTATTGTCGATTGACTCCGGCAGGACGGCCAAAAATGTAGCCGATGGAGTGATTCAATAAGGAAGGAGAGTAATTGCATTATAAGCCTGTCTACTGACCCATTGTCCAGGGTCCATCCAATCTCCTGTTCCTAAAGCCCCGTAGTAGTGGAGGGGGGCCTCTCTGTGAGGCAGGGCCCAGTGTGGCTCTGCAGCCCTGAGCCTGAGGGAGCACAGCAGATGTCCAGCCACACCGGACGACTCGCACATGAACCTGTGCTTTAGGTGTGTGTGTGTGTGTGTGTGTATCTTCAAATCTTTCGACAAAAACCGGAAATGATCAGAACTACAGTTTAAAGCCTGTGAGGGTTGCAGCTGCAAGTGCGTTCGGCACTGCAGGTCGGTTGTGTCTTTACTCGGCACCCAAGGCTGAGGAAGGAAGGAGGTCTGAGGGGTTACAGAGGACACACGGCTCAACCCCCACATCTAAACTTGACTCAGCTGTGAGCACATCTGTTGTCACACAAGTGTGTTTTTTGTTTTTTTATGGGAAGGGAGAGGAGGTGGGAGGACGGGAAGTGTGGGTTTTGTCCTGCAAAAATAAAACAGAAGTTGGGCAAACTCATGGGCAGATTGAGACAACGGGCCCCTTTGGCACAGTCATGTAAAAGCCCCCACATCTCTTTTAAAGGAGCACGACCAGATTGAAAGAGACTCTTTGTAGTAATTTTGTCCTTCGTGTTTGTTTTGTGTCCCTTTTTAGTTGTTTTGTGTTTCTTTGCAGTTGTTTTATGTCTCTTTGTAGTTGTTTGTGTCTCTTTGTGATTGTTTTGTGGGTCTTTGTAGTTGTTATGTCTCACTTTGTGATTGTTTTGTTTCTTATTGTAGTTGTTTGTGTCTCATTGTAGTTGTTTGTGTCTCTTTGCAGTTGTTTTGTGTGTCTTCGTAGTTGCTATGTCCCGCTTTGTGATTGTTTTGTTTCTTATTGTAGTTGTTTTGTGTGTCTGTGTTGTTTAATGTCTCGTTGTGGGACATTAACGTCTCTTTGTGGTAGTTTTGTGTCTTCTCCTTGTTGTTTTTTGTCTTCTTTTGGTAGATTTCTGCCTTGTTGTGTAGTGCTTTTGCCTCTTTGTAGTCATTTTGTCACTCTTTGATTGTTTTCGTTCTTTTTGTAGTTGTTTCATGTGATTGATTTTCACAATGAAATGTTAACAGTCACTTCAAATAGGGGCCCGAGGTATCTAGGGGCCACTGGGCCTGTGCCCAGGAGGCCTGTTCAGTAATCCGTCCATGGGCGAACTTGTGTGCCCTTCACATCTTCTAACACTCACATGAAACACACAGTGAGGGACAGAAAACACACGGATAATCTGGAACTCATCCAATCACAGAGGGTTAGCTTTCATCCACACCAGACAAACTCCCCACGTCTGTAACCTTCAGACATCACACATGAATTTATGCAGCTACTATGAAGCTGTTTCTTCCCCCCGCTATTTGGCATCGTTCCTGGATCGGGGTCAATCCAAAGTCAAAGAACAAGGTTTTTCATCCAAAACATTTCTGTCTTAATTCTGTCTTTCACACTGTGTTCCTTGTTTCATCCAGCTAGTACTGCTGGAGGTCAAACACGTTCATGAATGCATCACTATTCCTCTCGTTGACGTCTGATCGGAGGGAGTTCGTTTAGCATGCACCTTGCAGAGTCAGAAGCTTACACCTCATAACAAATTATCACACTACTTCAGGCTGTGCAGGGGAATCGATAGGATGGCTTCGCCTCGCTCTGATGTCCCATAAGTCACCTCATATGCATTATTCATTTCTACATTCTGCTACTTCAGGTGCCGTTTAATTACATTCGGCCAGGTAGTTAACCGCTGCAATCGTTACTAAGATAATGCTTCGGCTCGCCTCATGGGTCTTCATGTGTGTGAGCGTGTGTCTCAGTAATGGGACTTACGATGATGGACAGGAGTTTTCCATAAGTGAGGTGGGCAGGGATGTGGTCAGGCTTGGTCCTGAGGGACTCTCTGTACCAGTGGCCCGCTTCCTCCAGTCTGTTCAGCCTCATGTAGGCCTCTCCTGAAACAGGACACCGATCAGGAGTCAAGGTTAGAGACATTAGAAATCAAAAGCCTTTCACAGCACAGTGGAGGAGATGTGAGATTTACATTTATTATTGGCACACTAGTTACTGACAGAACTCGTGTTTTGTTGCTGTAGTTTCTTCTGGCCATGTTGGCCATTTAATTACTTAAAAAATGGTTTATTGGGAAAAGTTTTGGCGTTGACACAAAGTCAGCAGCTGTCATGGTTTAAGGCTGGTGCTGTCGTAGCCTGCATGAGCACACAAACATGCGTCGAACCACCTGTTCATTCACATTCGGCAAAGCTCTCAGCTCCCCAGTCATCACAGTGTTTGGATGCCGCTACACCAATTCATTAATTCATGTTTACATTTTGGATTTTTATTATTTAAAGGAACAGTTCATACAAAAATCAAAAATACATTTTGTTTTCTAGATTGTTTTGATGTAGAAATGTCTGCATTCTCTCAAAAAATTTAATTAGTTGTCGTTTTGTGAGTTGTTTAGTGTCTCTTTGCAGTTGCTTTGTGTGTCTCTATATGATTGTTTAATGTTTATTTGTGGGACATTTGTGTCCGATTTTTATAGTTTTGTGTCTCTGTAGTATGTTTGCCTCTTTGTAGTGATTGTGTCACTCTCTGTGATTGTTTTGCGTCTTTTTGTGGTACTTTTGTGTCTCTTTGTCATATTTTGTGCCTCTTCATGGTCGTTTTTTGTCCACTTCAGGTAGTTTTATGCCTCTCTGTTCCGCTTTCATGTCCCTGTCGTTGTTTTGTGTCTCTTTGTGATAATTTGGCACTAGACGAAAATACCAAAACCTTTTTTGTTTAAATGAAAATAAAAAAAATTGAAATACTCCACAGCAATGTCTTTTCCCAGAAATCACGACCTGGTTACTCAGGATTATCCACAGCAGTTTTGATATGAGGACTATTTTCCTTCTACAGAACTACACCAGTCAATTTTTTTATGTTTTTGATTTTGGGGTGAACTGTCCCTTTAAATCTCCCACCGCCTGTGCATAATTAAAAAGTTAGTATTACCGTATCACAAAAAATTCCTCCAATCTTTTCTTTTTGTTCAAACAGGTGCCGAGCAAATAAACCGTCTCTAACTCTTATCCAAAGTGTCAGCATTCCTCACATGCAGCATAAATACGCCGATGTAGCTCAATCTCTGCAAGAACAACTGTTATGTTTGAAACTCTATGAGATCTTGTTTGATCTGAGAACACGCTGTCAGCCCCCGGGGTAAAATGACATCAGTTTGAACAAAGAATCCCCCCGGACATCGCACTAATGCAAACACTGCCCTCCTCCAACCCCTCCCTCCACCTGACAAAACACACTTCCTATTCTCAGCGAGCTCGTCGGAGGGGGGAATTTTCCTCGCACACATCTCCCTGCAATGTCAAGCATGCCGTCAGGATGAGCTTCCAATAATGTAATTAGTGTTACGATAACAAAGAGATGGATGTGATTTATTACAGGGATTAGCTTCGATCCTCTGCGAGAGGACACACAGTCTGTGAACACACTGATGAGCAGTGTTGGAATCAAACAGGTGGTCCGAGTCCCCTGGAAGCTTTTTTTCTGGCAATTTGTTCGTTTCAATTTGTTGAATTCCTTCAAAGCTCAGATGAAATGGAAACAAACACGTGAAATTGATCACTAAAGCTCGAGCCAAACTCGTCCGAGGACTGCACGTTTTTTACTCACAGTCATGACGCTGTTCGTCATCGATGGTGCAAATTTTTATTACACGCAGATGGTTTTCGTTACCTCATCAAATACTAATAAACATTTCAAAGTATGCATCAACGTTGCCATTCATATCAAATTCTATGCAACCTTTTGTTGCGTGTCTATTCATTCTGTTTAAAATCTGTTATTTCTGCACAGATATATACATATAAACAAAGTAAAATCGTGTTGTCCTTTAAGGTCACTTTGTTTATTCAGTTTGTTTAGGCAGGTTAATAAAGATTTTTCTCCACTGATTATAAATTCTTCCCCGAAATTACATAGTGCACCATTAATGAATATTTTTTTTTGGAGGATTTATTTATTTATCTTTCGGGTGATGGCGTCATATCATGATGATATTGATATTATATATCATAAAAAACCTTAACCAAAGCAAAACAAAACCAAATGGCTTTTGGTACAGTTGAATAATAATGGTAATAATTATCCTACAATTTCAGTTTCTGCATCACGAACAAAGACCGGGAGGGAAACAGGCTCCCACAATAACTCACCCATCATATTGAAAAGGCTGTGTGGTGCAAACTGTCGGGGCATTTTCTGTACCGCTTCCTTATATATAGACAGGGCCTCCTGTAGGGGAGGGAAACAAGTTAGTCCAGCTTTAAATCAGCATAACACACGACTTGTAATTGACGAGGGACTCTGTGCAAAACAGGCTTTGCTAACTTAACAGTTTCCTGTTCAGAGCTTTTCGACCTACATAAAAGGATACATAGTAAGTGGTTAAATCATAAAGTTATTTTTAAAAAGCATTGTCTAACCTCCTGCTGGCCCTGTTCGTGGAGCAGCTTCCCCAGGTTGTACAGGCAGCTGGTGACGGAGCTCTTGTGGGCGTGGGGGTCCTTCAGGTTCTCGTCTGGAATGTCGGCGCAGGTCAGGAAGGTGCGTTTGGCCTCCTCCAGGCTGCCCTGGTTCATCAGGATGATTCCTGTGTTCAAGTAGGCCGCTATGAAGAGGAGGAGGGGATATTAAGTAATAAAAAATTAATAATAATTTTACATTTCCTTCCTTGTTTGTTACATTTTCTTGCAGTCAGAGCTGCTAGATTGCTTTTTTCATTTAAAGCTTTTCATTTATGATCAGTTGGAAAACTCTGAAATACAGATTAATTCACAGGTTTAAGTTTTTCATACATGGATCGATTGATTATACCAGTAATCAATGCCATCAAAAGCTGTGGAAAAGGCAGTAATTCAGTATCTAAGAGTGGAGAGGACGTTGAGGCTGAACAAAGCTAGTTAAATGATAGACATCGATTTTTGGGGCCGATGCTGATATTAGAGAGTAAAAAAAATTCTGATATTGATATAATGGCTGATAAACACACATTTTTTGCTGCGATCCCATAAATGTGGTAGTCGAACACTTCTGACAAAGCCCCTTTTTCTGCATCAAAATCTTTAAAACAGGAGTTTTTATATCCAATAACATATACATAGATACCAATATATCTGTAATAGGCCAATATCGGGCTGAAATATTGGTCGGGCTCTACTTATAATATAGCCAAAAGTATTCAGGACGGAGGTCAAAGGCAGATAAAACTACCATAAGAAAGTAAGTAAGTCGGGAAGAAATAGAAATAAATTAAGCTAAAAAGGAGATTAAACTGAGGGCGAACTGAAGATAGCTTATCAAGTCTGAAAGGAAGGAGTCTGGAAACCTGTCCTCTCTCATAAAATTGTCCTTGGTACTGTAAAAGACAGCCCCTCATCTCACATGCGAGCACCCAAGTGTGAGATTGAATCTCATCACTTCACCGTCACGCTCAAGTAGCCTGAATATGACCCTTTAAATGACCACGTGGCAAAGGAACATCTAATTCAGCATTAAACTTGGACCATAATGGTGATCCAATAATGGCCCCTTACTTCACATTTAATTAATCCATACCAAGAATCAGCCAAAAGGAGGACGTCTAATTGCTCCAGTCATCAAGAATCAGCTATAAAAAGGAGAGTCTTTAAAAGTTGACTTACATGCCAGTGTTGGCCGGCTCCCGATGGCCAGTTTGTAATAATGGAGCGCTTCGGTAAACCGCTCATTCTCCTGCAGCAGCAAGCCACTGAAAGACACAAAGAAAGCAAAAATGTGAGACGTTTTTATAATAACGTACGTAACAGAGTATTTGTCTTGTTATTTTTAATCTGTGAAGGTAAAGAAAGGCTTAACCAGAATGTCAAAGTGATGAGGGCACTTTGGGTAAAAGCTCGGCAATGAAAACACAAAGAAGTAGCGGCTTCTGTATCCTTTACCCCAATATACCAACACATAACCCCGATATACCCAACCATCAATCACATTCAAGCAGCACCTCCGTTTTAAAGGGTTCAAAAAAACACACCGTTTGGTTTTCCCTTCTTCTCCCTATGTTGCTTTGCCAGCTTCCTGACACCCGTAACTTGAGAGGCAGCCGAGAAGTCGAGAGAAAAACAGTGTCAGCATGAGAGCGAGGAGAGACATGGGTCTGCTGTGAGGTTTTGGCACCTTTGACACCTTGTGTTGCGGGATTGGAAGTTGCTCGTTTTCTCCCACAGGCCCTGCAAAAACCCACGACTAATCAAATCAGAAGCTCAAGCTACGAAGAGCCACGAGGGGACACACAAAAAGTTATTTCCTCTTTGTCACACTCTTGCATCACGCTTAGCTCCGCGTCTCACTCGCTGGTATCAGATCTATTTTTGTTTTAGCTTCTCGCCGTCTGTCACTCTCGCCGTCGTTCTGCCTTTCTTGTTCTGCCGCCCGCGATCTCAAGTGATGGATGGGAGGAATCAGAACTCGTCGGTGTCAAGACTTTGCAAACAGCGGGGAAGGAGGATCTCAGATCTTTAACACTCACAGGTTATACAGCATGTCAGCCATGTTCCCTCGGTGGTGCAGAGCGTTTCTGTACGCCCTCTCCGCCTCCGCCATTTTGCCCTGGTTCTTCAGTACGTTCCCCAAGTTTCCCCAGGCTACGGGAGACAAGTGTCAGTCAAAAGTTGCACTTTCAGAAGGGGGAAAACACATTCAGAGATTGTGTTACTGCTGTCAAGTTTCTAAAATAAACTGGCACCAGTTAGTTGAATAAACACAAAAGCCTTTGTACAACTGTGTACATAGTTATTCTGCTTATGTTCATGTTGTGATGTGATGTAGAATTAATTCTGTGTTAAAATTGAACTTTTCTCAAAGCAAATCTTTCACGAAAGAGCCTGAAAGTCACACTGTGGATTTCTCTGTGGGCTGAGCTGTGTTGCAGCTCCCCGAGCAGAGATGTTCTGTTATTTCCAGATCGTGAACAAGGCTGTGCAACAGTGTGGAGACAGCCAGCAGAGGAATAAGTCTTATGAGGTAGGGCTGGGTCTTGTTTGAGTATAGTTGGTTATTAGTTCAACACACGGTAGCTTCGTATTTCTGTTTCCTCAGGCAATCGTAGGATATTTAAGAATGGCAAGAAAGAAAGAAGAATCGTGGTTCGAGTTTGAATAGCTTTGCTCTACACGGGACGCAAACCCCGGTCTCCTGATTAAAAGTCCTGGGAGTCACCCACTAACCTACTCCCACCTCATCCTCTGTGTACTTAAACACTTACGTAAGTTAACTTACAAAATCATGTAATTAATTTACTTAATTAAACTAAACTATGTTATTTTCCTAAACCTAACCAAGCAAAAGTTGAAGCTGCTGCCGTCACCGTGACTACAAGTGACACGGCCTGATGGTAAATGCTAACACACGGTGTAAAGGTAGCATAAGTAAAAACAAGGCATTAAACCTGTAAATTGACTTGCTAATATTAGCTGTACAGCAATATCTGAAGTGTGCTAACATTAGCTAACATTAGCCACCATTAGCTACTAGCCATATAGTCAAGTTGGCTTTAGCAACAAGAATTTGAGTGAATTTGAATCCGACAAAGGTTAAAGTTAAAGTTGATACCCATCCCTGATGATAACTGATGCTCTTCTCTTACCTTTAGCAGGATTCACACTAATCCCAGACTTGTAGAGATTCTCCTCGTTGCTCCAGTCCCTGTTTCTCTGAACAGTTCTGAGCCCGTTCAGCAGCACTAGTCCCGTACAGAGACACAACAGTAAGGCCTTACAGCCTTTAGTCCTCAGTCTGACGTACAAGGTTCTTGCACCGGTCGCAACCAGTAAGCAAAAGCCTATACTGGGGATGTACAGTACCCTCTCTGCTATTACAAAACCTACATAAAAGAACAGGTTAGCTGCTGGGATGAAAGGCAGTGACATGATGCCTAATGATAACAGCACTAGGTTTTCTGTGGGGGGCAGGGACGTCCGTGGAGGGCATTGGTGGAGTCCACCTGAGCCGTTCAGGGTGGTCTTTGGCGGCCCCTGGTCTGTGTTATGGTTTGTGTCAGGGGCATGGTAACCATTCCCGTTAGTGATTGATTTCCCATTAGTGATATAAGCTTTCCCATTGGTCTCCTTGGCTTTGCAGGTGGGGCTGCGAAGGCCAAACAAAGCCAGGAGGATAAATCCACCATAAAAGGCAACAGTGTGAAGGTTCCTCCAGTCGGCCAGGGACCTGACCAAGGGCACGGCGTCCATGGACCAATCGAAACTGAGCTTGTCAGGGCAGAGCAGGAGCCAGGCGTTGGCGGCGGGCAGGTGGAGGAACGTCAGCGTCCGTGTGAGAAAATGCGGCGAGTCAGCTGCAGGGTTGTCAGAGTTGGAGAAATTGGGAGGCTTATTGCCCATCCAGTAGAGGCGAGCTGACAGCAGAAACACTCCCCAGGAAGCCAGCACGCCGAGACTCAGCAAAACACTGATGTTCTTTTTCTGGAAGAGAGGAGGAAGAAAAAGAAAAAAGTCATGCTAAAGGAAAACACCTAAATCAACAGCTCAGTCCAGAAGAGCTTAGTCAAAGCCGCAATATTTTGTCCGTGTGCCAGAGCACATGAATTCGTTTTCATTTTAGAGGCTATTTTAATACCTGTCAAGTTATTCAGGGTTTGGATCAGAGCTGAATCAGAGCAACCACCATCTTGTAAACGTATTTATAGTCTCTGTAGACAACAAGTTATTAAGAGGGATGGTTCAGTATTTCACGATGAGCTGTTAGGGTTTGATTTATCACAGAAATGCTATATAGAAACTAGAGAAACTACACAAAGCAATCTCTGGAATGTTTTTGATAGCTGCCCGGGGCCGAGACCGCACTCACGTACAATTACACAGTCCTCTGTAACACTAGCATAGTTCTTAAAATTAAAATGCACCACAGCCAGAAACAACACGGCTCTGTTTACATGATAATAGTGAAATATGACATATTCAAACTGGTGAAAGACGCACCGGGACTTGGACAGCCGCGCGCCGTAACGGGTGTCACTTTCTGTCAGCAACAACGTGACGGTTCGAATCACGAAATAGTCATTTTTAATGGAATATGTCGTTTTCAAACTGGTGAAAGATGAATTTCACATTTGGTTTGGCAGTAAGTACTTAAATGTCAGGAAGGTTTTATCGAGGATAACAGGGGAAAACCCAAAAGAAAATGAAAGGAAAGAAAACGTAACTCTGTTAAACTTGCAGGTTGAAGACATACTGTTAACAGTATGGAGAAAAATTAAGCAGAAATTCGATTTTGAAGTAAATATTCATATATACGCGCTACAGTGACTTCTGGAGCTCTTCACCTCCACATGGCACACCACAGCACTGAGGCTAGCCAGCTAACCGTTAGCCATAATTCTCAGTATATAATTAAACCACCCCCTCAGTCCTGACCTATCCGGGGTCAACTTTGAAGTAAACCTAAAGCATGAGAGGCTTTCTCCATAAGTCTTCCCTTGTTGCCTGTCAGGGTTGCAGTGAGTGTGACCGCTAATCAGCTTAGGACTCATTGTGTTGGCATGTAGATGCTGTTTACATCTCATAAGAGCATTAAATCTGCAGCATGATCGCCATTAGGGTCCTCTGGCACGCAACACCTTTAAGAAGAAGTGTCACACGCCAACCTCGACTGAATGGTCCCCTTATAAACTTGAAAAGCATGTTCAACTCTTAAAAACCAGCTGTATTGATACTTGGAAGGCCATTTGGTTAAAAAATTGGACTTTGATGCATAAATTAGATTCAAAGCAAGAGACAAGAAGTATGCGTTATGCCATGGGGCCAAAAGTATAACTCTTTTCAGTTGCTTTACAATGATCTGCAATTTGAGTTACAGATACTAAGACATGACAGGGTTGTATAATCACAACCTTGACCTTTGATCACCCGCTTGTTAAATGACATTCCTCAGTGTCAGCGGGGAGAAATATGGGAAGGCGTCTCCGTAAGGCCGATGCCATTTTTGTTTCTGTCAGATGTTTTGATGTCAAATTTCCTCAGTACCACATTCTGTGGCGATGCTTTCTGAAATCAATTACGGCTTAAATCTGATTTAGTGATGTGTTTTTGCCAAGCTTAAGTAAATCTGATTTCATTTCTTTCATTAAAAACTGGTGAAACTGGAACGTCACACAGGCAAAGACTTACTGACAGAGACAGCGTGGCGCAGTCCGGACCCAAAAAGCGCTTGTTATTCATGTTCCTCTTTACCTTGTGGACTGAAAACGACATAACATCGTGAGTGATGATCACAGAGATGCTGCACACTTCCTTTTTTCTGAGCCCATTTGTTCTTTCCCGAGCAGCAGTGTAATATGAACTCTATTTGAACCTGTCCGGAGGGAATTAGAGCTGCTGCTGCACGCTTGTACTGTAAATGCTGTTTATCCTGTGTTGTATTATTGCTGAGGACAGGAGGAGTTTATATATTGGCGGTCTAGTTTTGTGGTTCAGGGTTGGCTTTGATATGAATAACCACCATCGGGGCATCTATAACTCAAAGTGTTGATCCAGTGTAGCCCTACTTATGTTCTTATCTCTTAAGTGAGTTTACTATAGTAATAATTTAGACTCTCAGTATAATCCGCCCTGAATGGATTGCACAATAGGCAGATACAATATTTTTTAAAGGCTACACAAAGCACAAAGAACACGCTTTTATTTGTATCGGCCATTTTCCTCTGACATCAAACTCAGGGCGGGAAGCTCAGATGTCGTACTGCTGTGATCCGGCGTGCAAGTCTTATAAACGCAGGCAATAAGACACATTGTTAGCATTTCACTGCTTTCCTGATTGATTAGCAACTGCAAAGACAACGGACAGTTTAATCAGGAGGGACGTCGGACCGTATTTCAAGGTAAAACGACACGTTTGATAACCGATTAGCTTCCATCAGACAACAGCTAGCACTAGCATTCAACCACATTCTAGCTAACGATACTGTTTTGATGGGATACGATTAGAAACACACATTTTGCAGTCTGTCTAAACCTGGAAGTGAAACACACAGGATGTAATCAAATAACGTTAGCTAGGAAGTTGTTGAATGCTAACATTAGCTAACAAGTCATCAAATGTTGTTTTACGCTGAAATATGGCGTAATGATTTTTACTATCTATTGTCTTTTCAGTTGCTGGGCAATTGGGAACAATTAGTTAAATTACCAACGTTTATACTACATTCATTCAACCACTATCAAGTTTCCCACCCTGACGTTGGAGGAAAATGGCCGCCGTGTGAATAAGGTCTATGGCGGCTCCTCGAGCGGTTAGCGTAGATGCTGCTGGCATCAGTTATATCAGAACTGGAGGGTATATTTCATTGAAAGAAGAGCAAAGAACTACACTGAAGGATTTTAGGTGTTAGGTTAATATGCCAATATTATTCAAGTTTGATTAGCATTCTCTGTAAATGCATACAGTGCATTCAGAGTATGCATTTAATCTGTGCTTTTACCACAGTTTGAGACACACGACCTAAGGCATACTTGAGTAAAAGTAAAGATATCGTGTTACTTAAGTAAAAGTCTGATATTAAATGTACTTAAGTATCAAATGTACAAGTAAAATTAGGTTATACGTTGTTAAAAATGCTCTATTTTTTTCATTAGGGAACATCTTAGTAGGAATATTGTCTTTTTGGAATAAGGGCAATGCATGATTGAGCTCATTTGAGCACTTTCATGAACCATGACGGAAACACAAGATCTCCATGTTCGGATTAGAATAAGAGGTTTAAGCATCGACTCGCCTGACCTACTGGCTCCAGTTGATTTCTCCAGATCTGAAATGGAAAAGCATTCGTTTCCCCGAAGAGTTTAGCTGAGGTAGGGAGTGTCGGCACAGCTAGTTTACAGAAAGTCACTCGTCATTAGTAAGATGGAAAAGGGCCAGGCCAAGGAGTTCAACACTTTGGAGCACTCTGAGAGGAAGTGAGGGTGGGAAAAAAAAATTGGATATTGATTTGGATGCTGAAAGGTGGTACACAAAGGATGAAGGAGAGTGCCTTTTACACAAAAAGCGGGGAGGAAGGGGGTGCTTATTGATGGATGAGCCCGTATCAGCTGTCAAGGGAGGAAACTGTCTGCGAAATCCAATTCTGCTTGGTATCCGAAGATAAGCCAATTCCAGCGAGAGAGTCATTTGTGGTATTTAGGTGAATGAGCTTCATTTTACCCCTCGCTGCCTTGTCTATTTCCAAATCGTTCCTTAATTGACTGCCCGATCAATCACAAACTCGCAACTCAAACTGCAAGCGTGCCGCCATGGAGGCTGGCTCTGCTTTTTAATGATGGATGATGGTGAATTCACAAAGTCAGCAACAAACAACCTGTTGGTTATTGAAGCAGGCACAAAGTAGAAGGATCGCTGGTTTTATTTCCTGTAAAAGTGGAAACCAGGACTGCTAGAGTCTGGTTTGACCTTCTCCACCACTCTTCTGTCTTTTGTGGTCGTTTGAAAATAGATCTTCACTCACCTCTAACAACTAAATCACTCCTAATCAACTACACCCTCTAATTGCTCTAAAAACTCCTTTAACCTCTTGATTGAGCTGTTGATTTATTGATTTTCCTATCAGGAATAATTAATATTGGCAGGGCGCTATCCTTACTAATAGAGCCCTTAATATGAGCTATTTTGTGCTAACTGCACATACGTTTTGAGCAAGAACAGAGGATAAATGCCTAAAATGAAAAATAATCATCTCACAGCAATCTTAGACAATATTCTGGACATTTCTTGAGTCTGTCTCACGGTGCACGATTTGACTCCGAGGATAGCACAGGTGTAACTAATCACGTTAACAATGGTGCTGCCACATTCAAGTGTGCCAGTAAGCTAGCACGCTCAACACAAGGACAGACCTAATTAAGGTTATGAGCTACACCTGTGTTTGACAAGCCAAACTGCTGCTACCAGGAAAGGTCTTTACTGTGTTTATACACATGTGTCCGTGTACGCAAGACAGAAAAATCTGACAAATTCCACTGCAGCTGAGTTTTTCCCTCTCAACACAATGAAAAACCAGAAAAGCATACCTCCGCCAAGGCCCAAAAGTCTCCTTTATCCACATCAAATTGCACTCACTCAGTTAACAGCCACCTTAATACACCAGATTGTTTCCCCAGAAATTCCCTGAGAAATTAAAGGAAATGTCAAAAAACATCCTGTCTCACAATGTTAAAGAAAGTGAGAAAAATTCCTGGATCAGTCTCTTTATCCAGATCCACTGCAAATGTTAATGGGTCTATTCTGGGCTGAGACCCATCCACAGCCTAAGTTTCATGGAAATCTGTTCAGCGGCTTTTGTGTAATCCTGCTGACAAACCAACACACTGACAAACGGACACATAACAATAACCACCTTTTGTATCGTAGGGAGATATCTTTTCACACCGGCCTCGCATGATTACACTCATTTCTTTGCTTCATTGAGCGAAGTCAAATTAAGCACAATTCAGGTATCTCTCAACCTTGCCTTATTCTCATTTGTGGCTAATGCTAACGCAACGTAAAGTCCAGCACAAAGATGTATCATATTGGTTTAAATGCAAACACAGTTAGCCACACTAGCTAATCCAAGGTGCTTCCTGTGTTTACTTTCAGTTGGACACTGCGAGAATACTTGAAATCAATATTCTCATATTTGTGGCTAATGCTAACGTAACATGAAGTCCAGCACAAAGATGTATCATATTGATTTAAATGCAAACGCAGTTAGCCACACTATCTAATCCAAGGTGCTTCCTGTGTTTATTTTCAGTCTGACGCGGAGAGAAACATTTAAATCAGATGTTAGTCAGAGCGCTGTGCTAACGGTCTAGGCTACAACATGGCAAATGCAAAGTTAGCATTAGAATTAGCATTCTCCATAAAAGCTCTGCGTCTGCTGTAATGAAACTGCTTGAAGCTCAAATCTCAAAAAAACAGAGGTGATCAGTGCAAGTTAGCATGTTTTGGCTAGTTTCCATGTGAGAAAAAGGTGGGAAAATAAAGATAGCACCACCAAAAACAAAATGGCTACACGAACACCAGATGTATCACCAGCGTCTGTTTTTCCAAGGTTACCTCTGATTTAACTGTTTTCATCTTTCCTGCAGTTGAACTTAAATTCCTGGGAACTGCTTCTAGCTGTGATTGACTAGCCTTGAGATCTGTGTATCCATGGAGGACGGCTGGCGTAATCCCCCGCCAACTGTCAAAACGCAACATCCCCGCTCGCTCCAAGCGTTTGAACCTAACGCTCTTCCACATATCTCCTCCGATTTGGATCCTCATTTGGAAATTCAGCATCAATTTTTGTGGCTTTCCCCTCTCCTCGTTTTTGTTCTCCTTCGGTTTATTACTCTCTCTTCCCTGAATTTGCCCCTCTCTCATTCCCTCCGCCGCTCTCTTTCCGCACATAAACATACAGTATTAAACTCCCGAGCCTTCATCTTTTAACGGTGCCATTCATTATTAGCTCTCCTTTTTATTAATCCCAGAAGTGTGTGGTCTGCCTGTTGACACTGTAGCGTGCAGAGTGTTTAAAACATGTCTGAAGAAACAGCGGGACACGGCTGACTTCATACGAGCGCTGTTTAAAGCTGCTGTGGACTGACGCAAGACAGCAGGGGATCAATCTTCCGGACTTTACTTGTTAAAGTCATTTCCAATTTAAGCGGCTCGTAACTCTTTCCCAGCAGACTGAGCCGGTCATGTACGGGATGTTTTTCGAAAGCTCGTTGAGAAATTTTAATTAAATTGTTTTCTTGTTTTCCTCCAAAATCTGTTTTTAGCAAAGTGTGATGCCAACCACGAGGTTTAATCAGCAGCTATTCTTTTAAAAGATGTTTTTCAGAAAGTTGAGCGGGAGATACATCACCCCACTTTCTCTGTGACATGTGCATGGAAAGGCGTTTCAAAGCTTTTGGACAGTCTGTGTGTTTGCTCAACACACATCCAGCGGCGCTCATATTTGATGCATTACCAGTGACATGCTAAACTGTGTTGAAAGGTACAATGAGGCATGCATCCAGTTCTTTTTCCAGCCCTCTAATGTGTTCTGGATTCTGCTGACTTGGCTCAACTCACCCAAGTCATCAGACAGCAGCAGCAGCAGCAGCGTGGCTGGCTGGCATTGAGAGGGTTGACTTTGATAGAGTGACCTAATTACCCCATAGTTCTCTCCATGAAAGCCGCGCTGCTGCCGGCACAGAGACCTGTAATGAGATGGGTCACAGGTTGAAGCCACCAAGACAGCTGATCAAAGGAAGGGCGCCGGCGGTGTTAGCCTGACATTTAAAGAGCCTCCTGTAAGAGTAATGTAGGGACACCGGCGTGAAAGGCGTTTTAATACAACATAGAAACTCTGGATGCTCTTGATGAGATGTCACACATCTGATTTAGTGTTTCTGGCCCTTACTTACTTGAAAGACTTTCGTCAGTTGATTCACAGTGTTTAGGACAACATACAACAATCACTCTTACAAACAGATTCGTTCTTAATTGGGAAGTGATTTAATGCTTCATTTACTCGTCGTTATGTCAAATGTATCTGGAAAAGCAACCACTGCCGGTATAAAATAAGGACGGAGCATTTCTTTCTAACTCTAACTCCGCTGGTTTCAAAAAGAAGTCAGGTTGTATGTAAGCTTATGAGGAAATGACCCCACTTCTCACTTGATTTATCACCTCAGTAAACAGTTTCCTAATGAGTTTATGGTCTCAGTCGCTGGTTTCAAGTCTTCTTCAACACAGCATGATGCTCAGTTTGTAAATTAAGGTTCCACTCAGAGTAAAATCGATGATAACGCAGGGTACTGTATGCTCTATGGCGTAGCTACCTTGCAATTGACGAGTAGCTACTACGGTGTGTCCCCAGGTTCTCTCTTTGGACCCCAAGATGCAGAAGATTCGGGTAACTTCATACTAAGGAAGTTGAGCTTCTTTGGCCACGTGGCATGAACAAGGTCTCTGACTCTGACGCTGTATCCAGATTTGAATTGTCCATGAGCTCCACCATATAATGGCCATTTCTGGACCCAAAAAACAAGATGGCGACAGCCATAATGCCAATCTCGTGGCTTCAAAATGACATTGTGGTGGAATTTCTACAAATTCATCTCATTCCGGCTGCTCAGAGCTGATTTTAAAGTGTCACTCAATGCAACATTGCAACAACAACACAGATAAAAACTGGATGGACGCCGAAATAAATTTGAAGCTGACGCTGAAGTTCATGTTTCACCAACAGGAAGCCATGTCACCGAAGTCCTTACTCTGAAGACGTGCCAGACGAAAGCCTGAACTTGCATTACTCATTAACGCGAGCTAGGTAAGGAGCATGCAGCAGAACTTGCTACAGAGGGCATCATTTCACGGCCGAATGCTTCTGCTACAAGATAATTGGCACGACATTCATCAAGCCGTCAGCTGGTTACACTGAACTTAATGTGCGTGCCTGCAGCGCTCATGGAGACAAACGAGGAGGAGGAGTCGGTAGCATTTTAATTGAAGGAACGTGATCAGATCCCTCTGTTGACCTCGGAGTCTCATCTTTTATTTGACTCCAGGTGCACACATTGAGAGTTTCAGAAAGGCGTGGAATATGGAGGATTAGGGAGGGTAAATCTCCTTTATTTTCAATTGAGGGACTGTATTTAATTTCACACCTTTATCTGAAAGGTGTAATCACGGGCGTATAAGTAAAAGCTTCAAATCCTTGCGCAACATTTGAACAAAGGCAGCGCAGCTCAAGCTCAGCAGGAAAGATCCCTGACTTTTCCGATTACCGACGAGAGCTAACCGTTTCTCTTGGCCTCATTCATCAACCTGTTTATTTTAGTCACTGACAAACGGAGATTGGAAAGAACAAAGACATTACGTTCCTATGATCCCGGCATGTGAGACTCATTCTGCCTTCTCAACAGGCACCACACCTTCCTTTGTCTCCATCTATCACCTTCTCCGTCTCCCTCCGTCCTACCTTGTCCCATTTGAAATCTCATCTCGGTCTGATTAGGGAGTTAATAGGATGAGAAATGGAGTGCTGGCCGAAGCGCATCTGTCTCCTCTGCTACGCTGCGGCTGATTTGCATTTTCTCATTGCTCGTGGCTGTGGTCAGGTAATGTGATGGGGAGGATTTTTCAATCTTTCGCTTCATTGTGGAAGAAATTGAATATTTTTGATCGAAGGGGGGGGAAAAAAACACTGCTTTGTTTGCAACCTGCCTGCCTCAGTAGCTGAGCGAGTCCATTCCCAAAGTGCTTTTAGGGCACGGTAAGTGAGAAAACAAAAAAAAAACAGATAATAGAAAGGAAGTGAGAGCATAGTTTCCCTCTCCCTCGCGTATTCCCTCTTCTCCCTTTTGTGTTCCCATGCGTCCAGAGACGCCTGGCTCGTAATCGAGGAAATGATTGCCCCCGTGGCTGGCCCCGGCACATAACGAGCTCCCCGCCAAGATAACCGTGACTGGGGCAATAGAGGAGGGCATTGCCAGAGTGATAAACGAGCCAGATGTGCTGCTGGTGGCAGGAGGGAGGGGGGGGACTGGCAGCTGGAGCAGACGGGCTGGCACGGGAATGCTGGCCAGGGCTATTGTGTCTGGGCAGAGAGGTGGCGGCTGCTGGTGATAGCCCAGCGCTCCTGTGTGATAAATAAACAAGGAAATGTGATTTTTCATAACGCCGTCTGACAAGCGCAGAGGGTGATGAAATCTTTCAGAGCGCAAGGCAACCGACTGGAACAAGAAGTGCCCGACGTCTTTCAGGTTTCATTTCCGAAAAGCTCTGTCTCTACATGGTCTTTGTTCATATAAGGGGCAGACGGAAAAGTGGGAACGCCAGATAAAACAATACGATCGTGACAAATACATGCACAGAACTCTTTTTAAAATCTCAACAAGAATCCAAAGTTGCCAGAGACGAGGTGCAGCCTGACCTTCCCATTCGGATTTTTCTCTCAAAGAATTTAAATCGACAGCGTACACAAACATCCGTTACATGACCTTCTCTCACTCTCGCTCAAACAAGTCTCGACAACAGAGCTTTTTGTGCAAACAACATCCAAATGAAAATGAACTGAAGTACATCTCCCCTGTTGGTGAAATGGTCGTAGTGAATTTAAGCTCTCCCTCCGCAGTGTAAGGTCTTGCTGTGAAAGGTAAAAACAGAAGGAGTCTGTCTAATGCGCTGCAGTGAAAAGTTGTCTCAGTGTTGTTATTGTGCATTCATAACCTTGGCTTCAATGTTTCACTTTCCCAAAAGAAAATCAGAAGCAACAGATCGACCTGCAGTAACAACACACACTGTCAACACACACTGCAGCAGGGGAGAAGAGGTAGAAACCGCAACTGTAAATGACAGCAACAAGTACACAAAAATGAGGTAAATAACACAAAATATTCAGTTTTTTCTTGCTGTTCAGGCTGTTGGGGGGCATGTGTGTAAATGTGACTGGCACAGGATCTGATGTATCTGACACTGATCAGCCGGTCGTGGCTAAAACCGACCGACTCCAGTCTCTGGATGATCAATCAGTGAATCTCTATCAAAAATCAGAATGGTTGTTTAATTTTGACGTATTTATATTTGCTAACATGCCGGCTAAAGAAGAGTATTTACTCTAATTTCTTCAGTATCCTATAGCGAATGATTTTTATCTGTGATTTATACATTTTGTTGAAGTCGATGAAGGTGCGAGGACCTGATTGTGAAAGTTGCTTAAGTTCGTTTTAGGTATTTTTTCCACTTACTTTTGCTTGCATTGTTCAAAAATGTAAACATCGCACCCTAAATCTAGCTTATGTGAACTAATGGCATCCTTAAAGGTCGTGTCTCTACTGTCTGTTTATGCACGGCTAGATGAAAAAGCTTGACAACGTAACATAATCCCAAGATAGCTCAACAAACACTACCAGATTTTTTTTTCAACCTTTTTTAAAACCTTTTTCCATCCGTTCTTTTGTTGCGATGACTTCCCATTTGTTTGAAGGAAACCTGACACAGCCTCAAAGACAAAGTGGAACAATCTGATCCAGAATATATTATACGCTCTGACAGCGTGCAAAATTAATTTTCAAAACCCTAAAAGGGTAAATAAAAAGGCCAAAACTGGATTGTAGGAGGTTCTGTCATTGTTTGTGTTGTAGTATTGCATCATATTGTTATTCTACTCTCTTCTCTTGTCTCTGGTTTGCATTAATGATTATAGATTTGTCTGTCTCATCATCTGCAAATGAGTTACATCCATTTTTTCCTGCTGCGTAGCTCCTCTAACACGATTTCGCAGCTTTAATAGATGTGTGGTTTGAATTTGAAAGACAGGTGTTGTTTTGCATCTGCTAAGCTCGAGCAATCATGGAAGCGCACACGCGCGAGTCGCTCCTGCTCCTCCTGCCGAGCCCTGCGAAGAAAAAACATCATATTTCTTCCCCCTCTCTGATCTCTCTGGGCCTGCTCACCGCAAGCCCTCTCATAACAGTCGTGGGGTTATCGCTCTGCCAGAAACGACTACCGGAGAAGCTGCCCCTCAGGTACGGTAAAGCCTCGCACACTCGTGTTTTCATTTGGACGCTGGCTGGGTAAATAAGAGAGTCACGCACAAGTTTGCAATGTGGCTACAACAGAAGGTTCCAGGGGACATTTGTGAGGTTACACCACAAATGTTGCAACAAACAGAGGTATTTATAGATGTTTCCTGAAAAAGAAACCTCTATAAAAAGCTTCACACACACACACACACACACACACACACATTATAGAGAGCCAGTCTGCCCTTGCTCAGCACAACCCAAGGGGACTTTTTATTACGGCAGTTACGCGCTTTACGAGGACCATCATGTTGGCTAAGGAGCAGTTCCTCTAATCAAATGTAGAGTGCCTGTGAGAGGAGCTTTTCCAGTCAAGCATTCCCACAATCAGATGAGTCACTGCGTCAAGGTTGTCGTCCTCAGATCACTTTGCCGCTTTTCATCATTCTAACTTCGAAATGCAGGTATGCTACAAGATTATCATGGTAAGACGAATTCACTATAATGATATTATCGCGATAACTATAGAATTTTTTTTTAAACTGCACAAATCGATCTTTAACTCTGTTTGTTGTGTGTTTTGTCTCTTTTTTGGCGTACCTATTAACCTCAAAATACAAAAAGTGTTCAAAGGAATCATTTCAAGGCCACCAATAACATCTTATGTGTATTACTAACACAATTTCAATATTTCATTTTTTACTCGGGGGCAGTGAAAGCAGGCAAAAACTCGACCATATAATCATCTTTAAAGTTGATATGGTGACATTGTGGCTAATTTACACAGCCTGCATAAAAAGTGACATCAGCATTTATTTGAAATCGTGTGTCTGTTTGCAGGAGTTTAAAACAAAACAGAGATGTGACGATGAGGATGAATTTCTTTACATAACTACAAGTGACTCTTTAAAAATTTTACTTGTACTTGAGTGACGAAACAGGAGTATTCAGGAGCTCGGCGTGAGGAGACGCAGGTGTCTCATCGCTGCCTTCACTCATCTAACATCCTCGACGAATGAAGCAGGAGAGGAAAACGTTAGCATAATGAGAAGAACCTCTGGGGTTAAGAGGGTTAAATCGGAGGCTTGCGGAGGAAGTGTACTGGTGCGTACATTTGTGTATGTTTGGACAGCTGACTCGACAAGTGGACCAAGTCATTTGCCAGAGTCGGATGTGTTATTGTTGTTCTGCACATGCCTTTTGCCACCTTAAATTGAAAGAAAAAAGAAAAACAACTGACCCCGAAAATAGCTTTTCCCCTGCAATTGCTCTTTCCCCCGAAACACTGACACACACACACATAATGAGGCTGAGATCCTAATCTAAATTTCCTTGCATTACTGTGTATCTATTTACTGCAGCAAACCGAAGCAGCGAGGAAGTGGAAAACTTCCCCCCGTCTGCATATAGTTTCTTCCTGTTTAGCAGATGACAAATGAGAATGGCTTACTTTTCATGCAGCAACTGTGCACCAGCAAACAGCTCTTCTAATTACACTCCTAATGAAAAGCAAACAGCATGCGACACACACAATTTCCACACAGTACACACACAAAACTCAATCCACCATGCAGGAACCATTAAAAGCTGGCTGGATGAGGGTTTGCCTCTGAGGGAAGGAAGAGGAAACTGGATGTGTGTGGAGACTCCGAGACAAGAGCCAGCGAACACACCGGCCCCTTCATTTACCTTTCCTAACAGGCTGAGAAGCGCCTGGCGAAACCGGAGTCTCTGGAACACGAAGAGGTCGTAGACGGCCGACACGGCCAGCACCGTCACCCCCTGCTCCTTCCACAGCATGCTGGCCGCTGCACACCACAGGCTGCCCAGCATCCATCCCCAGGAGCAGGCGGCCGAGCTGCTCTGAAAGCTCCCACGAGGGTCCCTACGAAGTCCACAGTGTCTCATATAGCAGAGAAGAGACAGCAAAAAAAACAACGCCGCTCCGACGTCCGCCCTCCCGACCACGCCGGCGACCGCCTCAGTGTGAACCGGGTGAGAGGCGAAAAGAAGGCCGGCCAGCAGGCTCCACAGTCCTCCGCCGAGAAGCGTGCGACTGAAGGCGGTGAAGAGGGCGGTGACGAGGCCGTGGAGAACCAGGTTCAGCAGGTGGTAGCCCCAGGGGCGCAGGCCGTGCAGGGTATAGTTGAGGCGGAAGGAGAGGGTGCAGAGCGGGCGGAAGGACTTGTGGCTGCCGCTGTGGGTGAGCAGGGTGCCCCAGAAGTCGTCATACAGGATGTTGGACCACGGAGTCTCAGGGAGGAGGTCCTGGTTGGTCTTGATGGCTCGGCTAAAAGGAAGAGAAGAAAGAAGACATTATTTTTGATAATGTAGTTTTCTTTCCTACTGGTTTTTGTTGTTGTACATTTTTTAACATTTGAACATGTTTTTGCATATTTGGGGGCAGCGAAAGCAAGCAGTAACTCCACTTCCTGTCTTTGTACTTTTCCCGCTCTTTTTCCGCGTACACTTGTGTATGAAACTGTCTTTTTCCCCACATCAGTCCTGTGTTTGCATTCATTGGTTTGGTACTTTATTTAGTTTTTGTAGTTTTTTCTGCTTCATTAGTTCTCGAATTTACCCCTGACCAACGTTTCTTTGGTTTATGCCGCCTGCCAGTTTTCGTCTTTGGATTACAGCTTACTTTATTAAAGCTTGCTTTTCGTTTCTTTACCTGCCTGACTTGCTGCTTTAGCATTTAGATCCTCTTTTGCCAAACATAAAAGATATGGGGGCCAACTACGGCAGCCCTAAACGGTCATGGGTCAAACATATTATTTCCTCCATTTTACTGTGAAACTGAGTTTATGTCATTATCACTGAATTACAGGTGTTGTTTTCCTGACGTAATGAGATTGTTTTGAGAACTCGAGAAAATAATCTCATTATCTCAGGAACACAGCTGTTGTTGCTGCATGATACGACATAAATCTTGAGAAAACAAATAGAAATGTAACTCGTTATCACTGGACAACTGAGGAAGTAACACGTTCCTGCTTATTACAGCTGCTTATTTACACATCCAGCATTCACGAAGCAACATTAGCATTCAATTGCAGTTGTGTTTCTGGTAGCTGGAGACGAAATTGATGCCGAGATATTAAAATGAACCAAAAGTTGAGGGCCAGAAAACCAAAAATAATGACCTAATAGTTGCTATAAAGGTGAACTTCACATCACTACGAGCGACGCCTTTCACATGCAAGTAGCCCTGTGATATTGTTAATATAAGAAACAGACAAAAGCCCCTTTAATCTCAGTAAAAACATATTGTGACACTAAGTATTTTAACATGAAAATGAATAAAACATTTATTCCTAAAACACATGTTACATCTTGACACAAACGTTGAGTGCAAAGCATCTCTCATGTGGAATAATAAGTGTTCCGTACCGCCGATCGTCATAAGCGAAATTTAATCGACAAATGCAATAAACAGGCCACAGAGTGCGTAATTAAATATACAGACGGCTGCATTGTTGCTCTCGCTCACACACGCAGCATGTACATATGTCACAGGTAGCTGCGCCCACACACAGGCAGGCAGGTGGCTTCACACCCCCGAGGCTGCTGTGGATTCTCGTAATTAGGGGATCATTACTGGGGACGCAGGCTGCATTCGTGTACACTCGCAGACTGCAACAAATGAGGTTCACCACAGGGATCACGAGTGATGAATGGAAATCAGAGCAGAGACGGAGAATCCCCGTGAAAATGTGTAAAAAATCTCAAACCTGATCTAAAATTAAGCCGGCACGGATATCACACACACTGGCTGTCAATAACAAAAACAGCTAGATTTTTATTTTCCTGACTCTGCCGGAAGCAGGTCCCAGGGAGCAAAACTAACAACCAAGAACAAACCAAAGCGAAAAGGAAACCAGTGTTTCCCCCATACATGTTTAATGTCTGCCAAAACACTTAAAAAAAAGCTTTGTTCTAAGAAATAGCCTTGTACAGTATGTGTGGACAGGACATAAGGCTGCTTGTGGGTTCTGAAAACTACACTCAGATGTAGACAATGCCACCAGACGTATATAAAAGAAACCCATGATAGAAGAAGACCATGCACTGCAGAGGAGAATGTCAGGAGATAAGATCAGCCAGATCTGCTGCTGTGTGTGCTGACAAGCCAATTACAATTACAATCTCCTCTGATGTCAGGTCACATGTCGTGTTTGCATGTTTGCTGTATCAAAACTTGGGTTTATGTGAGAATGAATGTCACAAACTTCCAAGATTTTGATCTCACTGGCCTTAATGGCAAATCTCCTCTCTCAGGGCTCAGTTACGATTGGCGCAGTTTTCTGAGCTTGAACATGGCGCACCAGAGAAGGAAAGGGACAGCGACAGGGGGGCCAGCCGAGGACTTCCTTTGTCTGGAGATTGTAACTCAGAGCTGCGAGCATAAAGGAGAGGGAGGGAGAGAAGTGGGGAGATGGAGCTGCCAGTGTGTACCCAGCATGAGAGCAGGGAAGGTAGAATGGGAAGACAAAAACACATTGGACTATGAATCCGGTGTCAAAGCGATAAATTGCTCGATGTGTTAATCCGAACTTCAATGTTTTTTCCTTCGAGGCCGCGGCCCTGTCATCGCGTGTAGCTGTATAGTAAATTCCTCCATTTCCCAGGATTGTTCTCCGTCAGGCGAAGGCATGTGTGTGTTTCTCAGGCCAAAGTGGAACTCAGAGCGGACTCAATGCATTACATCACTCCGCTTAAACTGTGTTTATAAAATGTTTAACAGTCCCAGTACGGTGTGGAGTATGATACGCTGGTGGGAGGATATGCGAGCAATAAACGTTCTTTAAAATATCATAATCATCAACATTGAGAGTTTTATTAATGCTGTAAATTACATGAGTGTCTTGACTACAATCTCGCGTTACTACACTGAAACAAAATAAGCAAAATGTCCACTTAAATCTGCATTTGCGTCAATGTTTTTCCACTTTCTGTCCCCCTCAGGCAATAACAGCACACTATCAAATCCAAACATGGCTGGATTCACCCTCGGCCGGCTCCCTCGCGTCCCTCGGCTCGGATCCCAATACTCTCTGGTGATAAATAATTTAAATATTCAAATCAGCGCCAACCACTCATCTCCCTCCCTGCTCCTGCCCGCCACTGGAGGATGAAAAGAATGCATTAGCCACGAGGGTTTGTGGGAAAGCACTGGGTGTGTATGTGCGCGAGGGGGAATAAATAGATACATGCGAAGGTGTCCGTCTTTGTGTCCCCCGAGTGTGTGCACGTGTGAGAGTGCGCGCTGACGGCTTCATTGAGGCCTGTCGCTGCTGCAGCCGTGCAGATAGAGTGGTCTCCCGTAGTGATTGCTCTTACAGAGGGGGGTCTTTTGTATTCAGTCACCGTATGTGGGGCAGGCCGGCAGGCAGGCAGGCAGGCAGGCAGGCAGGCAGGCAAGGCGGGCTGTGGGGCACTCTATTCACAATCCTCAAAGTACAGGACGGGTTCACTCTTTTCAATTTCCTTCCTTTTTTTTTTTAAAGAGGGGGAGGTAAAATCGAAAGGATTTCCATCAGAGCCTGAAAAGACACATTATAGGTAGGGGTGAGGATTTTTTTTTTTTTTTTTTTGGTAATAGGTTGAGGTCTTCTTTCACCTGTCCGCTGCTTTTAGTGAGGAGAAAATTGGCTGTCTTTCAGTGTTTGGGTATGTGTCTTTTCAATATGCAAATGCAGCACTCCACCACCTCCCTAACAGTGATCTCACCAGCAGTGATTTTCCTTTTTCTTCATGTGCCGCAGCAGCTCACAGTAAACACTATAGGCCTCTTTAGGGAGGGAGCGGGGGAAAATACATTAAATGTGCAAAACATATAAAGAGCTAACTGACGTTTTCCAAGTGAAAACCCTTCCTCATTATTACACTGCATCTGTCACAAAGGAGGAGATGTGGACAAAGAAAGAAGGAGAAGTTACAGAAGGGTTTTTTTTTTTTTTTCTTTTCAAAGATGACTTCATGAGTTTGTGTGGGAGGGACAGAAATAATTGCTTTTTCCCCAAAATTGGAGCATAATCTACTGGCAAACATTGCAACAGTTTGTTGTATTTATTGTGCAGCAACAATGAAAAGATTTGGCACATCCTAATCTGTCAGGATACTCTTTTAATTAAAAATATTCAGTTTCTATGCTCAGCAAAAAAAGGCAATAAAATGCACAGATTTAGCACAGATGTCACTGACACATACTGTTAATTACCTCTAAAAACAGGCGTCCTTACTGAAAACTGAAAACTTTGAAGGTTTCTTTTACACAACATGCTGTTTACATTTAGTGTTTTTCACCAGAACAGATGCATTTATCCATGTATGCATTTTCTTTTTCATAAAACATTTGCGAATCCATTTTTTTCCTGTTGGCTAGCTTGCAGTGTGTCATGGTTTGGGCTTTTGGTTCAGTTACTTCCTGGTTTATTTTGGAAGTTTTGCTTTACACTTCCTGTCTTTGTCTTTTTCTCTGCTTTTCTTGCTATTTTCTTCATTTGCTAGTTAGTCCCTAATGTGTTTTTCCCTTGTTTTTTCTCAGTTCATCCCAGTGTAACGACGACATTTCCTGTGAATATAATGACCAAAGTCCATGTAGAAAGATGGGCCCATGTGTGTGCATCATGGGTCGACGGCAGCCTAGAACAAACCAGAAACGGGCTCTTGGGTGGCTGCTAGAAGAACGAAAGGCCCTCTAGTCACCATAGGGAAGGGTGAGGTGAGGAGTATTCAACTGGTTGCAATCTGCCACTGAATCCTACACACTGGACCTTTAAAGGCATATTCAAATCTATCTATGTATGTGTGTTTAAATTTTGGGTGTCTCTCTCATCGGGACACAACATCACCGCACTGTTTTAATAAAAATCTGTCTTGCCTCTTTACCAAATGCATAAAGCTATTTACTAAATACTGCAGCCACAGTTTGAATCACTCCTGCCCTGCTGATCCTCTCTGAACAACTCTCATGAGGCAGAGGGGCCTCGGAGAGATCTTTATCTCTCTCTCAGCTGAAAGCTTAAAATCCCCAGAGTCCGAACCTGCATCCTGTAAAAACAGTTGTTTCCTCAATTGCACCTTTATGAAGTCCAGTTTACAGATTTCAGATGACGAGTTTGTGCGCACGCTGCAGCACATTACTCTCCCTCCCACTCTGTTGTCTGACTGAATAAACCAACCTTTAGTTTATATGTTTCTATGAGCTCCAAACAGCAATGTTAACTGCATTGCAAAACACCACACTTGAGTCTCTTTTAAATATTTGGGCTCTGGTCCAGCCTGTCGGTCTGCAGCGTGCGCCCTGGCCTGCCCGCTCCACTCTAATAAACATCTGCAGTATAAACTGCTGCCATCGTTTAACATAATCGGGACTGAATTACAACCTTTTGTAGCAGAGTGCATCCTCCTGCTTCCTCGTGGCAGTAATGAGATGGATTAGCCAATCATCATGAAAAAAGCGCCGTTAATGGATTCTGGCCTGGACGTTATTTCATAGATTTCACCACCTCTTTGTTCATTTTCTTTTATTTCTCTCTTCCATTTTCTGCCATTATGTCTCTCTTTGGAATTTCTTTACTTAATGTCGTCTTCATCGTCTAACTCTCCCAACTTGTCATCTTTACTTTCTTCCTCTCTGCTCCTTTATCGTTCACATCTTTCTACTTCTGCCTTAATAACTCCTCCGAGCTGATATGCTTCAGCACCAAGTCCTTTTCAATACCCCTTGTCTGGCCAGGATTTATTAAATTTCCATCTTCTTGCTGAGCAATCTGAGAACTAATTAAACACAGAGACAGAGAGCTGCTGCAGACAGGCCTATTCACACAATGCTAATCTCAGGCTGGCGCTCCGTTGAAGTAAACACGCCACTGATGCTGCCGGCTTTGTGCAGGAGTAACAGGAACGCGGATGATTAAGAGTCCGTGAGAAGAAAAGGCCTCCGCGCTGAAGGGACAATACAAACCTGTATCACAGCAGCGCAGAGGAAAATGTGTTGAGCTGCGTGATTACAGAGCTGCCACCTTTATAAACAGGTGAAATACGCCTGGATCGACACGTATTGAAACATTTTGTTCTTTAGAAGTTAAGAAAAGTGACAGAGGACTTCTCAAGAACAGAGTTAAACGTGCAGCATGTGAGATACGGCCACCTCTCAAAGGTAGCTCCAGAACTATAGGGGGCAGCATAACCGCTAACTGTTGCTCACTTTGCTGTTGCTAACTTTGGCTAACTTTGCCCTTAGCTAATTAGCTCAGTTAGCCGTACAGCTTAGTGGCCCCTTTAGCTGACCCCAACCTCAGATCACGGGGGCAGTCAGCACGGGTAACAGGGCTCATGGTGCGTTCATGTGCTGTCGGAATTTATCAGAAAAACAAAATCAAGCATCGGCCATCAGCTGAAACTTTGTGCTTTTCTTTAAATCTATTTAAAAAATGGCAGCTCCAGTGTAGAATCAGCTGGTGTATTATTCATTATATCCATGCTGGATTCTAATTTGGTTGGTGAGTACAGTGGATGTGGGTCATAGTAGCAGCTAAACTGTAACCGTTGGTTTCCAAAGTACTAAATCAGTGGTGGGTGGACATGTATCACAGTGCATTCTAGGGTAGGACCATTGTTTTGGACTGCTGAGCCAGGGGTTTCATCATACTTCTGTCACAGCTGTCCATTTTTGCCTACGAAAGCACAAAACAGCACCATGGGGGGGCCAATGTCAGGGTTTGATGTTTTTTTGTGTCTTATATCATTGCAAACTTAAATATTTTAGACATTTGGACAATTGTTCAGACAAGACAAGACATCTGACAACTTATTGTAGACATTTTTTCGGATATTTTCTTGACTGATAATGAAAATAATTGTTTTGCAGCTCTATTATTACAGGACTGCAAAAAGATCATACCGACAAGACAAAAACATAACATAATGGAAACATAGTGGAGAAGTGTTTAAATAAGTCATTTAAAGGTCCTATATTGTAGAAAGTGTCAAAGCTTCTTGCTCAGACTTATGAGAGCTGACCAATCAGAGAAGACTGGCCTTTTCGGGAGACAGAGGGTGAATAGAGGTGCTGCAGCAATGGAGACTATGCGAAAAATAATGTGATTTTTTTTATATCAAAGCATCTACACATTTTCATTTCCAAAATAAAAGCATGAACCTAAAAATGAGCATTGTACGGGGCCTTTAAAGCCACCTATCAGTCCCTGCGCTCTTCTGATTTATCCCTGCTAATCGTTAATAATTATGCCTCCACTGACCCTGATTAAGTTAAGAACAAATGCTCCATGATTAACTGACAATAAATCAAACAAATTGATTTTGGCATCAAGTTTCAAACAAACAATTTGCATTGGAAGACGAGGCTCACGCCGCAACCTACACCGGTTATTGATCTCATCTTCATTTACATTCTGCCTCACATTCAGCAGCAGTGGGATACGGGCCAGTGTACTACAGAGAGGGTGTGTATGAGCGAGCGGGTGGGTGTCAGGGTCCAGATCACCTTCGCGTTAATCCCATACTAACAGGATTAGAAAGTGATCATAGAGTGCACACAGTTCCTGAGACACACACGTAGGTCGGGGGTCAACCGCTAATCTGATTTAAAGGTGGTGTGTATGTGTGCGCTCGGGGCTCCACACTCTTCGCACATGTTGAATGACACCATATGCGATCTATACGAAACAGTGTCATAATTCCATGCGGTGTTACAGTTGGCAGGAAACACACAGCTCGTGGCTTTGTTCCCAGCGAGCGGCGCAGCTGGTTGAGGGTAAAAAAAAAAAGAAATCCCATAAATTTCACCTCATTGGTCACTCCGGCAGGGGGGGAGCATTGTACCGCGCCACATGAGGCCAACTTGAACACGTGGAGACGGTGATCTGCTGGTTATAATCCCCAGAGGTGCCTACCCATCCATCACAGCACGAGGTTTGGACGATCATGTGCGAAGCCATTACGCTGGCTGGCTGGCTGGGCCTGAGTGATTCATTCATTGGCTGATTATCAGCTGCCGTAATCCTGTCAGTATGAGGCCGCGGCGCGATGGCAGGCAAATGAGGAGATGGCGATGAAGATGAAAGAGAGGGGAAGACACTAGAGCTATGTCCTCATCAGTATTCCTTAGAGAGAGACTTTTCATATTTAAATTTAAATTTCTCCTCACTGACCGGTTGTGCTGACGACACAGACAAAACGGCTTTATTAGAGTATTTCCCTTTTTTTTTTAATCGACCTTCTGTATGTTTAGTTTGTATATCTGTAGGCTGAAGGGTCAGGAAGTGAGCATTAAGGGTGTGTTTAAACATCATACTTCACCGACGCCACTGGCAGAACAATACCCCCGGCCAGAAGTGGCACCGCTGCTTTCCCACACTCCATCCCACGCCAAACTGGCACGAATAGGGGAGGGAGAGGGAAAATGCATAAATGTCCAGATAGCATTCATAAAACTCTGTCATGCTGCCAGTGGCCTAGTTGTGAAAGATTTATGCTCATGGAGGCTCTTCCTTTTCCTGGTGCTTAAGACGAAATTTGACATTAATTTGGCAGATTTTATGTCCAGCTCAGATGCAATTATTTCTTTCTTAGCGTCATTTGAAATGTCTGAACAGTGATAAACTGCTGCTGGATGGCGTTCAGCATAGCCGGGCACTGATGAGGTGAAAAAATAAAGAAAAAAACTGGCATTATTTTCGCCTTTTTTATATACATATATTACTGAAAATAAACCAGACACACAGGATGAAACTTACTTTGTATTCAAGGCACTAACCTACATTTTTCCCCCTCCCCGCTCCTCTCCTGCTCAGTTCACTGGATCTATCTTTTCATTGATTAAAAATAGCCCATCCTGCAGCTCCAAGCATTTTTCCCAAGGGTGCACAATAACCAGCCAGAAGTTTGGTGGAATGAAAAGGGCCAGATAAATGACTTATTTTAACACTTCATGCAGAGATTAGTGCAGCAAACACAGCACACGCAGCAGCCTATTTAAGACTAACACGGACTTGTTAGCTTGTACAGTAAAGGTTCATATTTACAGTTTATGTGTTGCTCACGGATCCATGCAGTCGATGTATGCTTACTCTGAGGAGATGTGCAAAAATGTGCATGAATTCGTTCTTGCTTGAGCACACTATGGGGCTTATGGAAATCAACAGTCTGTACGGTGTGTGTTAAATCTTACACAAATATTTGTTTACATGCCTTGAACACAGACACAATCTGGTAAACACGGCCTATGATGCATGTTGACAAAGAGTGGCATGCACATAGACATAGGGATGCGTACTGTTGACATTTCAACCAATATGTCACCGATACTGGTACCCAACGGTACCTTATTCTTCCTGTAATAACAGTTGGAAAATATAAGATGCCAAATGGGGTGTAACACCAGCATTTCTGGAAAAGAGGAAGCTGTTCAAGGACCTGGAAGCAGCTGGACAGACTGTTTTTACTCTGTGCAGACCGCTAACGTCGGTATGAGGATAATTGCAAACTTTGTTATGTTTCACTCACATCAATATCTGACTAACAAAGTCCAACAAAGTACCAGGGCCTTTAACTATTCATGACTTTAATTGCTGTGATCAAAAGACTTCAGGATAGTTCCTCCTCATCACTGGAGTCCAGCTGTTTTAGCCTCATCATCAAGCCGACCCAACAGTCAACTCAAAACTGATTGAGATAAAGTCTCCTCTACATCCTCAGTCTCTCCGAGCAGCCAATCAGGAGAAACAGATTTCTTCCGGGGGCTCCGGGCTTCAAAGAGGCTGAAACAGCCTGAGCAAAGCGTCAGGAAGCTGGCTGTCTCTCTTTTGTCAGGCCAAGGACTTGCTTTCATGTCCCCTGTGTAGCCGGTTTCCTGATTAGCAGAAACTTCAAAATACACCAGGGTCAACCAATTGTACAAAACATGGATGTGCAACTAGAAAATATGTACTGATTGATGAATAAATAATAGTGTGCATGCTTATATGTTCATTACCTGAACATCAAAGATTGCCTCATTTGCCATCCTACGAGCTGTTTACAAGATATTAGTCTCAAAAGCATCGACTGTGTGCTCGTTTGGCAGCAAGAAGCCAAATCAATCATTAAATGGAGAGTTTTGAAGACGCCCAGTGTTGTATCTGAACCCGTAACAATCACCATGAGTCCAAAATATAATCCAGCTTCAAATAGATGTTGTAGATCCAGAAATCCGACATGATTCGAGCCTTTTTCATGTTCATCTTGTCAGGTGCAGGAAGGGTTTGTCTTGATGTTTCAACAAAGGAGAGAACGGCTCCATCATCGGTTGACTGGTTCAAGTCTGAGCTCCAAACTGATTTTGTTTAATCCCCAACAACGACTGATCCTGACATAATACCTCATGTCGAACTGCAAAGCAAAATGTCTACACCTGTTTTGCAAGGATATATTTAACGGTAACCTAATACCTTTGGGAAATACACCTATTAGCTTTCTTTCTGAAAAGTAGATGAGAAGATAGATACCACTCTCATGCAGGACCATTAAGTATGACGCTTGAAGCAGGTGCAGGGTTTCCAGGTCTGCTATTTTTGCATGAAATTGTGCTACTTTTGAAGAGTTGCCGCAAACAGTTTCCCGACTGGCTAGCTAGCTGGCAACCTCTGGGAGAAATATAACGCCCAGAGAAAGCAGTTTTTTTTAGTTTAACTTAATTTAATTTAATTAACCATTTTAATTCAGCAAATACACAACCTAATAACACATGAATGTGTTGTGTATATTACCAAAAAGTTGCAGATTCTCAGGATAGTGTGTATCCGTTGAAAAACAAAAATACTATCAGTAAATACAAAGGCCAGTTAGACATGTATTTACTTTAAGGACATGCAACATTATACATTTTCAGTTGAAATAAGGTATGGCATTAACTACAGGGATATCATAATAAGATTACATTCTAAGCAGGGATGAAGAGGGGAAAGTGAAGGGGAAAGCAAAAAAAAGCTGGTTTGGAAAGGGCATATTTCTAATTTCCAGGATTAGAATGGTTTTATTAGCCGCTGGGCTGGTTCGGGCTGGTTTTGTTTGGCCATTGGGCTGGTTATGTCACACAGACCTGGCAACCCTGACCAGGTGGTGATTAGCTTAGTTTAAAAAGGCTGGAAGCAAACAGCTACTGTAGCTCCGTCCAAAGTTCACACAACAGCTCTAAAACCCAACCAGTTAACATGTTAAATCCTATTTATTTAATCTGAACACAAACACAAAAGTAAACACAGAAAGGAGGTTAGCTTATTGCCAAGAAATGCTTTCCCACTGCTACCTGTCTTTATGCTAATCTAAGCTAACGGAGTCCACTGCATATTGCATTTTACACAGGCGTTTTTCAGTACCATCTTACATTTCTTGTGGTTGAAAAAATTATGAACCGAGTCACTGGGAGTGCGACTCCTTCATCTATTTTTCAGCAGATTGATCGCCGAGTCTTTATCTCCATCTAAGCGATTGATTGATCACTTCCCATTAGCTGGTCGCACAAAATAGAGGTGATCTGACAACAAGCGCCAGCACCACTGCCACCTCAGCTAAAAACGGAGGGCGAGCCCACCGCCGTCGCGCCCCCTGAGTGATGGTGTCAATAAAAGACTGTGATGAATCCTCTGTCTCACCGGGGAGGAAAGGCTACGGGAAATCAATGGCTAATAAAACTAATGCTTTACCCTCCCGCAGGGTTTTAAACGTAGCGGAGGCTGTAAAGGAAAAGACTGGGTGGGGATTTGAGGAGGTCAAAACTCTTGTCTCAAAACAGCTGTGGAATTAATTGAGTTTTCTGCAGTGTGATGAACATGACAGCGGCGGATGTGCAAGAAGTCTTTGTGGCTGCTTGTTAAAGCACGTTTTCGCAAGTTTCCAAGCGGACCTGCCACACAGAGTGTCTGTGCTATTAATAAAACAAACTGTGTGAATGCAATCAAATAGAAAAACACTTGAGACTGAGGTTTGAGGAGTTTACAGTCCAGTTCAACAGCAAATTACAATTTCACACCTCCATGAACGCCCCGAAGACCACCAGGAACTTTCTGTCTCGTTTCTCCCTCGTGCTTCGAGATAGGAGCTCTTAATGTGAAATTCCTTGGTATTTTAAAAAACACCCAATAAATATGCCACATGCCTACAGTATGGTACTGTGCCCAACAGCATGCACAGTGAGAAAATGTATTTAAATTAGCCAATGTCCAGGAGCAGTGCACGCTGAGAGTTTTATAGGGTTTCTAAAAAATGTTGGCTTTCACACACATCCAGCTCTTATCAGTGAAACAGTGGCCAACTTTCACACCCTCCATCCAACCAGAAAACCACCTCCAGTATGTACGAGGAAAACAAACGAGCAGCCAATCAGTCCGTCCAAGTTCTGCATCCAGCGCGAGTCTCGACAGTTGATTACAGCGTCTGACAGCGGACGGGTAATTAGGGGTGGCCTCCCCGAGTCGCCTGCATCCACAGTGATAAATGCGATGCTTGATTAAAAACGGACTAAGTGCTGTTCTCTGACTTAGACAAACAATGCATAAATCACGGCTGTGTGCAGGCGGAGGGGGATACGATTTAAAATGCCAGACAGATGTTGCTGTGTCCCGGCTCGCTGCGACAGATACAACATCGTCGCTTCTGCAGGAATTTGAACAGAATCCATTCTTTTATTTGCTGCTTGCCAATTTTACTATCTCAATTATAACACATAGAAATGAGCAACAGGGCTGTGACTTTATTCAAAACTCCAAATATTATTTGAATGAGGGGGAAAAAATATCATTTTATGATGTCATATTTTAGGATTGGGGTATGTGGGTTGTGTTACTTTGTTGGATTCTTGAAAAAGTGACCAAAGAGCCGTCATTTTCCTGCCCAAATATTCTGCCGAGGTAACCATGGTTACTGTTCCATCCCCCAGTTGGATGACTGTCTCACTATCACCGGCACGTGATCATGTATTTTTTTTTTTCAGCACCAGGTACTCCTTTTTCCCTTTTTCCCTCGACTCTTTAATTCACTGAACCTTCTGCTTCTACAATCAATTCCGCTGGCCTACTTCCAGTAAAGCTGCGGGGTGTTGGCACAGTGACCTATAAAAAACGCGCACCTCCCCGTCACCTGAACTCATCATTATGGGAGCCCCCACTTCCTTCCACATGTGAATCCAAATTTGACTCGAACACTGGGGACAAAAACGTTGCCTGGCAATCGATTTGTCCGCACGGGGGACAGATGAATGTTGATGGGTCGTGAAGAGTCACGGCTCTGAACCGCAAATGTCCTCTGCTCACTTCTCACCTTAGTTCAGCTGTATAATTTGAATGCACTCACGCAGAGCACCAGGTGTGGACACGCTGCATCAACAATACCCACCAGTACCCTCTCCAGGGTGCTGCAGCCCAGTAAATTCACTGGAATCAACGGCGTGGCGGACCTTGGCAAGCTGGGTGGACCGTCCCTTGCCAAGGAAAAAAGTTTCTTTTCTCTAGTCTGCACCAAAAAATTATGTAGCAGACCGTGAAAACCACTGAAACTTGAAGTACTGAACTTGTTCTGCTGTAAAGTCGCTCATAGGAAAGAGAGAGGATATGAAGAGTCCATAGTTTGTGGTACAGGTCTGGAAACCGAACTTCGGAGTTCCTTCAAGAAACCGGATCATTTTTGATCTGCTGCGGAGATTATAATGAGGACAACTTTAATTGCTGATGACAAATCACGGAGCCAGTTGAGGATCTGAGTGCTGCAGCGCTGCCAAGGGAGCAGCTGGAGAAACAAAGCAGCATTCTGTTTCTGCTCAAAAGCCTTCTGTCTCTGATTAAACAAAAAAAAAACACTTTAATGCTCCATCAGAATTAGTTTGTAATCTGATCATAAAATTAAAAAATAAATAAAATGCAGCTAGTTTAGGAATGTAGAGGATTTGTGCCTTTTCTGTTGTATGTAAAGAGTGGGCGAGCGTCGTACAGGAAACAAAACACCCCACAGTGTCACACTCCGGCTTCTTCCTGCTTTGACAGCTTTCACTGGTCAGATTCGCATGCAGCATTTGTAATGGCCAAGTATGCTGCGCTAACCGACCGTACAGCACTGTATCCAATCCCGAATAGGCCTTCCTTTCTTCTGCCGTGACCAGTTGTCACATTCCAGCATTAGGGAGAGAGAAACGGCAGCTATAGAGTGCTACCACCGGGGCCAACCCAAACCAAATCTGTCTTCCTTTCAAGGATCTGCGCTAATTATCTAAGATCTTTTCAAATTCTGATCTGTGATCTGTTGAACACGGCTGGTACAACGAACCCATTTGCCTCGACTCGACTCTCAATGAAGTCATCGCTAAAGTGCAAACCCCATCCATTTGACCCTTAACGTATAGGACAAGGCAAAAGTTGTCTAAAGTGGTTCAAAGGTACTTTTAACCGGAGCCACATTTCCATTCAGCTGTGAAACACCTGAGCAATACGACTTCTATCAACGGCCTTTTAATTATGACACCAGCAGACTTCAGTGCAATAATAAAAATATGTCAGATGTATTTCCCTGCAGGGGAGGTTTAATATAATCCAAGTTTGTCAAACTATCAGCAGGGGTTCCAAAATATATGGCCCTCTTTAAAATGCTGCAGGAAACTCCATTATGAAACCATAAAACGCATCGTATAACATCATAAAAGTACCATATTCCCTTCTGAGATGGACTGCAGGGACAAGCAGACATGATGTCATGCCACAACGTCATGACATTTGTATGGAAGACTGGGTTACAAGTGAGTGTAGCCAAGTTGTTCTTTTTGTTATTCAATACATACACATAAATCACAGCGAGAGACAGCACTGATGGAAAGAAACAGATCACTTCCCCCTCATTTCCACTGTGAAAAAAAACAAAACAAAGGACTGACATGAGTCTGTACGCTTAAAGGAGAAGTTCAACAGCCAGTTAGCGTAGCTTAGCATAGACTGGCTATGTCTGAAGGTCACAAAATCCACCCACAAGAACATCCAAAGCTCACTTGAAAAGAAAAAATGAAACAAAGCAGATATAGCATGTTAATAAGTGAGCTTTAGAGATGTCGGTAGACATATTTTGTCACTTTCTTACAGAGCCTGGCTCGCCGTTTCCCCCTGTTTACATTCCAAGCTAACTTAAATTAGGTAAGCTATTGGCTAGCTACTGGTGGTAGCTTCATATTTACAGTAAAGACGTTAGAGTGGTGTCAATCTGCTCATCTAACTCTCGACAAGAAAGTAAATAAGAATATATTTCCCAAAACTTGAACTGTAGCTTCTCTACAGCTGCAAAACAAAAGCAGTTGATGCACTGACACTATGCTAAAGCTAGCCCCCCCCCAATCTTCTCATCCAACTCTCGGCAAGAAAGTGAATAAACGCATATATCCTAACACCTTTCCTGAAACATATCTACAGCTGCCAAACAAAAACAGTTGATGCACTGATAACTATGCTAATGATAGCATCCCCTCCATAAAATAGCAAAAGTGCCATTTTTACTTTTTGCAAACTAGAACTAACATGTTAGTTAGTGAGCTTCAGAGGTGCTGGTGGGCATATTTTGTTACCTTTGGACAGAAACAAGCTAGCTCCTTCCATGTTTCTAGCCTTTGTGCTAAGCTAACTTAGCTAGCTACTGGTGGTAGCTTCATATTTATGGTAAAAGACATGAGTGGTATCAATTTTCTCATCTCGCTCTCTACAAAAAGAAAATAAGCGTACAATATCCAAAACTTTTCCTGTAAAATGCTATGCTAAAGATAGCATGCGTTCCATACGTCTGTGTGTATCAAAGAGAAAAGAAAAATTACACCAGGATAGGTTCATTATACCGCTCAGACACATTTTTTCCTGTCTGGATGAGGGATGTCACATGGTATGTTCCTTGTGTTGATAACACTCAGTGAGAAGATGCTGCTGGTCAAAGCAGGGGGAAACAAGAGAGGCTGCGGTGTGTGGATTAAATTGTCGTTGTCAGCCACCTCTGTAATGGATTGGCTGGATGTGGTATCACGGTAATGAGTCAGCCTTGGGGGAAAACGTCTGTGTGGATTTTCTGATGTAGCGCACAGTGTGGTGGATGAGCCGGCACCGTCGCACTCTGTAGTGACCTCTAATCTGTCGGCTGTCCATGTCTACAGAGCGCAGATACCAATCTACAACAGGACAGCGTCTCTGGAAGTTCAAATTCACTGAAAAAGAATGATTAATTGCTTCTGATACTGGATTTCTTTCCAGCAGGGGGCAACCAATCAAAGTATTGACAGAGTCCGAGCTCCCCGCGGCGTGTCTCTTATCAAAATGAAAGTGCAAATGCATCACAGAGCTCGTATAAACCATCAAAAAGCAAAACATGCATAATTCAGTGACCTTCAGTACAGTCCACCAGATAAAAAGATGAAAATAGTAAATTGAAGGCGTGAACTGTGAAGGAGATAAAACTGTGGTGTGGTAGATTTCCACCAAAACGCATCAAAAATTAATGGGACTGTTGTCATAGCTCATCATGAAAGCACAGTAACAATACAGCCTTTCCCATATCCATTGATCCATGAATATCAACAAAATTACATCCTGCAGAAAGATAAATACGGTGGCTGGTTTATCTCGAGCCGACTGAGGCGGGAAACAGCCGCTATCTAATGCAGATTTCTCCCATTTATCAAGGCTCACTTCCTCTGTGGCTCGCTGACAGTCAGAACTGCCATGTTTACGTAACCAGCGATTCACCTTATCTCCAGCACAGCTCAGAGTACCTGAAATACCAGCCACTGATCCCATCATGGGCCTAACTCTGCAGAAATGGAGGAGCTCAGTCAGCCTCCGTGAGATGGGTGAGCGGACGATTGAGCAATGCTTAAAAGCGCAGTCCATCAAGATGGGGAAATTGGTTTAAATGTTTCCCGACCCTGTGTAGAAAATTAAGGAGGATAGTTAACTTGAAGGATGATGTGTTTTATGGTTCTAAACACGGGATAATTACCTTCCAGTCGAGCCAAGAGAGAGCGAGTTGGTGTTTCGATTGGGCTGGAAATGATGTGCCACAAAACCAAAAGCTGCAGCTATATGGTGAAGCAGGAAATTACAATTTCAAATCCAACTGCAGATTCTCTCTCTTTTTTTAACAAATCTACATTTTTTTCCCACCACAGTTGCCAATTCCTTCTATTTCTATATATAATCATCACTATCATCTCTTCTCACTCCTCTAAATAGCTTTCCATTGTGCCACAATGAGGGAACCTCTAAACAACACGGCTGCACTGGGACCTCCACACTTCCTCTATCTGTGTTATCAAGCGTGGTTTTTCCGCTTTTAGAGCTTATCAGGAGGAAACAGGAAAAGGAGAAAGGCAATCTCCCCCCGTAGCGTAAATCATGTAGATGGGGATGAAAAATGAACACACTTGATTCCTTCCAAACATTTATAAACTCTGGACAGATGACAGAAGATTTATGTTATCTGGAAAGTTGAAACTTTATAAATGTTTTTATGCATGTAGAAATTAAGATAGGGTCATAAATTCAAAGATAATTTACTAAATCAAGACTCAAGATCAATGTCATACTGTTGTCTCAGGGACGAAACAAAATGTCTTTGGGATGAGCTGAGCTCCAGGACAAATTTGTATGTATCTATCGCTTAGCAAACGACTTTAGCTTTTCCACGAGGTAGTAAAAGGGTACACATCCTATTTTTTCCCAGATAATGCTACATTGTGGAAAACCAAATCTGTGTTGAATTCAGCAGGAGGAGAGGTATTTGTTAGCAGCCCGTGGACAGCAGTGTCCGACGTATTAGGCTAACAGAGCTAACAGCTACAGAGCTAATAGCTTACAGCTAACAGAGCTAAAAAAAGGTACTTAAGTACTTCAGTTGAGTATAGTTTGTTGGTAAAAGTACGTTGAATGCTAACACTTTCAACCCAACCAACAACTGAAGATGATAAATATCAAAAGAAACAACATTTTCATTTTGGACTGATGGGCTTCTCAGCACAAGACCTACAAAAAATATGACGCATTAAAATCAAAAGGATGCAGTTAAGTCATTATCAAAATTTTCTTTTTTCCCAGATAATGCAACATTGTGAACAACAAAACGTGTTGAAATCAGCAGGACGGAAGCTAGTTAGCTGTTAGCAGCTGGTGGACAGCAATGTCCTGTGGTGTGTTTGGCTGATGGAGCCAATAGCTTCCAGCTAACGGAGCAAAATAAATTTACTGAAGTACTTCAGCTGAGCATAGTTGGGAAGTAAAAGTACTTTGAATGCTAATACTAAACTACACAGGATGTAGTGGTGGAAAAAGTTTGTCTGCAGCCATGATGTCCTCCTCCAGGTTCTATTTCCACAGTTTTTCATCATAAAGTCTCTGATGTCTTGCTACAAAGACATGGAAGGCAAACAAACCCCAACTGTAGCACACTTGAGCGACAAAGCTTCAAGTATAATCACTTCTCTCCTCCTACATCACAACACCAAACACTATAACTGCGCCCTTGAGTAAAGGTTGCAAAGGCTGTCATCTGATCTCTCCTGAACCTTAAATCTCCCAAAGCCCTCACACCAAGTCTCTCAATCTCCCCCTCTCAGGTTTTTATGAGGTGAGAAGCACAAACCGATTTACCCCCCCTACACATCAGGTAATCTACAGTTGGCCCGGTTCTGACCCAGAAAGACTTAGTATATTTTACAAGAGTTAGCTGGAGTAGCCATGCGTGAAGAAGGAAAGGAGTGTGCACAGTGCTCGGCCAGGGTTCAGTGCCAGGGTTGCCAAGCTAATGAATCCCTATTGGTTTTGTGAAGCGCCTGGCACTTATATTATAATTAAGGCACAGCACAGTGTCAAAATGCCATGCTGAGATGAATGGGAGTTTCATCGCTGCTTGCACGGCACAGCGATTTTCACCTCGTCACATTACAGGTATTTGTCAAACAAATTGCTTGTTTTGCGATATATAAACATTTATTCCTTACTTGATCTTCAGGAGCTTTTTCTCCAAACTCAGCTAAAGCTCGGGGCTTGGGGAAAAAAGATGTTATTGCTTCAGGTGACGATAGCAGCAGGCAGTTTAAAGATGTTAGTGCGGCTCGCTTCAACCGGCTGGTATGTGTGCACTTTATTTGCATACCAAAGTTCAAAGAATCCCAAAGGCTGGAGCTTACATTGAGGTCTTCATTTGCGAATCTTTTGAATATGGTAAGTACTGGCAAGATTAAAGGACCTATTGAGTATTTTGCGGTGATATTTTTATTTGCTTTTTTTGAGAAGGTGGATATTATTGCAATGTCTGTAGGGTTAAAAATAAAACTACAGCCACAGGCCTGTGAGTTTAGCTTTGCATAAAAGGAGGAAACAGGAAGAATCGGCTGGCTTTGCTCTGGCTGAAGGTCACAAAATTTGCCTAGCAGCCGATATAAAGCTAACAAATTAGCATATTATACTGTGTTGATTTGTTTAAGCCATACAAAAACCAAGGAGTCATAACAACAGGTTGCAGTTTTAGATTTAGCTCCTTTTTTGCCTATTTTAGCATCAAGACTGAAAGAAGCAAGAAACGTCTAAATTAGCTCTGCAACCAGTGGAGTCTTCACTGCTTGCTAGCCGTCTCGCAGTGACGACAACATTCAAGCACTTCACTATGCCAGGCTGCTTGTCTCTGGTAATGCTAAGCTAGCTTTTCCTCTGCTTCCAGTCTTTATGCTAAGCTAGGCTAATAATCACCCCCTGGTTCTGGCTCCATTTAGTTAGGAATCCAACATGAAAGTGGCATCGGTTTTCTTATCTACCCCAAGCTATTAAGAGTTTCCCAAAATGTCAAAGTAGTTCTTAAAGTTCAACTTATGTCAGCATCGTTCGCCCGCCTGCATGCACCGCTCGACGATCGCACAACCAACATGCATGAAACCAGAGCCTGCTGAGCCTTCAGCTGAGCCCACTGAACTCAGTGCTCTGTTAGACTCAATCATATCGCTTGGCTCAGAGGAGGGGTCTATTTTTTGGGATACAGCCTCTCGTTTTGATGGTGGAAACTGTCAAAATGGTCCAAAAAGTAGGTCAAATAACAACAACCTGCCCAAAAAATGTTTTAATGGTGCAATTAAATGAACAGTAGCCCGATTAGGTGGAGAACCTCCCATTGGCTCCGTCGTTCTGATCTACTGACAGCTGTCAGCACGCATGAAAAACACAAACACAACCTCCACATGCACAAACAGACCTCTTCAGGTTCTGAGGAAAGTCAGAGCTCACTTCAGAGTGCCTCCACACTCAGAACTGCTACAAGCTGTAGTGAAATGTGAGCGCTTTGTCAAGTGCAGCAGAAAAAAAAACACGTTTGATTTTCTGTTCTGACAGCTGTTCTGGGCTCCAGACGAAAAAAAACCCCTCCACAGTCGCTGAAAGATGATACTCAACGGCTATTGATTACAAAAGGTAGAAAGGGTAACTGCCTGCAATTCGTGTGATCCCCAAGCTTGGGTTCGGTTTTGTATTACGCCACAACTGCTGTAAGTTGTTTTGGAGTCCACCTCGTGGTTTAAAGAGGGAAAGTGGATGCCAGCTTCTAAGTGTAATCCAACGCCACAAAAAGGAGCTTTGCTTACAAAGTGAGTTTAGTGCGCTGAGGGAGAAATTCAACCCCGAGCTGCTGAACACAGTTGTGAGAGGTCTCCGTTAGGGAAGAGCGAGATGGACACGAGATGGACACATATGGTCAGCCAGATAAGAAACTTGTGAGATGTTTTCACCCCTTTATCTTTAGTTTGAGGTTGTCATCCCTCCCAAATCTAGCACGGGTGTTACTTGACGAATGCACAGCTTTGGCATGTGTATCTTAAAGGGCGCTGGCGAAATTGTAAGCCCTGTTGTCCGTGGATACCAGTGTTTTGGGATCCACATATGGTGTGTTTACAGGGAGGGTCGTGGGACTGAGGTTTGGCGGTCATGTCTTGGCAGACGGGCGGGTCGACTGCGGCCTGTGAAGCATAAGGGCCGGCCAAGGGTTAGCAGATGCAGCCTCGACCAGCATCATGCATCGCATGGACCCTAATGGGACTAAAGGACGGACATCCTAAAAATAAACAAACCTATTTCTTATCCGTGTCTTATGAGAAGTGGTTGCAGAGACTGGGGTGGTATGAAGCACCGTAGCTATTGAGCCAGTCATGTCGGCCTGCAGCTGGCAGAGAACAGAGGAATCAACCAAAGCTGAAACAAACAGTTGCTCATGATATTAGTTTTAGGACAATCACATATCATGTTTTGTCTACATTGTGTCTGAATTAATATTACAGGGCTCCAATATCAAATAGTCCAGTGATTATTTTCTCTGTGACTATTTTAGTACATGAAAAGTCCAGAAATAGTGAATTCTTCAAATAAGGTCCAGACAGATACTGATTTTTTTATTTTTTTTTATATCACTTTCCCTCAAATGTGTGTGTTATCAAAGAGTAGGATAAGGATAAGACAAAGATAGATATGTAATGGCGGCAGGATATTTAACAGTTCAACGATAAACTTTATTGTCAAAAGTAAACTTAATTTAATAATCATAAATTAATTAATCATTTTCTGCATTATGTTCTGTAAAAACTGTTCTGTTTTTATAGCGACACATATTGGACATCTATCTGTGACAGGCCAATACTGGCTGATAATATCTGCCGAATAATATATCGGTTTCTACTTTTCAAATTACATAATTACTTTATTATCAAAACTGTTGACCATTCATTTTCTGTCAATCGACTCATCGGTTTAATCAACACTTCAGCCCAATTACATTACGCTGCCCTCTGTGTCTGTCATACTTTACCTTCCAGACTTTGCTTCCCTAAAACTAGATTTATATTTATGTATGTTATGACTGAATTAATCTGAATCTTAAACTTGCAATACATAACTTACAATACAATACACAAACGCTGATAGGTGTTTTACCTTACCACCAGGACATGAGACGGCTTAAAACGGGGCACAGTGAGATCAAGGTTTCTAAGTCAAACTGGGATTCTTGCTGTGATTTTTTGCTTTGGACTTCAGCCAGGATGCTACTGGTAGCCATGTCACTAACAGTTATACCACAGGGAAAGAGGGAAAGTTGAAAGGTTGTCTACTTCTGCTTTATCTACACAAAAAACATTAAACAAATTCATCCATCCATCACAAGTAGCCAGCCCCAGATGACACTGATGGGAGGCGAGGCGAGAGGCACATCCACGCCTTGAGTATCCAATTATTTTAACCTGCAGATCACAAAATCAGGGGTTTAAATTTTCTTTGTTGTGGAGTAGCAGCAGCTAAGGTTCCTGGGAAGTGCTGTGGTGATCTGACTGCTTCGAGACACACTCAAGGTTACTGTAGTAGGTGTTACAAAAGATGCCTCAAATCAGTTGAAAGCTCAAGGAAGATGTCAAATAGCAAGGACAGAGAAGTGAGAGGAAACCTCAACTCAAGTTCACGTTGGCTTAGCGCTGCACGTGAAGGAGATTTTGTTTATTATGACAATATCCTTCACAAAATGTTTCTGATTATAAAAACCTGCCTTGTGCGTGCCTCAGTACCCTTTCATTATGAAGAGCAAGCCATGCAAGCTCCTCCGTTTGCCAGAAGACTGTTTTCCCTGCCCCGTTAAGGATTGTAAAAGCTGGAGCACATCCCGGCGCAACAAGATGGGCTTTTACAGTTCATCCTCTGTCTTCAGCACATCTACCACCGTTTCTTTCCTTAGACATCGAACTGGACACCGTTATGAACCCGAAGAGAGATTCTAATTCACCCCATTCAACATATTGAGTGGGTTTAAGCCTCCATTTGTGGCTTTAGAGCAGTTTCAAAGCCACAACATCTGCAGTTGACCACTAAGTGCTTTCGTGAATGAAATCTGCAAGTAATCAAAATGGGACTCTTTGCTGCTGCCTTCCTATTGTTTGACTGATGGTCCCCGGCCCTCCACCACTAAAATCTAAGGAGGCCGCGGACTGCAAAAACAAGACATCAATACCAAAAAGTCTTTTCATGGTCAATAAGTAAAAGAACATGTTTAAACACACTGGGGTGGTGCATGAGATGGCGAAATCTTTTTTTCACCACCAAACCACATTTTTATGAGGTTTGCCTGTTCCTCCCTGAAAACACATAATCCCTTATGTACGCAAATCTAGCTAAAAGCCTCTTGCTTCGTCTCAAATTACTATTCATAAACACTTTCTTCACGAGCTTAGCTCACCGCATTGTTCGCTTTAATTCTCTTCGTGTCTGTAGGCAGCGTTAGTCATTTTCTAAAAAGCTTACAATGAATATTCATCCTGACAGACACGACACGTGTTTTCACCTCGGCTGTGTTGCTTACACCTCAGCCGAAGAGATTTCGCTCACTCATTTCATTAGCCTACATCTTCCCTCAATATTTATCCGCTCCGGGCACATACTGCAACTTAAACAGCCTCAACACAACTAGGGCACATGTTTTAGATAATTACCCCACTGGAGGCTCAGATATTCCTGGCATCGTTTACTACAGTGGGCTGAAACCCATCACCAGCGAGCCTTGGGAGTGCCAAACCATAAGAGATAACAATTATGAGCAGTTATCAAAAAACAGGGATGATTCAGAGATGACATGGCTCCTTTTGATGGAACACAATGCATCAAATGCGCCCGCTCAACAAATTTAACGTTACAAACTGTACTGTGACCCGCACCATTAGGTTTGAACTTGAAACATGAAAGCGTATCTTTAGTTCATGAGGCTAAACCAAGGGCGTTACATTAAAACCTGGATACAGCGTTGGAGTTTGTTGTTAGTGATGTAACTGCCTTTTCAGTGGGTAACAAGCAACAACAAATTGATCAGACACACTGGTCATGGTACAATAAGTTAGTAGTCAGTAGCAAAGAAACCCAGAAACATCCATCCGCTTATCCTTTACAGGTTCACGAGGGGAGCTGGAGCCGATCCCAGCCGACATTGGGCAAGCAGCAGGGTAAACCCTGGACAAGTCGCCAGTTCATCACAGGGCTGACGTATAGGGACAAACAACCATTCACGCTCACGGGCAATTTAGAGTGACCAATTGACTTGACTTGCATGTCTTTTGGACCGTGGGAGGAAGCCACAGTACCCGGCCCTGCCCCGGCTTCCTGTGAGGCAACAGCGCCAACCGCTGCGCCACCATGCTGCCCCCCGAAACCAGAAAAGTGGCCTCCTCCTGCTTGAAACTGAATTTACTGCTTCTCTTATCTCAGTTGATACAAGCGCATGAACATTCCTGACACAACAATGCTTCTTATTAACCGAGCGTACCTCCACATGCTTGCTTTGCGTAGAGATTCATACATGGAACGACTCGCAGTAACATGAGAAACAAACGAAAGGAAGCTCAGTTTGTTCCATGTTTTTGCTTAAGGCTCTTTGGAGGTTTTCACAGAGGTATTGTTCAAATTTATAGGTGATCCCGGGGGGTTAAACAATGTGTGCAGCATTAACATGCATAAAGGCGGCGCTATGGTTTGAACTGTGATGAAAGGGCACTTCTTAAAGACAATCCCCACATTGATGCATTTATTGGTCGACCTCAGAAACCGAGCTAGAAAAGTAACAGATGTTGCAGCGAACAGGCTCTGTGGTCTTCTTTCATCTCCGGCGTCACTGCTCTGTGTCACCTCCGTGTAATCTGTGCGGTCTATCTAATTGTTTTCAGTTTGAATGGTTCGGATATTTCAATTACAGAATGAAGCTGAAATTGTGACGGGAATGTGCCATTCAGTGAAATCCAAACCGAGCCCAAACCGAGCCCCTCGCTCGGAGATGAAATTGTTTTGCTCTTGAAACAAAGAGGGAAGATGTTTTTCGCATCAAACCCCAGAGGGACCATAATGCATTTCTGAGTTCGCCGCGGCGTCTGTGACGTGATTGGGGTCACAGATGTGTTGGGATGCATGACTCTGAATGCTGAAAGCCACTTAGGATGCATTTCATTTCGCCTTGACGCCTCTTTTATCTCCTGTCCTCGCTTTACTCTCGGTGTCTGCAGACTAACGTCCTCGTCTTCTCGCTAAAGATATCCATTACCGGGTCCACTTGTCAGAACGTGTTGTTTAAACGTCCTCATCATGTGGAGCCTCATTTGTTAAGCTGTCAAAGCCTCGATGATGAGTATTCAAAGGCGAGTTCAAAGGTGACGGTGAATTCATTTCCAATCAAACTCTCAAGCGATCAGTCTAACAGCCTGTACAAACATGAGCATATCAGCACTGTGAATCCTTCTGGCTTAACCCAAGAAAAAGCCTGACCGTAAACCAACAGATCACGTCTTCATTTTTCCCCCCAGATCAAAAATGGCCTGGCTCAAGTCCTCTCCCAGCTCCTGTAAAACTTAGTCATTTCACACGCAGAGGCTTTTCATTGGGATTACCATTGGCCAAGAGAGCGCTTGGCTGGGCCCTGAGCAGTGCCCAGGAAAAACACTTGACATGATTGGAAAAGCAGAGAGCGGCCAGAACATCCCCACAACTTGAAGTGCCTCGACATAGGAGAACTATCAGCCTCGCCATCTCGTCTTCCACGTCAGGGACCGCATGTGACATCCACCCACAATTTGATTATAGGGTGAAAGGTCGGATAAGATCGTCCCAGCCTCGGAAAAAACAAATTTGTCTACGTGCAAGACAATCTTTTTCAGACATCTCCAGACCAGAACGATCACTTCAACTCTCCTGCCCTCTCTTGCTCGTAACTCTCTCCTAATTCCCGAGGGAAGAGACCGAGAGCGCGTGACTCTTGACCCCGAGAGACGACGCCGTTTGATAAACGACCAGAGAAGGTCAGACCTCTGATTGGTATTCAACCTCCTCCATCTGAGGGCGCTGAGCCAAAACGCCAGCCCGTGTCCCCCCAGAGTGCAAATTACCATGGTGACTTTGATAGATACACGGCGTCGGCGGATACTGAACTTTCACCGAGGGGATGGAGTGCGAGCGTAGGCCGGAGCGGGCAGGGCAGCGCCGCGGGTAATATGTCACCGAAGGCCTTTTTTCCCTGACAACCTCGCGGTGTCACGGTCGCACGCAGAGACGAGGCTGATGGATGAAGAGCCGCTGGGATAGAACTGGAGACGCAGGCATACGGAGCTCATTTCTACCACCGCTCTATGTTTCTCCGCTACCTTCACCTCCACACACACTCCGTCTTGCTCTGACAGAGGGGTCACTGATGGTGCTGAAAAGTAAAGTGGGGGGATCTTTGACCTTTAAGGGGTGTCTGGAGATGCATACCAGACAGCAACCACCGACTGAGGGAGGCGACCCGCTCGCTGTCCGGCCGTTCTTTTTAATCCCCAGGAGAAATCTACCACATACCGAGCATATCAGTAGTGTTCACCCTTGATAATGAGAAGACTAATTATCAGCAATTTTGACAGGACTGTTGCAGGAGCCAAAATCCTGTACGCACACGCAGCGCTCAGAGTGAAAGAAGAACTACCTGTTCCAGTTGGAGCAGCTGTGGTGCAACTACTGAACATTTACACGAAGGGTGATTACTCTCACGAGCACAGCTGTACGGCCTTCAAGACGATGTAACAGCATGTTTTTCTTTCTTGTGAATGCGAAACACAACAGACTTTAGTTGTCAGCTATTAAATTAATCACAAACTTTTTTGATAATCGTCAAAATTCTCCGATTCCAGCTTATTAATGTGAATATTTTCTGATTTCTTTACTCCTCTGTGACTGTAAATCTTTGGGTTGTGGACAAAACAACATTTTTCACCATTTTCTGGCATTTATAGACCAAACAACTCATCGATTAATCAATAAACAATCAACAGATCAATCAACAATGACGATAATCATTAGTTGCAGCCCTAGGTGAAAGTGTGGAATATTTAAGAAGAAGAAAAAGGCCGATTATTTGAGGAAAAAGTCAGAGAATAAACATTTTGTGAAAGAAAAATGTTATTTTAAAAGGGGCACTATGTAGTTTTGGAGAAGAAATTCAAACCCAGAATTTTAATATTTACAGTATTAATGAGGTAATAATACAAACTCTTTACCATAACTGAATAAACAAGCTGTTCTCAGGAGGAAAGTAAGGTCCCCAGAGCATTGTTTGAAGCTAGAAAGGTGGCAGGGTCCGCAGCCTAGTATGGTTTTCTCTTTTGTCCCCTCGATATTGATCTTAATGGTGTAAATTCGCAGGAGCAGAGCTGCAACGGTCAGTCCGTTAATCGCTTAGTCGATCGAAATAATGAATCGGCAAATCTTATTAATGATTAATCATTTCAGTCATTTTTCAAGGAAATGTGTCAAATATCAGTTCGTTCCAGATTCTTAAATGTGAGGACTCGCTGCTTTTCTTCGTCATTTATGACAGTGAATGAAGAGTCTTTGAGTTTTGGACTGTTGGTCCGACTAAAGAAGCAATTTGAAGATGTTATTTTGGGGCTCAGGGGAACGGCGATGAGACTTTTTCACCATCTTTTTGACATTTTATGGACTTAAAGAGAAAAGACAGACTGGTGTGTTTTTATGCCTCAACAAACTAAACGAACAAACTTGATTGAATGAACTGAATAAACAAACTGACCTTAAAGGACAACACAATTTCATGCTGTTTTACTTTGTTTATATGTGGCGGGCCCTGCCACCTTCCTAGCTTCACACAGTGCTCTGGGGACCTTATTTTCCCCTGAGAACAGCTTGTTTATTCAGATATGCGAAAAACAAATATTTCTGAATTTGCACTATTGTATTGTTTGAATTTAATTTCCAAAACTACATAGTGCCCCTTTAAATCAGCAGAATAATCACTAATTAACAGAATCTCTGCACTGTATTATATTACTGTTCACAAGTTTAAAATCATGTGTCTCCTCCACCTCTACCCCTCACCACAGTCCACCAGGGCTGCACAGACTCTCTCTCTCACGCAGCATGACGGTGTTGACATGTTTGTTCAGCTGTTTGCAAAATGAAACTGCCCGGGTCAAATGAGCTTTAATTCCCCCCAGGGTGCGGGGCATTGTTAAATAAAAAAAAAAACAAACAGGCGTGAGTGCTGCTTCATCCACACAAAAGAGCATCTGAGCCACTTCATGCGCTCAGCGGGCTGCTCGCACTTCACAACGTGTTGAACTTCACCTCTTAGAGCTGATGGACATGGGACCATGTGAAGACATCAGCCCAAGTTAGGAGAATCCACCACCTATTGTTACATGGTTTCACTCTACTCCCCTTCCTCCTGCCCTGTCTTTGACTACAGCTGGAGAATAAGCAGTGATTTATGACAGGCTGCGGACAAAAAGCACATGCAAAACATGCGGGGAAGGCGCGGAGGTAACGAGAGGAGATGACAAGCGGTGTGGGGGGGGAGAGCAGCGGATGGTGCTGGGGATGGGTTGATGGCGAAACCTACCTGTCATCGTAGCAGAAATCTGCGTCCAGCGTGTTCAGATAGAGACCCACAGCCACGGCGGTGCACACCAGCTCCGTGATCATCTCTCAAAGGCAAAGTGGGAGAGAAGCCGGGATAGAAATGACTGGAATCAGGTCCCCCCCCCTCCTCCCCTCACACCACAAACACCACCACCGTCCACACAACCACCACCGGCTCTGTCAAAGTCTCTGTGTTATTGTGCTCTCAAATCAGCCGCTCGCCAGCGCAGCTCTCCAGGGTTCACCTCCCGCGGCATGCAAAGTGTGTCAAAGTTTGCCATGTTCCCTTCTAACCCATTGTGTTGAGAGACGGGTCGGGGCTGCGAGGAGGCGAAGCTACCGCCGGGTCCGGCTCGGAGCTGTGCGCATTTCTGTGCTGCGGCGTCCTCGGTGTGCGCATCTCTCCGCCTTGGCACTGGAGAGAGCAGAGCGGGGAGACGCATGTGGTTTTTCCACCCAGGCCGCGCATGCGCACTGGGCTCCGCACTGGAGGAAAAGGAGGTGGAGAGTGGTGGAGATGAGTAAATGTGTTTTTATGCATTAGTGATGGAGTAGAATGAGAAGCAGGCTGCACAGGCGGGCGAAGAGGATATTCATATTTATATTTATATGTATATTCATATTAATATATTTATATATTTATATTTATAAACGTTTTCAATGTTGATTTAACACCTCGAGTACAATCAGTCTCTGTTTTACTCATAAATAATGTAGTTAATTTACATTTGTGGTATTTTATCTTTACAGAAATTACTTTTAATTTTAAAGTAAAGCCTAAAAATCTGTTTTAACCTCAGTTGAAATAATTAAATATTAAAAAATATGGACTATTCAGTACAAACACAGTCAAAATGTTTAAAACACAGTTAAAACATATTCTGTAGAGGAAAAATGCCAGTAAACACACTGCATTTTACCAAAAATTAATAATCTTTAAAACAAAAGTAATACCTTAGATTTAACGTCAAATGTAAAAATGAACAATGAAAGTCTTCCTTTGCCTTCCACTCTGAATGCTGTTTTTTTTAAGAATGTAAGAAATTATAAGAATAATAAACATTTTTAAAAAAGATAGAAGAAGATGTAAAATGTACAATACGCAAAGCCGGACTAATGTTTGATTCTTTGTGCCGATGCCATGATATCGATATATTGCCTGATATGCGCAATCTGTTTTGCAATTATCCCTCAAATTAAGTCAAACACTTGTGCACATAGATATGTAACGGGGGTAGGATATTTTACAGTACAATACACTGAGAGTTTAATAATGAAAAGTCATGGCAAGCATCTTTTTCTGTCACATAAAAAGTAATACTGGCACATATCAGGCAACATATACGCCAAGACTGTGGTGTCCTGCTAAACACCTAACATGGGGCTGCTGCTGTTAGTATCATACCTTCTCATTCTGACCCTGAATTACAAAATATTGATTAATTTGCTTTACACCAACCCCCCACAGTCTCTATAGAGAGGCTACACTGGGAGAGAAGGTGTGATTGATGAACTGGTGTACCTCATCCTATGGTGAGGATGCATATGGGCATCAGTTTTTGAAGCCTGGTCCTGCTGACTACCAGCTGGACCAACGCCTGTCTCTCAGTCGGGGCTCCGAGCGAAGAAATCCAGAAAAACAGATGGTTAGAGAAGGATGTATAGAGCGTGAGGGTGTCATCTGATGACGGGTGAGACGGAGTCATTTGTAACAGTGGCATCCGGTGACCCTGACGCTGAACAAGACTTGACCTTGTCCTCACAGAACCTGCTGGACTGTTTAGAGAGGCGGACGGCTGTGTTTTTGTACCTGAGACTGATGTTGAAGAGCTTCCTCTTCTGCAGCATTCATCAGTGTCGAGATGAGAGTGTGTGTTTGGATTGGGAGACGCTCGGTCCTTTCAACGCAACCTCACAAATATGACCTTCTCGTTGTTTTTGTCAGATTAGGAGATCGCCATCACAACATACACTTGTACTCACATGCAAACACAAAGCCTTAGAGACACACATGGCGTCCTCGCTCTGCCCCGTGGGGACAAGGGCTGCTCTGTCTCGCAGTCGTCACAAGTGATTAAGGGATTAGCTAAGGAAAAAAAAGGGGGGAATATTCCTGTAGAGAGTGTGTAAACAGGCCCCAGGGCAAAATAAACACATTACAGGAGGAAAAAGTGTTTACTGCCTCTGACTGATTACCTGCTCCGTCCTCACCGTGGCGGAGCATAATGAATATACGGCTCGCTCTTTACGTGTAAACGAGCAACAGTCCTAAATAAAAACACCACTTCTTGGTTTAGGTCTGAAAGGGCAGCTGAGGGCTCTGGGAAACGGATGACGAGGAATCATTCGACATGCGTGCAATGTTTGCTCTTTTTTCCCCTGCATTTCAAAAATAAAGTCTAAATATTTGTCGTTTTTGATGAATGTATTTTTCTTCCTTCGTTTCCTATTTGGTTTTGTCTGTTTGAGGAAGTGACAATCATTTATAGAGCTTGTAATTTAAACTGCATGGAGGCACTCATTAAAAACACATTTTGTTCTGCTCATTGACAAATGTTTGCATATTTTTCTTCTCTTCTTCTGCTCTTACAGAGAAAACACATTCCATTTCACACATGCTAAAATGCATGTGGTCAGATGTGAACACATGCACATGTGAATTTTAACATGTGACATCATGTTAAAATCACATGTGAAATATGTGTAACATGTGCCTTGCACAAATTAAACATGTACTTTGCACATGGGAAATGTGGTTTTGGAACATTTTACCTATGGGATTAGAGGTAAAACCTATGGGATTACATGTGAAACCGATGAAATTACATGTGAAACCTATGAAATTACATGTGGAACCTATGGGATAACATGTGAAACCGATGGGATGACATGTGAAACCGATGAAATTACATGTGAAACCTATGGGATAACATGTGAAACCCATGGCATAACATGTGAAACCTATGGGATTACATGTGAAACCTATGGGATTACATGTGAAACCTATGGGATAACATGTGAAACCCATGAGATTACATGTGAAACCTATGGGATAACATGTGAAACCTTTGGGATAACATGTGAAACCGATGAAATTACATGTGGAACCTATGGGATAACATGTAACCCTATGGGATTATATGTGAAACCTATGGGATAACATGTGAAACCTATGGGATTACATGTGAAACCCATGGCATAACATGTGAAACCTATGGGATTACATGTGAAACCCATGGAATAACATGTGAAACCTATGGGATTACATGTGAAACCCATGGAATAACATGTGAAACCTATGGGATTACATGTGAAACGTATGGGACAGTATGTGAAACCTATGGGATAACATGTGAAACTGATGAAATTACATGTGAAACCTATGGGTTACATGTGAAACCCATGGAATAACATGTGAAACCTATGGGATTACATGTGGAACAGATGAAATTACATGTGAAACATATGGGATTACATGTGAAACCGATGAAATTACATGTGAAACCCATGGAATAACATGTGAAACCTATGGGATTACATGTGGAACAGATGAAATTACATGTGAAACCTATGGGATTACATGTGAAACGTATGGGATAGCATGTGAAACCTATGGCATAACATGTGAAACCTATGGGATTACATGTGAAACCTATAGGATAACATGTGAAACCTATGAAATTACATGTGAAACCTATGGGATAACATGTGAAACCTATGAAATTACATGTGAAACCTATGGGATAACATGTGAAACCTATGGAATAACATGTGAAACATATGGTACTACATGTGAAATCTATGGGATTACAAGTGAAACCAATGTGATTACATATGAAACCTATTAAATTACAGATGAAACCTATTAAATTACAGGTAAAACCTATGGAATTATGGGATATGGATGATTATGATCCTGATGAGCAGGTTATTATGTCTAACTGTCAAACGGTGTAGTTTGATATGTAATTTCTTATGTATCAGGGTTATTTGAGTTCACATATCCAATTCAAAAGACAAAACTGACCAACAGGACAATCCTTCCCAACAAAGTCAACTTCCACTGATGCTGTTATTGAGAGATTTCCGCTCCCCTTTAAGCCACACAAGGCGACTAATGGTAATTTCCCTGTGCTAAATACTCCGGAACCACTGCTTCATCACCCCAGCAGATAAACATCATACAGGAAACAGATAATCACAGCTGGAGGGACCGGGCCTGGGCGCTGCCCTCACAGAAATAACTCTCATGGTATTAATATCAACAGTGAAGCCCAGCAACTTTAAAAAAAAAAAAAAGGTATCACACATCAGATCAAATCCACCCTGGTTTGTGGAACATCCACCTCCTCATTCTGCTCGGGAAGATCAGAAATATAACTCTGCTCAGAACAAAACTGGTGGTGTGTTGATTGTTAGGGTTTGGCACTAGATTCTGATGTTAAGTTGATGAGTGTTTGTTATTTTAAGTATGCTGTTAAACACTAATGATGTGCCGCAGAATGGCTTGAATAGTGTTTAAAAGGGTCAGCGGGTTGTTCCAGAAAAAGAATGGAAAACACAGATTGTGCAAATAAAATGAAACTGAAAGAGATTACCATAGCCATAAAGTGCAGCAGCTCAGGATAACCTTTACTATTATCATTACCGTGTACAATAAATTTGATGAGCTTCAGAGTGTGACGCTGCTGGAATAAAAAAGGGAGGGAAGCTAAACCTGTTAAATTACCTCAGAGGCTCTTCTAGCGATGCTTCCTGAGTGCAGCGCTACCGTAAAATAAATCCAATTTATTCAACTGAACCTCGGGGAAGTCTTTAAAACCCACCGACAGTAAAAGACAGTACAAATACTCGGGTTTATTCTACATGACAGGAAAAACTTTTCCTTCTGTCACATGCATTAAACATTGCAGTTTGTGAAAACATGATGTAAGTACAATGAAATCACAGCCCACAGATTCAGGATGAAAACAGACCATTAAAGGTGCAATATGTAAGAAATTTTGTTGAAAACATTCAAAATTTAATTAATTAGAATTTTTTGACGTTATGACATCGATGTATTGTGTTAAAGTTAAAGGTGCTCCGAACTCCCAGTCCAGACCGCTAGCTGCATGGCTAACCGAGCTAACTAGCTAATGACATCTGACAGTTAGCAGCAGTGTGCAGGTACTCTGGTGGTATCCTGCCTTTAAAGGTGCACTATGCAACTTTTTTACAGGCCTATAAACAAACAGAGACAGAGCTCTTGATACATAGATGTACTTTAAAGACATTTGTTTACTTTTGTTGCCGATCTAGAAGTCCTGTAGTTCAAGAATACTGGACTTATAACCCAAATTGTTGCTAAAAAAGTGACTCAGTGCACCTTTAAATTTAATTAACTAGTGCAGTGCCTGTTCAAAACATGGCACAGATGATCTGTTTACAGATCCAGTTGTCAGCCTCCCGCTGCCAACAGTGGCAAACATTCTAGCCCTTGAGGCTAACATTAGCTAGCATACTACTGTTGACAGAAACTTAAAAACTCACCTCCAGTTCTCTCTAAATAATAGAAAACCCGCGTTGACCGCGTCTTCCCACTCATCCAGACTTGTTGTTGCACCACACTAATCTCTACTTTGTTTATGTCTGCTTCCCCATGAGATCACGAGAGGGATAACGTGTGGGCCCAGCACCACCGAAGCCACATTTATTCAGACTTTATCTATATCTAACTTATCCAAATTGCACCAAATTCGACCCTCTGTGCCTGCACTGCACTTCCTTGGGTTGTTGCGACTGCGACCTACCAAGTGTGAAGCAGATCGGATGAACAGTTCTCAAGATACGCAAATAACAAACAGGCCGACAGATATTTTTTAGTTAGATACACAAACAAAGCAGTTTGGTGTTTGAATCATGTAACACCATATTAAAACAGGAGAATAAAGCAATTAAATCAGAGGTCGAAGCTTTTTACAATTGGAGTACAACTTTTTAGAAGCCGTACCGTAACAGTGTTTCTAGTTTTCTCTGACTGTTTTCGTCGACTTGGCAGATGTTTTCGATTGATCTAATTTGAAAATTAATCTGGATAACATTGCAAAAGAATGGGCAAGATAAACGGAAAATATGAATCAGAGGGACAAGCCTTGGAAGTATGCGATGACTTTGTTTCATGTCGAAAAACAGCATCTGTCCGTAAACCTCGAGTGTTCCTTGAGTGTAACATTGTTTGAAGCTCGGACTCAAACATTTACGCGGCTTGACGTGCCGGTTTACACATCTTCAAAAACATCCCTGACAGGTGTGAAATGCTTTTTTGTCCATGTGGCTCTTCAGAGGATAGATCTGCAATGACTTGAAGCGATAACAGCGATTTTAATCTAAAAACAAGCAGTGTGTGCCCGGCTCGACGTCCAGCCAAATCCCCTCTTTCTCACAAGCAGGGCATCTGGCAGGGAAATGTACAACGCTCCTCACTGGAGGGGCACGATGATGCCAGCCAGGACCTCTTCCTGGCACCCTTCTCTCTGATGGCGGTCTGCCCAGGCCAGAAAATGAAAAAAAAAAAAAACCCAGTTTGAGCTCGGGACAGTCAAAACAGGACAACATGATGATTATGCTCAGATGGAAGACATTATCATTGGGTGTGTTCTCACTCCCTTTCCTCGTTCTTAAGTTGTGTGGAGGCTTGATAAAAGCCTGCCGCTTCCCTTCCAACTTTCGCCCATTGGTGCGCGAGGGTTCATTAATTAAAAGCCAGTCTCCCCATTCACAAAAACACAACATTCACCAGCTGCGAACTAATTACGTAGAAGTTATTGGATGAAGTGTACAATCTGGAAATGTCCCTTTCCTGTCCGTGGAGCCGGAGGAGCCATGAGATGATTTTTCACATCAAGGAGCAGGAAATTGATTCATATCCCAGCACCACCGTGAGAAACTGCGATCACAGCCGAAGGGTTTAAGTGTTTGACGCACTCCCCTCTCTTCCTCATCACTTCCTCGCATTCCTACCTTGCAATGAAAAGTCAGCTCAAGGTGGAATTGCATGAAACTATTTCTGCCCCCTCGGCCTTCATCACATCCTTTTCCTCGCGTGTTTGTTTGTGTGCGCATCGCTGGAAGGAGACAAGTCTTTTATCATGTCATTTTCCTTGTCTTCCATGTGGGCACATGAAAGAAACTGTGCCAGGGTGTGTTTGTATATACATAGATGCGCGCAAAACATGCGTGCGAGCATCAAGGACGGGACAGGTCGACAGGACGTGACTCACGCGGACCACAACAAAAACCCATATCCCAAAACAAGCCTCGTTCACATCTTGAATTGCTTGCATTCGTGTCAGTCCGGTTTGGCCAGAGCGGGCTCGTTGGTGCTGGATCCAAACACGGTGCAGACGCAGCAGAGAGCCTCCCCCAGCTGTCTTTACCAAGGTTAAAAATAAAGGTTTCGACAGACATGAGGATGGACCGCAGATGTGCAGGGCCACTGCAGCTACAGTGACAAATAACTGAATCGGAGGAAGATAGATAGGAAGAGTACTGCGCAGTGGGAGACTACATCATACTGCCTTCATTTCATTTTTTATTTTATTATAGATATTCTCCATGATTTTGTAAAAGAGATGTTCTAACTCCCACAGGGTTTTAATCAACTCTGCTCACATGCACAGCTGCCGGGACTATTTCTGACTCAGTGGTGGGTATTGTGAGACAGAATCACATGAATATGATTGGATTAATGTTCATCATGAGATAGATAACTCAGGCCAGTGGCTTCCAGACTATTTTTGTCACTACTTGTCATGTTGTAGTCAAACTGATATTTTAATTGATTTCAAACTGGGTGTTTAACAATGGACGTTTCAACCTTCATCCACTACTTTTGGCCAACTATTTCAACCGCTTAGCTTATTTCATTACTTTTAGCTGACGATCTGGACAATTTTAAGCCATAGCTTTAAAGGTGCAATATTTAAGAATCGAAATTTAAAAACAAAAACAAAAATTAACTAAAATAAACAACAGAAGAAATAACAGTTTTTACATGCCAACATCCCTCGCTAGTCTGAAAACCTCCTTCTAGCAGTCCAAAGCTCCTACGCAACACTCGGACACTCTCCCTGTGCTAGACAAAGCTCCCTGTCCTTACCACTAGCTGCACCGCTAACTGAGCTAAGTAGCTAACTGCAGCTACAGGTAGCTAACTCTAAAGCTATTTGTTTGGAGTATGATTTCAAAAGGTTGTCAATTCTTATATATCGCACCTTTTAGCTAACAATTTAATCTGTTTATCCTAAACGTTTAGCTATCTAGCCTATTTCAACAATTTATCCATAGCTTTTAGCTAACTATTTAGCACTGAATTGTTTATCCATTGCTTTAGCTACCTATCTCATGTAGATGCTGGCTGATGCCGGACATTTCAACCATTTATTCATTGCTTTTAGCTAACTTTTTCAACCACTGATCCTTTAGCTAACCATTTCCCCAATTTACACATTAGCCATCATTAGCCATCCATTTATCCATTACTTTTCGCTAACTATATCTACTGTTAACGCTTTACTTTAAGCTAACTTTATAACTTGTTTATTGCTTCTAGCTAACTACTTTAACCATTTATCTGTTACTTTTTAGCTATTTCAACCATGGATCAGTTCACAATGGGTCAACTGCTGACTTAATATGTGGATATATTTTCTTAATCGAATCATAATTAAAATTTTTCCAACTTTGTTGATCTGGTTGGAAGTCACATCTCCTTATAGAAGACAACGACGAAAGAGTGACAAGAGTGAATTTCTAGTTTAAAAATGTGTCAAAGCATCTGAAAGTTAATTATAAAAACATGTCACATTTCAAATACAATATTTTAGGTTGTAAATTAAGTTAATAACAATCCCACTGTAAAATACTTTGTTGTTTTTGTTCCCCTTAGCTCTTGTGTCTGCTTTCTATCAACTTTAGTTCCCACAACCATAATTCATGTTTGTACTCAAGACTTTAACATTTGTTAGCAAACATGTAAGAAGAGCATGATTTATTAAATGACCAAGGACAGAGCAAAACAAAAGTAAAGATTAAAACAGTGTCAAGGGCGCCTCTTGCCCCTCTGTCTATTCCCTTACTTCCTGTGGTTTGGGAGCCTAGAAATGGGGTTTCCAGACCTGTCAACAGAGGAGATCCAAGCCTCTCGAAATCCCACAATGCCCCTGGCTCCCTGAACGGCCCTTAAAAACAAGTGTTTTCTCAAGAGTCGCTAAGCATAAAGACAAAAGGCCGAGACGGACACAATCTGGATCGATCAAACAGGCCTGACAGTTTTTCCAGGCGTTTTGAGCGTGAGTTTGTCAAGCCGAGCACAAGGTGGAGGCAAAAAATATTTATTTTCCATAAAAAAAAACAGTAAAATACATAAAACAAAACAAGATGTTACTTAAAGCGACTCAGAGGCTGCGAGAATAAATTACAAAATTTAGATTAAATCATACATATAATGAAAGCAAGCAGGAGAGAATACATACATAATACAATCACTCCTCTAGTATGATTGCTGCTATAATCACGACCGGCGTATTATAATCATGTGCATATGTATGATCATGTCCCGTCTTCATTACTCTTCAGTCCCACGACAGCGTAACATCTTGGTGACAGCAGGGGATCAAAGAGTTGCACGAGTGCTGAGAATGATAAATTTTCCTGCAGGACACACAAGACACACACCCAGAAAACAATAAGACACAAAAGAACTGAACAAAAAACACATGGACACAAAAAAATCTGAATTCTCCTCCCAGTTCGGCTGCGTGACCCCCTGGCATCTTCTGCCGTATGATGTAGATTTCTCTATTGAATCCCCAGGAGAAGAAACATCTGTATAAATATTGTGTCAGGTGGACTCTTCTTCATGTCTACAACAAGTTTGTCTTCTTTGACGGCTCGCTGTTTTGTTACAGGTCATTTTGAAAGATTGAGTCTTCAGCCACGCTAGCGGCTTTATAAGGCTGTACTTTTGCTGCGTCCAGACCACGTCGGCAGAACGGGAAGAACAGGAAACCCTCCCATAATTCTGACTTTGGACTGTTCAGAAATTAATCCATTATCTAACTGGAATAGCCTGTGAGCTACTTTTGCTGCATTACGTATTTGGACGAGTTCATTTACAAGTGAAACCAGATACAAACAGTGTGTAGCTGCTTGTGAATTAGCCGGATTGATTACATTTGAGTTAAATTTCAATTATTTTCAGATCTAACTGCATCTTTGCAGCCATATTGTCACCAGTTTGTGGGCACCTCTGTAGTTTCTTTCCACTCGACTCGAAAATACAATGCACAGGCTGCTGTGAGCGGTTTCTCCACCTCGTTTTCTCATAAATACCATCTGATCAACGTATTGCGAACGCGGCATTAGGACCCAGACACACCAAACCCGACATCAAGACATGGCTGTGACAAAGGCCGAATGCTGCGTCGCCACACCTCGTTTGTGTCCCCAAAGCCAAAAAACAGCACTTGAACACACCGCAGAGACTTTGGCCAATAGCCAACTAGCTTGTACATTATAACTCTCCTTACCATGAGGTAGTGGTGATCTGTATTTGTCATTCAAAAGTTATGATTAAGCAGAGTCGGTTTTCCCACCACTTTGGTAAACGTTGCCGCTTTTAATCAAGAAAAGGAAACTGTGCTAAATGGGTAAAATCAAGAGAGACTCAAGAGGCTCTCCCTTTCTTTTGTCTGTTTTTCTTCCCATGTACTGATTTGCTTCGCTGAACAGCCAATCAAAGTGATTTCTCTTATCAATGGGCTCCATCGCAGGCTCAACATGCTCAGTTGACTGAAAAGCCGCCAAGGCTTTTCAGTCAACTGAGCATGTTGAGCCGGCGACTGAAAAGTAGTTGACTGAAAAGCCGCCAACAAGGGCCGAGCACTGCCAACAAAAACTACACCCACGGACTTTCACCGACGGACATTCACTGTGTCAGGGCCCTTAGGGTGATGCTGGCATGCTAACATGCTAATGCTTACTGGCGATATAATATTTACCACGTATTATTTTGTTCAACAGGTTAGTTTAGCGTGTTAGCGCGCAATCATTTGCTAATCAGCACTGAAGTACGGCTGATGCTGACGGGAATGTTGTGAATTAGCATGCAGTCGGCCATGAACCAAACTAAACTTTCGACTTGATGATGGCGCTTAATGACGAGATGTTCCTCTGGGAACCATGAATGTCTGTACAAAATTTCATGATAAAGCTGACAGGAGTTCAAAAACAGAAATGTCAACCTCACGGTGGCACTAGACACAAAGTCAGGTGACCACAAAAGTCAGTTGGATTCATCCTCTGGGGACCGTGATCACTGTCAAAAATATCATAAGGCCTTTCAGGAGTTGTTGAGACATTATACTTGAAACCACAAATGTCCTCCTCTCGGTAGTTCTGGATGAAAAGTCACAAATGTCAACCGTATAGTGGCGCTAGATGAAAAGTCAGGGGATCGCAAGAGTCAGGAGGGTTCTTCCTCTGGGGACCATGCATGTCCGTGCAAAATTTCACTGCAATGCATCTAATAGTCGTCGAGATATTTCAGTATGCACATTGTGTTTCTTTGACCCTCCAGCTGACCTCACGTCCACACAGAGACATGGTGAATGTACACATTGCTTGATAAGTGCATCACTGTTTTGGCGATCAACCCTGACTCGAGGACCTGAAGTAAATCAACAGTATGTTCCCCGTAATCACAGCTCGTGCTCAGAATGAAACGACCTGATCTGGCGTGTTTAAATCGTCTTTAAGGGCTGAACTTCAGCACACTTATCATCATGTGGATCATATTCACATCCATCCATCACCTCCTCCTTCTCCTCCGCCGCTCCTCCTCCAGGGAGATCTCTCAGAGCTCACCAGCGCTCTCGACGTTACGTGGTTTGATTACACGACCCTATTAAGGAAGTCCATCTGACACATGCGATCAGGACTTCAAAGCTTTTCGTCTTGTACATATGTCATCGCTGTGACTCAGGCTACAGATTAGCATGTTGTGTTTGGCCGCAGAAGCATTACACGTTAAATTGCAGGGCTGGCTTTAATTTAGCCGACACCTATATTATTGTCAGTGGTCTGAATCCAAAGGTTTCCAGATTGTGCTTTCATCGTGTGGGGAAGCAAATTTCAAATCCCAATCAACGAGCTGTAGGAGCAAATTATGAGGACGAGTGGAGCTGAAGGAGGAGGAGAAGCGAAGCCTGTGTGTCGCACGGCTGCTGGTTTAAATCACTGCGAGTTAGGACGGCACTCGCTTCAACGTCAGGACAGTTTTCATGATTTACTTGTGTGTTTTTTATTTTCTAGTTTGTTAAATTTCGATTTATTTTTAGAGTTTGAGAGAATAAAACTTATAAAGTACAATACAAATCTTACATTTCTTTGATGTATTGCTACTGTTGGATTTTTTACTTAAATTAACTACAAGATGTTTTAAAATAAATAAACAACAAACAATTCTGAAAGTTTTTTTCAGCTTCAGAAATGTAAATATTTGCTGGTTTGCTGCAGTGATGTGTTTTTTTGGTTTGTTTTTAAGGTTTCAACCATTTGCAGACATTTTATAGACCAATTTAAATTTTAAAATTAACTGTAGATTAATTGACACTTATGACTAATCATTAGTTGCAGCTCCAAAATAGATTAACATCCACCAAATACACATAATACACAACATTTTTTATCAAATCAACAAATGTATTTTTATTAAGTTGTGGACAAGAAAATGTCATTTTCATTCAAGTTTTTAACAAAGTCCAGATTTAGACATTTTTCAAGCCAATTTAGGATCTCTTTTTTAAAGTCAGGGCTGGTTTGTTTTGGTTTAGGTCAAGGGTTCTCAAAGTGCGGTCCAAAGAGCAATGGCGCCCCTCAGAAACCTTTTGTCCGGCCCCTGAGTGTGAACAAACTTGAACAACAAGAGATTATAGGTCAAAGTTGCCCCATCAACTACAGTCAAGGACAACAAGGAGATGAAGAGGGAGAAAAAATTCCCAGACTCCCTTATAAAATCTCTCAATTTTGAAGGCTGTTAAGTTCAGAGAGACTTAATAAAGTTTGTGAAGCGCCGTTTCTGACAAATTCTTAATTATTTGGGCCTTCCTGTGAATTCGGCACACATTATAGCCTTGTTTCAGGGGGTGCTTCAGCCCCGTCAGCACCCCTAGTTCCTGCATCCATGCATCCATCCTACAAAACTGTGGAGCCCTGCAGAAGGTCTTGCTGGCGTAGATGTTGTTTTGAAGTCCATATGCTTTTCATCATATACAATCAAAACCTAACAACTACAGTGGGTGGTCAGCCTCTTCTCGGCTTTATGTCTATTTTGTATTATTACACTTACAAGAGCCACACCTCCAAGACGAATTCCCTTTACTTTTGCAATCATGATTGATGAGCGTGAAATGATTTTTACCTGTTCTTTCAGGTAGCAGAGGCGATCGAGGAGGATCAGACCTTCGATGCACGGAGCCAGGGCCACCTTCAACTACGCAAAGAAGACGACATGAGAGAGGAAACATCTATTTGAGATTATTGAGACTTCACTGCTGCACTAAAAAAACCCACTATGATGAGTGTATTCCCAGTAGCTGGTGGTCGATCCCCAAAAACCCATTTTACTGCTTTATGTCACGAAGCAAAACTTGTATGTCGGTTGACACATCGATTAGTGGCCTCAGCTGAAACCAGAGGCTGGTTTTCCTTCTCATTCCTGTCTTACTTCCCCGCAGAATACAATGATCTCACTTAATGGTCTGCAATTTATTGGCATTAGACGTCTCGTTTTACTGGAATGAAAATGTTTTGTACAAAGTTGAGTTTTAACAGGTTTGAAGTGGCTGGAAGTAGAGGATTAGGATTTATGGTTTCTTTTTCGATTGCGGACAAATCTACAAGTAAAAGTAAAATATATACATATTTACATGTAAGCACATACTGTATACTGTTGTACGAGTTGATATTCAGTATTTTTCTGCAATCAGAATCATTGTTTTTGTTATCCGACTGCAAATTTGTTCATTTAAAAAGAGCTTCTTTGGCTCTGTGGAGTAAAAAGTACAATATTTGCCTCCAAAATGTAGTACAGGAAGTATAAAGTAGCAGGAAATACTCAAGTAGCAGTACACCGGATGCTGTACAGGCTCGGAAGATGGACTCACCATATTAAAAGCATGCATCTCGTCCATTCGCAGCCTGTATGTGTCGTGGTAATCCTGGATGTCGCTGTCAGAAAGCTGAGGAGGAAGAGAGGAAGCTGTCATGTATGAAGGATCTGAATATGATTACAAGCGGCGAAAAGTAAGCGACATACATCATCTTTACATACACAGAGCTCAACATCCCGGTGCCTGGCAACATCCTAAACTAACGTGAGCGGCTATCTCAAGCACCTGTATGGTTTACTAGCCTGACACGGGGTGGAATATTTCAATAAACACCAACGAGGACACATTTTCCCTCCGGTCCTGCCAAAACATGAGCGTTTCTCCTACGCTGCTGTAAACTTTCCACAGTTTGTCCCTGGAAGGTGTTCTGCATTATTCTGGTTCCCGACCTGCGATTCATCCAGTTCCAGTCTGCGCAGGGCTCGGCGAACGTAGTCCACGAATGATTTAGCCTTGGAGTAGACGTTCCCAACTCGCTTTTCACTGCGGAGCAAACACACACACACACAGAACATCCATCATGTCTCTCTGCTCGACTGGAATATACGACGTTCACTCCTTCGGTCTCGTGTCGTGTCTCCCGATTTTTTTTGTTTTTGTTTCAAATCTCGCCTTAGCAACCAGAAGCAAACACTTCTAAAAAGGACTAAACGGTGATGAATAGGTGCTGCTGAGAGAGAAGTAATGGATGTTCGATCCTGATCTGATGTTAGTGATTACAACTGAAGGTCACGGAGCAGGAGGGGGACCAGGCAGTGATCAGTGACTTTGATCGTGTCTGCACCGAGCACATCTGATAAGGGCTGATTAAGACCTGCAGTGTTTCCCTTCTTATAAATCAGCTTATTCAGATAGAAACGAGTAAAAACCGTCGTCCTGTAAAGATCTGGAAATGCCTGAAAATTCCCAGTCATCAGGAATGCAAAATAACAGCCGCAAATGACCCCGCGAACCACCTACATTTTATGGGTGTAAACCAGCAGGTTTTGACTTTTAGCAGCCAGCGGTTACTCATGTTTGGAAAGTCAAGCACAACAAACTGAACCGAGGCCAAACTGAAGTCTGTTCTGCCTTTTCCTCATGTTCTGCACAGTGCTGTACGAGCAGACAAGGATCAAGTCCAGTATCGGCAGGAATCATGTCACATTTCTGCATTAAAATGTAGAAAGGAGTAGATCTGCGGCTGATATGTTGTTGGGTTGTGCACTCACATTATCCCAAATCTTTAGATGGATGTTCCCGGAGAAATCTGAAATTGTATTCATGTTAACATTGCGGCAATAATGGTTGTTTAACAATGAAGACGACAGCTCCCACGATCCCACTATTGTTTTGATTGTGAGACCCCTAGTGGCAGACGTTAGATACTGTGCATTTACTAACATTCTTGTTCATTATTTTTGGTTTATTTTAAGTGCCTATCTCTGTACATATTTATCATGCAAATGTCTTCACTTTTCATGCAACAGGTCCTGTTTTTTCATTGTATTATTATTATTATTATTATTATTATTATTATTATTATTAATATTCCTGGTCTACTGATTGCTTGTTTTGACTGGCTTAAAACCCCAAAGATCTCCTATTTAGAACCACATAAACACATTTTAGAAGCGAGAAACCAGCTAATTTTACAAAATATAACAAAAAAACAGCTCAATTATCAATATCGTTCCAGATCAACATTTTCTTTCGATCGACTATGGCTAAGCGATACAACAATCTTGATACAGGATTGTGGAAAAATGTATGGCTATAGACCAGTGTGCCCTAAAAGTGGGCCACGGCGTACTGTAGGTGGGCTGTGAGAGGTCATTTACAATAAACACATAATAAAAAAACAAGTTTTAATGTTTAATTCAGCAATCAATCACTATCAGGATGATCAAATTAGTGTACATACTGATAAATATTGATAATGAGTAATCGTCTTCAGTTCATGTGACGTTTGTTTGCCAGATTTGGTTCAGTCGTAACTGTAAGGAACCAGAAACAAAAACGCTTTCTGGTTCAGAGAAAATCGAACAGTGAGTGAGTTACTTTCTGTGGACGCAGTGAGACAACGCACAATCATAGGAACAAAACAACAGAAAATATTTAACCTGCCACACACATAACTTCTCACATCAAAGTGAAGCCAGATGTAAACTGCTGCGTGTTACCTTTTAAAGCAGCTGTAGTGATCCCTCAGAATAACGTGCAGGACCGCCCGGTAAAACAGAGACTCCATCTGAATCTGCAAGAGAAAAAGGTCAAACAGAACTTGATTCAACACGATGCAAAAAAACACTGTAAACGCAACATAAAAACTTTTGTTATTCCCTTGTGACTGCGAGCGGTCGAAGAATATTTCCGACACTTTCCAAGCACTGATGCAACACTAGCGAGCAATCAAGCCGGCCCCGGTTCCAACGAGCAATCAATCGTACCGTGATTGCATTAATATTTATAAACATTCCGTATTAATGGCTGCTGGTATTGTGTGTCAGCGTTGGCCCGGAGCCCGCCAGCTCTACATTTCGAATAAATACGCTGCAGTCAATCAGGGACTTACAACAATAGCAGAATTAATGGGCTGATTGTTTGAAGGCATGAGGAGAGATCTATGGAGAAGATAAAACAGACCTGAGTGATTGTGATTACGAATATTTGTGGAAATGTTTTGATAAAGGCTGTTTGGAGAAGACATTTAAATCCCATTCTCGTGCGATGACGACCGTACATTCACGGTATTGATTTACCATTAGTATGCATGCTTTACTCACCCCTTGGCCGAGCGAGACTCTCTCGAGTGCCTGCGTCATTCGAGAAGATAAAATTAAAGTTAATAGAAAATACAGTCGGTTCGTCACAGATGCTGCGAAGACGTCTGGTGACAACATGTTTGCGTAGGAAAGTGGCTGCTGTGCACATTTTTTCGTGGCCTCGTTCAGACTCACCAAGCACGCAGACATCCTGGCGTTTCTGCCACAGACCCAGGACTGGTCGCGGAGGTACTGACTCAGAGGGAAACCACACACGCCGCGCCGCACACACTCTGCGAGGGGAACACACAGGGATCATATGGGTAAGCTCGACAACTGCAATCAGTGGGTATGAATTTTAAAGCATTTGCCGGGGAGACTTCAAGGTAGCAGGAGTGGGAAAGATTTTAATTTTGATTTATGAAGACAGAGAGTCGTCTTCTTTTCTGTGTGACTGTCTTAGATCGTCTAAACTGGATTTAAATCAGTTACTAGCTTTTATGAGTGTTCAATATCTGCTTGAATGTTTGACATTTTGGGAAAAACACTTGCAATAAGCAGAGATTCACGCACACACACACACACACACACACACACACACACACACACACACACAGACTCCCAGTGGGAGGGCACTGAGTGTGACTACTTGACAGCCTGCCATCCTTTTCATGTCATTTCTACAAAGGGTCAGTGACTGAGGCCAAAGGCGCGGTGAATCCAGAGGGGATACGGTCGAAAGCAGCCGTAACAACATGCGCAGCTGCCGCCTCAAACGCTAACATGTTAGCAGTCGGGTTAGCTCTGTTCTGCCTGGCGCCCGGCCTGCTGACAGAGGTCCCTCGGAGGTTACTGACGCGGACAAGAGAGTTGTTTAGAGCCTCGTGACGGCCACAGAGTTCACATCTGAAGTGGCCACATACATTCAGGAAGACAAATATTTCTGATGGTACACTTGTTAATACTTGGTGAGGAGACGTGCTGTACAGAGCTGAGAGCAGATGTTGTTGTTGAAAGTAAACAACATGAGATGGGAGCCCTCGTTCCACACGAGGTACTAAAACGTGGATTTAAATGAGCAGATTACATAAATGCATAGCTGCCTTCTACAGTATAATAACGCTTTTCAGCTCTTCAGCTCCTTTTTGGGGTGAGGTAGGCCACCACAGGAGCTGGCCTGCATCCCAGACTGCACTGTAAGGCCAACAGAGGATGGAGAGTGTGTGTGTGTGTGTGTGTGTGTGTGTGTGCCTTTGTTCACTTCTTTAAAAGATCAAGTTGGAGAAACAAGGAGTGTTTTCAATCAGCTGTCGTGATATCATTTTCCGCTCTTGGCCGAAGCTCCGACTGGGCCCCGATGACGCAGGGGGGTCGAAGGTCGCGCTGTTAACAAGAGATGACGCGATTCTGTATCGACTGCAGCGAGGGCCCTCGACTTACGGATGCGCAGACAGCACAGGGACACATGTAGACGATTTCATACCTCGTAAAGCCGAGCAGTGAAAGGAGCATGAAACGAGGATGATATCAGCGTCTTCACCAGGGTTTTAGCACCTGAAGTAACCTCCATCGACGGCACAGAGATCTCTCACTTAATAACTAAATAACAGTCCGTTAACCAAGATTAAATACTGCACACTGGTTGCAAAATCAATCACTTCTAAATTGATTCCCGACTAAATTAAAAGGTCAGAAAAAAATCTCATTTTCAGCAGCCTTAAACAGCCATCCTAAATCCATAAATCCACTCTAATGGCTCCAGCAGCGGATTTCTGGGCTCAACTCAATCTCCAGAAGGGTGACTTGGCAGAGTTTTTCCAGACTCTCAGCGGAACATTTGACTTGTTTACTATAAAATCTGAATAAAAGTGTTTATGTGGGAAGACGGTGATGTGGGTTCAGAGTGATGGAGCGAGCCCTGCAGGTGTTTGAGGTGGGATTATGGGATGTGAGGGAAGGAAAGAGGCAGAAGTAGAGATAAAGAGTGAGACAGGAAACCATATGTTCCCAAAAAACGGGTGGCGTGTGTGTGTGTGTGTGTGTGTGTGTGTGTGTGTGTGTGTGTGTGTGTGTGTGTGAGGTTACCCTGTCCGGCAGGGTCAAACTCCTCAGACAGCAGGTGATAGCAGCAGCCCACGCTGCAGACAGCCGCCAGCTCCGCTTTAGCCACAAACATCCTCAGGGTGCTGGGAGCCAAGTCGCCACACGTGTGCAGGCCGACCACGATGGCGTCCTGGAATTTGGGAGAAAGCACGCAAGAGAAAGGAGAGAACAGAAGAAAAAGGACGGGAGGGGAAGAGGAGAGGGTGGAGATCGATGGTAAAATTTATTGATGATGACGCGCTGGCACCGCAGCAACATGCCGCGCTTGATGCAAACTCCAGCTGCTGTGACGGACTTGTAATTTTAGGAGCTGCTGTGGGAATTCGCTACTATGCTGTGGCGGCCTCCTATCAGCGCCGCCGAGCTCACAGTAAATCTATTTTCAACATTTTTCGACTTCAGGTTCTCTCACCTCCAGCTCGTTGATGAGCTCTCGCAGCTCCGTTTCCGCAGTAACGTAAGAGGTGAGGGGTGAGAACACGGCGCTGGCGCCTTCGGTTCTGTTCTGAGCTTTCCTCTCCAGGTTCTCCCTCTTCCTCCTCTCCCTCTCCTCGGCAGTCAGTTGGCTCGGGGGAACTCTGGGGGATGTAGTCTGTATCACATCCACAGAGAGGGCACTGAGGAAGAGTTCGTCTGTTTCTGGCTCCGAGTCTTTTTCCGCTGCGAGGTTGACATCTGACAAGCCGATTAACGCCTCCTCCTGCGACACACCCGCCCTACCACTGTATAAAACATCATCGTCTCCATTAATTCCGGGCTTTATTTCAGCTAACTCCTCCTGAGGTGAATGCATGGACTCCCCCTGTGCTCTCACTGCCTTGCTGTGTTTCTGGTACACCCTGGAGAACTTCTTCAGCTTCCTGTTTCTCTCCAGGGCGCCAAGGGTGTTGGTGCTGGACGAGTCTATGCCGTAGACCCGGAGGCCGTACTGCAGAGACAGGAAGGAGCTCAGGTAGCCCTTCCCTGAGCCCACATCGATCACCTGAGTGAGATAAGATTGTGGTAAAAATCTAATCCAAAATTAAGATAAAATTTAAGGTATTGACTGCAGCTTTACTCTACCTGCTTGACTCCACAGCCCTCGGCCAGACAGGCCACCACCACAGACATGGACTGGACCTCGTGAGATTTCTTAGAGTTCATAAACTCATCTGGCTCCAGCTCAGCATCTGTGTTAGAATAAAAAGAAATGAAAAGCTGGAGAATTCTTGACCGGTCTCAGCATGAAACCATCTATTCTTCCCTACCTGTGTCGTCCTTGTTCTCCCTGAGAGCCTGCAGTAGCTCCTCCCTGCTCATACAGACTCCAAGGCCAGGCAGAGAGTGGGCCTTGGCTGCCTGCAGCAGTTCACGGGTGTCGACCAGCCGGTTTGTGTCATTGCGAAACCCAAATGTGGTCTCGGATGGCCCTATTAGGGGAGACAGAGGCAGAAATAATAGTAGAGTTGCACAAAACACACTAAATTTCAGCCGATTTTAGAGATAGGAATGAAGAAACACACAAACAAATATCCAGATAGTTTGGTTTCCCGCTGCCAAACTGCCACGAAGGAGGGGAATGCAGTATTTTTTGTGGCGCATTCATTGAAAAATTTGATTTTAAAAATTCAACAGCGAGATGGATAACCCTTTTCATCGAGGCTACTTTCTATTAAAGGAATAGTCCTCGTGAAATCTGCGTGCTTCAGGTTCTTAAAAAACATATGAAAACAACTTATCTAACATGGCAAGTTTGCAAGATTTTGGTCTCTGTGTCCATTCAGTGACAAGTTTTTGAGCCATGCAGTTAAAAACAATGTCTGACTATGATAATAATGATAAAAACAATAATAATAACTTAAAATCAGTGTTTGCAAAGTGCTTTGACGGACAAGAAAAGGAAGAAAAGGAAGGCGGGAAACCCCGGACGACAATATTACAGAATGAACACTCAACAGTCAAGCCAAATAAGTGAGCCTAGTCTAAGGAGAAGTTAAAACAAGAAGGCAAAACACAAAATGTCACTATGAGTAAATACAAGTAAAATAAAAGAACACAATAAATAATAAGATGACATCATATCAGAGGAATTAAAAACAGATAAATAAGAAAATAAGAAAACTATGACAATAAGAAAATTAATTTGGTCTTTAATCTTCTGGCAGGTGTTTATGCTTTACATTTGGTTATAATGCAGTAATAAATGTTGGTAATGCATTTATAAATGCTTGTTAATATCTTGATCTAGATGCTCTGCAGCTTCTTTCCTGGAAGGCAAGTGCTCATGCCAACCTGGCAACCCAAAAGCTGTTCTAACTAACAGCTTTAACACATCTTCAAAAGCATTAGTGAGTTATTTATTAGCCAGGATAAAGCTGGCTGTTACAACTTCTCATGTCAATCCAGGATGCAATAGCAGAAAGTGGCACAAACACAAACTCTCATGTTTATCTCATGTGTGTTTACCTCTCTCTTTGTGTTCTGGCGCCCTCTGCTGGTCGCTGCAGGAGCTCACCGTTGACAGGACCTCCTGAGGCGACACGGCCATGAACCGCTTCCACACGTCGTGGGTGTAAAACTCCACCGTGTGAGCATTGGCGATGCTGAGAGTTACAGACAGAAACCGCTTGACTTCATCTATCCGTCGTTGTATTTCTGTGAGGCTGTATGAAGAGGACATCATGTTTAAAAGCTGTCTAAAGAGGACCTGAGTGAAGCATGTAAGAAGACGTACACTTGCTGCTGTACGCTTAAGGCATTAGCAATCGAGCAAACTGCTCGATGAGTTCACGATATATTCTGACTTTTTTAAAGATAAAATACACGTCAGCATATGATGAGTTGAAGGCATTTAGGGTGTACCAAAATAATACTTATTTGAACAAGCTGTGGGCCCATTATGAAGATTAATAAAACCGATATCCCTCCCTTGTTTGTCATTAACACGATTCCCCTCATAAAAACTATGTAAATGTATTTAATTCAAGTCGTTTGTTCAGTTATTAAGAGCCATGTTGGTGTGTACAGTTGTCCACAAAGGCATGACTGAAAAAAATGCCTACGTATCCAATGAACCGCCTCAGAAATTAAAATTAAATGTATATTTTCCGCGTTTGAATGCTCTGTGATCGATTGACATGGCTTGTATACGTCATCACGCCGCGTCCGTAAGGAGATGGCACGCAGGCTGGAGTGAATCCCACATGACTGTTGTAAACATTCCGCTTTTACCGATAAGATTTCGCACAAATGGCACCGACAGATCAAAAAATGAAGAATAAGAAGTTTACGGCGAAAGAAGGCAACTGGAAAAAATCTAAAAGTAACGTTCAGGGTGTCAATAAGAAGAGGAAATGGGTCCCCGAGCACAAAGTATTCGAAGGAAATCTTAAAGAAGGTAAGTTTTTGCTAAACACAACTCATAGCTTGGCTGTTCAAGTAGTAAAGGAGCCGTAGATAGGTACTTGATGCGATTTTGGTTAGTTCGTTCAGCTGTATTGAAATATAATGTTAATGTAGTAATATCATTTTCTCTCTAGATAAACATGCCAAACTCAATTAAGAAATCTTTCAATTTAAGATGTTATTTCTACGTGACGCCAATTGATTAAAGAGAAAAAAAGATTTCATGGATTTTACTAAATATCTGAGTCTTCTAATGAATTCGGCATACAGGTCCACCAAGTAGATGCCAACTATTTAATTTCATGCCATGTCTTTGTTTTCTCTCTTAAGGCCAAGGATTTGCTTTTAAGAGGAAGGAAAAAGTCAAACATGAGTACAACAAGCTGCTGCGGAAGGAGAGGAAGAAGAACCCAGTGTCCAAATCGCTCTACAAGGAGGAGTACCCAGAACACCTCAAGCATCTGTACATGGCCGAGGCAGAGAAGCTGAAGAACGAGGCCTGGACCCACAGAATGAACAGGAGTAAGCTGAGAATGAAAGGGAAGGAGAGGGGAGAAGAAGGAGGGGAAGATGATGCCGGTGCACACCAGAGTGAAGCTGCTGATCCAGAACCAGAGGTGACTGGTGGATCTGAGCTGACAGATTCTGTCACGGAGAACCCTGAAGTAACATCAGCCACAGAGAAAGAAAGGTGAGAAAAAGACTGGACTTCGGCAGCTTTAAAACACGATTCTCAAAACAAACACACAAAAAACTGTCCATCATGAGTCTGACAACAATAACTGATTAATTCATTTCTTTATTATACTATAGTTGTTTATTATTATGATATTTAAACTCATTCAGAAACCACTGATAAAGCATTTTAAGCTTGACTGAGTTTTTAAGGTTTCACTCTAAATGTCAGCAGCATAAAGATTGACTAAACTAGAGTGTGGTTAGGGTATCGAGTTTTTAAAGTTTGGGAAACACGTAATATGTAATAATGCCTTTATAATCGTCTCTTCCAGTCTTCCAATGAGCAACCGGATGAGGAAGAAACTGCTGAAGAAAACGTCATATCAGAGGACAAAAGAGGAATTTGAGACAATCAAAGAGAAACGGAGAAAAAAGAAAGAGGTGACTGTTTTTTATCTGTATTAACAGTTACACACGAGAAATTAAAAAAACATTGTGTTTATTTTAACTTCTTCTTTTTCGTGTTTAATCCCAGGAGTTCCTGAAGAGCAAGCAGCAGAGAGAAGAAGCCATTGAGAAGTACAAACAGAAAAAGGTGGAGACGTTTCAGATGCTCAGCAAAAAGACGAAGAAAGGACAGCCCAACCTGAACCTCCAGATGGAGTATTTGCTTCAGAAGATCCAAGGAACCGGGAAATGACACCCGAGTCAGAAAAGAGTGGACTTACTTGACTGTTTTTTAAAAAACACAGAGGACGATCAGGACTACAAAAGATACTCTTTTCTGTGGTGTCTTATATTTTATTCTTTTCCCCAGTATTTTGTCCATGAAAATCTAAAACTGCGCCCCATTTTAATCTCACACCACAAGATGGCATTGTAAGATACGAAGAGACTGAAAAACATGCTCATGTAAGACATTTTCTGATCAATAAATGTAAGAGTTTCCTTCAAAGTGCTGTTTCTTTCAAAGACCCAGTTACGACAGTTGCAGCCTAATTGCCCTGTAACAAGAGAGTCATTCATTAATCGCTAATTTGTCACTGGTGAAGTAGTTATGGTTTCATTAACCCTTCAGATAACCCAATATTTGTTTCAACTATCATAATACAGAGCAGCCATTTTAAAACCCCTGTCAGCAACAGATTAACATTCAAGATGTTAAGTGGTGGTCTTGTGGCCGCTGTCGTCACAGTAACAGGCAATGTAAACCTGTCGTATACATGTAGCCCGCATAAAGAGAGTTCACCCTGCCACCCTCTCTCTCTGTGTGTGTGTGTGAGCAGCGTGCTTGCAAAGCCTCAGGCCGCTTCCTCATGACATCACATGGTTGCAGAATGACTTCTCCAGCATTTCATCTGAGCGAGGCGAGACTTCCTAAACAGAGAGCGCGGTCACTGCTCTGTTGATACTTGGAGCGGAAAAAGGCTTCATTCAGTGTGTTGAGCCTGTCACTTGTGAGAAAGGTAAGAGAGTTCCTTCTGCTTCTTGTTTATGTAAAGGAGTGATTTGTAGTTCAACGCAAAGTACGTTAAAGCTGTGTTTTGCTTTAAAGAAAGGCCCAAAGCTTTTTTTACACTTTGGTATTTAGAAGTGTAACAGTTTTTGACAGTTATTTTAAACTGCTTGTGAGAGGCCTGTGGATAGAGGGAGTGTATTTAAGGATACTAAAAGCAGTGTCATGTATTTAATGTCCAGTTTTCAGTTTATTTAACATCTTTCTTAAAAAATAAAACAACTTCCCCATCCCACGAAGAGGCTACTCGCTGTATCTTGGCTTCAAAATCAAACCTCTTCCTCTCATGTTCCTTTTTTTTATCTACTTTCTGTCAAGACAAACGTCAGCCCAGCTCTTACAACGGAAAACAAAACGGTATTTCAAATCTTTATTTGGGTCATGAAGTTTTTCCTGAAAGCAAGAAAGGGGCTGCTGGAGCACAGAGGGGGACAGGTTACAAGCCCTGCAGTCTTGCAGGCATTACGCCGTCATGTGTTCTGTATGGCTGGGTATTAAGATAATCCTTTACAGTGTGTTTACATACCTTTGTGAGTTGGCTTAATAGGAAAGGGAAGTACTGTAACGTTGTAACAAGTGTGGCGCTGTTGCAATAAGCGCTGGTGAAACATTTTCTTAAAAAATAAAAATAAAAATCACACCCTATCGATGCTTTTTCACAGGAGCTTGCACTTAGTTTTGAGTGAAGTCAAGCCACAAAGTTATCAGCCATCTCATCATCTGATGCTGCTTCCTGTCTATGTCGTCATGGCGACTGCAAGTGCCCCAGAGCACTGGATACAAGGCCAGTGAGGAGGCCTGATGTCTGATTCCACCCCTGACTGCCGTTGAAGTACATGCTACAGACTGTGCTGCTTGAGAAGAGTCCTAGACATGGAGGAGCAGGGCAGGGTGAATGGCCTCCGACAGAGTGCAGGGCAGAGGGGCTCGGACTGGGGACGGATCACCCTGTTGGACAAGACCAAGGAGTTCTTCAGGACCTGCGACGTGGAGGGCAAAGGCTTCATCACCCGCACAGATATGAGGGTTAGAGAAGAAGGCTGTGTGTGTGTGTGTTGTTAAAATGTGTGTATTAGATTGAGGTGGGATGGAGTGGCTACGTCTAAGAGCACATTTGTACAGTCTGCACTCTATCAGAGCTGTAAACTGTCCAGTTTATCAGGAGAGATATTGATGCCGTGATTTAAAGCTGCAACTCAGGATTATTTTCTTAAAGAATAATCTATAAAATATTAAAAGATTTGTGGTAAATACCAATCACGAGCTCAAAGTAGTGTTTTAAAAATGCTTTTAATGTCGGAACAACAGTTCTAAACGCAAAGATATTCAGTTAACTATCATATAAGACCAGACAAAGTAGAAATATTCACCTTTAAGAGTCTGAAACCTACAATTTTTTCCCTAATTAGTTATCAAAATTGTTCCCAATTATTGGGAATGATCCTTTTTGCGTCACAATTTTCATTTTTGCAGAAAAAAACTATTGAAAATTTGTGATGATGTGACTTTTGTTGGTATATGTACAAAAACAAACATCTGGAGAACAACATTTGTAGGCCAGGGCGTCTCTGCAGACCTACAGTACTTCACTATAATGCTGTTTTGTCACACGTTTTACCTTTATCAAAAAATTGCAGCTTCTTTGCAGCTTCCACTTCCATACTGTTTGCTGGCTGATAAAGTCTCAATCCCCAAATTGATCTGAAAACATGTTATTTGCAGCCTATTGCAATCTTCATTGTAGCTGCTAAGCTAAAAGCATTAGGAGGATTGTGTTGCAGGGATATCTAGTTAGCATGCTAACCAGCTAGCCCTCTCCTGGTGGTCCAAAGCTCCTGTCCTCGCTGTGTAAACAACCACAGCACCTCCCTGGTGTTCCGAGCTCACAGTCCAGATTGCTAGCTGCATTGCTAAATGAGCTAACTTACTGACGTCAGCTACAGTTAGCTGCAGTAAATGGTTACCATGGTGATATACTACCCCCATTTGTTTGCAGGATGAATTTGACCGATTCTCACATATTGCACCTTTAACCATTTTAGAACAAGTCCCCATCTGCTTCAGTTGTTTAGGAGAACGCTGCAACACTGTTTAGCTGCGAAGCTCCAGAAATGTTTCGTGGACTACAAAACCTCACCCCTCTCTTCATCAGTACGGGGCTGGCTATATAATGACTGAATTTTTATTTTTAGCTGAACTTTTCCGTTAATGATTTTAAGAGAGGTTTGTTTGTCCTCCACAGTCTCATTATTCAGTGTTTCAGTCTGTCCTTTTAAATGCATGCACGCTCTGTGAATGCATTAAGCCTCCACTAGGAAGAAGAATGGGTGAAGAGGATACGCTTTTACCTGCGGTGTGATTCAGCATCATGCGGGGCTGCAACGGCAGTGAATGGCGAGCAGGAAATGCTTGCTTCTGATATATGTATTTATATATTTTTCCCGTGTGTTATATCACTGTTAAAGAAGCACTTCACCCACTCAACACGCTCAAACAGCCAGTGAAGTGGCAGAGTGGCACCATTGATGGAAATGCTAGAGTGTAATGCAGGTTCAGCTCACACACAAACACACACACACACACACACAAACACTCATTATTTCACTTGCTTTAATGAAGGACGAGGGCAGGAACAAAACACACGAGCCTCTTCAAAGCGCTAACATTGTCCGAGCTGTGTTGTCAGTTAATTAGGACAGGGCCCTTGTGAGCGCTGGGCCTTTTGTTGCTGTTGTTTGTGTTGAGGGTTTCCAAGAAAAGCTTTGTACAGTGACACATGGAGCAGCATCATTGTTCCAGTGTTTGCTCTGCACTTTAGGTACAACAACACAGAGCCTGATATGAAAGATTTAACAGAAATATATTTACATTTATTTAGAGCTTATGTGTTAATATTCTAGTTTATTATTCATGTCAAACGGTATTGCAGTGTGACAGTATTTTCAGCTTGTAATTACATATAACAGCGACATGAAGAAGCTTATGTTTGAAATTAGTTAGTATTGAAATATATATTTAATAATGTACTTTTAATGTACTGTTGTATATGTCAAATAATATATTCTGTATATGTTGACAAATGAATATACCAATTATTACCGTTTTAAAGAAAATATATTTTGTGGAAAAATACCATCGATTTTCTATAAATAGACATATTATCTAGTAACATATGCTCAATATATCCTTTATTAAATAATATATTATATAAAATAATATATTCTGTATATGTTGACTAATAACTATACCAATTTTTGCCAATTTTTTATATATTTTATTAAAAAAAACATTTTCTAAAAAATATACATATTATCGAATAATACATACAAAATATGTTATCAAACAATATATCATAAATAATAAAATAATATATTCTTCATATATTGACGAACCAATTATTGCTGTTTAAATACCATACATTTTCTGAAAATATACATATTATCTAGTAAATTATGCGACATATGTTTAAAATAATAGATTTGTAAATAATATCAGTATTTCATGTATTTAGCAAATATTATCTTGAAGCAAAATTACAATATCCAGTATGTTGTCATGTATCGTTAAATATATGTGAAATCTTTCCATATATTAAAATGTATTTTTAACTACATAACATTTTTCAGTATATGTTAATAAATGCTTGCTCTGTAAGGCTCCATGTGTTTAGTTGTAGCGTCACTAAATTGCTTGTAATCTAACTCTAACCACATCCATAGTAAAATGTGTACTATGTGTCTAATTGATGGTAATTCTTGTTCGGTTCAGTATAACCGCATTGAAATGTCCTGTGTGTTTATGTTTTCATGGCAGAGGCTCCACAGAGAGCTGCCTCTGTCTGCGGAGGAGCTGGAGGACGTGTTTGACTCTCTGGATACAGCCGGCAGTGGTTACCTCACACTGGAGGCATTCTCCTCTGGATTCAGTAGGTGTCCTGCTGTTAGTTTGGTTCATAAAGCCGCGTTTGATTTGTGTTTGAACATCTTTCTGTCAATCAAACGTCGAGTAAATGACGACAACGACAAGTAACGGTTGACTTGAACTCAGATAATCACTTACATGGATGCCATTTGTTTTGTGTTGTAGGCTTAAAGAGTAATTCTGGTATTTTTTACTTCTGACCCTCTTTTCACATATTTTGGGGTCTTTTTGCTTGATTTTGTCACTGACAGGCTCCGATTGGTTTTCAACATTATGGTATTTTATTTTGGCGAGTTAGTTCAGATCCACACCAACCCTTTAAAACACCAAAGTCACACAATAATACAGAAAAACTAATTGATCAAGGCAGCGGTACACTGGCATCTCCCAATTGAACACCAAGCTAAACTAACGATGCTTCTGAGGATCTCAAACATGCTATGTGGTTTCATCTCAGGTCAGTTCCTGCATGGCCGGAGGATCTCTGTGGTTGATGACCAAAATCAGGCTCCCGGTCCTGTGTTTAGAGCCAAGGAAGCTCTTTATCAGAGCCAATGGGAGGCCAAGCTGTCAGGAGTTGATGAGGAGGAGGAGAAGCACTTCTGTATGCTGCTGGACAGCCTGGGGGCCAGTAATGTGTTTGAGGAGTGAGTGTAATCACTGCAAATCCTTGTGTTTTATGTATTATTTGTGCTTTCTGCACATGAGAATCTGTTGTTTGACTGCCATAATCCATACTTGACATGTGGTTTAATGTTACTCATCTTCCTCTCTCCAGTGCAGGCGAGGTGCGCAGTCTCTGGGCCCAGCTCAGGCGAGATGAGCCTCACCTCTTGTCCAATTTTGAGGAGTTCCTGGCCAGGGTCACCTCCCAGATCAAGGAGGCCCACCAGGAGAAGAAGGAGATGGAGAGCGCCCTCCAGAGGTAGTGCACATACTCTCCTGGCTAAGGCTGTTTTCCCTCCAGTTGTGGGATTTTGTATTATTACATGCAAGAAACACCTTGTATTCACTGCTTTATGACGTATTTTAGTGGCATTTTATCCAGTGAAGCTCTTCTTTGCCTTGGCGGGCGATGAAATGAAAATAAAAACAAAGGGACAAGACGAAGCTGGAAGCGAGGGAATGAAGAGAGGAGGAATACATTAACATATGGTACGCAGGCTGGAGAATCAAACTGAAAGCGCAGGGATTAAAAGAAACGTGGTGCTGCAGCCGTGAGAGTGGATCCTGGGTTAAAAAGGCCACAATTCTCAATTGGTTCCCACACTTAAAGCGTTTAAGTACTTTCTGTACCACATGAAGCAAATGTTCTGCTGTCTAATTGGCTGCCTAAAGGGTTTATGTGCGTGTGTTTACATTACTGCGCCACGCCAGGCCCGCAGCCCGAGAGTGTTTGCATGGATTTACCTGTAAGTCTCTATAGAACAACCCCTTTATCCGTGTCAAATGACCACTAATCTGAAGTCTGCTGTTGTGAAAATCCATTAATATTCTGCATGATGGGGACATGAAAAGCAGTAAGTAATATATAGTATAATATGTGTTGGTTGGTATAGATTTACTCCCATGATACGCAGAGAAACATGTTTGAAGATGACGGCAAATTGCAGCTGAAATCAGTGTGATTTAGTGGGTATGGTAGTTTTCTCATGGCACTGCATGGTACTGTGCAACAGCTTGTTATTCCTCTAGACCTTACTAATTGGCTGTTGGGGTCTTAACAATTGTCAGAGGGAATGTAAATACCACTCAGTATTCTTTTGAAAGTGAAGTCAGCTGCTGTGTGTGTGTGTGTTTTGAGTATTTACATGTTATTGCAGATACAGAGGGAGCAATGCAATCTTAAGCTCAACCTAGACAACAATGCTGCTCTGTTCCTGGATCATCGATTCACCACGAGCCCTGAAAACTGTCGTATGTCTGATATCTAGTAACGTCCCTCTTTTGCAGGAAAGCTGCGACACACGACAGCGAGATCCGTAATTTATACGAAGAGATGGAGGCGCAGATCAATAACGAGAAAGACAGGCTGCTGCTGAAGGTACGGGAGCTCGACATGAACAAAGCCAAACAAAGCGGCACCTCTTTGAGCGACAGAATAACGTCAGAGAAGTCATTTCCTGTTCTTTACAAAATGTTGTCTGTGTTTTCTCCCCCTCCACTCAAAAACCTGCTTATTGTCACTTCAGTTGGATGTTTGAATTTCACTCTGCAGTGTAAAAGTAAATATATTGTGTTGAGATGTGACTATGGTAGAAGTGAAAGTCTTTAAGGAGACATGTTGTGCTCATTTTTAGGGTCATAATTCTATTTTAGGTTACTACTAGAATAGGTTTACATGCTTTAGTTCTCAAAAACACATCGGTTTTCTCGTACTGTCCAGTGCTGCAGCTCTGTATTCCCCCTCTGTTTTAGCTCCTGTCTCTTTAAGCCCCCCCCCCCCATACCCAGTCTCCTCTGATTGGTCAGCTCACACACGCCTGACCCGGCACCGCTAACAACAACAGAGCAGTCGTGCTAAATTGATTCTCACGTGCCAAACGAGCCGCGAGTGCCATTACGCAAATGTGTGACATGGTGATGTAGCATGGAGTCACAGAATTAAAGGCGGGACTACTGACGAGGCGTTTCATGAGCAGTGTTTTCTGTGGGAGAGAGGAGTTTCTGTTGGCGCAGACTTTTAACCTAAATAAAACGCTTAAGGAAAGGAAAAAACGAAAAAGCATAATAGGTCTCCTTTAAATTGTCTCATATTAAATGTACTTACATATCTTAAAACATGTGCGGAGGGGATCTTTGTTTCTGCTCGTCAACCCTCTGACCTTTAACCTTTTCCTCAGGACTCTGAGCGTCTTCAGCTGCGCAGCCATGACTTGGAGCACCAGCTGTCTTCGAAGGAGAAAGAGCTGGACCATCTTTTCCAGAAGCAGAAAAGAGTGAGTATAATGATGTAACACATCGACGTGAACCGAGATGGATAACATGCAGTTCATGCTGAGCCTTGTTTCCTCTATAAGTACACTCACCCAGCATCAGTGCATTTCTCTCCAGTTAGAGCTCCAGTGCCGCGAGCTGAACAGCGAGAAGCAGGAGAGCTACGTGGAGAACGTCAAGCTGAAGATGACCAACGACGAGCTGGCCCGGGCGCTGGAGAGCACCAGCCAGGAGCTGTCGCTGGCCCAGGACCAGCTGGCCATGCTGCAGGAGCAGGCCGCCCGGCTGCACCAGGAGAAAGAGATGTAGGCACCAATGAAGCAAGGAAGTTTTATACGACTACAAACGCACACGCTCACTTTGTTTTCTTGTTCTAGGGAAATGTACAGAGTGACTGAGGGACTGCAGAGAGAGAAGCAGAGTCTCATGAAGCAGCTTGATCTCCTCAGGTACGATAAGAACATCCCCTGAGAACAAATCAAACCAGGGTAGGAATGATTTTTTTTGGCTTCTGGTTCAGTCCTAATTGGCAAACCTCACAAATCTGGTTGCAGACTACGTGAGAGAGTCGGTGCTTCTCATGCTTCAGTGCCTCCTTTTCACCCATCTTTTTTTCGTTAATTCCCCTTTTCGATCTTTCCAGAGAGATGAACAAACATTTAAAAGACGAGCGCGACATATGCTGCGGTGTAGTGAGTATACGTTTGATCTAACTGCACTGCAGCTGCATCTGTCATTGATAAAATACCTCTCTAACACAAACATACATCCCCTTTTGTTTAAATAAGCCACGGACCTCGCTCAGGAAGAAGCAGAAGCAGAGAGCGGGCCTCGCCAACTTATTCGATGACACCAGCCAGCCGGCGAAAAGGTGATTCATTTATCTTCTCAGCTCTCTTTAACACAAATCATCTCTGTCAGAGTGTGACAAGGAATTTCAGCCTCGGCGTGATGTGAAAATCATGTTTCAGAGGAGGAAAAACAGAGGATATCTGATTCTATTCACTTACAAAAATCAACTGAATTAACACTTTAGTTTTTAGACCAAACTCAGAAACATTTGAGCGCTTTTGGCCTCCAGATTTTCATCTCAGTCAAGTGGATTGATCCAGTATATCCTCTGTTTCTCCTCTGTTTTTCAAAGAGCCCCACTGTTGGTGGACGGGTCCTACCAGTCTTTGGAGGCTTTGCCTATAGAGCACCTTCAAATCGTGTTTGTTGCTTCCTCCTCCTGCAGTGAGGATGACACCCCAACCGCCCCGTCCTCCTCAGCCACCACCGTCAGCGCCCCTGCATGTCAGCAACGCCCTGCAGCAAAGTATAACTTAGTAAACGGTTATGCAAGTCCTGCTCCACCCAAAGTTTACGATGTGAGAGCAAAGGCTAAAAGATCGCCCACCAAGACATCCGCCGCGAAAAGGGTGATGGGGAAAGACAGAGTGAGAGCGGAGAAAGCAGAGAAAGCGGAAATCGAGAAGAAGACGGGGGTGGAAGAGGAGGTCCTGGACGGCCCTCCAGACGGGTGGCCCCTCCGCCGAGTCATCTCCATCGAGGAGGACCACCTGCCCCACCTGCTCCTAGGAGGGCCGCAACTTCTGCTGCATCAGCTCAGCGAGGAGGAGGACGAGGTGGAAGAAGAGGAGGAAGAGGAAGTTCAGAGTGACAGCGAAACAAGTGTTGTCATGGCTGCCACGCCACCTTCTAGTCGGGCTGTAGTCCCTGTGTTGGGAGAAGCTTATATGGCGAGGAAATCCCGCTTTAGGATGTCTCCAAGAAGGCAGCCTGTCGGGAAGGAGACCCAGCAAGTATGTCCACAATACCTTTCGATCTTAAAGGGTAGCCACCAGTTTCACATATTAAAGGGGCACTATGTAGTTTTGAAGAAGTATAGTATTTACAATATTAATGAGATAATAAAACAAACTCAGAAATATTCATTTTTTCCATAACTGAATAAACAAGATGTTCTCAGAGGAAATAAGGTCCTCAGAACACTGGCTTTTGTTGCTCCAGAGGAAGCTGCATGTAATCTGATAGATTGACTGAAGTGATGTCATTCAGTTGCATCGTGGGTAATGTAGGCACCAGGTTTTGAGAAAAAACCCACAAATTATCAAAATCGATACAGCAAAACCGGAGCTACCGCCTTTTTATTCCAGGCATTCTTCTCCCTTTTCAAAACCTGTTGCCTACATTACCCACAGTGCAACAGAGTGACATCACTGGAGGAAATTTATCAGATTACATGCAGCTTCCTCTGGAGCCACAAAAAGGCTTTATACTACTTTTTCCATATATTCAATAGTACTCCCCAAGACCTGTAAACACACTCAAAGCTGTATAACTGGTGAAGTTATCCTTTAATAAAAACATGTTATAAAATGAGCCAGATAAATTAACTTTTTCCTGTTTTATCGTCTCAGGAGCCAAACGAAGGCGCACTGTTTGCCCCGGACCGTCTGTTTAAAGTGGTCCTGGTCGGCAACTCGAGCGTAGGCAAAACGTCCCTGCTCCGCTCCTTCTGTGAGGGCCGTTTCCACCCTTCCACAATCGCTACTGTGGGTGAGAAGAAAAACACTGTCATGATGTTATATTGTAATGTACAAAAGCCGATCCGAACCCGAGTGGCACGTGTGTGTGCATATGTGTGTTTGTGGATGCTAACACAGAAGATCGGCGGGGCGACTTAGCATCACATGAAAGGGCTTGTGAAGTCACACTGCCTGTCTGAGAGCCCTGGCACACATTGTACTGCAGATTATGTCACTTCTGATGAATTTTTCTCCTCGCTTTCATCTTTCCCCAACCCCTCACCAAAGCCTTGTTATCTCCACTTTGTTCCCCCCTTTTTACTCTTAAATGAGTTTGTATCACAACTCACTAGTGGTGCCCCCGACTGGCCATGTTTGGCTTTGTTGCTCTGTGAAAACACAGTGGATTTAAGCTTAATATGAGCAGTGCAGCCACATTCTCCTACTATGAAATTATTAATACGCCCTGATTATACTGTGTTGATTATGTTCAGGTATTGACTACAGTGTGAAGACACTAACCCTGGACAATATGCAGGTCGCAATGCAGCTCTGGGACACGGCAGGTCAAGAGAGGTGAGTTCTATTTATTTTATAGACAGAAAAAAACACACAAAAAAGGATATTCAACCTAAAACATAACTTGGATTTGCAAGTTTGCTGAGATAATAAAGTCATAATACACTTATATTCAATAGATGTAATATTGATATTTGTATAAATTGTTTACCACCATTCCTTAGTATGAAAAATGTAATATAACACAGCTCACTATGGATCGACTGATTATCCATCTAGTCGATTATAAGATCTGATTTTCAGCATTTTTCTGATATAAATCTGATTTAAAAATGCACTACTTTGGCTCTGATGCAACATGCAATCTGAAAAGTCACTAGTAACTGAAGTTATTAAATAAATGTAGTGAGAAGTACATTAAAAAACGTAGTAGTAATGTAGTAGAGTGGAAGTGTAAAGTAGCAGAAAATGTAAACGCTCAATTAAAGTACAAGTACCTTGAATTTGTACTTAAGTTATGTACTTAGTTACTTTTCATCAGTGTTTATATATTTCCAGTTTATATTAAGTTTTATGTGTTCAGGACATAATATTTTGTGACAATATAATAAAGCGTTCATCCAGAAAAAAGTTTTCTTTCCTTTAAGGGTTGTTATATCTGATAATAATAAAAACAATTGTGTCAGAACATAAATATCTCACCTTTGCAAACCCAGTGGTGACAGTCAAACTCTGTCGTTGCCGCAGGTTTCGCAGCATAACCAAGCAGTTCTTCCGTAAGGCAGACGGCGTGGTGCTGATGTACGACGTCACCGTGGAGGAGAGCTTCAGGGCTGTGATACCCTGGCTCACTAACGTCCAGGTCTGACCTTTGACCCAGGAAGTCCTCTGCGACTCTTTATTTCCTTCATGTGTAGACTTGCGACAACATAGCCTTTCATGTGTCAAACGTTTTAACTTGTTATTGGAGGAAAAGCACAGACTGTTCTGATCGATATCTTCTGTGAAAAAAGGCTGAACTAAATCATTGCACTACTGTTTTTCAGGAAGCAGCAGGAGAAGGGATCCCCATCCTCCTCTTGGGCAATAAAATGGACATGGATGATGAAAGACAGGTGTCATTCAAAGAGGCCGAGCAACTGGCTTATGTGAGTTTCATTCAAAGCTTGTTCATTTCATTTTATGTGCAATTATTTTGATAATCAATAATTGAGTCATTTTTAAAGAAAAAAAGCCACAATTCTCTGATTTCAGCTTCTTAAATGTGAATATCTTCTGGTTTCTTTACACCTCTATGACAATAAACTGAATGTGTTTTGGTTGAGCACAAAACAAGTCATTTGAGGGCCTCATGTTGAGCTTGAAAAAAACACTGATCCATATTTTTCAACATGTTTTGACATTTTATTGACCAAACAACTAATTAATAATCAACAGATTATCGACATTGAAAGTAATCAGAAGTCGCTGCTCTTCTTGTTGACTTCCTTTTTTAATATCCTGTGCAGGAAAACAAGGTGATGTTCTCTGAGGTCAGTGCCTACACTGCCAAGAATGTGACCGAGTCCCTGACACACCTGGCCAGGTAAGATCAAGGCTGTGAATCAAATAAGTGTGTCAAATATCTATGGTAATAATAAAGGGAATGCACACTGCCCACTCGTCATCGGATACAGAGCAGATGGCCTTTTTGTACTTACTTGAACTTTAAATTAATCTGATTGGCTCGTGCTCTGTTCTCTGTCTTCACTCAGGGTGCTAATGGAGCAGGAGGACACAGTGAGAGACACAACAGTCGTCCTCAGTGCTCAGCCTGTGAGGAGGAAAGCCTGCTGCAAGTGAAGTGTAAACTCAATTTACTGAGTTTTTCTTGGACGATGGATTTGTGTTTTTTAGACGACACTGAAATCATGATCATGGAAACTGTGTGGTTTTGCTAACCCTTGGTGCGCAAAATGTCGACATGGACATGAAACCTGCTGTCAAGCTTAAATGATGAGAAATAAACTGCATCATTTCCTGTAAATAATGTTACCTGATCACAGTAGCTTTAAAATAGAAACTGTATTCTAATAACTTTCACTCGAGATATAAATCAGACATATACTGTAGCTTTTTCATGACTGAATGTTAGCTTTCACGTCTTAATTGTCTGGGATAGTTTATGTTAATGTAGTTATATTTTATGTTGAGGCTATAACTGAAATAAATTATTTGGAATTCATTTAAATAGCCGTATAAATGAAAGTCACGTGAGAAAAATCAGACTTGATTCTTTGACATTTTATTCATCATCGTGTTCATCTTTTTACTTATTCTTCGTTTGTCTGATCTCCAAAAACAAAGTGGTACACGTCATATTGCATCTGTGTTTGTTACTTCTCTGAGGCATTGCTCTGTTTTTACTCTGGCACCAAAGTACAGTTCCTCTGGATTATCTTCAATTAAAGAAATTAATTAATTACAGTTCACATCTCTCTGAAATCAATGAAGCAACAAACTCCTACATGCAAATAATAAATAATGAAATCAAACACAATTGATTACTGTACCCTCTATACACAGTGCATAATAAATCTGAACAAATGAGTAAAGGAAAAACAGATGATGACTGTGCTGTAACCCTCCCGACATCAGCCAGATCAATACTTTTCAATTAGCTGCACCAACAATATAAAGACTCATAAATGCTTTTCATTTTATACTCAACTATACAACACTTCCAGAGAACAGTGAGAGAAAAAAAAAAAAAATCAAGTTCGTTTAGGATGTTACATTCAACGATGTGCCCGAGTGGATCAAGTTGGTGCAGTTGGTGGCACTATTGCTGATAGATACTTGCCTATTCTGATGACATCACTTTAGGTGCTGGCAATGACAACATCCGATCGGACGCGTCTGGTCGCCCTCGCCGGCCAACTGGAATGCCTGTTGGAGAGCCCGCCCCTCCTCTCCAAGTGGGTCCCGAAAGGGCTGAGGGTAGTCGGTTGGTTGTTGGTGGGTCTAACGCATTTTATAGTCGTGGGAAATGGCCGCCTCACATAGCTGTCCTTTGAAGTCTAGCTCCATGGTGAACTCCAGATCACGCTACAAAAGATAAAAACGATTTGTATGAAAGAAGCCAAACAAAAAATGTGCTATAAAAGGTATTGAAATGCAGTGGTGGTATTTAATTATGTACATTTACCTCCATTTTACACTGAAATACAAAATTGTAGTATTTCTACCCCACACATTGTACTTTATTCCTCACCTGTAAGTGCAAGTTACTTAAAAAATAAAGATGTTACTTAAAAGACATATGATAAGCTTATATATTAAACTATGAAGATGTAAAAAGATGTTAAAAATTAGCTCCCCTTCAACCTGTTATTAGGCTGTAAATGTATAGATTAATGCAGTAATAATACTGTATGTATACACTATAGTCTAATAGTAGATATAATACTCTCAAGTGACATTTGCACAAAGAGTACTTTTAATACTTTCAGTATGTTTAGCAGCAGTATTTCTAATAATACTGAAGTAATAATAATGTATATGTCTAATGTTTATAATCGTGGTAGCTATAATACTGTAAAGGGACATTTCCAGCAAAATTAGTACTTTTAAGTATATTTTCACTATTTCACTATAAGTATGATTTCTCTCGTGCCCGTAGCTAAATATGAAGCTATCGCTAGCAGCCAGTTAGCTAAACTTAGTCCAAAGCCTAGAAACAAGGGGAAACTGCTAGCCCAGCTTGTGTACGGCTAATACATTAGAGTGGAAAAATGGTCTTTAGCTGCATGCTCTGCTATGGTATTAGCTGCAATGCTAACAATGCTAGCAGCATTTTGCTACATTTCAGAGACTCAAACAGTGTTTATGTAACAAACCTGGTAGCTGTGTGCAGATATTTTAACCAGTTTGAGATGCAACTCTGGAAATGCAGAAACACGAGCAGGCTGATACGTTTTCAGCTCACTGTGCACAAAAGATGTTTGTCCACATTAGTGTGAATACGCTCTTACAACAAGTCTTTGCTGGTTGCATGGCAACTGATTGCAGCCAATAAACAGTCAGACACATAAACAAGATTTAACAGTATCTAATTGGTGAGGGTTAGAGTTTGTTTTTCGACAATTTTTCTATCTTTAGACAGCGCCAGCCTAATTACCCCGTTTCCTGTCATTGTGCTAAGCTGAGCTAATCGGCTGCTGGCTGTAACCATTGATTGACGGACAGATTTGAGATTGGTACGCCAGAAAGTTAATAAGCATATTTTTCCAAAATGTCAAACTTTTCCTGGGCTGTTAAAATCTAAAATAGTGAACTTTTGTGCCTCTTTCTTACGAGTCTTACCACGTTCTTCTCATTGGGCCTCACAGCAATACTGCCGAAGATCTCTTCTCCCTTCTTGACAGTTAAGTAGTCCTCTAAGTAAAACACTGTCTGCTTCCAGTGTGTGCTGGCAGCATCTGGAGCTGAAGAAAACGTGTGAAAAAGAAACATGATACAGAGTGAACAGAAGTAAGATAAGGTGTAAAATTATGAAAATTACAAAATCGGCACTCAGCTCTCTCAGGCGAATAAATTGAACAGCAAAGTGGCTGAAACTCACTCACCCAGAGAAATACAGAAGCTGATAGGAGAGAACTCCTTCAGTGATGCTGAGCCTCAGGCCCAACAGACTCGGCCAAACATAGAACCTCCTCTACACAACATTATGTAAGTGCTGGATGCATGAATGTATTAACATAAGCTTACATAACAGCTAAGCTACCCTCTCTATTATAGGCATCCTCGACGCCACGATATCAGAAGCGCTCGGTGATTCCAGCGGCTCGTGTAGCGCCAGCAGAGTGTAGCCAAGAGCAGAGATGCTGAAGTGCGAAATAGATTTCACTGCTCTGTACTCTGTATCTCAAAGAAATATGGGATACTTGCTGGGTTTTTCACTGTAGGGGAAGTGGAGTGTGAACACTTTTCTTAGTTCTTACATTTTAATGATGTCTTCTGTGGAAACCAAAGCTTAAAGATTTGGTTAACTCAAATTCTCATTCACCTCCAGTGTAAATGACCTAAATCAGCTGTTGTTTTTCACGTTTACTCGTTCAAGGGTGTTTTTTAAAAGTTTGCCGCTTTTATTTTGAAAGGCAGCAAAACAAAAAGAGAGTGAAAGTGTACAAGAGGTGATGTATTTACACAATATTATCCTATTATTTATGCAATATTGATATTTCAATTTTAATATCAAGCTTCCTTCACTTTCACTGTATTAGGGTGGAGGCGGAAATCTCAAAATGTAGGCCGAAAAAACTAATTGTGTGGCTGGAGACCACTAGGGGGACGTAACGCACCAGTGGAGAAGCCAGTCTTCTTGTGACACTTGGTGAACTCGATGTTGAAGTAGGTGACCAGGGCGTGGACGTAATCGTTGCGCTGGATCTGCAGACAGAAGGCTGAGGTGAAGGACAGGTCCTCTGGCTTCACAGTGTAGATGTCCACTTCCTGGAAAAAACAAATGAATATTTTCAAGAGATATCAGCGCCTCTCAATTCTTGAAATGTCCCGTGTGATGAAACACACCACATGTACAAGCACAGACACACACAACAAGGTGTCACCCCCACTTGCCACCTCTCACACACATGCGCTACATGTGTGTGTCAATCCGTCTTGATTATTCACCATGATGATTGTGCATGTGTGTATGTGTGTGTGTGTGTGTGTGTGTGTGTGTGTGAAAGCCCACAGGTTGAATCACGGCTGGCAAACGAAGCCTGCTCACAGTACACATGCTGTGTGGGTGTCCTCCCTCAAGTCTACAAGGGAGGGAGGCTATGTGTGTGTGTGTGTGTGTGTGCGTGTGTGTCTGTGTGTATGTGTGTGTGTGTGTTTCCTCGTGTCTATATCAAGCACCGCCTTTTGAATATGGCCACAAATTCAAGTATCACATTTTGTTACCTGGCAGGCATCGCTGTGGGTCTGAAAATAGGAGAGGAGCAGGTGTGTGTCTGCTTTGCATGTAGAAGACGTATTTAAGAGGATATGTGTGTGTCTGTGTGTGTGTTTGTGTGTTTGTGTGTGCGTGTGTGGGAGGAGGGGGGGATTTTACACTGCAACCTGTTCATCTTGCCCGGCCTATAGGGCTACGGATTGCTCGGCCATGTGGCGTCAGCATGACAGATTGTGATTTAACACCTCTGTCCTTTCCAGTGATACACGGCCGGTATCATATACAGCAAAGTGTGGGAGGGGAGAGAGAAAAAAGTCCCTGGGAGTGATTTTGTAATTTTAGCGTGTGAGGAATGAGTGACAGTTTGAATTAAGATGGGGGGGAAAGGGTGAATAAGCCCTGAATACATTCATGTGAAAGAGATACAGAAGGTGAGAATTAATCTTCAGACCAGCATGTCACTAACTACTAACCACCCTCCAACCTGACACATAAATCACTTTCTTGAGCACAAAAGGAGGGTTAGTGCAAGTGATGGGGAGCCGGTTGACTCAATGCCTTCTCTCGCGTGACATTTTACCATCGTGCGGAGGGAAAGACCTCCGTATTCGCTCAGACAAGTGAGGCCTGACATTGTCTAAATCAGAGAATGTGACAGAAGATGATGGGTAAGAAGAAGAAGCGAGAGGGGAAGGAGTGAGAATTGGGACTGCGAAATGATACGAGACAAAAAAGACGCAAGGGGAATGAAGATACTGGATGCTCAAAATAGAAAAAAAGCAGGGTAGGAAGGGGAGAGAAGGAACAGTGAAAGGGTAAAAGCGATGAAATGAAAGGTGGAGGTGAGGGGAACAAAGAGAGAAGCTATGCCTCCCTGAAAGCTCTTATCCTCTGTTCATTTGTGAGTTGAAAGACGAGCCTCTGTTGTTTCTTCAAGCATGAAAACTATTACAGGTATCCAGAAAATAGTCTGAGCCGACGATAGCTGTCTCTGACTTTATTTTAGGAATTCACATAGCAGACAACACACAGATTTTTTCAAAACAACAAGGCACGAAGGGCAAATGCTTAAGGTGTGTTCATACGCCTTCATCGCACCACATCACACACACTAACCTTTAGGAGGCAGGCGTTAGTCACCACCTGCTTGGGATCTACCACATCCACCAGAGGCTCTTTGATGGCCACATTGCGAATGCAGCTCATGTCGAAGCCGTACACGTTTTCCCACCCTGCGCACACACACACACACACACCATATAAATTTGAAGTGGAGCACCCACATGAAAACACGTGCATCACAGTATGTGTTTTGTGGATTTTTACTTTCTGAATGTTCATTCTCTGTTCTCTCTGCTCCTGCCAAGCTGTCAGCATGACCAAACACAAAAAAAACAGGTAGAAGAGAAAGTAAAACAAGCGCTTAACCCTGCCAGGAAAAGAGTCCCGTGCTCACGCTCTTTCTGTCTATCCAGCCCCTTATGTGGAGAAAGACAAGCCCTCCTGGAAATAGACTCCGGCCTCCTCCACCACCTCCGCCATGTCTGGCAGGCTTTTTTTTTATATTACAATTTGGACTGAAAACACACAGAGCAGGCTTTTCCTCCCCCATTCCCTCTGTCCCTCCACTCCACCTATCTTTGTCAGGGGGCCAAACACTAAGCCTGAACGATGAGAAGGTGGAATATGCCACCGACGCAACGAGAAACTAAAAATACGAGCGCGAGGGTTCGGGTTGACTGAGTTCCTTTGGGATTTATGTGAAAGTATGTATGTAATAGAACAGAGAGGCCCACCTGTGCAGTAAAAGGAAACTCGGTAGGAGTTATTAACCCAGATTCGGTGTCTAAGTACGAGTGTGAAAGGCACCTTTAATATAGCTGCTTTGATCTGGATCACAATGTTAAGCTCAGCACTCCTACTGTTATAGCTATTTGAACAGAACTAGAGGAGAGAGTGTGCTGTAGGATAAAGGCACCACACTGGTTTAAATACTTTTGGTTGCCTTCTACCTTCTACTAAGGCATATTTACACAGGGTTTCTATATTGGAACAAGCCATTGGTACTGATAGACTGGGTTGCCAGGTTGTAAAAAACTCTTGGTTGTCGTGTTGAAATGTCTTGATTCTAACACCTGGTATTAAAATGCCTGTGGAGGCAAAGGAAAACTAATTGTTCATACAAGGTGTAAATGCGTAATGTGATCACATCTGCCTGACCACATCTGGAGGTAGTCTTGTAGTCTCGCATTGTGATCTGATCTTAGGTCAACGCAAAGACCTTTTGCTGTCCCCAAGTGCTGAAATATGAATTAATGCAACTTTAATTAAAATATCCCTTAACGTTGATGAATCTTTTAGCTAAAGTTTTCATAAAGTGTGCCTTATTACAAAGTCGAACCACACTGTTTTAAACTTAACTTTAATTTAATTTTGCTTTATCTGCAAAGTGCCCATTAATTATGCACTGCACAGCTGAGAGGGAGACAGAGAGAGATAGATGAAAGCAATGACTTGGCATAAACGTGAGAGAAAAACTTAACAAATGTGCCATAATTACTCACAATGAATCTTGAAGTCCTTGTACTGCCTGTCTTCAATGGCCACCACATAGAGAGCTGCTCTGTCAGGGAACATCAGGCCTCCTGGTTTCTGAATGGAAGAGAAGCCTTAGGAATCATTGCACACACGCACAAAGGCCATCCATCACTTTTATTATTCGCACACCTGGCACGTAATATAAGATCTCATGTGCCGAGTCTGAAGCCTGCAGGCTGCTACTGAGGTGAGAAACCAAATCATTCACGTATGACCTCAACATTTGAGCAACAGCAGACACATGCAGCAAAAAGCGTACAGTAAATCCTCTACTTCATCACTGTCTGCTGTGTTTATGTGTCAAAGCCTTATTTGTACAGCCAGCAACACACACACACTCTCCAGCAGCTCCGTCATACCAGCCACTTGTCCCTGGCGAAGATGACGGTGTTGAGCATGGACTCGTAGAAGAGGCAATAGCCCATCCACTCTGAGATGATAATGTCCACCTTCTCCACAGGAAGCTCCACCTCCTCCACCTTGCCCTTGAAGATGGTAATGACTGCAGTGGGGAGAGAGCCACAAAAACAGCAGGCGACAAATTACTACACGGCATCTTCATCATCTTCATTAATGCAAATCGGGACAATGGCTCTATTCTCAGATGACATTGTTTTTTTTAATGCCTCGGTGTAAATTAGTCGAGCTTAATTACTGCGCTCATGGCACGCCGCTGTATTTTATGCATCAATTTGGGTCGTATTGTTTTCTGTTTTCTATTCTGGCCTCTTTGACCCATGATTCAGAGGTACAAGGAGGGAAATATACAGCAAAGTAATACAGATGTAATACAAGTGGGAGTTCAGAATTATCATGTCTGTTAATTAGATAATAATACTCAAAAATAAACAGTTTGTTTTTATCTGTAATTGCGTAAAAAAAATAAGTGTAAGTAATGCTTTTGTTTTGAAAACATGTTTTTGATGGTTTTTACATTCATTCTTTTTTAAAACTTGTCTTCAAGAGCGAGAACTGAGGCCTCTTAGCTTGTATTGACTTTGCCTGGTACGATGGAGTATTAGGGCCATACATAACATCATAATTTAGCAAGAGAAAAGTCAGAACATTATGAGAATAAAAGATATAAAATATCAAGAAAAGGAATCCTATGAAAATAAAGTCATAATTTAAAAGAAAAATACATTATATTATGAAAAAAGTCTAGGATAATAGGAAAATATATTACCAGCAACCTACAAAACAGGGGAGAGTGCAATGTCCAATAAAATATTTAGGGTAACTCCACCAATTTTACACATTAAAGTGTGTCTACAGCTCTGGAATAAGCTGCATATAATCTGATAAATTGCCTTTAATGAGGTCACTCACTGGCTAAGCTGCATTGTGGGTAATGTAGGCACCAGGTTTTGAACTAGCTTAAAAAAAGAAAAAATGTGTGATGTGCTCATAAGGTTTGTAGATGAAGTTGATGACATAAAACATTAAATATATTATCTTTGTAATGTTTTCAACTGAGTTTAGGTCAAGAAGGAACCACTACTGTTTTAATAACAGCCTACACATTTAAGTGTTACTTTAACACGTGGGTGTTAATTCTCGTATGCCTTACCATCAGTATCAAAAGCATGAAATGTAAATATAACCATATATGCCAGCCCTCCATCTTCAAAGTTCAGGGTGGCATTTTACAATCAGCACCACTGAGAGGAATTCTGATTGATGGCAGAGATTATGGTTATTTGACATCTGAGGCGAGCTGCCAGTTAACCATCAGAGCTGTGACTAATATCGCCGGGTGTGACGGTAATGATGGAAATATGCTGATTTTTCACGCTCCTTCTTATCCAGATGTCATCGCACAGTTCTGCACTCAGACAGATGGATATAAGATATATAGTAGTTAGGGAAAAGAAAAACACTTTGACTTACCGTTGTGTAGGTGATTCGACTTGATGATCTTCTCTGAATATTCGGAGATACTTGAACATTCAATCTGTTGACACAAGGACAAAAAAAATGACACTTCTTGAAACATTATCTTAATAATTCATAAAAACATATTTTATATATTCCTTAGCTAGAAAAAAACATTTCCTCCTTAGTGAAGTGCAGCGTTGTTAGCTACCATCATCCCTCCCCATGCACTGTAGGTTTACCTTTGGGGTGATATCGGAAGGACAAATTTAATCAAACCCCTGCTAATCCATCTAACAGAACAGCTCCTCTCAGACCTTGTGCAGCATAAAAACTAATAGATCATTTCGCCCTCCGATCCATACGCGTAATACAGTATATGAATCATACATAACTGCGGGAGACACTGCTGGTAATGTATAACCTGTGACTTACAGCTGTGCTCAAAGGGGACCAAAGTGCCTCTTATTTCCTCTGTGTGTAAGACTGTCTGAGAGAGAGATTACCAATTTCTTGACTGAACACAAGATGCTGCTTTTAGAGAGGCAGGCTACGTGCGTGCATGGATGAGAGATGATGTGCGGCGGAGCCAGATATGATATTAATTTGGACACTGAACGGGTGCGCTGCTTTTTCTCTCTCTCATGAAGATTTAAACAGAAGCAGAGGCTGCTGGACGATTATAATGAAGAATTTAAAGTGTGGAGTGGTCGAAGGGTGTATCTGTCTGACTCACCCCATACACGTGTTTGGCGCCGGCGTTGGCAGCGAACATCGAGAGGATCCCCGTGCCGCTCCCGACATCCAGGACAATTTTATCTTTGAACACGTGCTTGTTGTGGTACATGGCGTTCCGGTAGGTCAGCGTCCGCACCTCGTCTTTCAGCATCTCCTGTTCGATTTTGAGATAAAACTTGAGATATTTTTTTCTTGAATAACATCCAAACCACTATAGATCCTATACTGAACTGGTTTAGACGACCTGGAGAATAGTGTGAATTATAACAAAGCTCAAAGGAAAACATAATACACATAATGATACATAATGAACACACTAATGTGTATGCATTATGCTAAAAGCAGACAGTCCCACACTTCCTTCCGCCTGTGCATACCTCATTTTTTCATGTATAATGAGGTAGATGAGGCAGTATTTAGGCCAGGAGCCGTTGTGACAGTGGCGAAGCTTCTTGAAATAGACAGGAGTACAACACAAAGCCTTTGGGGACCACCTGATATCCATCTCCCTGAGCCCATTCACACATCCCACTTTCAAGAAAGAAAGACTTGCTTTTCACTCCTCTAATCAGGACACTCTCTTTGTCTGCAAGGCGACAAAAACCTGACCCACATGCTAAATATGGACATTTAAAAAGGTCTATACGTCCTCAAACTTTTTCCAACACAGATCGAGGTCATTAGCTGGGGTATAGCTCGGCGTTCTTGTTTAGTAGCTCACTGTAGATGACTGTAAAAGGCAGACACGGATTCTGTTCATTTATGGACTATTACCATGCGCCTGGTGTCTTTTGTGCCAGTTGGTAATGGAAAAGCCTGCTCTTTTGTCAGCTAGGAGACACTATCCACCAATGCTGATAAGTCAGTACCTTTCTCCACAAGATATCATTTTTTAACCCTAAAGATCCCCTCCACACATTTATTAAAGCACACAAAAAAAACTTTAATGTGTGTATGACATGTTTTTTGCAGAAAAAGTAGAATTAACACATTGAAATCTTTTAAATGGCACCTCCCTCATTAAAAATCCAGATTATATGAATCTGCAAATAGTACATTCACAGTTTATGTAAACTGGAGTCTTCAAGTTTCAATATAACAACAGTGTGTGCTCAACATTGGTGTCAAACTCTACACATGTCATAATTCAACACAGTGAAGCTCAAACATTTAAAATACTGGAGAAGAAAAACAGATTTTTTGACTGGAAGTTGAGTAGTTTGACAGTTGCCTCTGATGCTAATATTTGGAGTTGCTTTTAATTTTGCAGGAAGCACATGTTGAATTTTGACATTTGAGTAAAATGTGTTATTTTAAAGAGGTGCTAGAGGTCGCAGCTTTGAACTTTAAGCTCCTGAAATTGTTTTTTTAAAGGGATGTTATCATGTTTTTGATGGTTGGATGCTTTGTTAAAAGTGCAAGAGAACTGAGGACTCGTCTTGAGCTTGTATTGACTAACTGGCAAGAGTACAGTCTCATGGCAACCTTCTTGGCGACTACTAAAGAATTAATTTTCTCCATGTCTGTTCGGTTCATTCTTAGGTCCTGATACTTATGTTGCTGATGTGCCAAAAGGTTAAGTATTTCTTTATTTCTGAAACCTACACTGAACTTCACAAGGTTCTCTATGGTCCTCATCTTAACTGATCTTCTGATTTTACTCCTCTAACATCACACCTAGTCAACTTTATTCTCACAATATTGTGACATTTTTCTCGTAATATAAACAACTTTATTCTCGGAGTCTTTTCCCTCACTGTGGCCCTCGTACTCCGTTGTAGCCTGGACCTTTGTTTTGTTGTTTTTCATTGTTTGGGCTTAAACTTGGCGTCTGTACTGCTACAGCACAATTGATTTTCAGATTTGGAATCAAGTGTCTGCATGCAACAGTTTCTTAATTATGGATAAAATATCATCTATGCCAGAAAGAAAAGTTGGATCACGACCAAAACCGAAGCCTATCCGCCAATAACAATCTGTTGGTGTTAAATCAGTTTTTGACATATCCTGCTGACAGAAATTCAGACTAACAGGGTTGAAACTCCTTGGCGAGTTCAGGTGCATCGGGAAGCGTGTGGTGTCATTCTTTCACCCTACCTACCTCGTGGATGCCGAAGTGAGCATAAGAGTCAAAGTAGTAGTCCCGTGATGTCATTTCCTCCGGGCTGATGAACTTGGCAATCTTGCCTCGACCGGGACAGGTGGCCAGGGCCGCTACATGAGGCGTGTGGGGGATGCAGGGCACATGGTGGGTAGTAGGCACTGGTTTAGGCAGTGGGGAGGGCTGGGCCGACTGAGAGAGGGGGGACGTGACAGGCTGCTGCCGCTGTTGAGGAGGAAAGAGACAGAAGAGGGGGAGAGTTGTGTCAGGATTTGCAAATTGCAGACAACAATTAATCAAATGGGGTTTGAGGGATGGCAGTGACAGACTTGCAGGTGTCATTTTGAGCACTGGGACTGCAATATCACAGCTCAAGCACCAGATGTAGCCTATATAGTGTCTAGAGCGTATTACAACACCAGTGGACCTGCTGCATGAGCAAACCGAAGGGGGAAGAAAGCAGTTATAAAATATAAATATACAGTCTTTGTCATTACACGGAGAGGAGACTCAGAGAAGAGCCGGCAAAAAGATGCAGGTTCCGTTTCAGCACCAAGGACAGCGGACACAGCCGCGTTCAACATGCATCCACAGCGGATCATTTAACCTTAACTGCAAAATAATCTGCGTGCATTATCACCGTTATTGCAAAGTACAGCGGGTCTACCTATCAGCCTAACATCTGCAGGACACTGGGAGATACACTTCCCCTTTGCATGCACGCCATCGCAGTGCAACAGCGATCCCAAACGTGGCTGGAATGACGATAAGAGAATGAAAAATGTAGCCTAAATGTTAACGTGCAAGTCAAATGTGTTGTCACGGTTAAAATAAGCACAGTGAGAGTGTCCCTGTCCCGCTGCTATCGGGGGTGCAGGACATCACAAGGTCCCCTACCTCCGAGCTGTCCGCCTCCGCCATCTTCCGCCGTAGCAGCAAACAACGCGACGAATGCCTCAGTCCCATGAGAGCCGGCGAGATTTAGGCTACAACTCTTTGAAGTGTACCCGAGGATTGTGAAAGCTTCACAGAAACGTGTCAAAAATAACACAAAGCCACCGAATATATGGCTGGCACACATGTACAGATGAAAGTCATGAAAACAGACGTGTAGAGAGGCACCGTTTCGACCAATTTAAATCCATTCCCCGAGAAAAAGACACAGAAAAAAGTTGTTAAATGGATTTGCGCGAGGGAAAAAGCGTGCAGTAATCCATACTGTGAATGTGATACAGGTGTTTCAGAGGGGAGGGTTCGTGCTGCGGCTAAAAGGTTGCGGGTTTGATACCGACGGGAGTGTCCATCAACACCCGGGCGACCCGTCCAGGCGTCGCCGTGCGCGGCAACGAAGACACCTGCTCGCTCATTTTTTAAAAATCTCCATAAAAAAAAGGTGTCACCCAGGAAAAAGAGAAAAAAAAGGCACCAAGTTGAGAAGCAAAACTGAAAAAAAACCTTCCGCTCTTCTACCTTTACTCTCGTGCCTTCGTGTGCACCGCGGGAAAAGTCCTCCGCGTAATCCCGGAGAGAGAGAAAGTTAAAAGGGGGTTCAAACTGCGTGAACGTGCGCCGACGTTACACACCAGCCCCCGCCGGGTGACATGACACGAATCGTGACAACAAAATGTTGTAATAACAGCCACGGGAAAAAGGATATCTCTCAGATACCTCCTCACGCCAGACTTTACCACAGAGGCAGCAAACCAGCTCTCTGACAACCAAGCTCCTCAGCCGCCCGCTTATATAACATGTTTGACAGCCTGCTCCACGATAGTATCATTATTCATCTGATAATATACTTTCTTCAGTTATTAAAGTAGCCAACATGCTATGATATTTAAAGTTTAAAGTAGCCCATTTCCGGTGATACGTTCATATTTTAATTAAACGTAACCTCAGTCACAGGTGTGCGGTTTTAGCTCGATCCTAAGTGGCATGGAACTCAACTCAGCCAATCAGAAGACAGGATCAGCGTTCTAGAATTATCTGGACCACGTAAAGAACCAATGAGCGTCCAATAAAAAAATGTTTTATTCATGTTTTAGTTAAATTCTTAGTTTAAGGGAGTTTAGTAAGTTATTTTAATGGTAGGCTACAGTAACTCCTGACAATATGGAGTCCCCCAGTACAAATAATAATCACAAAGGAACAACAGAAAAGAATAAGGACAAGAAAACTAAACAATTCAACATTATCATTCTTAGTAAATCGTAAAATAAAAGGCATGTTAAATTAAATAAAATGCAGTTTTAGCTAGTTCTTAAGCGGCATGGAACTCAACTCAGCCAATCAGAAGAGAGGACTAGTGTTCTAGAATTATCTGGGCTGCGTAAAGAACCAATGAGCTTCAAATACGCATTTTTTTAAATTAATGTCATAGTTACATTGTTAGTTTAACAAGTTAATTTTATAGTTGCTACAGAAAGTTAGTTATGGTAGGCTACAGTAACTTGAAGCAGAGTTTTTTTTAACAATATATCATCTTTAGTAAATAGTCAAATAAAGAAAATAGGCATATGAAAAATTTAGAAAAAACAGAGGATGTGGTGTCAAAGAGTGCAGTTTTTAACACAAAAACAGATCAAAGTTCATGTAAGCCATGCATTAACTCAAGTACTGTAGTCAAGTACACTTCTGAGGTATGTGTGGCTCACTTTCCATTTTAGGCTACTTAATTCTCCTGTTATACTAAAATTCCACTGAAAATATTTTCTTTTCACTCCACTAAGCTTATGTATAAAAAGTATTTTATGGATCGTATAGATACCCAGCACCCCACTCCAGCTAACTACAACATTTAAAGCTGCTGTTAAAGCGTTGTTTTAGCTATTTCCTGTCCGTTTTGCAGTCAGCAATCCCCTCCCTCCTCCTCGCCACGTGAACTTGCAGCGGTAATTGCTGACCCTTAATTACTTTAAGTACTGCTTATATATTAATGCATAAAATGACAATGATCCAATGATTTAACACTCCACAATGAGGACTTTTATATTTAGTACATTTTGTTGCAAATGTATTTTTACTTAAGTAAAAATGTCAATGCATGACCTCTATTTGTGATTGATTATTCATGGTGTTATTGCCACTTGTTTGTTCCACCACTGAAGTTACACTTTACCTGTGAGTTGATTCCCATGCTCATGACCAAAAAAAATGAGTTTAATAAAATATTAAAATTATAAATAAAAATCACACACCCTCTGTAGAGTATTGAGAGCTTGTCTAAACTGTTTTACGCACTCCTCTCTCTGAGTTTGAACTTTCAAGCATGTTGCCTTCTTTCTTCATACCAATCAGTGAAGTCACAGCAGGGGCTTTCCATTGGCTGCTGAAGGCAAAACACCTACTGTGTGTTTCATTACTCATCGCGTTGTTTGCATTCTGAATCTACAGAAAGAGCCGTGATTGGCCATTTTAATACTTCTTCCAGGAGTCTTCTGATATTCGCTGCCCTCTCCTGGTTTTCTTTCAGGTCACAGATTCTCCCTTTTACTTCCATTCGTTCATATTTTGACATCAACCTCATAGGCCCGACTCTAAAATCCCTCTATTTCAATTTTCTACCTGTTTACACAGCTGACCCTCATCTGTCTGGTATCACTAGAGGGAAAATGGTATGCCTCAGACTTCAGACATGATGGATGACTTTTGTGTGATAGCATGAAAAGAATATACTCTTTCTAACTGCAATTTTAAATGTACACAGTATAATGTATAACAATATATCCATGCTGCACACTGCCTTCCTCGTGCAAAATATGTCAACATATCTCCTACTTCAGGATGTTTGACATCCATACCACTGTTGTAATATTAATCTTTCATCACTTCCTTCCTCACTAATTTCACTCTACATCAAATTCAGTTGTGACCTGCTTTGAAAAATATATCAAGATATCTGTCACTAAAGCAAAATGGGCTTGTGTCCCATTAATGAAATCCAAGTACAATGAAACACACCAGGTTTTAGTCACAGTTGCGGATGAGCTCCATCAGTGGTGCTTAAGAACAGTGGCCCACGCATCACACTCGGGGATAATGTGTGCATCCACTCTATCACACGCACACACGCACACACACACACACACACACACACACACACACACACACACACACAGTCAGTGTGGGGGAAGGAGCACATAGACAGGAGTCAGGAGTGAAAACAGTGGGCAGACTGCTATTGATTGACTTACAAGCCTCTCAAAGCAGGTAACATGACAGAGGTATAAGTTGTTGACTTCCTGAATTCGCCTTGGTAAAAGTAAGCATATTCTTTTCTCGAGTAGAAGTACATATACTGTTGTGTCCGTCTCCCTTGTTCATATCTTATAACCTTTAAAAATAAATCCTCCACCATTACCTGGAGCATACTTATTAATACTATTCAGACTTCTTGGACTGAACCTCATCCTCTCTATTTATATTGCTTCCTCTCAGATTTGGCCAAATTGAACTCTCATGACTACATTAATTATTATTTACAAAGTTAAATACACTCACCAGTTTATAATGGCCACATATCACCCCAAATGTTATTTTAGCATACACCTAATTTGTGCATATCTGACAATGTATAGTCTTTATATATTGATTTTTGACATGTAGAGATGTTTTACCCATAGGGAGGCATTTAATTTCAACTGTAATTTTATTGCATAAGATAAGACTAAAGCTATGCTAGCAGCTCTGAGGCTATGTAGGAGAATAGTGGTGATTTAAGCTAAAATGCTAACCCCAGCATGCTAACATGCACAGAGTGACATGGCTAATATTGTGATTTGTTAGCAGGTCAAATCATTTTCACCACCTTATTAACCATCTGCTATATTTTTATGAATTATACACACAGACTGAAGAGATGTTCAAATGCTTTACAGCTATGAGTTTAATATTGTGGCAGAGCTTCGAGTATGAAATCAGTCTACACGTGTAGTTTGTTGTCAAATGTACCAAACATCTTTATTTCAGGACATTGTGAATTACAAAAGAAAAACAGCAAATTAAGAACTCATTCTCACTTGTCTTTTCTTCTCAGTACAGTCACTTTCTGTAAATCTCTATCTGATAGATCATAGTCAGTGTTGTGGAAGGATATACAAGAACGTCACTCTTTAGTGCATATAACCTATTTAAACAATCAAAGTGTATATGAGAAAGCAACAGAATATCTAAACATAGTAATGGTATACTATGATGAATGACAATATTACTGTGCAACATTAGTGTCATCAGTTTACATCTACATATAAAACAAAGCACACTGTAGAGAAAAGAACAGAATAACACTGCAGGTACAGTTTTATACTACTTAAGATTAAGTTTGATTATAACATTTTGAAGTTGCAGTCAATAATTCTAAGTGAATTTCTTAAATGTGTTACTAGAAATTAAAGTAGTTTCTTTCTGTGGTCTAAAAAAAGACCAACAAGGATCAAACTCAGTGTGTTTGAGCTACAGGTGTAATGATGAAAGGGGCGGAGTCGCCCTCAAGACCAAAGTATGGATACAGTTTCTCTGTAAACTCGTAGCCAATGTGAGAATAGATGTGTGATCTAGAATCTGCATTATAGAAAGACACCAATCCCTTGTCACAGTCTACAAAGACGCCCACCTTCTGAAGCTCTTCTTTCAGTTTGATCATAACAAGTGGTGTCGTATATGCTTTAAATACACCCTTAGGATCGAGCCCAACAGTCCAGAACCCATGTTCAACTGACAGAGGTATGTTTTTCTTTCTATCAACAGACTCTCTGACCACTCCAATGATCCACCTAATCTTTCCTGTCACTTGCACTTCATAGTAAAACTTCCCTGTTGTGAACCCCTCTTTTGCCAAAACCTCTGTACACATTTCAAATCTCTTTGGATTGTTGGGAACTTTCTGTTTTGTGACTCCATCCTTCACTTGTTTTCCATCCTGGCTTATGACAAGTGAGCAATATGCTGTGTCAGGGTCAAAAGTCAAGTCCACCGCATGTTCTCTCATTCTTTTCATTTTGATCTCAGGAAGCTCTTCCATTATTTCATCAACTGTCTGTTTGAGACGAGTCACGGCACCTCTCACCGCCTCAAAACACAGGTCACTGTGAACACCAGTGTTGCTCCAGTCCTTGTTTAAAGGAGAGCACAAGGTTGGGAAGCTCTGGAGAAAATGCAGGTGATCGTCAGACTGTGACAGCTGCTCCAGCTGGTTTCTTCTGCTTTCAAGTTCAGCCATTTCTGTCTTCAGCTCTGTGAGAAAACCTTCAGCCTTTTGTTTTGTTGCTCTGTACCTCTCCTCGATCGCCTCAACAAGCTCGGCCTGGCTTCTCTGAATGGAGTGGATCAAGTCAGTGAAGACCTGCACACTGGCGTCTTTCTCTTTTTTAGCTTCATCAACTGAGGTTTCGATTTCAACTATCTTCTCGGACCGTGATTGTATCATCTTCTGGATATTTGTCATTGCTGCATCTTTTTTTGCCATCACAGCTTCATATTCTTCCTCAAGTGAGACAACATTGTGACCCTTGTGATCAGTTTTAAAACACAAGGCACAAACACAGACCTGGTCAGTCCGACAGTACAGTTCTGTTATCTTGTTGTGCGTCTTGCACATCCTGTCATCCAGATTCTTCACAGGGTCTAATAATGTGTGGCTCTTGAGACCTGCAACTCTCTGATGTGGCTCAAGGTGCACCTCACAGAAAGACATTAGACACATCAGGCAAGATTTAACAGCCTTCTCCTTTATCTCAGAGCAGAAATCACAGAGAACATCTGCTGTTTCAGGAAGTTGTGGCTCTGGAGTTGAAGCTTTGATTTGAACTTGAGTCTTAAACTCAGCTACTAACTCGGACACAAAAGTGTTGACATGGAGTTCAGGTCTGGGAGAAAATGTTCTCTTGCAAAATGGACACTGGCAAATGTCACTGCTGTCCCAATACTTATGGATACATGGCCTGCAGAAGTTGTGTCCACATGGCGTTGAGACCGGCTCAGTGAACACGTCCAGACACACAGAGCACAGGAACTTCTCCTCTGACAGCAGACTGCTGGCAGTCGCCATGTCTGGACAAGAATCAAGAAACAAAAACACAATTACAACAACTCACACAACTCAACTACTACTGCTGAGACAGTGGGCTATATTTTAGCTTTATTTTATCACATGTGCAACAAGAACACATAAATTTCTTACCTGTGAAGGAGCAAGTTTTGAAAGCAGCTGCGCAGAAAACTCAAAGCAAACTTCACTTTGCGTTGGAGAGCTCGTCTTTTATCAGTCTGTGCCTTAAGTTTCATTTCAGCATGTTGACATCAGTCAGGGCTCCTCCCTGCTCTGTCATACACTTCCTGGTCATATTTAACTCTTTCAGCTCCATTTACAAGACTGGAGACATTTAGAAAGCTAAAGATATAGGTTACTCATCAGTTTATGTATTTCTGCCAAGTATCACCCACAAATGTTAGCTAATGTCTGCATATCTTACAAATCATTGTCTTTATTTATTGATTTTTGAGGAGATTTAAAGATGTAGGCCCTAATTTATCCACAGGGAAACATTTCATATCATCTTTCATCTTATTTTTCAATGAGAAGGGAAGAAACTGTGATGGAAGTTATGCCAGCAGCTCTGTGAGGCTATTTAATCACAGTGGTGCTTCAAGCTAAATGCTAACATGTAGCGGTGGAAGAAGAAGAAGTCTACTCAGGTCCTTAACTTGAGTAAAAGTAGCAATAACAATAAAAGGCTACATCATAATATATCAGTGGATTTATATTTTGTATTAATAATATGTATTTGAAAAGTAACTAGTAACTATTGTTGGAAAATAAATGTAGTGCAGCAGAAGTATAAGTTACCTAAAATAGAAATACTCAAGTAAGTTCCTCAGAATTGTACTCAAGTGTAGTACTTTAATAAATGGACTTACTTTTCCACCACTGCTAACATGCTTACAATGACAGAGCTAACATGTTGATGTTTAGCTGGTATAATATTTATCATGTCCACCATCTCAGTAACCATCTGATACATTTTCATGACTCACACACACATTACCTGTACACTCAAGTGATGTTCAAATGATTTACAGCTTTGACTTTAATAGTAGTAGTTTATTTACACCCACTTGTCAAACGCACAAAGTCTCGTCATTTCAAGAAACCAGCAATATGAAGAATTTACACAAACTGCTCTTCTCTTCCCAGTACAGTCACTTCTGTAATCCATCTGACACATCATAGTCAGGGATAGTGGCTGTATATACAGGAATGTTACACTTTACTGCATATCACCTATTTCAACAATCAAAGTATGCATGAACAGAATATCTTAACAAAGTAATAGTGCATTATATAATGATAAATGACACTGATAACCTCATCCAGCATAACACAACAGCTTCTGACAACATTACTCTGCAACATTAGTATCAACAGTTTACATTTATATACAGTTAAGAACACCACAGAGAAGAGAACAGAGTCCCACTGATGATGCAGCGTCAGACTTCCATGTGTGCAGGAAACATTTCAGATATTAAAGATGATCAGAATATCTGATTACCAACAAAACACTGAGAAGTGGCTCTTAATACTTGAAGCAGATTTGTTGAAAGTATTTATAGAGGCCATGTTAGTTTTTTGTGGTCTGTAGAGGATCAAACTCAGTGTGTTTGAGGTACAGGTGTAATGATGAAAGGGGCGGAGTCGCCTTCAAGACCAAAGTATGGATACAGTTTCTCTGTAAACTTGTAGCCAGTGTAAGAATAGATGTGTGATTTAGAATCTGCGTTATAGAAAGAAACCAATCCCTTGTCATAGTCTACAAAGATGCCCACCTTCTGAAGCTCTTCTTTCAGTGCGATTATGACATTAGGTGTCGTATATGCTTTAAATATACCCTTAAGATCAGGCCCAATAGCCCAGAACCCATTTTCAGCTGACAGAGGTATGTTCTTCTTTCTGTCAACAGAATCTCTGACCACTCCAATGATCCAGCTATTCTTTCCTGTCACTTGCACTTCATAGTAAAACTTCCCTGTTGTGAACCCCTCTTTTGCCAAAACCTCTGCACATTCTTCAAATCTCTTTGGATTGTTGGGAACTTCCTGTTTTGTGACTCCATCCTTCACTTGTTTTCCATCCTGGCTTATGACTAGTGAACGATATGCTGTGTCAGGGTCAAAAGTCAAGTCCACCGCATGTTCTCTCATCCTTTTCATTTTGATCTCAGGAAGCTCTGCCATTATTTCATCAACTCTCTGTTTGAGACGAGTCACGGCACCTCTTACCGCCTCAAAACACAGGTCACTGTGAACACCAGTGTTGCTCCAGTCCTTGTTTGAAGGAGAGCACAAGGTTGGGAAGCTCTGGAGAAAATGCAGGTGATCGTCAGACTGTGACAGCTGCTCCAGCTGGTTTCTTCTGCTTTCAAGTTCAGCCATTTCTGTCTTCAGCTCTGTGAGAAAACCTTCAGCCTTTTGTTTTGTTGCTCTGTACCTCTCCTCGATCGCCTCAACGAGCTCGGCCTGGCTTCTCTGAATGGAGTGGATCAAGTCAGTGAAGACCTGCACACTGGCGTCTTTCTCTCTCTCAGCTTCTTTCTGCCCGACATCAACTGAGGTTTCGATTTCAACTATCTTCTCGGACCGTGATTGTATCATCTTCTGGATATTTGCTATTGTCTCATCTTTTTTTGCCATCACAGCTTCATATTCTTCCTCAAGTGGGACAACATTGTGACCCTTGTGATCAGTTTTCATACACAAGACACAAACACAGACCTGGTCAGTCCGACAGTACAGTTCTGTTATCTTGTTGTGCGTCTTGCACATCCTGTCATCCAGATTCTTCACAGGGTCTAATAATGTGTGGCTCTTGAGACCTGCAACTCTCTGATGTGGCTCAAGGTGCACCTCACAGAAAGATGATAAACACATCAGACAAGATTTAACAGCCTTCTCTTTTATCTCAGAGCAGAAATCACAGAGAACATCTGCTGTTTCAGGAAGTTGTTGCTCTGGAGTCGAGGCTTTGACTTGAACTTGAGTCTTAAACTCAGCTACTAACTCAGACACAAAAGTGTTGACATGGAGTTCAGGTCTGGGAGAAAATGTTCTCTTGCAAAATGGACACTGGCAAATGTCACTGCTGTCCCAATACTTATGGATACATGGCCTGCAGAAGTTGTGTCCACATGGCGTTGTGACCGGCTCAGTGAACACGTCCAGACACACAGAGCACAGGAACTTCTCCTCTGACAGCAGACTGCTGGCAGTCGCCATGTCTGGACAAGAATCACGAAGCAAAGACACAATTACAACAACTCACACAACTCAACTACTACTGCTGAGACAGTGGGCTACATTTTAGCTTTATTTTATCACATGTGCAACAAGAACACAAACTTCTTACCTGTGAAGGAGCAAGTTTTGAAAGCAGCTGCGCAGAAAACTCAAAGCAAACTTCACTTTGCGTTGGAGAGCTCGTCTTTCCTCAGTCTGTGCCTTAAGTTTCATTTCAGCATGTTGACATCAGTCAGGGCTCCTCCCTGCTCTGTCATACACTTCCTGGTCATATTTAACTCTTTCAGCTCCATTTACAAGACTGGAGACATTTAGAAAGCTAAAGATATAGGTTACTCATCAGTTTATGTATTACTGCCAAGTATCACCCACAAATGTTAGCTAATGTCTGCTTATCTTACAAATCATTGTCTTTATTTATTGATTTTTGAGGAGATTTAAAGATGTAGGCCCTAATTTATCCACAGGGAAACATTTCATATCATCTTTCATCTTATTTTACAATGAGAAGGGAAGAAACTGTGATGGAAGTTATGCTAGCAGCTCTGTGAGGCTATTTAATCACAGTGGTGCTTCAAGCTAAATGCTAACATGTAGCGGTGGAAGAAGAAGAAGAAGTCTACTCAGGTCCTTAACTTGAGTAAAAGTAGCAATAACAATAAAAGGCTACATCATAATATATTAGTGGATTTATATTTTGTATTAATAATATGTATTTGAAAAGTAACTAGTAACTATTGTTGGAAAATAAATGTAGTACAGCAGAAGTATAAGTTACCTAAAATGGAATTACTCAAGTAAGTAACTCACAATTGTACTCAATAGTACTTTAATAAATGTACTTAGTTACTTTTCCATCTCAGTAACCATCTGATACATTTTCATGACTCACGCACACATTACCTGTACACTCAAGTGATGTTCAAATGATTTACAGCTTTGACTTTAATAGTAGTAGTTTATTTACACCCACTTGTCAAACGCACAAAGTCTCGTCATTTCAAGAAACCAGCAATATGAAGAATTTACACAAACTGCTCTTCTCTTCCCAGTACAGTCACTTCTGTAATCCATCTGACACATCATAGTCAGGGATAGTGGCTGTATATACAGGAATGTTACACTTTACTGCATATCACCTATTTCAACAATCAAAGTATGCATGAACAGAATATCTTAACAAAGTAATAGTGCATTATATAATGATAAATGACACTGATAACCTCATCCAGCATAACACAACAGCTTCTGACAATATTACTCTGCAACATTAGTATCAACAGTTTACATTTATATACAGTTAAGAGCACCACAGAGAAGAGAACAGAGTCCCACTGATGATGCAGCGTCAGACTTCCATGTGTGCAGGAAACATTTCAGATATTAAAGATGATCAGAATATCTGATTACCAACAAAACATTGAGAAGTGGCTCTTAATACTTGAAGCAGATTTGTTGAAAGTATTAATAGAGGCCATGTTAGTTTTTTGTGGTCTGTAGAGGAACAAACTCAGTGTGTTTAAGGTAAAGGTGATATGATGAGAGGGGCAGAGTTTGTTCCATTCATGTTGCCTTGAAGACCAAAGTATGGATACAGTTTCTCTGTAAACTTGTAGCCAGTGTAAGAATAGATGTGTGATTTAGAATCTGCATTATAGAAAGAAACCAATCCCTTGTCATAGTCTACAAAGATGCCCACCTTCTGAAGCTCTTCTTTCAGTGTGAGTTTAACATTTGGTGTTGTACATGCACTATATATACCCTCATCATCCCGAAGGGCCCAGTAACCATCTTCAACTGACAGAGGTATGTTCTCCTTTCTATCAACAGACTCTCTGACCACTCCGATGATCCACTTAATCTTTCCTGTCACTTGCACTTCATAGTAAAACTTCCCTGTTGTGAACCCCTCCTTTGCCAAAACATCTCCACAAACTTCAAATCTCTTTGGATTGTTGGGAACTTCCTGGTCTGTCTCTCCAACCTTCACTTGTTTTCCATCCTGGCTTATGACAAGTAAGCAATGTGCTGTGTCAGGGTCAAAAGTCAAGTCCACCACGTGTTCTCTCATCCTTTTCATTTTGATCTCAGGAAGCTCTTCCATTATTTCATCAACTCTCTGTTTGAGACAAGTCACGGCATCTCTCACCACCTCAAAACACAGGTCACTGTGAACACCAGTGTTGCTCCAGTCCTTGTTTGAAGGAGAGCACAAGGTTGGGAAGCTCTGGAGAAAATGCAGGTGATCGTCAGACTGTGACAGCTGCTCCAGCTGGTTTCTTCTGCTTTCAAGTTCAGCTATTTCTGTCTTCAGCTCTGTGAGAAAACCTTCAGCCTTTTGTTTTGTTGCTCTGTACCTCTCCTCAATCACCTCAACGAGCTCAGCCTGGCTTCTCTGAATGGAGCGGATCAAGTCAGTGAAGACCTGCACACTGGCGTCTTTCTCTTTCTCAGCTTCTTTCTGCCCGACATCAACTGAGGTTTCAATTTCAACTATCTTCTCGGACCGTGATTGTATCATCTTCTGGATATTTGCTATTGTCTCATCTTTTTTTGCCATCACAGCTTCATATTCTTCCTCAAGTGGGACAACATTGTGACCCTTGTGATCAATTTTCAAACACAACGCACAAACACAGACCTGGTCAGTCCGACAGTACAGTTCTGTTATCTTGTTGTGCGTCTTGCACATCCTGTCATCCAGATTCTTCACAGGGTCTAATAATGTGTGGCTCTTGAGAATAGCAACTCTCTGGTGCGGCTCAAGATGCACCTCACAGAAAGACACTAGACACATCAGGCAAGATTTAACAGCCTTCTCCTTTATCTCAGAGCAGAAATCACAGAGAACATCTGCTGTTTCAGGAAGTTGTGGCTCTGGAGTCGAGGCTTTGACTTGAACTTGAGTCTTAAACTCAGCTACTAACTCAGACACAAAAGTGTTGACATGGAGTTCAGGTCTGGGAGAAAATGTTGTTTTGCAAACTGGACACTGGCAAATGTCACTGCTGTCCCAATACTTATGGATACATGGCCTGCAGAAGTTGTGTCCACATGGCGTTGTGACCGGCTCAGTGAACACATCCAGACACACAGAGCACAGGAACTTCTCCTCTGACAGCAGACTGCTGGCAGTCGCCATGTCTGGACAAGAATCAAGAAGCAAAAACACAATTACAACAACTCACACAACTCAACTACTACTGCTGAGACAGTGGGCTATATTTTAGCTTTATTTTATCACATGTGCAACAAGAACACATAAACTTCTTACCTGTGAAGTAGCACGTTTTGAAAGCAGCTGCGCAGAAAACTCAAAGCAAACTTCACCTTGCGTTGGAGAGCTCGTCTTTTCTCAGTCTGTGCCTTAAGTTTCATTTCAGCATGTTGACATCAGTCAGGGCTCCTCCCTGCTCTGTCATACACTTCCTGGTCATATTTAACTCTTTCAGCTTTATTTACAAGACTGGAGACATTTATTTTTGAGGAGATTTAAAGATGCAGGGTAATTTATCCACAGGGAACGATTTCATCTCCACTTTCATCTTATTTCATGACGAGAACGGGAGAAAATGCGATGGCAGGTCTTGCAGCTCTGTGATTCTATTTTATAGCACAGTTCTGCTTTAAGCTAAATGCTAAAATCCGCATGCTAACATGCATATCCTTTTGTAAAATAATAGTGATAAAAAAAAGATGCTCTGTTACATATAAAGTCTTTCACAATTTTACTAAAGTAAAAGTATCAACAACAAAATGTACAGGGGGGGATGACCCAATGGTAGAGTGGTGTAGAAATGAGTTCTAAAACCTGGAAACCAGTTAACATTTTTGAACTTCTGGTTCCCTTTTCTCAGTCTTTGGTTTCCACAGGCTTAAGATATTTACACATGTTGTCCTGTGACATAAAATACATCATTATATGTCCCACAATTGAATTATAAAGCGCTTTCTCAGGTGGTTAAATAAGACTACAGAAGCTGTCAGGGACATTAAACATCATCACGGAGACTCATCTACTCACTAGTCCGTTTTTATAGGTGGACTAGTTACAAACTATTTTAACTCTAATTTTACAAGTCATGTGACCACATTGCATCGTCTGTTTATAGCAAAGCTAACATTAGCTTTTTACTTCTAGCAATTTCATTTACGCTTCGACAGTCACAAAAGTGGTGTTCTGAACAAAATGTGTCACTATCATAAACTTGCGTTGGCCATATAATAGAGCTTATTTTTTGGAAATAATCCAAAATCCAATTCAAAGTTGTTGTTTTTTTGAGGGGCCCAGGGTGACGCTAACTTCCAGGTTAGCCCACAAAAACATGTCAACCCTACACCGCTCTACAGAGACTGTTGTGCCCTCATCTTTACAGAGACAGACCTGGTTCCATCACAACATCCCAGATCAAGCTATTGCACTCGGACAGAGCACAAGACTCTGGACTCTGCATTTACGTCAATGATGCTCGGTTTAAAAGGGGGAATGCAATTTTGGTAATTTTGCTAACGAGGGGGGTGGCATCCATCCAAATGTGGAGCTAATTGTAACTACTTTCAGTACGGTTGGGTAGCTTAATCGATGAGAATACTTTATAATTTATGAGTTGATTTATATTTTGTATCAATAATCTGTATTTGGAAAGTAACTAGTGACAGATGAACAGAATTCCCAGGTTAAAATCACCACTGGTATTTCTCTCTGTCTTTTCATGTATGGTTATGCTTTGAGATAGGATGACCTGCCCTGAGCTTTCACTGTGGCAATTCCCTGCTTCACCTGTAAACCTGGCTGTTGGTTAATGTCCAAAAGATTGTTATGACTCCTGCAAACAAAAGCAGGAAAGCACCGTCTGATACTCTTTATGTGTTGATAAGATTCTTGTCGTCTGCTATCTCTTTTAAGGTTTCGCATCCGTAGATACCACGGCCTTTGTTGTCTCTCCACGGCGCGCTTAACCACAACTGTGCTCTCTTTGAAGAGGCCAGCCTGTCATGTGGCTTCCAGGTGAGTGTGACCACAAGAGGTCAGGCACGACAAGCAGGAGTGGCTCAGACTTTGCTCCGTTGCACTTTTACAAGGCCCTGCTTGAAGTTGGAGCTCTGGTCTATACAAAGCTAAACAAAATGACTGATTTAACTGTGCCAACAAAACATAGAAAAAGCTTTAAAACAGAGTCAAATATCCATGTAGTTTAATATAATTCTGTTTAGTTTTTAAAAATCGTCCAAGAAAGACATTTTTTCATCATTTTATTACATTTTTTACCCATTACTTTCACACATCCTAACTAATTCTCATTTTCTCTGCGCACAATTTCATCACGGGACAAACACCCAGCTGTCAACCCAAGTAGACAGGCACACATCCAAACAAACAGATGCCAAGACTTGGCAAAAATGTGAAATTTAAATGAACGGAGGCACAACACAGCAGTAGCAAGTGTTCTGCAATTATTCAGTCTCTTATTTTTGTTTTTTCATGCCTCTTTTCTTTTTGTCACTCATACAATCGCACATGCACACACCGATGCACATCATGTTTGCTTTCCCCCTTAACTAGTTTGTGTTTGACATGCATGCTCAGTCATGCCCTCCTCCCACTCTCCCTGTGGGAGAAAGCATTAGATGGCTTAGCGGGCTACAAAGCGTGAGAGGTGATAAACTAACTGCAGCAGAATGAGACTGGACACAGACGCACTGGCTAGGCATAGAAATGAGCTGGCTTTTAGGGGGAAAACGCATTTCTGTTTGTTCTACCATGTGTCACCTAGGTAAATATGAGCAAATGGAAAACAGGCACACTCCAAATTCCTACCCAGGGAATGATGATGTCCTGCGGTTTCTTCATGCTCTGGTTGGATGATGTTAATTGGGGAAAACCCGACCTGATGGATGACATCGCCTGCTAAGTAATGTTGTTTTGGTAGACTGATTGTCGCCGGTCCAGGTGACCATTGCTGAGTCCCCCACCCCTGCAGCCATCATCTACTCCTAATAGCTCGCAAGCTTATTGAATTACTGAGGTGCAAACAGAGCGAATAGTCTGTTTTGGTCAGAGAGGAAGTCTTGCTGTGATGAAAAAAAAAATCACTGAGCACATGTTAAGTGTTGTGAAACAGCAACCAGGTCTGTCAGCTACTTTATTTAGAAGACGTTATTGGCTTTTATGCTATGAAAATAAATATACGCATTTCGACATAGCGAGGTAAAGCTCCTATAGTAGATAAAACATGATAAAGTGCCCTTCCAGTGGTGAAGTGGCCTCTCTTCACTAGAAATATGTCACCCCCCCCCCGGACATGTTGTGCCCTATTTTATTTTCTGGAACATCCTGAGTCCACCACTGTCCCTCCATGTCTTTCTTTTCTTTCACAAATCTTTTCTCGTATACAAGTCTTTTCATTTCTTTGGTGAGGAAATCACTCCATCCAACCAAGTCTAGACAGTCAAATCAACGTTGATTATCTCACAGGTGAAAAATACAATTACCGTCTTTCCCTTTTGGATCACAGCGGTGCTCTGTTCAGTCATTACATAGCTTTCTTTACATAATGAAGAGCAATTTGAAAAAAATATTGTTAATCTTACTGGACTGGAATTCAAAATGTCTTGCATACAAGTCAGCCGTAAAGGCTTCTATCGTACATTTATTAATAGATGTTCATTCACAGGCCTTGGCAAAAAACCCTCCACACATAAGTTTGAGGCTTTGTTCTCAGCAGTCAGTGCTTTCTTCCTCTTTATCTTTGTTTATTCATGTATACCTCATTGTGAAATTCTTCAGGGGCTGTGTGGTTACATTGTAACCAGGGTTATGTGTTAATGGCACGGTGTTATTCAGCCTATCTTGTGTTGAAGTGTAGCAGCAACATTTCCTTCTCTGTCAGCTGTGACCCTTTCCTCAAGTTCGCACCGCGCTGCCTTCAAGGACCGTCAGAAATATAAAAACTATCCAAATAAAAGCGATCAAACAATTGTATTATGTTTTCAGCGTTTTATGTAGCCTTAAAACCTTCTCACAAATTGAATATATTTACAATTAAAGTAGCCAATTAGTAAAAAACAATTATTTCAACATTAATTTGGCACTTAAAATATTGTATTTGCGTTAACTACCTGCCAATGGACTACAGATGGGAGGTAGGTACCCAAATCTGATATAAAGGTGTAGGTGTGTCACAATGATGGCTACCCATATTAAGATAAAAAAAATATTCATATCATGTTAATAATACACATTTGATAGTATCCTGTGTGAATAATCCAGTGCAGAGGTTAATGCCTTGTGGATCTTTTGTTTATCAGTTCATCTGGTTGCCTTTTCACTATTCATTAAGCATAATGGTTCTTTTTGTATGCTTTTATTTATTTTATTTATCTTTATGTTTAAAGACTCTTTGCACCTTCCTAAAATTGTGTTTTGATTGTGATTTATTTGTCAAAAAAGAGTCCTTATTTTAGAGTCCCAGTCCTTATTTTAAAACAAAGCACTTCCTGTCTTTGAATGAGACAAATGTATACATGGTTCTTGACAAATACATTTAAGAGCAAAAGTATATACCACTGGCACATTTGAAGAAAAAAAACAGTCTGCTTGGTAATCTTTGGTTCCTTTCTATTATTTCTAAGCATTTGAGTGTAAAGGTCCCATGATGTATATCAACCTGGAAAAAACGAGCTGCACTCAAAGGCAGCATCCTCTCAAACCTGCTGTCGGACACCCTGAGAGCAACAAGCTTGACTGGACGAAACGCTCCCTGCTGCAGTGCTGTACACGCTGATTTTGACGGGAACTGCATCAAAAGGAGGTTGTTTATCCACGCTTAACGTCAGCCTGGTGAGTATGTTCTCGGTTATGGGACGAAAATGTTAGTTTGTCGTTGTAACGACCAGGTAATTTGGTTAAACTTTGCCCTGCGCATCAACGACGCAGGTGTTTTTTTTTTCCAGGATGCTCGAGCCTACACCCCATCCTGAAAAACGGAGGCAAAAAAGTTTTCCTTTAACCGTAAAGGACGTGTATTTGCTAGATTTATGGCCTGCTTGTGACGCTAAAATGACACCTGCAGTGGTCAAAGTCCGAAATCTCCGAGGTAGGGCATGTCATCCTGAGCAGAAACCATTTTAGCAGGACACCGACGCTGCCAGTCAACGCATCCTGGACGAGTTTGAAGCCACCGCTAGCTTAACTTAGCTAGCAGCTAAAACTCAGTGACCAGAGGTGACTGTGTTTAAAGATGCACTATGTGGATTTAGGGGGAGTACATTTTAATCAGAAGAGAAAGATTTTCATTTAACATTTTCTTTTTTCTTTTTTATGCCTGGAAAAAAACTAAATCTCTTCGTTTTCATGACTGAATAAACTTAATTAAACAAACTGACCTTAAAGGACAACAACAACAATTTCACACTGATTTACTTTGTTTACATGTGGCGGACCCTGCCACCTTTCCAGCATAGTGAATGAAGAAAGACAAGTACTGTTTTGATCCCGTTTGAATTGCACCATGTATGATGTTTGTCAGTTTAAAAGTTATAGTCGCAGTTTGTCATAAAACTAATGAAATAGAAGTCTGTGAAAATAAGTTATTACAAAGACCAAACAGCCAACGTGACATCGTCTTGTCCAAAGGTCACCAAAACCCATAACTTAAACCTTGTAGAGCAGCTCACAGACTGGACGAACTACCCTTTCACATCACTGCAGATGTCAATGTGGCCAGTTTAATTGTGATTTTCACCTTTTTTTAGGACCTTTACCGTGCTGAGATTGCGCCCATATTGGTGTTGGTGACGTGTGTTGAGTGAGGCGATGATATTTTCCTAAATGAACGACAAGCGGTGACTTTCTTGACTTGGAAACTCATCTTTTAAATTGACAAACGTCATGTGTGTAATTCATGGCACAATTCAAGCGGGATCAAAAAAAACAAAAAGATTTGTTTTTCCGAAATAAGGTCTCACGAGGGAAACCGGAAGGGGCCTGACTTCAGCTCTCCATACTGTCTATATGTCACCTCAAGCATGTATCAGTGTGAAGTCCTGTGTAACATTTTTCATGCATTATTTTTTCCAGTTCTTCCATAATGTTCACTTAAAGGGGCATTATGTAGTGTTGGAGAAGAAATTCAAACTCAGAATTTTAACATTTACAATATGACAAACTCAGAAATATTTATTTTTTCCATAACTGAATAAACAAGCTGCTCTCAGACAGAGATAAGGTCCCCAGAGCACTGTATGAAGCTAGAAAGGTGGCAGGGTCTGACAAATATAGTAGGTAAAACGGTATGAAATTGTGTTGTCCTTTAAGGTCAGTTTGTTAATTCACTTTATTCAGTCATGAAAATAAAGACAGTGTGTTTATTTAGTTTGTTTAGGCATAAAATTCAGCCAATTAAGCTTTTTCTCTTCTGGTTAAAATTTCTACATCATGCACCTTTAAGTGAAATGTTATAAAATAAGGCAGTGTCGAGTTGATATTACAGTAACTTTACATTTTCTATATTGATATATCAGCCAATATACACATGTTTTTTGCAATGATTCCTTCAATTATTAATTAACCCAAGTATTGGAGCATATCGAGAAACATCTACGCTAATACAGATATATCTTTCAGAGGCAGATGTGGACTCAAGTATTATAGTACAAATTCATTTCATTGTTATTCTTTTTGAACAGGTAAGATCAATTGGCCAATAATTGCATTATTAGACAGCTTCTCATACCTTGTTTTTTCTCTTTATAAAGACAAGATACTGCAGGTAATAGTGCAGTATCTTCGACGGGGGGAAAAATTGACTTGACCTGCCTTAACTGAAGGCTGGACTTGACATGGACCAAATATCTTGAGTCACATGTCTGGACAAAGGCCAATATTGGTCGATAATATCAGCGAACTGATATACTGGTCGGGCTGTAATAGCATTGACATTTACATTTAAAAAATCCATAGCAATGCCTTTCCCGAAATACACTAAACAAGATGAAGAAGAAAAAGAATCGTTATTTATTGCATAAAATCATACTCAATACAACATGGTGAAGCTTGTTATCTGCATTAAACCAGTCCCTGAGTAGCAGTGTGCAGCCGCCCAGATAAAGTTGGAGGTCCGAATTTCGTTGTTCAAATTTCGAACTTCAGGCCTCCAAGTGTTCCAGGTGCAAGACGCCAACGTGAACAAAAAACTTGGCCTACCGCAACAAAATGACATCTCTTTGACAAGCATACACAGATATGAACCCTCAGCAGTGCAACCTTGTTGCATTATACATGAAATAGAGGAGGAAAATGACACAAGTTAACAGACGGTGTCATACATTTTATTTTCCTACACTTTCATACTTGGAAACGTCCCAACATTTCATTCACTAGCCTTATAGAAATACTGTGGTCTACAAATACACCATATCCCCTCCACATGGGTGCTTTCATTGTTGTGTGATGTCAGACAACTGCTCCCTTCGTAAAGTTGGGGTAGATGAATCTGCAACCGGAAAAACTTTTTCTTGAAGAAATAATCCATGTAGAAATGGTTCACGCTGAGGCAATGGGAAAACTTTATGGAAAGAGATGACGCAGATTTTTATGTGAACACACTAGATGCAACTCTATTTACTTCCATTGTACCGGGGTGAAGGCTGATACAGTATCTCAAACCCTGGGCAAATAAAACCAAAATTGTCTGTGTGGCTCGGTGCCACAAGAGTGGAAAACATTTTCTTTAGTAATGTGGATGAACTAACCCTTCTTCACAAGGCACATAGGTTACGTACAATACTGGAGGTTAGGCCTGGTTAAGTATTCTGAATAATCCAACACTTTCCTCCCTGACAAACACAACCACTGTTGTATACTGTTATGCAACATATGTAGGTGTATGACTCCCTGGTCAACAAACACAAACCCCGCACTATTTCCCATTGGTGCTATCCACTGACTGAAGGACAATATGGATCAATTTTATGGTCTAAGTGCTTCCCACCCCTTGGCCTTTTATTTACAGCACTGAAGCTGTGCTCAACTCAATTGATGATTCAGAGGTTTATGGTCTGTTCTGAGCTATGAATAATTTAAGGATGTGGTTTGTGGATATAACAAGAGGATGTTCAAACTGTGAACATGTATAATAACTAGGAAGATTATCTTATCTTTTTATAATAAAATTGTAGCAGAAGGAGTTTCAGATAGAAAAAAGTAAAAATGAAAAGTTTGGGGTTTTTTGACAGCAATGTGACTTTTGCTTGTTAGTACGATTCAAGTTTTCTCAGTCGTACTCAAAGGGCCCTTGAGATTGTTCCTGTGTGATCAGCTGTGAGAACAAGACTTGTTATTTTATTTGTAGCTTACTTGACTTGGTGACGCTCGCAAAGTGTACATGCTGAAAAGGGGACTTGACATTGCTGCTGAGATGTTGCTTTTGTTGTGACATTTGATAGGCAGCTGTATCCCTTTGGCGAACACAATCACTGTGATTACTCTCACTCGCTGTGGCACACATTTCAAGCAGAGCTGTCTCATGACAATAAGCTGAGCCTTGACATGTGTAGGTTTGTTTTGCCTGACTAATTTGGACCCGCTTCAGTTACCTGTCAGTGTCAGTATGTGTGTTAGCGGCATTATCCTTTCATTTTCCTTTCCCTCTGATTATAGAATACGGCTTCTTGGTTGTAGAAGCAAAACCGAGACAATATTTTTCTTCTCTGTGATTTAGTTCAAATTTAAGTTTCGATGTTGTGAAAACTTTTTGAGTCCGAAAAGTATTGCTGGGTCAATGACGTGATGCAATCTTTTTTCGTGTTCTTATGGTTCAGTTGAATTTAAAAAGGTTAAAATTTGAAAATAAACGTACAAAGTACTTGCATACATTCTCTTTTTGAAGACCTCATCTAAAATATCTGGATTTAATCAATTCTCAGAGAATATTCAGGGGATAATGGCAAAATTGTCAATGAGGTGTAACCCTAAAAACTTCGTACTAAATAGTTTAACTTGTTCAAAAAAGGTGAAATTCTCAGTAAAACACCCTATCAACTAGTTTAGCATAATCTTAAATTTGTGTTGTTTAATAATGAATAAATAAATGGAACACCATTGTTCTGAATATTATAATTAAATTGGGGAATTGTGTCTGTCAAGTCAACTTCCTAAAGTGTCAAGGTAGTGTAACCAACATTCAAGGAGCCATTTTGTTAATTTGTGCAAGAAGACCATGTGACAGGAAATTATATCACAGAGAAGGACCCCTGATTAGCCTAACTGCTGCATGACGAGGTTAGTAACTCTCTTTGAAATCTTGATAATTTGACATTTTTAGGGTATGGTCAGGTGTGCTTAGGGTTACATGCCAAATGGTATGACCCCAGGAAAACATTTATCATTCATAATAATTGTAAAAATAAGTATTTATTTTAAAAAATGTGTTTGAAATTTTCACACCAAGGCCAAGGATGGTGGAGATTCACCTGCCCTCAGATGAAATTGTGGGAAACAATGGTCTCTGCCCTGGGACCAGATGAGACTAAAAAGCCATGAGGAAAATCCTACAAAACAACTTCTGCCCTGAGACCAGAGGAGACAGTTGACTCCCTTTTGTCCAACTACGTTGCCTTAAAACAGAAAAATACGACTTCTGCCCTGAGACCAGGAGAGATTCACCTGCCCTCAGACAACTTCTGCCCTGAGACCAGGAGAGATTCACCTGCCCTCAGACAACTTCTGCCCTGAGACCAGAGTAGACAGTTGACTCCCTTTTGTCCAACTACGTTGCCTTAAAGCAGGAAAATGCGACTTCTGCCCTGAGACCAGGAGAGATTCACCTGCCCTCAGACAAAATTGTGGGAAACAATGGTCTCTGCCCTGGGACCAGATGAGACTAAAAAGCCATGAGGAAAATCCTACAAAACAACTTCTGCCCTGAGACCAGAGGAGACAGTTGACTCCCTTTTGTCCAACTACGTTGCCTTAAAACAGAAAAATACGACTTCTGCCCTGAGACCAGGAGAGATTCACCTGCCCTCAGACAACTTCTGCCCTGAGACCAGAGGAGACAGTTGACTCCCTTTTGTCCAACTACGTTGCCTTAAAACAGAAAAACACGAATTCTGCCCTGAGACCAGTTTTTTCTTCATTGAAAATAATAAAAAAAAAGTTCAGTTGACCTTGTTCACTGTCATGCTTGATTTTTAGTGCCAGTTTCTTCAACGAACAATGGCCTTTGACTGTAGAAGCAACATAGTAAGGTGGTGTAACTGGTTTGTGTCAATTGGTGTAACCAGTATTTTTCACAAAAATATCATAATGTAGAGGAAAATTCATGTGGAATAAGATGTAATCCTCTATTGCAATGTATTAACATATTTTTTTAACAGTTTATACATAATTTCTCAAATATTATTTAGAAAACACAAAGTGTTTTCAGCATTTGTCCTGCTCCATATTACAAAAATGCATACAATTTTAATTTAAAATAATCCTAATAAAATCTATTTTCATGTGATATTTTAAAATTAAGTAATATCATAAGTACTCATAATCATAAAAACACTTGCATACACTCTAGGGGGAAAGAAATATTTAATATTTCTCCTTTTGTTGTGGTTACACCACTTGACATTTTCAGGGGCAATCAGTCTTACCTTTCGTAAAAAATAGTTCAAATGCTATTTCAAATTACATGAAACCAACATAAATGCAAAATATACATTTTAGCAAACCTGATGCAAGCTTTTAAAACAAATTTTTTAAAACATTTTTAAATTGCTCATAATGCAAACCCTTATTTGTCACTGACCCTGCTATCAAATTTTATGTTTTCCATTTTCCTGTTACTGAATTGAGAAAAAATCTGCACTTTCAGAATTGAACTGAAGAAAGAAAGATGTCGGCGGTTTATAAAGATGACCAGGAGGATTGGCTGACCGTGTGTCTCAAATACCTGCTCTTTGTTTTCAACTTTCTCTTCTGGGTAAGCTACTACACTCACAACACTTCACATTAAAAAAACAACATACTTGTAATTACTTGCAATGTGGTGCTCAACCTGAGTTGGTAAAGCTTAAGATTCAACCTTTTAGGCAGCCAGTTCAGTCAGATCTCACAATGACTATGTACAAACAGGATTTTTTTTAAGTTAAGAGTAATTCAACCTAATTTTCATTGCATATGTTTAGTGAACAGGAAAGTGCCAGGCCCACACGAAATCTGTGGCCGCAGATTTTAAACCATTAGAGTTGCTGCTTGTAAAACCCCGAACACATCTCTACCCCCTTGTGCATGTGTGGGACAGTCTTGTGTCATTTTCGATTGGCGTTTAGATCAAAGTTTGTATTACAGTTGAAAATATGTCAAAAATTGTATCTACTGCTGAGGAACTAAGTACACAATATTTATTTCAACCTGCTTGAGGTAATTTTAGGCTATTTTAATGTATTATTCTGGATTACCGCAGAAAACTATTACAAAATCTGCAGATTCCGTTTGGGTCTGGAAATCACTATAAGGCAAAGTAAAAGTGCTTTAATGTTCTTGTGAAAACTGCAGACAGAGATACGTCAAGGGGAAGGAGTCTTGCAGGAACAGAGAGAGGATTAAGGAGAGTTCTGATTCTGAAATGGCTCAACTATGGACTCGGCCCAAAGTGAGTCATAGATTATTTAGGGCTTGTCAGTGTATGGAGGGGAACAGTGTGTCAGACTGCGGCTCTCTGGCATCACACTTTATGATACTGCAATTGCTGCTAAAAGAGTAAGCTCTTACAGCTACTGTGCAGAATCACTGGGGTCACTTTGAAACATTTTCGACAGTATTGTGTGTGGGAGAGGTTTAAGAGATTCGGGTTAATGCTCAGTCACCACCTTAAAAACTCCTCTCTTGAGGAAACACATTGTCCTCCTCTTTAAACTACAGGCATATTTTCCCTCATTTTCCTTTTTTAGTCTGTTTTTTTTGTCTACCACTGCACCATTACAACATGTAACAGCCTTCAGGGCAGTACATCTTTTTCGAACAAGGACACATCATTCTATGAGGAATTTGTATCCTGTAAATGGTTTTGATACTGTATTTGTATCAACACGAATTAAATAAAAGTCCTAAATATGCTATAGTTCGGGAAGAGTCATCTCCCTCTGGGCTCTGTGTGTTTCCAAGTGGTGCCTCCTTGGTTGGGCATGTGTTGTTGTGAGTTTGTGGATCTTGCTTTTGACGGAAATGGAATGGGAGGATGAAGGGGAGAGACTTTCTGAGGCATTTCCTCTCCGTGCGCCTTTGAAACTAATGAGAGGAACAGATCTGGACGCCACCCTGCGTCTGTTATCCAGGGTTGTTTATGAGGGAAGAGCTCATTATGCCCTGACGTGATCTCTGAAGTTCCACTGCTTCTGTGTCTGTTATATATGTTTAAGCTTGGCCACTTCTCCCGGTTTCTCTTTTTTTATTACCTTTCTTTTCTTTATGCCCTATTTTATGCCCCTGTGCACCTCCACCCACTTTTTATGACTCAGTTCATAGCACTGTACTCACTTCCTATGTGTCACTTCCTGCCCTGTGAACTGTTGTGCTTTATTGTTTTTTATTTGTCTTCCTGTAAGATTGAATTGACATGACATACTCTGTTTCTCTGTTCAAGTCATCCATGTCTCCTCTTTCTCCATTTTTGGAATCAATATTTTTCAACCTGCTTTTTAAATCTTGTTTTCTTCACCCATATCAGTCTTACAATATCTCTTCATTTACCTTTATACACTAATAATCCCTTTGTACCACCTCCTCTCTCTCCCTCTCCCCTTCTCTTCCAGGTTGGTGGAGCAGCAGTTTTGGGTGTAGGAGTTTGGACGCTGCTGGAGAAGAGTGACTACTTGAGTCTGCTGGCCTCCAGCACTTTTGCTGTCTCGACTTATATCCTCGTCCTGGCCGGCAGCCTGGTGGTGGTTACAGGCTTCTTGGGCTGCTGTGCTGTCATCCGGGAGCAGAAGAGCTGTCTTTCCACGGTGAGATGGGGAGACCCATGCCTTCGTGTTTGTAGATGTTAAAATGTGGGGTAGATGGTACAAATTAACAGATTAAAATAGTTTTCATTTTCATTCAGTCATTTTGTTTGCACACAGATGTGTTTTAAGGTCTGTCATTACAAATACAAAAGGAGGGTGGGTTTCTCTGAGAAGGCAGCTGTGCAGGTAACGGTTACTTCTAAAATGCCTTTGAGTAGCTGTACTGTAACTGAACAATGGCCAGCAACAGAAGACTGCAGTTTTACTTGGAAGCCAAGCTATAGAGTGTGTGTGTTTGAGTACAATTAAATCAACCCAAAATCTAATCTTGGTTGAGGACTGATTCATTATATCACCCTGTCCTCTAATGATATGACTTGAAATTAATATCACATTTACCTCTAATGATGATTGAAACGATGATTGCGTTCTCTAATAAGCTGGGCACACAGTGTGCGATTTTAATTGATCTTGGACATTGTGTGAGCTCAGACTGCACGTGTTCTACACTTCTATGCTCACAACGTACACATAAGCTGACTGTCCACATCATGGGTGCCCACACTGAACGTAAGCACAGAAATCCAGTGTTTGTTTTGTCCATTTTCAATTCCATTAAAGTTTATTCAAACAAGATGGGAAATAGAGAAAGTCATCAGTACTTTGGCAATTCCACTATGAATGGGAAATTAGAAAAAAAAATATGGAGCATCAGATGGCTGAAAAACATGGAGAATATGGTGCCTGTTCTGTAGCAAATATCAGTTTAATATCACAGCAGTCTCAAGACTTCCTTTTTAGCCACAACATGGTAATTACGACTCCAATAGTGTTAAAATAAGCTCCCTGTGGTATATTACAGGTCTTTTGACAACAGCCATGGAGGATATCGGTCTGTGGAAATGCTCAAAGACAGGAAACCAAAATGTCTGACATCACATGCCAGAAATCTGTTAGATTGTCCCAGAGCCAGATTGTTGTTTGGGCTATTAATCAAACATCTTGACCCCCCCAAACTGCACATAATGACAACCAGGGGCAACCAGTGTTTATTAGGCAAAATGAAATACTTCTATTCACTTTCTCTATGTATGTTTCAATTTCATAGTAATTATGAATGCTGTATGCACGATGAGTGTGCTGCTCCTGTCTTTTGTGCTTCTTCAGAAGGAAGCTACCTTTTCCTTATTGAAGTACATACAAAAATTAATGTACTTTACGTTTTTTTGTAATAACAAGAATTGATACAGGATGCATACTAGATAAAAATAAGTTGTATTTACAGTAGTATGTAAGTAGGATACAGGATAATGGTAAACAACTTGCCGCTCGTGGCCTGAAGGAGTCCCCACTGCTAGAAGCTTTTTATCAAACATTTCTGACGTAGGTTGGTTATTCCTCATGTTGCACGTTTGAAACATGATCTCAGTTATGTAATATGAATGATCATGTGGGCAACAACGCTGATGGTCCTTGTAAGTGGTCCTAGATTGTCATTGCTCGGTGCTCGCCCACGTGTACACAAAGGTTTGCACTCTCTGCACAACTACATGCAACAACGCAACACGGACCTTCTCTGGTCGAAGGTTCTATCACTGCATGTTGACAAATGGCTCTGACAGGACCCTTACTGTCCTCATTATTTTACAGAGACAGGGCCCAGTGGGAGAGAAGCAGGCGGGAGGTGAACGTTCACTGCCGCAGGACTATTTATAGGTCTATCTATCTACTGTTGATGGATGGAGCAATAGGAAAGAGAAACGGGCTTGCAGGAGTGAAGAAATAAATGCGTAGAAGATTCGGAGTCTGTGTGGTGCATTTTGGTTGAATATTATCTGTATTGATGAGCTATTTATAGATTAGTTTGGGGAGATTAATGAGTGATGCCAGCATGTATGTGTGTGTATGTGTGTAAAGAAAGTTGGCATTTTGTGTGGGCAGCAGGCACACAGACTGGACTGTTGTTTTTTTTTTTTTTTTTTTTTAAATCTCGTAACCAAGAGTTACAGAGCAGGCTGGCGTTTCTGCATGATGTAATTACTGTGACAGCAGCAAAACAGAAGAAAATGTTTGCCTAAGTGTCATATGTTCATTCAGTGAGATCATCGCTCTCCTGTGGCTGTTTGTTTGACCAGTTTGCTGTCATTTTGTTTCCCGCGTCATGCAGGATGGGTAGTAGCATCTGTCTCTCCATAATGATCTCGAGTAAAGCAGCGCTGTTGCTGCTGTCAAACTGTTGTGTCCCACTCCGAGACAGGTGGGCCTAATTAGTTGTATGTGTGTGTTTGCATTACATTGCATGGCCCGTGTGTGTTTGTGTGTGGGTGTGTGTGGTATATGAACCATTTTACAAAGAATTAAAGTTCGTGCTTGCGTTATTTTACTGCTGCCTGAGCACCCTACATGTGTGGGCGATGTGTTCACTACAGTTTACATAAGCTCTGCATTTCAACACGTACAATAGTGCTCATCATGGATGAAGCCTATAATTAGAGCCATCAGTGTTTATTTTTCGTAGATGTTTTTGTTCATGTTTACGTTGCGATGATTGATATTTAAAGCACTTTATTTAGTTTTTGCCAGGATGGTGTTTTGAAGTTAATTATGACACATATTAGAGCTGTTCTCAAGCAGCATGGAGAGCTCTTTAAAGATGCCCGAGAGAAATGGGATTCCACAGACTGTCAAATAGATTTTTGGTCGTCTCATTTTGCGCAGCAGTGCCATCTGTGTTAGAAGTGACAGATGCAGCATGATGACAGTTGATGGAAGTTTTTATTATTGAGCCGTCACGAGTGTGAGCAACTTTCTGAAATGAGTTACCACAGTCCTCAGCATACCTCTCTTAATTTCCTCTTTCTCATCCACAGTACTTCTTCTTCCTGCTGGTGATCTTCTTGATTGAACTGGTGGCTGGAGTACTGGCTTATGTCTATTACCAGAGGGTAAGTGATCACTACTTAATGAAGTTAAAAGTGCTACATAGTTATTTAGTTGTAGTTTAGGGTGGTGACGGATGATCTCTGCATTTAACTGTACGCCACAGCGGTCACTTGAAGACTAACTCACGTTTATTTGGTTTACTTGCTGCCTGTAGGCCCTCTTCTGTGCTCACGCTGCACTAGAAGAAAGAGTTAAAAACCTCAATATTTCTGTCCAGATAACCATCATGAGACCAATTGGTCCTGATGAGTCTTATACTAAAATATTTTGATGTTTATTTAGCGGATAGAAAGTAGGGTGCAGACAGGGATTCAGTAAGTGAGGCTGTTGTGCTCAGAGAAGTTTTGAATTACTCTTTATGTGTTACAGATTGTGTTTGGCCTCTGGGTTTGTGTTAAAGAGCAGCGCTTTTCTACAAAATAGCTCGTTAAAGCTCTGCAGTGAAGACACTTCTGAGAATTGCAGCAGGGCAAGAAAAAACTGAATTATCCTTGACAGTATTGTAGGTATTTGTGAAAAGTTCCCGCAAAGCAATAATTTGACTGTGTGTAGTATCCAGTGGTGGCTTTCACTGAATGTGTGGCATCTTAATTTTCTGACTCATCTTGATTTTGATGCATTTGCATAATGCACACTCAGCCGGAGGGCTAACTACAATTCTAAATATCCACTGTGCCACCGTTGTGTCTAACTGCAGTTAGCTTTTACCTCTCAGGGCATCATGCGATTATGGTGAGAAGGTACTGTAGACCCTGTTCAAGCTCTTTATAGTGTCATAAGTGTTTCTCCTCAAGCTTCGGGGGTATTTTCACTTCCTGTTGAATTCTCTACCTAAGTATCACCTGTGTCGGATCTTGGCAAAGGCCTTTTTATTAAAACATGAACAATGTTAGATTAAACGTGGGAGGAGAAGTATTTCAGTGGTTTCATCTCATTAAGCATCTGTAAAGTAAATATCCAAGTCTGACTAAGTTAAGACATGAAATGCATATAAATTTAATGTATTGAGCTGAGACATTTCCTACAAAAACATGACTATCGTGAATGAATACAGAAATATAAATAGATACTCTAAAATATATACCTAACTAAATAAATGAGCTTATGATAATCACGTAGCAGTTAATTATCACTGTACACCTCCTTTCCTGCTATAATAGCAGAGGTGCCTAAAAGCAGAGGAAAAACCTTAAACGGTGTTTAAAAATGCTTCTACGAGTTTTCTTCTTCATTCAGGTTTTAACTTACCCCTTGATTACCATACAGCCTATCTGTGATTTTTGATGACTGAGTTCAGGACATCATTGAGGATGCTTCTCGTGGTCTTTGTTCCGTCTCAAAGGACATGAAAGACGATGATGAGCCACTGGAGAATCTACAGTCGATCTTTGAGCTTTGCTTTTTTTTTCTTTCTTCCTTTTTCTGTTTGAATGTGGGTTGTCACTGTTTGCCACCTGCACTGAGCATTATGCTCAACCTCTGGAGTCTTATCTAACACACAGCTCTTAGGATCTTGTTATCTCACAAACATCCACCTGTCAGTCAGCTAAGACTGCAAAGAACACCGTGCTATCTGCGGGCAAGCTCAGAGATTTATTATAATGGAAAAGGGTTCAGAACAGGATAGAATCACTTTAAAGATAAGGGCTCTCATCTTCTCTCTGTTTCTCTTGCCTCTCCTGAGTGTGTGTGTGTGTGCTCACAAACATATACACACATCGCAGACTATGTTTAAAGTCTTATTTTTGCAATGTCTTTTCAATCACAGCACTCACAGATGCGTGGGAGTAGCTATCTGTCTCTCTTGCCCTAATCCTCCCATTCTTTCCCTTTTGTCAAGAGTATCACTCTGAAACTTTCTCACCTTACAGTATTTGCTCCTGTACATTTTTGTGTCCCATTGTGTGATCAAAGAAGCCGCTCGTGGTTACAAAATAAAGTTTGTTCTTTCCCATAAATACCCCCCCATCGTCTCACGCACACTGTTTCTCATTGTGTGCCTGCTGTCTCTGTCTTCGTTCCAGCTGAGTGAGGAGCTGAAGCAGCATCTCAATCAGACAATGACGGAGAACTACGCCCAGCCAGGGAAGGAGGCCATCACATTAGCCGTGGACAGACTACAACAGGACGTACGGGCTATATTTGCTAAAGCCTCTGAGGTTTTGTTTGGTTTATGTAAGATTATATGCTGCACTTTTCTCCAGCTAGCATGGTAAAGTATAGTTGCACTTGTTATAAGTTGATTCTCCATGACTCAGTCTGCAGCTAGCAAATGTGAAGTAGTTTTAAATTATGCTGAAATTCAGTAGAAGTTGCTCTTAGTTTGCTGAAGGATTGTTCCAAAAAGGAGCCGAGAAACAGCCAGGGCTAAATTAATTTTGTCCACGTCCCTGAGAGGAAAAGGAGCCTCTCCCTTCAGCTGTGAGTATTGTCAAAGTTTACAGAAGGCTGATTTGAGGAAGTGGTTTGAGCCAAATTAATTAATCTGAGTTAAACCTCACAAAACTGGCTCAGTTATTACAAAAGGAGGAGGGACTTGTGCTTTTCCATCAATGTTACATCAAACCAAACCCCTTTTCTTTCCTCTTTCTGCCTCTCCAGTTCAAGTGCTGTGGCAGCAACAACTCCCACGATTGGACGATGAGTGTGTACATTTCGTCGAAGCCGGCAGACGGCAGGGTGGTGCCCGACAGCTGCTGTAAAACCATCACCCCTCACTGTGGCAAGAGAGACCACCCCTCCAACATCTACAAAGTGGAGGTGAGATGATTTCTAAATGACAGCCGCCATATTAAGTCTAACTCGATGTTAATATCACAGATACAGAAATGTTCCTGCGACTATGAGACAATATCAACAGAGTAGTTTTGAGATTTTCGCATGTAATTTCCCTTCTGGAACTAAAATAGTGACGGAAACAGAGAAAACACATTGAAACTGTTCTCTGGTAAAATGAACTCTCTGGAAATTAATAAAAGATGAGGGTTTGAGTGCTTATCTGTGTTGCTTAGGTGAAGTTTTTCCACCTTCTTGTGTCAAACCCTTAAATTCACCCTCTTATCACTCACTGTAAGCTGCCTGCATCATGTGCTTTGGCGTAAACAAGAACATATACCCTAAAACATTATAGCATGTGACATGGATGATGAATACATCTATTTAATGCATTTTTAAACAACACTATTTGCCTGTTTTATGTTGTATGTTTATTTATTTTTCCTGAAAGTAATGAAACTGTTAGGGAGGATAAAGTAGTTGTCTGAAAATGTACTCAAGATAAATAGACTGGACTTTACCAGCTTTAATAAACCCACATGTTCATGAAATTAGTCATTGAGAGTGTGAGCCTAATGTCTATGTGTACAATGGTATGTATTATGTATTATATGATTTTATTTTTAACATTGAGCCTTTGTCTCTACAGGGTGGCTGCATCACTAAGCTGGAGCAGTTTCTGGCTGACCACCTGTTGGTCATTGGTGCTGTGGGAATAGGAGTGGCTTGTCTGCAGGTAGGTAAAATATGACATGTAGCTCAGACAGCTATTGAAGAAGCAGAATACTGTTCCGCTGTTCTTTATATAAGCCCAATTATTATTTTAGCAATAATGACACCGCTTTTACCTCTCTGAATGAAGTGCCGCCCTTTGTTGAATAACGCCCAACAGATGGATTGTAATGTTTCCATTACTGAAAATGTACCCTCGCAGGTCAACAACCCCTAAATGGACTCTTCTTTTCATCTCACCCTAGTCTCTGTGTTATCATTATCTGATTTATTCAATCCTGTGATTTGATTTGTCCCAGTCTGAGATGGACTAAAGCTTTTAAGCCTTACAGAGGGGTGCGTTTTTTACAATTCTGTGCTGGCTGACAGTCCTCTTGTAGCTCTGCACCACCTCTTTGTAAATTAACTTGAGGGAAACTTGAGAGCAAAGAAACCTGTGCTGATTCTTCCCAGTGGTATTCATAAACCTGATGCAGCATTTAATGGGCAACATTTTACATGTTGGAGCTGAGAATAAGTTCAGACGTCCTGCTGACATGAGACCAGAAGTTCTCTGCCGTAATTATCGAGGCTTGCAACAGCGGAAGATGAGCGATCACTAGACTGTAATCTCCTTTAGGCAGGTAACAGTTTTTTTAATCCCCAAATCTGAGGGGATTATGCTTAACATATAGATGAGATGTTGAATATATGGAACATACCTGGAGAAATGGATGTAAAATCCAAAGTGCCACGTGAGCCTGTTAATTCTGATTTAACACCTTCCAATTCAAGCATGTTCGCTTTCCTTTTGTACTGTATGTCTTATGACTGTATGTCTTGTCTTTGTCCACTGTTTAAGTATACGTTTCTCTCTCTAGAAACTGTCAGACTCACTGAAATCAAATTTATATTAATTTAGACGAGCTGTGGTTTTCATCTGTAATTAATGTGTTTCACACTAACCCATATATGGTGAATTGTACTGTGTGTCTTTGTCCCTGTGTGTGTGGTGTTGCTGTAGCTTGCCGGGGCTGTCTTGACAGCCTGCTTTATCTATCTGCTCTATAAAGAAGAGGAGGAGGACTTCGGTACATTGTGATTTAGCTCTAGAGCAGCTTTGCGGTTTAATCAACTGGAGAGACAAGGTTGGAGGGCATTGTGAAAATTTGATATCTGACTGCATGTTTGTCCCTGTGTGACTGTCGGCTCTGTGGTAAACGTGAAATCTATGGGCTACACGTACTAAATGAACATATTTATGTTCTTTTCACGGGACCCTTTGCCTGTCTGCCTGCCTGGCTTTGGCTTTATTTTGCAGATCGTTGCTCTGCATGCATGTTGTGATGATGGGCTGTTGTGGCTGAGAAGGATGTGATAAAGGTCAAACACGTCATGAGAATGGCTTGATTAATCAAAACTTAACTGCTTCTGCACAATGATGTTGTTAGCAAGAACCCAGCTCTTTATCTTTATACAGTAACAGTGGCGCCTTATTCTAAGTACCTGTGCTGACAAGAAAACAACTATGGTGTGTTTTACATTGTATACCAAGGTTTTACTATATATTCCTAATGGCAGTTTCCTTTAAAGGGTAACTCCATCAATTTTCCACATTAAATTGTGTTTACAGGTCTTAGGTAGTTCTACTTCGTGAATGTGGAAAAAAAGTAGTATAAAGCCTTTTTGTGGCTCCAGAGGAAGCTGCATGTAATCTGATAAATTGCCTCCAGTGATGTCACTCATTGGCCAAGTTGCATTGTGGGTAATGTAGGCACTAGGTTTTAAAAAGGAAGAAGAGCGGGTGGAATAAAAATGGCGATATCTTTGTTTTGTTGTATTGGTTTTGATCATTTGTTTTTAAACTGTCTGTAATGAATCCAACAGTGTTTTAGGAGTGCAATGCTAGACCCATGGTGCCTACATTACCCATAATGCAACCTAGCTACTGAGCGGAGGCAATTTATCAGATTACACGCAGCTTCCTCTGGAGCCACAAAAAGTTTCATACTGCTTTTTCACATATGCAGTAGTACTCCCCAAACCTGTAAACACACTTTAATGTGTAAAATTGGTGGAGTTACCCTTTAAGTTCAAACCTTAACATCAGGCTTCTCTTAATTTTGTGTAGTAAGACGGTAACTATTAGTGGGGATGGATTTGGTATGCAATTTCAATATAATTCTATTGTACTCTGACATTTACAAAAGTTGGTTGCAGGAGAAATTACCTAACTTTGATTGATTTATTATTTCAAATGACTGAAATTGAAGGAAAGGTAATACCAGGACACTTTTTCACACATTTTTTTTTTTCAGCCACCTCCTAGTACATTAGTATTCAGGAAAAGCATTAGTGTTGTTGCTATAGTTACTTGCAATCAAAATAAATTAGGCTATCATGAAAATTGAGTTTCTTGAACAGTAATTCAAGGAATAATGACTGACTGGAACTCTGTTTGGATGCCCAGTTGTGCAATCTTAACAGACATCCGCCATCCAACTGGGAATAAGTATTTTCTTTCTGTCTGTTTTTTTTTCTCACTGTTACATCATTGCTTTTTTCCCCTCTCAGTTCTCCTGTCTTCTGAAATTAGGCTTCCAGAAAACAGAAAAACAGAGAGGCTGTTTTTCTCACCTCTCCTCTCATTGAGCCAATTTTTTTTTTGCTTCTGTATCTCCATCACCGGTTGTGATGGAGATGGAAAAAAAAACACTTGCCCGCAGAGAGATTGTGATGAGCCAATACACAATGCTGACTTGCTCGATAAGGCTTTCTCAGAGGGCTTTTAGAGACTCAAAGATTGAATCTTGGCACTTGCCTGTTTATCCATCAAGCCTGGCAGGCCCAGTGGCGTAGGTCAATATCTGTTCCTGCTGTTCTTCCTTTATTTTTGACCTTTTCTATAGTAGTGTACAGCAAAGTGCTTCTGTAAAGCATGTCTCATGGAATTTATAAGGTTCTGTATACGTCTATGAGCTTGGTGCCAAGAGATTACAGTGTCAGATCATGTGTCCTTATAAATGTAGAAACCTCCAGATGAATTTAAATAGCAGTATCAGCTTATAGACAGTGTTTTGTTTAATTGGACTTCATATTGGAATACAATTTGAATGTTAAAAAGTATTTTTTTTTCTTCTTTAAAATGTTCCTTTACATTTCCCTTCTTACATTAACGGCTGAATCATGCAGTTACATAGTTGGAAACTTGAAAATAAAGCTCTTCCAGGTTAAAACCATGTTTGTGAGGGACATTGCAACTTTTCTTGAAAAAGGTAAAGTTAAGTTGATATTGATAAAAGTAGTTTGTGGGAAATTGGTACCATTACCATTAAGGCCAAAGCGAAGGACGAATTCGGATTCATTCCTTTTTTATAGATGTAGTTGTGATTTTTGTCAGCAGAATTATTTTTTTTTCACTGTGAAGAAAATGGATAACAAACATCAATTTGTGCCGCCCTCAGCGCCTCATTGTGCATCTGCTTGTGCAAGCCTGTGCACACACGTGCTGCTGCAATAACGGCTGCTTGACTCCTGACATCCCCATAGCAACCAGCTCCATTCTAACCCCATCACCTTTAACCCCTCTCTATCCTCACAGTCAATAGCATTCGAGCTTCCTGCAGTCCTCCATGGTGACTGAGCAGCGCTTTTTGACCTAACACTTCCTGTTTTCAGATCTGTGGGATGGTGTTCACCAGCTGCTTGTACAGAAGGATCAAGACGGAGCCTTACTGAGCAGGACGGGCCCTCAACACACCACCTTCGACAGACAGATGAAACAATGACCTGCTGATATCTAACTTTCAACCTCTGAATCTTGAACTCTGACCGGGTGATCTAAACCGAGTGCACAGACACATTTCAGGTCTAAAGCGATCAGAAACAAATTATGACACTGACCAACCAGGCTGATTTTTGGTTCTTCTTGTACAGCATTGCACTTATTTTACAGTGTACCTCTTTCCAGGCTCATACATCTCTGATACCTGACCTTGATCTTCTGGAACAACATGTCTGCTTGCATCATTGCCTTGGCTTAGATGCATGCTTAAGTTTGAGCAGGACAAAAGAAAAGGGACAAATGTACTCAATGAATGATGATACAGACAGATTTATCATGTTTTCACTGTGCAAAGATTAATCTTGTCTTTTTGGCCATTCCAGTACTTGAGTAAGCTTAGCAAAGGACACAGTGTCCACTGAAAGGTAATTTATGGTTGTATCTTTGGAGAACACATTGTGCCTCTTTCACGTTTCTGCTGGTAACTGATTTGCATTCATTCTGTGCCTGAAATCTTTAAAAAGGGAGCTGACAATGCACTGTGACAGACGGCAGCAAAATAAGTCTAGTTTACTATCGTAATATATATTTTTAGTTATGTCTATATTCATGATAATAGCAGCACTGAATGTTGAACTGTATTTAAAGAAACTGAACACACGTATGCCTACAAACATTAAGACGTTCCCCCTGAAGTATGGGGGAAAGTCATTTTCTCCAGTGGTTGCCAGATCCCTTAATTTATAACTCCATCTAGTGGTTGGCACAAGTTACATTCAATGCTGTGTGCTATTACTACCATGCTGCAGTAAAGGCACTAAAAAATACATGTCAGATGGTAGATTGAAACATTAACACACATTACCTTCTGTGAATTTTAGGCTTATTTTCATTCTTTCCTCGACACACTACGGTTTAATTCTCTACAGTGAAGAAGCTGACATCTTTGAGAGCCAAAGAAAACTGTTGAAAGTGTTGTTTTACTGCCTAATCCATCACTTGCCTTCCCTTTTCTAACATATATTACATAAGGAACACTGTAGAGGTGATTAGTCTTGGCTTGGCTGTTGTGAAATTTAAAAAGTGAAATATCCATTTGACCTTTTTCATTGAAATCCTTGCAACAATACAACACCATTGCCAAGACTCAGTACTCTGTGGAGGGACCTCCTGGAAATTGTTTTCCCCACTGATGAACTCACAAATGACGGGTGCTAATGTATGTAAATGGTTGTTGATGAGATAATTATGTAACATTGGCCTGTGCTCCAACTACTGACTGTGTTATTCAAAATATTGATATGAAACTCATAAATAAATGTTTAAATATTGTTGCAATAAGAAATTGCTGTGTGGTAATGTGAGACAAATATTTAATAGTTGTTCTGGACCTGATGACATGATTGGTGTTTGGCAGTACTCTAGTTGATGAGATTGTGATCACAGGAGCATTATGTCTAGTTAAATCAGTTCATTTATCGAGGCCAGAATCACAAGTTTGTCCCGGAGGGCTTTACAGATTGTACATCATTTGTCATGTGTACATGGACCTACTGTATGTGTGTCAGCTGGAGAAGTAAACCACTAGAGGGAGCCAAAGACTTTCCATTTGCAGTGGTACAGCCGTAAGTGGCTTGAGAGCAGAGGATACTCTAATCTGAGTACCTGTTAGTGTTATGTTTGTAAAGATTCACTTTTGACACGTCTGATCTGTTTAGGGCTCATAAAAACTGTGTTATGTATAATCTGCATGTGTCTCTAATGTAGGAGGCTCAAATAAATTGAAATAATCCTGTAGAAATATATTAAAAAGTGGGTCTTTCAGCTGTGAAGCTGTGAAGCAACAACTATTTAAAGGGTAACTCCACCAATTGTACACATTAACATGTGTTTACAGGTCTTAGGGAGTACTACTGCCCATGTGATAAAGTAGGATAAAGCCATTTGTAGCTCCAGAGGAAGCTGCATGCAATCTGATAAATTGCCTCCCAGTTGTCACTCAGTGGCTCAGTTGCATTGTGTGTAATGTAGGCACCAAACTTCATAGCTTAAAGGTAATATGCAATATGTAAGAATTTTAGTTTAAAACGTGAAAAGACTATAATCATCAACACAATGTGAAGAAATAACAAATTTGCTGTTATGTCAAAAACATCTATGTACTGTGTTGCAGAGATATCTACTGAAGTTAGCATGCTAACCAGCTAGCCCTGGGCCTGAAAACCTTTTTCTCCTGGCGGTCCAAAGCTCCTGCGCTATTGGTGTAGACATCGAGACTCCCCCAGTAGTCTGGCTAGCTGAACGACTAACTGAACTAACAAGGTAACGACAGCTACAGTCAGCTGCAACTACAGTGCCCTACATGTTTCGAGTATAAAATAAACATATTGACAATTCTTACACGCTGTAGGAATGTGCATTGCAGGTTATAGCATGAATTTGTTCGAGAAAGTCTGTGACATGAACCGGGACATGTTTTGAATTTTGGGTGCGTTGGCATGACAATCTGCAGCAAAGCTGAACTGATTCATCCATAAAATGATTCATTTGTCTATTTGTCATAAACAGTGCCTACTGATTACACACACACATCAGATCCTGTTTTGAAATGGTCCTAACTATTCTCGCCGTGTGTTTACCGCCTCAGTTTCATGTAAATCTTTTTCTCTTTTAAAATCTGTCTCTTTGTGTTTACTCGATACACAACAAGCAGTGTTGCAGCCTTGCTAGATAATGTAAGCTGCAGTGAGATCTCAGGGTGAAATCGGCCACATTATCATGGAGTGTGTGGGCTTCAGTTGGAGACCGTTGTGAAAACACTTGTTACGTGTGGGGTCTCCCACAACTCCACATCGGAAAATCTTGTAGGGTCCCCAGTTCAAACCACATTTATTCATGATGCAGCGCTGGTGCAGTTTTGTGTGGTTTTAAAGCCTTGTTGAGGCAACGTCTCCATATATCAAACACTATGCCATGCACATACATTGTGCATTATTGTTGTGCTATATTGTTGCCATATGACCTAACTATTTGTCTTTGAAGCACGACTTCGTTTCTTCGTCTTTGTTTCCCCACAGCTCCAGATTCCTTATAAGACTCTGTATCGGTTCCGAGCGATCTATCATTGTCACCCATTTAGGGAAAAAGGGCAGAAAGTTTTAAAAGAGTTTGGATGTTCTCCAACATTTTGGCTTCAGCGAGCATATAGAATCTGTCAGTCCCTTTGTCTTCATCAGCTATAGGAGGATGGCTCTCATTTCCTGCAGATGTCACACACACTACGATGAAGAAAAAGGGCACACTGACGAGACACACACACACACACACACACACACACACACACACACACACAACTCGGAGGTTGCGCACATTAGCATGCGGTTAACACCCTTTGCCAAAATAAAAACCCATGAGGCAGAATTAGGAGCAGCTGGAGATTCAGCACTCCCATGTGTTGAGGCCTCTCTGCAACACACACACACACACACTACTTACACCCTCCATCCTCTTCACATTGTAGCCACAGGGGCGATATTTCAATGGGACTGGCGCGAGAAGTTACCAAAGAACATGTGTTGCAATATCATTTATCTGCCGACTGTGAGCGTGTGTTTGCATGTGCAGAGATAAAGTCTAATACGCATAAATACCTGCAGATTTAAAGTATTACGCAAATGTAGTGAAGTCATCTCTAAATTCTAAAAGAATGTATTTACTGTTTTCTGTATATGTCCCCTTGCATGTCAGCCTGCTATCAGACACTTGAATTATGGGTTTTCTGTGTCTATAAGACATTTGTTGAGCTCTAATAAAACAGATTCTGGCATAACACGGGCTATTGTCTCAGTAAGTGCACCTGTGTTTAATATGTGCAGAAAATACTTAAAGCCTCAGTTGCGGTGATTGAATAGCAAGGCGCCTTAAGCGTAATAGATGTGTGGGAAAGGACTTCTATAACACATCTTGTGCTGAATGCAACAAGCCTGAAGGTGCACAAGTGCGGTGAAGAATTCATCATGTTCGCATGGCTCTCGTAAAACCGCCTCCGTCTACATATCTGCGTTAAGATCGGGGAGACAATGAGTGTGTTGTCTTGCCGAACTAAAACTAGGATTACGTCAGTGTCCGGGATTGAGTGTTTGTCTGATCAGCCACTTTAGCTGACTAGACCTTCCTGTTTGCAAACACTTGGCGGAGAAGTGCTTTGAAGCTACGTCCATCGCAATTGCAGAATTCTGCTACAAAGGTGGATCCGATTAGTTTGAACGTCAGTTAGCATTTGTCAGCTATTAAACGGGTCTGGAAATGGACTCAAAGCAGCGTGACAATCAACAGAGTTTTGTACACAAACCGCAGATGCATTCACCAAAATAAAACTGCAGAATTACACAATTGTTGAATATAAATAAACACTCTGACAGAGAGTCCAGTGTCCAGTGTTGCCAGTGTGTGATCGCTCGCCATTGAGTAGCACCAACAAAGTAGCTAAATTTTTGACTTAAAGAGGTACTATGTAGTTTGGAGAAGAAATTTTAATATTTACAATATTAATGAGGTCAATATACAAACTCTAAATAACAAACTGAATAAACAAGCTGTTCTCAGAGGAAAATAAAGTCGCCAGGACACTGTTTGAAGCTAGAAATATGGCAGGGTCCGCTAAATATAAACAAAGTAAAACAGTATGAAATTGTGTTGTCCTTTAAGGTCAGTTTGTTTATTCAGTTTATTAAGTCATGGAAACAAAGAGAGTTTGTTTATTTAGTTTGTTTAGGCATAAAAATCAGTCAATGAAGATCTTACTCCTCTGATTAAAAGATCTGCCTCAAAACTACACCTTTAGTTAATTCTGTTTTATTATAAAATATTAATTCAAGTCCAAAACACAACCAGTTTTTTCATCAGATCAGATCTAGTTTCATAAGCGTACGTTTACCTTCATCCTCTGACTCACCTCTCGACAAACTCGCGTCTGGCCTGCAACACATTAGCTCTGGCCATAAATGTGTTTGACAGATTTCTACAGGGATCAAAGGGGAGGAGATGGCGTGTGTGTAGATAACTTCAGCGCTGGCCGTCGAGGCTTATAGGAGGCTGAAGAGCAGCACGGCAACATAAATCGAAACCTAATATCTGTCCCGATAGAGTAAAAATACTTTTATTTGGCATTTGGAAATGAATGTAGGCAGCAACATGGACGCACAGTATGCCTCTTTCAGGCATGTGTTTTACTCCATATTTTAAACTAGAGTGTCTTTATGTTATTCATGAGCAGCACAATTTCCTTTTGGGATTAGATAGTATAAAAGTACAAAAAGCGCTCATGATGCCTTAAATCAATGGGAAATCCCTCAATTTCTCCCTTACATACAAAGTCAACACTTCTTTTTCATAACAAGTTAGGATGATGGTAGTTAATTTCTACCTGTCTATGTCTCGCTGTGGATTCCATCAAACATTAAAGCAGAGGTTTTTAACCTGGGGCTTTGGACCTAAGAGGTTGCAAGATAAATATGAGGTGTTAAACAGGTTAGGGAAAACAGAAACAAGAAATCTGCCCCACAAAACTATGTTTAGTTAGTTGTTTTATATTGCACTTGTTGATTGTGAATTACTGGATACTTTTTTGTGGAGGGTCTGTCACATCGAGTGTCATTCCAAACCAGTTGGCCTTAAGAAGGAGTGGGTTATAAAGCCCTCCAACACCGAGCCACCAACACCGACTCTTCTCAAGCACAGCATCTCTTTGTGTCTGCGATAGATGAAACGCCGCATTCCTAGTTCCATGCGATTATTTCCTAAGAATAATTAATAACTCATCTTACCTTAAACAGACATTTTTTGTGCACACATGACAGAAGAGGGTATATTGTATTTTGGAAAAGAACATGCCATTCAGAGTACGTTACAAGACATGAAAAAAACAAGGACCTTATCAGATTAGGATGGGGAATGAAAAAGAAAAACAAACGGAAAAACAAATGCAACCAAAGTTTTTAATTAATAATTTCTAATTCACAAGCTAACTATGAAATTAGAATCAGAAATAGGCGACTTTATTGATCCAAGGGGAGAAATTGGGTCCTGATACAGTACTGGAATTAAAATAAAAATAATGGCATAGAGATATTATGAGAAAAATATATATATACAGAAAATACCATAAGATGAATAAAATACAAGAAATAAAAACAGAATCAAGAGAATAAAATAGAATACAATACCGATCCATGGAGTGGGCTATATTGTACAGGGGTCGCAAGCAGTCAAAGCTTCATTTTAAAGGATTGCACGCCAAAAAGGCTGAAAACTAATGTCTTAAAGCAGACCATGTCATTACAATACAATTGTTCATCTCAACTCAGCTGTACCCAGGCTCCACCATGTTACCCAAACTTGGATTTGTTTGATTTCCCACTTTGATCCAGACTGAAACATCTCAGCAGCTATTGGATGGACTGACATTATTTTTATGTTCCTCTCAGGATGGAAAGCCATCCTTATCAGCAAGTAGTAGCGTGCTAACACAACATGCTAAATTAAGATACAAGACTTTAAACACAGCTATAACATGTCACTTAGTGATCTGAAATGAGGGCTGAGTGCATACCCCATACCCTTACATGTTTCTCACTCTCTTCCCAGTACCCCCACAGTTGAGAAAGCTGTGGTTTCTGAGGTATGTGTGTATGTGTTTCCCAGTGTGTGTGGGAGGGTCTTTGTCCATGGGAGAATGAGTTTAGATGGAAACAAACTTCAGAAAGTGTTTCAAGACAGCGTTTCAAAAGCCTGCTGTCTGATAATGATGATGAGCGTCGTGTTGATGAGGGTGTTGATTGATACCAAACAGATGGCGGGGAGCTCGCGATAAAGCAGATAAAGCAGGTGATAAAGCAGTACGGAAAAGGAAATGTGAGACTGATAACCACTGTCCTCTGACTGACACGTCATGTGAAAAATAAAGCCAAGAGTGATGCCCTGTTGTGTACTTGACCAACATCAACCACTTTGATAAATACTGACAGTTAAATGAGCATGCTTACATAATCTAGCTTTGTGTATCAGTGTGTTTGTGTAGCACTCAGTTTTTGTGCTGAATAGATTGTGATTTGTGGTATGTGATCAGATTTGCTTACATTACGGTCGTGCTTGTTCCCCAGCGTGAGTCAAAGAGAAGTGTCTGCTGGGTCAAAAGAATGTGTTTCCAAGTGATGAATGTGGCGTTGCTTATATGTGGTAAAGCGGGCCAACAAGGCTATGGAGTTTCATGCTTGAAGTATGTCAGCAGCGCCGGACTTTAACATGGCTTCCTCGGCATTCACTGATGGTGTCGTTACACTGTAATTTATACGGGCCGAGTGGTGTTTCTGTTTAAAGCAGACGGTTGGAGTCTGTAAACTTTTACAAGCTGGCTGCAGTCTGTCTCTACACCCTATGTATTGCTCTGTCAGTTTGTTAGCGTGCGCAAAGAAAAACTACATACTCTGCTTTGTTGTGTTTCCTGTATGAAAAAACCTCTTGACCTGTTTTCATTCCTGGACATTTATGAAAAGTTATCCTGAAACGCCTATCACACTCTAGCCCAATGTAAATTCAAAGCTGTTGTTGAACGTTTGGGAGTATGGCATGGTTTTTGGGCCCTTTTGAAAAATTATAATCAGATTTTTTCCCCCAACCTGTCATGAGCTCTGTAAGGGCTTCTGACATTAATCCATAGGCGTTAAAATACACTGAATTATTCATTTATTTTATTTTTTATGCAAAAATAAGCCTGCAGATTACCTGTAACTGCCCCTATTAGCTGGGAAATGTAGTGGGTCGACATCAAAATACCCCTTCCTGAGAGTAACAGGGGCATGAAGTCATTATAGCTCTTTATTTCCTTATGTACACTAACTATATGCATATAAAATAGTCAAAACAACTGTTAGGTGAGAAAACTGCTTTTTCAAAGAGCAAAATGCTTACACTACGTACATTTCCAAGTTTATGGTTTTAAAAACTGTAATAAACTATATATTAGTGGATCAGAAATCTCACTGGCTACATGATACATAAATCATCTGGAGTCTCAGGAGAGAGGAGAAAGAAAAGAGAGGGGGTCTCTTGTCTACACGATCACTCATTGGCTGTTTTAGGTTCTAGGGCGGGCATAGACGCTCCCAATCTGCTCAAATGAGATGTCAGTCCAACGGCAACTGCAGTTTCTTAGCTTGTTTGTTTGTTGATTGAACCGAAATGGTTGGCATGATGAGAATCAGGAGAATCTAAGCTTTCTAATGATATATGGCATGACTATACACTTAAATTGTTTGCCTTTTTGCTTGGCTGTGTTTGCAAAGTTTGGCGAACTAGCTGGACGCTGACTTTTAACAGGTTAAAAATGGAAAAGCTGCAACAAGGCAGAATAAACTGCAACCACCTGTGTGCAAAAATAGTTTGATTACAAAAAACTTTTTGTGTTTGGCGTTGGAGTTATGTGTACAAGTGACACACATATGTGGTTTTGTGTTTGCTTGTGAGAACTCCACATGATATCAATATCTACCTTTCTGGCAAATGAAAAACATGACATGACAGTTTTTCCCAAATGAAGAGCAGCGGCAGTGGTTTAAACCCCGAGCTCCAGGCTGGAAAGGATGAGACTTTTGTATGAAAACAGATTATTCTGTCAACCTGTGTTTGTTTATGCTGCGAGATGAATAGAAGAGGAAGTAGCGGATATGATATTTGGAGGGAAAGTGTATTTATCATACGCAGAAAACAAGGGGGTGGGGGGTGGTGGTGGAAGAAAAATAGCGTGAGAGGAAGTTTTGCTTCTCCATATGAGATTGATGGCATGGAGGGGAGCATGGGAGCGACCTTGACTTGGTCATGAGAGTGGCGTGAGCTCGGAGAAAGAAAGGGAGAGGGAGAGTCAGTAATCAGTAAACAGGCTCTGGAGTGCCCTTTGGGAAGTAAACACTTAAACAATGAGGCGCTGTGCTATTAAAGCGAATGGCCTTGAGAGGTAAGATAGAGGCAATGAAGACAGATGGCAAATTGGTTGGAAAGGGAGAAAAAGGATGTTTGGACTTCGAAATGTGCAAAATTCAGTAGAGAATTTAGACTAAATGAGCACAGGCATCACACTGTGAGGAACGTTCTTTGTTTCAGAAATGAGACTCATCTGCTGAATGGTGTTTTAGCATAACTGTAGACAGCTTGTGAAACAATTTCCTAAAATATAGTATGCAGCTCTTTACTAAAACTTTCTTACTGAGACAGGACTTTTTTGGTTTGGTCTCACATCATCAAAACATCATATTAACCCTGCAGTCACGCGCTCCTTGGATGGTCCCATTTTCCGAATTTGGAATTAATTCTTTACCCCTTTTCAAGTGTTCAGGTGCTGATTCAGGGCCAGTGCCTACTCTGGAACCTGGTCTTTGCGTTTCGACATCCAAAGACCTGGCTCTTGGCCCGGATAACTGGTTCCAGAGTGGCACCGACACTTTGCTGGTCAAGAACAAAGATCTGCTTATGTCTGGGAGGTTATTGTGACCAAGGACCAACTAAAATCGTTTATCAGAGGCAATCTTAAAAACCAGAGCTAGTATAGAACGTTCTGACTCAGCCACGAGAGAATAAACAAAAGATTTTCAGTATAGACGCCAATTTGAAGCAACAGTAGTCTGAGGACGTCCATGTTTGGATGCCAGCGTCGGCATGTACAGCCAGCAACGCTTGTAAAAAGTCGATGTAGTCCTCAGTAGTTGAACACAGTGACTGAATGATTTGACACTATGGTGGCTGTCATGCCCCGTGGAAAAACTAACCGATTGTTAAATGGTTTGCAGGCAAACATTTTCTATTGTCCACCATGTTTCTGTGTATTTGACGCCAAAGACCACAAGTTATGAAATTTCTGGATTAAAATGTATTCTGTCGACATCACAAAATCATGTCATTTAATTTTAATCTCTTTAGTTTCAAATTGTAGCCTCTTACCAACCCGAATGCAGATGTGCATTTCAGCAATGCTGAGTGTTGTAACACCCAACATTTTTTCTTCTTCTTCTCCTCCAACATCTGTCATCGCTCATATCAGTCAATACTGCCTGAATTATCCTGTAGTCTTTAGCTCTGAATACCACTGATCCAGTCAGAAGAATGTAAACCAAGCACATGGATCTCCTCATCCCGTGGCTCGCCAGGAAATTACCTGTTTACAAAAACTAATGTTCTAATTGACAGTTTCACGGCAGCAGAGCACTTCAGGTATTTATCTTTATATACCAGTATAATTTTGACATTTGCGAAAGCTGTAATGCAGGTTTGGAAACATAAACAGTTTCTGGCGTTTCGTGGGAGTGTGATAGTGTTTATGCGGCTCTTGAAGCGTCAACCTTCATTTGGTTCTCTGCGGACAGGAAGGTGTGTGTCGGGCCTTAAGGTGTGCAGCTGTGGGAGCTTTACAGGCTTTACATCTGGATATCCTTTTCAACACCGGGAAGGATGAAACGTGTCTCAGTAAATCAGCGTTTATCCAGCGAACATGATTTTAAGTGTTGTAGTCGTCGGTCCTCACGGCTGTTGCGTCCCATCTGTGAAACACATCTCCAAATATAATGATTACAAGTTGATGTCGTTTATAAACAAAGATGGCTTCACGTTCCGGTGTTTTCATGTAACATGTGCCTGTATGAAGAAAAAAAAGTACTGTATACCTTTGTGAGTGTTGAGTTTACCCACCTGATGGTTTGACCAGAACAAAATACGTGGGCTGACCTTGAATTGCACGCACCATTAATTCCTGCAAATGGGAGTGAAATCTGTGCTGCCAACACTCAATAAGTGATCCTAAAACAACATCATTTGTCATTTCAGTATTTCAGTGTGGGACTGAATAAAGACTGTTGGTTCTTTGTTCATAAATTTCCCTAAAGCTGTTTTGGTCATTTAGAGGGGCACTGTAACTGTTTTTCGACCTATATTCTTGAACTGTAGCACCTCTCGACGGACAGTTGGCTCTTTTTTGATCTCACCCCGCCAAAACTCAAATACAAATGTAACCATGAGAATTTCAAGGACATCTAGAAACTCATGTTTGGAAGGTTTAAGACTTGATCTGTAAACTCCTCACATTACCAGATAATCTGGGCCAAACGATTGTTCCAGCTGAGGTCCCAGAACAAACTTGTAGAGAACAAACTCCTGTAGTCTGAGCCCGGCCTTAGTTCTTGCAAACTGCTATTCCTTGTATCAAGAGCTCTGTCTCTGTTTTTTTTATATGCTTGTGCATAGTGCACCTTTAAAAACTACCCAGTTAAAGGTCCAGTGTGTAGAATTTAGCGGGGTCTGTCGGCAGAAATTTAATATAGTATTCATAGTATGTTTTCATTAGTGTATAATTACCTGAAACTAAGAACTGTTTAAATAAGCTTATTAAAGGTTGTTGTAGTAAAAGTAGATGCATTGATAACTCCTCTAACAACACCCTTTTTTTTAATATTTCCTGTGGCCACCGTCGTGCTCCTCTGGCCTTGGTTGCAATCTGTAACATCACTGCTAGATGCTAATAAATCTTACACACCGGACCTTTTAAAGTTCCTGTTCTTTACCCACTTTATGAAAGTTTAGGATGAACAAATTGCAGACCAAATAAACTGGCAGAGAAAAGGGCTTTCTTATCTTCCCTATGCATATTTATGGTCTAATTCAAACTGTAAAAAGGGGCCCACAACATAAAATGTGCTAGAATTTATCACTTCCCGGTCTCTGCTGTGCCGATTTTGTTGCGTGTTTGTCAGCAGTGAGGATGTCAGAGCCTGTAGACACCAAAAATTAAACTGTTGTGTAATATGTAAATATAATCTGAGTTTTTATGCCTTAATACAGCTAATCTCTGAAAGCAGAGAACTCTTCCTTTTGGTTTTGCTCTCAGGTGACTTGAAATTTAAGCTACATGGGCAGAAGATTTATTGGTGACAGTCTGAACTCTGCGTGTGGTTTGGTGTCCAGACAGTTCAGCAGACATTGGTAAGTTGTTTCTTCTGTGTGGCAGGGAAACATCCACCAATACTGTGACCACAAGAGTGTGTGTGTCTGTGTGTGTGTGAAGGAAACTCTGGATGACTCCAAACCATCACGCAGACACTTAAACTCATAGACACACACTTCTTCTCCTCTGCCAGGATAGGATACTGCGCTACACGTAACACAGAGTTAGGAGACTGTCTCTGACGCACATGCCTCGCATTACTCCTGGCGTCTTCCTCGCTTTTTCGGAGTGAGCTGCGGAGGTTTTCGTGTGTGTTTCCAGGCTTATCTATTGAGAGATGTTCCCTTCTGAGAATCCAATTTACTTACTTCCACTAAAGTGCTGGCTGGAGTCGGCATTAAACATTAAAATAACAGGATTAGGATGACTGAAGAACCCAACGTTACAGACGTGCGATTCTCCTCTCGTCCACCAGATGGACTCGGTGCTCTAAACGGCCACTTTGGCTCTGAGCAGGCAGGACTCCCTCCTTGTTAGAAGTGTAAACCTTCAACTTGGACGCATCAACGGCGAACATGTGAATTGTGTCTTCAGCGATCGTCAATAAAACAAGAACAGGCTTTCACAAAACAAAGAAATTAGGCACTGTTTGTTCCCTCTCCTTCTTCTTTCCTGTGGTTTTTATGGTGCCCAGAGAATGCTGTAGAAAATGAAAATAATCATGTGGTCATGAATAAGTAATTGTGTTTTATTTCTTCTCCTTTTACACGACGAACAAACCGAGAAACAGATGCAGGGGGCAAGTTCACATGGGCACTAAAACAATCACCATGGAGACCAGGATTTAAGTGCGTGTGTGCGCGCTTTGTGCGGTAAGCACATGCAGGCTCATGTGTGATGTTTCACAAAAGCTGACCCGACGTCTATTACAGAAGTGTCTCTCTCTGCGTAAGGACGAACATGCCTCCATTTGGCGAGCTAAATCGACCGTGTCCGTCTCTGGCCAACTGGTGCTGTGTGATGATAGAGGAACACTCTGGGGTAGGTGTTAGCGATCATCACGCAAGCATCGAGATCCGAAGGCAGAATAGTCTTTATGAATAGAAAACAAGCTCCTTTGAATGAATTCCTTAATCTTGCTAAATAAACTGATTCTACAAAGCGATCGTTCTGTAACTAAGACACAATCTGGGTAAATGATGGCTTCTCCCAGACACTTATTGACACGCTTCCATTTTAATTCAATAAAACGACAGTGTGCCTCTTGAGACAAAGAGTGTCACAGCCTGCTGCAGATTTCTGCCAGTGCTCATTATGCAATCCTAAGCTTTGATAATTCCACCAGTGCACCGTTTAATTAGAAACACATGGCCCTGAGATCGCAGAGGAGTACAGAGCTCCTAATGTCTATGCAGCCCGCACCATGAGTAATTGTTTCTCCCTCGCTAGTGCCGAGCCATTTTTTAACCTGCTGACAGCCAGCAAGCTAGGAGGAGGAGGAGGAGGAAGGAGAGAGAAGATATGAGATTAATGAATCCATATCTTGAGTTTTTTATTGTTATTATTTGTTGAAAATGCAGGGTTAGTAAAGTATGTGAGAAGCTTCAGATGAGGAGGCCAGTTCTTTGCTCCTTTTTCTTCCTTTTTTGTCCTCCCAGCCAGGAGTTGTTAAGAGTGAGGGAGGTCCCAGGTGAGCTGGAGACCGATGCAGGCTGACATCATGACAGGACACTTCATCAAAGCCTGCAGAGGCTGTTTGGATACCTGCCCGGGCTAAGGAAGAACTGTTATAGCTTCTCCTATATACTGCCAGGCGGAGCAGGAACTCTCTCCACTTCACCGGATATCGAGATTGTGATAGGTCATGTAATATGAGTGTGTGTGTGTGTGTGTGTGTGTGTGTGTGTGTGTGTGAGAGAGAGACAAAGTACAGCCATTCTTTTTTTACTCAGACCAATTGAGGGTAACTTGTAGACATTTAATCTTTTTCCATTACCTGTCACCCCTTTCGCTCTTCGTCTGAGATAATTGATTTGTTGCCATGGATGTGATATTACTTTTTGCCCCCTCTTACTTTTGGAGTGTGTGTTTTTCTCTAAAAAGCTCCTCGAGTCACAAGCACACCATATGCACACACACGCACAAACACACACGCTCACACACATGGCAACGCTCTAACAGGAGGAATGATTATACAGGAAAGGACTGATTTAGTGAAAGTATTTAGTCTCTTCTTCTACAACTCGAGGTGAAAAAAGACTTTTCCTCATGAAAGATGAACAAAAGAAATGAAATGGAGAAATGACACTGTATTGAATAAGTCTTAAAGGTGCAATATGTAAGAACAGAATGCAAAGAAATAAATAATTAATTAAATAAATAACTATTGAGGTTGGCATGCTAACCAGCTAGCCTGTAGCCACGTCGCAGGGTGACAGTCTGATCAACAAAAACACCAACACCCACCCAGTGCTCTGAGCTCCCAGACCGGGCAGAGTCAAGTAAAACAACTGCTAGCTGCATAGTTAACTGTGCTTACAAACTAACTGCAGCTAAAGTTAGCAGCAGTTAGCGGTTACCCTGGTGATATGCTGCCCCCTAAGCAAAAAAGCCAAATATTTACTGATTTCAGTTTCTTAAATGTGAGAATCTGCTGCTTTTCTCTCTTTGTATGAATGTAAATTGAATATCTTTGGGGTTTTGACTGTTTTCTACGCAAGGAAGCTATTTAAAGACACATCAGTTACCATTTTTCATTGTTTATGCCTCCACGCCAGCGATAGCTGTTGCTAGAGGCCTTATGTTTTCATCTGTCTTGTTCTCGTAAATGCGATATCTCAGGAATACGAATCAGCAAATTTCTTCAAATTTGGCACAAACGTCTACTTGGATTCTAAGACAAACTGATGACAGTTTGGTGGTTTTCTTCTTCCTTTATTGAAACGGTACTTCTCCTTACTTGAGTATATTTTTGAGACACTTTTTACTTGGCAACATTTACTATATAAACCTTCGTTATAACAAGTCTGTTTTGAAAGCAGGGATTGAGTGAAAACGGGGGAGAACATGCGAGGACCACCTCGACCACAGAGGCTGAACTGCCAGCTGAACAGAACAATCGCAGCTTCCAGCAACAATCTCCGGCCACATCTGGCCACACTTTTTATGCCAAATTCTAAAAAACACAACAGTTACATAATGAAAGGTTTGTTGTGCCTCATGAAAAACACTTTAAAAAACTTCTAACTCTCTGCAAGAACATTTTAACATTAATTTTTCATGTATAACCTTATGATAATGACTTTGTCGTATCTTGTAGGTAGTTTAAAATATTAAAATGCAAACCAGATACTTTTAACTCTTACTTGATTAGGTTTCTCAAATAGTAATTTCACTTTGGATTGAGTAAGTTTTCTGTGAATAATTGTTCTTTTACTCGAGGATGGATTTTCAGCACTCCACCCTCCACTGATGACTGAACACATTTCCTTCGAGGCGTCAATGGGCAACACCGAGGGCACAAGGTTTTTATTCTTTGTGAGTGGATTTCTACTCGTCATTCATCCTCGTGTTGAACTTTGCCACCCCGTGTTCCACGCCTATCTCCTCTTTGTCAGATGTCAGTCACTCCCGGCCAGCGGCTGCCACCCCGCTGGGTGGTGTGTAAGCCGAACTCTAATACCCACAGCTGTTCACAGATGGAAAGATGGAGGGAGAGGGAGGAGAGCGGAACTTGATCGGCTTCTCAAAAGTCTCAGCAAACTCTCCCTCCGTGTCTCTCTCTGTGCTCCGTCCAGAATAACCATTAGCTTGCTGTGGTTGGAGTCCCAGCTCACATGACTCAAGTCCTCCTCTGTGGGAGCTAACTGTTTGGCACCTCGCACTTGTGGGTTGGTGATGTCACAGATCCCTGCGGCCCCTGGTTGTCATCGGGAGCCGGACTCCGGGGCTGATGTCACAAAACTGGCGTTGTCGGCAGCTCGAGACGCTGACGGACAGCTTGGTGTGTTTGTATGGCACAGATGGTTGGGGACGGGAGAGGGGGGAGGCGGACGGGGGACATGGGTGCCAGCATGGAAGGTGGCAAAGACGCGTCTTATCAAGTGGTGCCACATGCGGGCTCTGATGCGCCATTGTGACAGGACGTTTTTCTTCCTTTCATCTAATTTAGTCTCCTATTGTCTATTTTTTCCCTATTGTACCTCCTCTCTATAAAGTCATTAATTAATTTCTTTTTGGCCTGTGCCTTTTTTTTGCTCACTCTTGCTTGTTCTTTGTCTCTCTCTCTTTGTCTTCCTCGTTGTCTTTTCTCTATCTCTTTCAATTTGCTGGCGTGTTTGTGGTGGTTTATCTAAGTCTCTCATCGGTGCTCTCTGTAGCTCTTGCGACTGTCTCCCCCATTTCTAATTTGAATGCTTTTTAATCCCTCCCTTTGTCCTTCTCTCAGCTCCTTGTGTGTTGTTTCCCTCTCTCTCTCTCTTCTCCTCTCTCCTTCCATCCATCCCTCCCGTTATTCTTTGTCTGGGATTGTGTCTTTTTCCCCTTTGTGTGCTCTGACAGGCCTCTTCCTCTCATTGATAGTGATGGCAGGCTCAACCCCACTCCATAATGCTGCTGATATTTTTCCCACTGGAGACCCCACTGTTGCTGCTGCGGCACTCCCCTGCATCCGTTAAAAAAAAAAAAAAAAAAAAAAAGGACAGAGACACCCCTCCTCCCCCCCTCCAGATCCATACTTCTCTGTTTCCTGTGGCTCTGCCAAGCTTCTACTGTTCAGCAGGGGAGCAGTTCAACAAGACTGGTTTGTTTTGGAGAGTCACTGGGCCCCGGCCTCATAGAGATTAATCGTCAGAAGGACTGGGATGACATTTATGAGGCATGGACTGGAGGATAGAAGAAAGGGGAAATAGTACGGGTAGTGGTGTTGGATCAAATGTGACCCTTTTCTAACACACACAGCCACTTCAGAAAGAAACCTTTTGAGAGACAGAATGAGGACTAAAGTGTGTTTGTGGGTCGGAGAAAGAGGCCACATCTATGCGTAAAATGAAGTCACCATCCTCGCATTTGCGAGTGGTCATTCTGATTGATGGCGACGAACTCCGAGCCAGCCGAGTGTTAAAGTAACTCAATCAAATAATTCATTTCTCGGCTATTTGCCCAGAGTAACCATTAATACACGTATCGACACGGCCTTCAGTTAGAAATCATAACTGCATGCACACACAGCAGCCGTGAATGCATCCATAAATGTCTCCAATTATATCCGCCTTCCGCAGAATGATGAATACCGCTCAATGGCCACTAAAGCATGTTTACTCTATTCTGCACTGTAACATGCATAACGCTTTGCTACAAAAGGCTTCTAGGGAGAAGTTATCAATATAGAGCCAAATGAGAATGGATCTGAGAAGAGTTAGAACATGCACACGGCTCTCTCGCCGCGCCGAGCTCCATCACTCTTCACGGCCGCGTGATCAATGGGGGCCGAGGCGGTATAGCCGAGCTGCTATCCATTCTCATTACTGACACCGCTGTCCGCTGCTGCTTTCTCCCCGTTGTCCGCCAGAGGCTGAGAGGGAGAGAGGCTGTCAGAGGCGCTGTCGAGTGGATTTGCAGTAGTGTTGAAGGAAGGCTTTAAGTTGCCATGTTCTTCGCAGTGGAATTAGCGCCTTCACTGTGCGGCCTTTGGCTGAACTTGGATGTGTCTTCTGCGAGTAGTGAGGAACCTGCACAGTTGTGTTTGCAGGAGCATCACTGAGGATAAAACTTCTCTCTCATACGGTACCTTTTCTAGGACACATTCCCAATGTACGTACATTTCAAAATATGGTATGCACAAAGATTTAACCTCCAGTTCTGTGGAGGGACACGCCACTCAAACATGATTCTGTCTCTTTACACTCTATTAGCAATGTAAGGGAAAACGAAGCAAAATATATGTGTTTATTGCCTGGAAATAGGGGGGGAAAAATGGGGTAGAGGCCTTCATATGTTTTGAGGGGAGTATTGTTTCTGTCCCCCCCTCCCCCAGATAAAAAGGGCACCACATGTATGCAGGGGGCATCAGTGCACAGAAAGTCATGCTGTATTTATCGTGAAGAGAGGACACTGTCCACTGGAAAGGCACGCTAGACACCCTAAACACCCTAGATGTTTTATGTACCAGAGGGGCATCCAAGAGGGCACTTGACTTAGCGTCGAGGTTAAACCCTGGTAATGATCGTCCTTTGTTTGACTTTGAGCTTTAAATCTGGATTTTTATGTGGCTGGCCTTCGTTGAGAAAACAGTCCGAAGTAAAATGGTTAGCACACACTAGTCGATTACTGTGGGTCTTCGCCTCCTCGAATGGTGGGAGTGGATGATGAAGACGCTGACACATGAAGACAGATGACAGGTGTTTGTGTCACCTAAGTCAGCATTTGCGAGGAAAACAGCAGTTACTGGATGTAACTCCAGTGCTATGAGTACGTGTTTAGCCCTTTAGCTGAATGTTATCGCAGCCACAGTGAAGCACGTCATTTTTAATATGCTGAAAAATTTTGAAAAATCCATGTCGTGGCTGAATGTGACACCTGTGACTGTGATGAAACCGCCCACCTGTAGTGTCTGTATGTGTTTATAGTCCTCAATATCTAGGTTAGTGTTTGTGTATTTGTTGTACAGTATCTTCAACACTGAAAACTAGAGCGAGCATGAAGGACAGGGCATGCAATGAGCACAAATGGTATGACTTATGTGGCCTTTTGTGCTTGTCCAGTGAAGTCCTGTGGAGTTCAGATTATCATCAGCCCCTCTGTAACAAACATTCCTTCTTCTTCTTTGAAGTTGTCTGAAGTAAGCAGAGTCCCACTGGTTCAATTCTGTTCTCCACAGACTCCATGAAGTCATCTGTGTCACATCGGGAGTAATTGCATACGATGCACACATGTATGCAGAGTCACATACACACATATGTTTGTGTATATACAGGAACGGGGGGCGTATGGATATACATTCACAACACAAAGGGCTTCGTACAATGAGCCTATATGTACATCTACTATAGCCCGCAGATGTTCAGCTGCAGACAAGACACAAGCGTTGCGTAGCCTGGTCTGTTGATTCTCAATAACTGGAGCTTCTGTAAGGGAACATGCCGGCACCGAAGATACATCTTGTCATGTCTTAATTGAATTATTGTGGAATCCTAAACATCCATGCTTGTTTGTCTTGGTTGAGTTACATATTCATCACAATTATGTCATCTACAGTCCCGACACAGCTCTCTACAAACAGCCCCATTGTGGATTGGAAGCCTTTTGGGGGCAGGAGGGATCAGGGTAATTAGATTGAAAGGGTAAATATTTTTTTTTAAACACATCACAGTGCTGTTGTCATGTATGAAGCTAATTGTTCTGGGAGCAAGAGACGTACTACTTTGGGTACAAGAAGCCTTTTGTTTTACTGTGTTGTCTGGTGAAGTCAAACACGGAGCTGTTTAAACTGCCAGAGACATTTGATTTGAGTTTAAAAGTACTAGTATGACATATGGCTTGATCCTCAGGGCTTTGTGGGTAATTCAGACATGCCAGAAGCTATGGGAATTGCCAATCAGGAATGTTCAACACTGACACATCTCCTCTCTGTAGAACTTTTTCCCAGTTGTGGTAGCATACTGTGGTGCAGCAGACAGACATATATACAGTATTTTAGAGTGACCTTTGAAGCACCACTTGTGAGGTGATTCATATCTTATCCGTTGTTGCACCTGTGTATAAGGCCAATATCGTTACTCACCCAAGAGAAAAAGGAAGTAATGAAATCTTGCATCTGGACAATTCTAGCAAAACAAAGTGCCGAACCTGCTGCACATACATAATATCACATTGTGTTGTCATGTAAATATTTTCAAGTGATCCAACAGTATTCCTCTTTTATTAATCCCAAATGAATTGTTATGACTGAGAACCGGGCCACAGAGGCAACTCCGCGCATGAAAGGTGATATCGATTTTGATGAATGCCAAATGCGCGCCGCTGGAAATGGGAGCAATTTCACAAGAGCCGAGGGCTGCATTAAAGCACGGTGTGTCTCTGGTTTCAACCAGTGTTCATTTGGGAAGTGCTGCATTCGATTCATTTGTCCCTATGTGTCGTTTCATAGACAGGGCAGGTTACTGATGGTTGTAGCGCCGGAGCCGTTCTCCATCACGGCTGACGGGTGTGACAGTAATGCAGACTGTAGCTGCTAATGGGACCGCCGGGACTTTCCGCTGTGTGTGACATCAATCAGGGTCCTCAGCATGCTCACTCAAATGGCCCTCCTCACTCACTCAACACATAGCAGATGTCCCAGTCTGATCCTCCAGCACACGGCATAAATAATGCCAAATGCATGCTAATGATGTTGGTCTGTTGCTTTGACAAAACAAATCCCCATTATGGCTACAAATGGCTGCAAGGTGTTGGGCGTGGTCCTGCATTCCTTCCAACGCTGTTAAAGGAGAATCCAGAGTTTCCTCTGCAGTTTTTGTATTTGTCTGTTTGACATGAAACCCCAGAGGACTGTGAGCCATATTAGCTGTTGACAGATTGAGTGGTTTATTTTAATAAGTAGGAGTTCAGAACAGTGGTGTTTGTTTTTCTGTTAAGTTTAATTATTAAGTCTTGTTGAGAGTGTTGAGCATGTGTTCGCTTTGGGATAAAATGTGTTTGGTAGGGCGACCTGCATCTCGCTATATAATGAGTAACCATTGTCAGAGCCTGTGATATTGGCACAATGGTAATTCACAGAGGGCGGGCCATAGCACGACATGCTGAATACCTAGTAATCAAGGTGGCAATCATGAACTGCAACGTCCGCCTCTGGCATCGTGGACCTTTGTTATGTGTCATTCTCCATCTCAGTGCTTTGTCACCTCTACACTATCTGCACCATTAACGCAGAAGCTGTCTAATGAGGCCTTTCCATGGCACTTTTGGCCGTGCCGAGTGAAACTGCGCTGTGCCGATTTGCTTTTCTGCTACCGCGCCGAATTAAGCCGAGCCATGCCTGCGATAGACTGTTTCAAGAGTGCGACCAAAGTGCATCTGCCCCATCGTCTTGCATTAGACATCTGCTGTATTTTACTGTTTCATTCAACTTCAAGCTGTTTTGGGGAGTCAAGTTAAAGCTCCTGTTTGTAAGATAGTGACACTGATGCTTTGGGTTTCACAGCTTTAGCAGTCTATCCGAAACCGTATTTGATGAGTTGGAAATGAGACTTAAAAATCAATTATCTTACAAATAGGAGCTACAAGTTACTGTTGGTGAAAACTCAACATTTCCTGATGTTGCTAATTCAAAGTAAAAGCATTTAAATAACTAAATTACTGAGGACTTTGCCGAGTATTTGCGGCCACTCCGGTGACCACTATTCAAGACAAGTGTGTCATTTGTTAAAGACACACCTTCAAGTCAAACTGAGTCAAGCCGGGCCAGCACATGTGTGTGGAAAGCCCCGTTAGGCCTCATCTGTTGCTGTTTCTTAATAAAAGCATTACAGTGGTTTCCCTGTGAACGGCTTTTAATATAAGCAAAAGCAGGAGGCGTTTCTGTCCTTGAGGTCAAACAAACTCATTGAATGCCTTTCCTTCCTCATAAAACATTTGCAAAACAGATTTTTCAGTTCGAAACCTGCAGTTTTTACATCCCTGTTTACCAGCTTTCTGTTTTCTTTTTCCCTGCTGTTGTTGGCACATTGCTGTATTTCATGGCGCGTTACCACCACCTGTAGATCATTGGAATTGTGTACCAATGTGCTACTACTACTTTTGAAAAACCGCACTAGGCACCTTTAACAGCAGTGGCACTATTATTGCTCTTATGGCAGATAAAAGCATGCCAATCATGTTATCTAATTGTTGGTGGGTAGGTGGCAAGTATGCAAACGTAATGAGTATAATGTATGTTTAATAGCTTACAATAAAGAACAATTAAAACCATCATAAATGGTAGATTCATGCACTTACAAGCTTGGATGCAGTTGTCTCTGCGATGGAGCACATATCACACTTCGGCTCACCTTACTGCATTGCTCCACCAGAGGACAGCGGCCAGTTTGTGGGGGTCCCGAGGGTCCCTGTACGCACTAAAATGACTCACCTTCACAAAGGAGGCCACAAGTTCTACGGAGTTAGCCGAGATGTCACTTTATTCTTTCCCTTCTACTTTGTCCCTCTGGCCAGGTGCTGAATCGACACACCGGTGTCTGTTGGAGCGGAGCATCGATCCCTCCCCCAGTCAGCACGTCCTCGGGGGGGAAGGAGAGAGGGAAGAGAGCGATATGCTTAGAGCAGCATAGCCCCTCTTGTACTAAAAATGCTGAGACAGAGAGGAGATGCGCTGATCTGTGTAAGATACACTCCTGAACACCGCATGATGGACACGATAGACTGTAACCTTTTGGCAAAGTTTCAAGGTGTTGGGTACATCAGCGCGAACAGCTTTCCATCTTGTTGTGGCTGTTGTTGCGGTTGTAATCTCTGTGTGGAGGGCACAAAGCCTTTATTCTGACAATCCAAACAGCTTGCATCCTGCTGCCCTGTTTACTCCCTGAAGGATTGTGTGGTTTATTTTAACACTACCTGTCCTCCATGGTGCGTCACAGCATCTTTTTTTACTGTCACCTCAACCCTTTTGTCTCAGTGTACCTGCTCATTTCCTTCATTTCCACAGTGACACCAGATTAAAGGCCCACGATTTCACCACAATCATTCCCACCCCTCTTCACCCAGAGAGGGAGGGCTTTTTGTAGTCAGTCCCCTCCCCCTATAGGCTGTAATCACCCTGAGAATGGGGTAATTAGGGCCACTGTAGGGTAATTACCAGAGCTTGAGTTGTTTAATTACGGCCTTGTCTGGAGCTGTCTGATGCCAGTGACAGTAGAGGCTCCACTCACTGATGGAGTGATTTTCATCCTCTTGACTGCAGCAGCATGCGAGGGACATGTGAGAGAGGCGACTCGGTGATAGAACGAGTGGGCGTGAGTGGGAGGGATCGCAGGAGGTAAATTGAGAGGGAGAGTGAGAGGTGTGAGCAAAAAGCAAAAGATCCAGGGTTGATAAATGTACATGTCAACAATAGAGAGGGGAGGCGATGTATAACAAAGCAAAGCAGAGTTCATTTCTGAACAGCAGTGTACGGTTGTGTGATGTATTTCAGCCGGGTTGTTTTCTGCTGGTATTTGTTCTTGTTCTTATTATTCCTCACATGATTTATTAGAGCCCCTCATTACTTCCAATCGTCAAAAAAATATGGTAGAGCAGCTGAGATGATGCACGGTTTACTTGCATATAACACAAACAGAAAAACTAGAGTTATCGTCTCGTGGTTGTATGTTGTTCCTGAGCTGTGTTGTTGAATAAAGGCCAGAACATTGTTTTGCAGGACAATATGATGTTACAGTGAAGTTCACCTTTTACCTTTTGGATATACATTTTTCAAAATGTTGTCGTAATTATCATATAAACTGTCAAGTTATTGTTACGGTGACACGAAAAGGAATCCAAACGCAAGATACAAAGAGACAGGCAGGTAAACGAACAAAAGATAACAAAGCTGAAGTCCAAACACAAAATCCAAAAATCAAAAGCATAAAAGGATGTCAACAAAAGGAAACAAAAACTGAGGAAGAAGGCAAATCCAAGAATAAATAAGTAAAACAATTAAAAAAAACTAAAAAATTAAGGTATTTGGCCCTAGGTTGTTAAATTTTAAATGTATAAACGTGTCATTCATTATGGTGGCCATTAGTGGGCAACATGGCAAACAGGTGTCCCATTGGCAGCGCGACAGGTTACTACTCAAAGACTCACACATGAACGTGACTGAGAAAACCAGGGCCTCCCTGTCGTCTCTTCCAATGGGCCATGACGTCTAAGGACGGCCTTTTGGACTCCAACAGTAAAGAACCTGTGGACCTGAAGATTTGTGGGGCAAAGGGCAAGGGGTCACTACCCAAACTAGGGGAGAGGAATTCACATTCCCCCCAAATGGAAAGACGACTCTGTCTGCAAAGTGTCTCGGACCAATCCCAAAATAGTGCGTGGTCAGACGTTTCCCGCCACCTACAATTCTCACCAGTTATGCACATGATTAAAAAGCCATGTTCTAATGTTTTGACCACACACACAAGGTCACCGACCAGAAGGCAGCGTAGCAGTTTTTGATTTAGTTCACACTCATCCAGCATTTAAGCCCGGTGTGGTCCGCAATTGAAAGGATCTGCTGGACATATTTGCATTTGTGTTTACTAAACACCAACCTCTCCAAATGTATGATCTTTTACAACTGGTGATTGAGAGCGTCTTTGATGGCGTGATGGCCGATTAAATCTTTGTTCGGATTCCAACGAGTTGCATGTGCGCCGTGTTTGTATTTCCACTGTACCGGAGACCCTCGTAACTCAAAACACCAGATGGAGATGTAAAGGCCAGAAAATATTTCCTGACAGATGTGTCGATTGACAGTGGCCCTTTGACCTTTTGAACCTCGACCTCGTCCTCTCATATCACTGGGTTTAGTGGCGTTGACCCTCTTTTTAGTGCCCCGTTGGTATTTTCGTGTTGGTTGCAGGAAGCGTTCGGTGAAGCAACATTTTAGCTCAACTGCCGCACTTCTGAGGTTTGAATGACAGGCATGTGTTTCATATCCTGATCTTCAAACAGAAGAGTTACAGTTACACATGTGACATGCCATCATTCTTTAGGATATTTGGCATGATGCTCGGCAGATGTTACAGCATGACAGTGGAAGTCCATCGGGACAGGATGGTGATAAATGAACAGGCTGCTGATGAACCACAGTCACGCGGGGAATCACCCCGGACAAGGATGACTGACTGTGGCACCTCTATGGTAAAAACCACAGGACCTTAAACCCATGACCCGCTCAATAGCTCACTGAGCTTTTATTTGTTTTCAGTGAGTGTATATTAACACTCGTCAGGTGGATCCGTCGGTCATATGAGTGTAAAAAGAGGAGACACCAAAGGCTCGTTGGGAAGCGCTATTTCCAGATGGCCTCGCCCTCCTTGGCGGTTACGACGCTGGGTCGGATGGACAACCTCAAACATCTTTGACACTCTGCACTCACTATCTCTGTCACCAAGTCTGCTAATGTTTCTTCTAGGATGTGGAGACGTTACAATTTGGCCCAGGTACACTCGGGAGTAATTTTTAGACTTTGTTCGCACGGTGTTCAGGTTTATTTCAGAGTGAGGATACAGGAACAACAAGCACTTTTTCTGCAGGGGCCTGTCCGTGTGTTCTGGATTACCTCTGATGTGTTTTCCATGTGTGAAAATGTTTCTGTTGAATTTGACTTTGAAATCGCTTGAATTTGATTGAACTCCCTTTCTTGTGTGAAAAGCATTGTAAGCAGAGGAGTTGTAAAGCTGTTTGTTTACTTTGATTGGCTGAGGATTGATCGCTCAACATATAATTAGTCGCTTCCAGCATAATTACTCTTTCAGTGTCGAAGTTCCCATACAGAAATAACTCGACTCTATTTAGAACAGATCTCTTTTGCCAACATGTTTGCTGCTTACGTATGGTCACCTGGCAGATCTCTTCCAAGTTCAATAGCGCCTTGCTTTCTCATGGGATTTATTTTTAAACAAAACACTCGTCTTTTGAAGCAATTTCAAAGCATTTGAAAGAGGAAGAGGAACTTCATATCAGTGACCTTCCTCAGTTCCAGCTATCTCCTGCATCCGCCTGTGAGTCTTCTCTCCAATTAGCGAGAGAAAAACAACCTAACTCAGAGGACTGAGACAAATTCAATCGCGGAGTGGAAAAAAGCAGCCTCGGTGTTTGATCTCTGCAGGCAACAGTATAAAGAAACCTTCGCTGAAATGTGTTATCTTTAGAATAGACTGCAGCCTCACCTCCTCCACCTCAGTGACCTTGTCATTTGGCTCTCCAGCTTATCAGAGGAGGGAATGATGTCAGCACTCATCCCTTCTTCACCATAACAAGGGGTGAAACCAGACTCTCCTGCAGCCAGTCGGTTAGAAATAATTAAAGTGGAGGCTTGGTGATTTAACAGGAGACCACCGATCGATAACGGCCTGCAGACTGAAAATGCTGGGTAGGTTTTTTTTTTGCAGAAAATAAAAATAAAATAAGAGCCCTCTCCATGGATTCTGATGTGTTTCCAGCGTCACATAAGGGTCGGTCTAATGCAGTTTGCTGCCAAAGTCTAGTTTTTAATTGGCTCCCTTGTGTTGATCATTGGACTGTTCTCTCCTGGACTCCTGAAGCAGCAGTACAGTGCTGCTGCCTTGCTGCCTATTAGAACTGACAGTTTGGCATCCATCACTTATTGTCCACAATTTTTCGGAGACTCTGAGACGTTTCTACTCTCTCTGGCGATTTCTGCTCCGTTGTCCCTTTGTTTAGGGTGTATGGACGTATGCAGAATAGCATTAACCCCGTCCTCTAGTGTCTGTCAATCAACACAGTGCCTGTCCTTTGTGCATCACGTCACTTTTGCCGAGCGCCTTTAGCGGAGATGAAAAAGCCATCTGACCCCTTTTAAAGTGGAGCTCCGCTTGCAGTCCTGTGATCGCTCTACCATTTGTGCCCTTCCCCATGGTTTGGGTTTGCCCCCACATTTCACGGCTTCAGACACTCTCACTGAGATCAAACTCCCAAAGTGGAGACCCCTCGCTGGGACTCCCTCTGAAAGTGCTAATGACCCTGTTTGTCTGAAGAGAAACCTGCTCTTCCTTCCCCCCCTCCCAACTCCTTACTTTATAGTGATTACTTTGCCACTTGTGGCCCACTTGTACGACCTTAACTGCCTTAAAGGGCGGAGGATGGTTGAACTTTCACTGTAGGTCAGTGTCTACGGTGGGAGAATAGTGCTGGTCTTGTTTTGTAGGGAACAGACGGGGCAAACACCTGCTGACTCGATGACACAGGTGCTGACATGTCAGCGAGCACGTCACATAGCGTAGATTTCTATATTAATACTTGTTAGGCCTACAGCTTTGCATGTAGAAACTTTTTACTGTGTCAGTTTGATAAACCCGCAAGGACAAAATACTGTCAGTAGGAGAGCAATTAAATGTTAATGTTGCTGCTGGCTGACTGTTCACAGCCTGAAAATAAATCAAAAAATTCTGTGTAAATCCATCCTAAATCGCAACATGACAAAAGACCAGCTGTATCACTTCCATCTGGCCTTGTTTCAATAACACAAACTATGTCAGGAATCTGATATGAGAGCCGTGGCTGTGTATCCGGTGTTTTGCAGTGATGCGTCTTTCCTCTATGTCAGCGGTTAGGATCGCAGAGAGATCATCTGAACTCCGATGATGCTTTCCTGGGCTCAGACCAACTCTGCATTATCCATGAGACTTGAATTTGCCGCTCCCCGCCCCCTCTGCTTGAGGCCTCACATTACCATGAGCCCACAAAGTAATTTGTAGACAGATAATTTCAATGACCTCTGACAGCAACTACACATTGTTGGCTGTCGTCCTTGTTTGGCAGAATTACTGTCGAGGGTTCAGCTCGTTGCTAGTTTTTGGGAAGCTGGCAAGAGTGACTGTGGTAGCTCAATTAGTGGTTTTGTTCTAATGGGGCAGGGAATCAGTGTTAGTTAGTGGAGCACAATAATGCACTTTATGCTTCAAGATAACCATTAAATTCTAAAAGTACAGTACTTTACGAAGAGACGCAGTTTGTCCAGCAGGCTCAGTGCGGCTGGAAGCCATGAAAATGTCCAGCTCAAATAGCAGAAACAGAGAAGCCGGAATCAACTTGAGAGCTCAGCCTGAGTTCATGCATCAATCACTTGTGCAGATGCGGTTTATGTTTTTGTCGTAATCTTTGATGCAGGGTTTTGTCAGTGGACTTCCTCAGCCTTTTAAAAAACACGTGGACTCCTTAAAGATATAATATGTAACATTTCCACTAAAATGTCTTAAAGCGACCAGACGTTGTTACATATGTGTTGAGTTTGTACTGACATGATTCCAAATGTTTCCAATGATGTTTGAACACAGCAAAATCCTTTATTTTATTCAAGGTAACCATGCATTTCATTTGGTTGCATTTCACTGAGGCAATAGATGATGATGCAAACAAAACTTTAATACATTGTCTCATCCATGAACTTTTCTGTCTGAGTCGCATCAGATTTTTATCAGCAATGGTCTCTTCATTGTTAAACAAATGAAGTGAAATGAAACGACTCCTATAATCCCACGCTACTGCATGACGTATGATCGTCATACTGCAACCTTTTATCTCATAGTTTTGATTGAGAGAAGCCCAAGAGCAAAAAAATACTTACTTTTCATTTAAAGGGCAACTTATTAACTCTCACCTAGAGTTTAAAATGCAAAGGTTAGTAGGATGACACTGGATGACAGCAGTTCCACATTTAAAAATAAGTGAGTGGAACATGTGCCTGGCAAGTATTTCTGTAATATTAAAGGTGCTATTACTCAACACTCTAAACAAACTGTTGCTGCTGTTAGCTGATTAGCTCGATTAGCTGTGCATCTAGTGGTACAGACTGGAGCTCGAAGCACCAGGAAGGTGTGGAAGTGTTGGTGTTCACACCCCTAGCACAGGAGTGTTGGACCAGAAATAGTGAAATGATAAAAATGCAAATAACAAACAGCATGTGCAAAATCTGCATCCCTGAACCTCTTTTGGGGAAAGTTTGGAGAGGATTGGATGAATGTGAATACATTAATAAGGATTGGGTGAATTATTTAAGCAGAAATCTGATATATAAAGTGCTTTATTTGTATTTAATTGACTGGATTAACATAGACTCAAGTTGTGTTGAGTCTAAAATTAATGTCTAATTAGCCGGGGCTGATTTTCAACAATGCTAAGTTAATTAAATGTTTCCACCGTCCAGAGTTTATTACACTATTTGGACACAGTGAGTGTTAACTATGGGTCTCTGTCGAAAGTATTGAAACAAAAAAATCTGTCAGCCTGATGCTTCTTTTTCTGGCCTCAGTAAAACATTTCTTCCCTAAAACACATAAACCGAAACAATAAAAGAAGTCGCCGCAGGTCTGATTGCATGCTCATTGTTTGCCATCATAAGCGTATCTGTTTGTTAACTTTTATGACCATCTTAAGATGCAATATCAGAGATGAAAAGATTTAATTTATTGTCTGGCTGTTATTTCTTGTTATTGTGATATCCCAGTGTGATATCATAATAACCTCATAACATTTTTGTGGATGTTTTTATATGTGGGCAGAGCTGCCCTTGAAAAAGCCAGGCATTTCTCTTTTTAACACTCTCGCAGCAGTCATATAGTGGTCAGTCTAAACTTGCAACACATCCACAATTAGAAAAAAAAAAAGCTTCATTTCCAGCTCAGAACGGTATGGGAAAAATCAGAGAGCCAGCGACTGGAATACTTCTTGGCAGATGGCTTGATTTTATAGCAAAGGGTGACTTGTGAATGAGTCAAATCCACTTTGGGGGTTCACTGCCCCTCTGGTACCTGTGAGAAAACCACTCACTGTACTCCAAGCCTGATTAGTCAAGGGTTTGGGTTAAGCACTCTGAATACTTGTGGTTTTCAATTTAGAGCCTTGAAAAGCATCCAAATAATCTTGTGGCAGGCCCAGAATAACTTCTCCACTTGGCGAAATCTGGAATGTGGAAGCAGAGACGTCCAGTGGTTGATTTCATGCCCCTCGTGTGATTAACCAATCACAGTCAGTGATGAGCCATGGGAAAAGTAAACACTTTCTTTCTGTGCAACAAGGTAACTTCTGAGAGCCAAAAACTTGAGATAGTTTCCTCCTGTCAGGTTGTGTTTAATCTAACTCCAAGCAAAAACAGTTTTGACATTGTGATTAATTCACGTTAGGTGGAAAGTTATCCTCAGGTTGTTACTATTTTTAAACTGGGAAAGCTTTCTTTGCAACATGAAATATTGGAAATATTGGATTGCTGAAATATTTTTCGCCCCTGGCCCCCCAAACATCCACAGTCCACCACTGGTTGGATGATACCCCTTAAGGCCCTGACATACAAAACTGACATCGAACAACTAGCAGCTAGAACGACTCCTGTGTCATAGCCAAAAAGCTGCACTTGAACACACCACAAAGACTACAGCGAACAAGCTTATACATTCTGCAGATATACACACTGTTGTTATGATTTAGCAGCATTGTTTTTTACACCACTCTGCTAATAAAGTTGCTTAGAATCGAGCTTATGTCTGATTCTACATGGTCAATTGGCCAAAGAGTAGCCAACAAGCGCCGTCTGCCCTTCAATGTCGAATGGCCGACTGTTGGCGTGGTATGTCAGGGCCTTTAGGTGGGATTAAAACCTCATAAATATAAATATAAACGCCTAAAATGAAGCCAAAGAACACATCTTCATAATACAGTGCGATGAACAGTTTTGTTCTTGCGTCTCCCCCAGTCAGCCCCCGTCTGCGTCCTCTATGAACATCTGCAAAGCTTCAAACAGTAAAAGAATGTATAAAATTGTCTGTTATTTAGATAAAGATGTGAAGATTAACATGCGTGTTATTACTTATTACCAAGGAGGTTTGTTTTTGTTGGTTTGTCAGCAGGATTACACAAAAACCACTGAACAGATTTCCACGAAATGTGGATAGAGGATGGATCCCAGCACAGAATAGACCCCATTAAGTTTTGATGTGGATCTGGATCAAGGGACAGATCCAGGAATTGTTTCTTACTTTCTTTAACATTGCGAGATGTAGGTGTTTATCTACAGCACATTGTACATTTCTCAGGGAATGATGCACGGATCTTGATGAAAAAAATCAGGCGTCATGTTTCATGCAGATCCAAATAAAAACCAGGTTTAATGGATTCAAATATGTTTGACTTTTTATTGGATTAGGCTTGAATTGAATTTTTGGGCCTTGGCGGAGGTATGCACTCTACTGTGCCATTCTAGTTTAACATATAATATACTGTGGAAATTAAATCACTCAATTAAGAGATAACTAAAAGAAAACCTCTCGTCTGTGGTGTCAATTCCACTTTCCAAATGTTTTTTTGCAATCTCAACAATAACAAAAATTTACCAGCCTTCAATTCATGCAAAATAAATCATCACATATCACTAAAAGCATTTAGCAAACAGAAAACAGAATGAAAACACTAATTGTGCAGAACTTCTCCTCCTGCTCTGGTCCCCTCCTTTTGCCTCCTGAAAAGTAAATAAATTACCAAAAATAGACACATAAAAGCATCAAAGCCAGTTTACTGGTCAATGAGGATTCTGTTAATCAAATATAGAAACACACTGCCTTCTTCTGCTGGCTCTTGGTTTTCTCTGAGCAGTGGAGAGCCCCCATCACAGCTGGAATCGATACACTTTTCCTGGGAATGTGATGCATGAATAGATAATTATAGTCAGTATGGCACAGGGAGAAGGCCAATGAGTTGCAAACGTTCCGTAATTACTCTTCAGCATGTGAAAATAAGTGCCTGCAGTGCTGATTCCAGTGCTGCGAGTGTTGGTGTTAAAAGGAGCTGATAATGCCTGCAGAGTCACCGCTAGCTGTGAAACAAAAGTAGGTTACAGACTTAAAAATGTGAGGAAGAGCTGCTGAGGTGACGATACTGTATTCTAACACATTATGGAGTGAAAGCAACACTGAGACGACTTTTTAATCTTACTAATTAATCTTCCTGCTCCGATTTATTCTTAAGTTATCTTCCACACATCCTGATGTAAAATGCAAGAGTATGGTTTGATTTATCTGTTTTTTTTTTTCGCTCTTTCCTTGAATACAACAATCGGCGCATCCTTGACCACACCCTCCATCCTCCAGAAGGGGTGATTCAGGGGTGAGGGATGAGGTAGGACTGAACAATGTGCCATTACTCACTAAAAATCCCCCATGTGTAACCATGGGTGGTATTAGAAATTGCAGTTATTGGCTTTTGTGATCAGTGGTCGATGCCGCAGATCTGCTTTGTTTTACACATGACGGAACGAGAGGACGTCAGCTAAACACACACATGAGCGTTTTCATGATGCAACCTGTCAACTTGAGCATGACGGCCAAGTGCAGCCACAGGAACCCATTACAGAGAAGGAGAGGCTGATTTTAAACATGGCTCTGCGACGCATTGATGAAAAATAACCTTTTAGAAGCCATGCATGTTATCCTCTGGGACTAACCCGATGTCGCCATTGTATGTGAGCTGGATATTGTTAGGAAAAAGAATCAAAACTCAATTTTGTGCTTGAATTGTTTTTCTCCAGCGGAGCCAGAGTCTTTCCTGTAGGTATATGGGTTCACTCTGCAGCAATTGAGGCCCTTGTTGTGGTGTAGTGGCTGTGTTAAAGGTGTACAGCAATAGAGCCGATCTCCTGTGGGACACTGATTGAGTTTGAAATAGGGCAGGTTAGCCCTGAGGTATCTGAACAGGTTTAATGGACCTGCAGGAGCCCCCTGAGGACGACGCCGGCTAGTGAGGGTCACAGCAGGGTCATGTTTATTCAGTGAATCTTGGAGTGTGCCTAAAACCACGTGGTTCCACCTTGTCCCCTTTAGCTCTTTCCCCCGAAGCTGCGTCTCCAGCCCGGACTGACCGTGAGCCAGGCTCAGGCCACATCTGGATGCAATTCCCTGTTAAGCTGACGCTGAAAAATCCTACTGAAACTCTTCAGCCTGAGGGAAAGCAGGGGGATTTTAATATAACCAAAATGGAAGGAGGATGAAATAGTAAAATGGAACTGCTGTTTTATTTTCTTTATTTATTTATATTTCAGTGGACCATGGTGTCTGTCAGCCTTAAACGATTGCTTGTACTGTGGGCTGTCAAATCTGTGGATTTAGACAAATGTGACATATTTATATGGATATTCGTAGCCTTGTGGGATTAGGTGGAGGGAGCACAGTCTCATATTTGAGGCCTGTGTAAAATGAGCAGTCACATTTCATTAAATCCAACCAGATTTTGGAGTACCTGCCAATAGTTAACTACTCTTTTCTGTGAGTGATGCAATGGGGAAACAGACCATGCATGTGACAAGCAGAATATGGCACCGAATATATGTTGGACTAGTTTTCTATGCAGCGTTCTGGACCGTGGCTTAACTACAATAAGGGCAGTGTAAGATCCTCAGCGAAGGCTTGGCACTCGTCTGCAATACAAGCCCAACCACGACCTATTAGGCTGTTAGCTTCACATTTTATCAATAGTTGGAAGAGAAGTGGTCCCAAAAATGGGAAATGTGTTCACCATTAAGAATCTGAAACATTCCATTCACTGTGAGGTTAGTGGCAATTTGTCCTATGGTCTATAGTTTCTCATTAAATTTTATATTTTGCACCAGTTTGTGTCAGTAACAAAAATATTATTCACTGAACTCGGTATGAGGTATGAATGAAAATAGACATATAAAAGTTTAGAGAGAGTGTAGTGCTATTAGTTTGCTTGTAATGTCACATATTTCACTTGTAAAAACAGATGAGAGGGACATAAATTTCAATAAACCAACACATAATATAAAAGCTTCACTCAGTAAAGGTCTTACTGTTTTAGTTTTGCTCTGCTTACATCTTTCCAAAACCAAGTGCAAACCCACCATGACATCACCCGCTGGTTTGTCGACTCAAGTTTGGCACTGTGGCTGTCGCCATCTTGGTTTCTAGTGAACATACTTGGACGGGAGCTGAAGAGGATATCCTGATTGGATCTGACGGAAAACCCAAGAACACATTTTGGTAGAAAGACTTGAAACTAGTGATTGAGACCATCAACTTATTAGAAAACTGTATAATGAGGTAATGAATCAAGTGAAGTTGGGATATTTTCTCATAAGCTTCCATACTATCACCATTTGGTCAGTGAACTTAAGTTTGGCATTATGGCCATCGCCACCTTGGTTTTTAGTGACCATATTTGGACAAGAGGGTGAAGCTGGAGAGGATATCCTGATCCAAGAAATGCTTTGGTAGAAACTTGTCAATTACAAGGTAGTGTTAGCCTAATACCCTGCTTTATTGTCTATTTTACACTAAATAGAACCATATTGTAAATAAATGAACACCATGCTGTATTAAAGAAGACTTTAAACTGGCGATTGAAACCATCACCTCATTAGGAAACTGTTTCCTGAGGTAATAAATCAAGTGAGAGGAAGGGTAATTTTCTCATAAGCTTACATAGAACCAGACTTCTATTTGCAACCAGGGGAGAAAAGAAAGCAGGTTTACAGCACTTCTGCATTGGCAGCACTTTTCAGGCCTGGAAGCTCCAAATATACGTAGCTCTAGTCCTTAATTTCACATCTGTAGCTTATTTTGTTGGCCAGACTTCTTGTAAAACAGAAATGTTATTACACATTTATTTGGAATTATCTGATTAACTGGTTATTCTGTTCTCCCAATAGATCAGACTGATACTGTTGCCAAGTTCTCACAGGAGCCTATAGCTACTCAGTAGCTGAGCTAGATTGCTTGTGAAAGCTGTTCATTTGCATTGATGGGCTGTGAACTTCCCCTCACCCCTTTGACCGGAGAGCTAAAGAATGTATCTGCCATTTACTTCAAATAGAGGTATTGAGTTAAGGTGAAAATCCCTTTTATATATGCTGACACCTGTCATGTCCTGTAACACCGAGTACTGAGCAACGAAAGTATATAAAGTATAGGGTGTTGATCTGCGATTGTTCTTCAGGCACTTTAGTTTTTGTGAGTCTACGAAGACATATGCACACCATTAGTGTCACAAAGGTGTTGGCCATGAATGCGTGTGTTTGTGCGTATATCGGTGCACTCATGCAAGTGTGTAATTCAGGGACATCAGTGGTCAAACCCCAGCGGTCTACTGGGATTTGCGAGGTATCATGTTCAGGTTTTTTGATCCGGTGTAAGACGCTGACTGACCCGCTAAGACAGCAGAAAAATCAAAACCAGCTGGGAGATGTCACTCACTGTTTACTGATATTTATCTGCGCCTCACACTGATTACGCGAACGCGAGCAAGGATTCGCGAGCCGGCGAATGGAACGAGTCAGTGAGGGAAAAAGTACCCGACAGGAAGGATTTGGTGAAATAAACGGTGAGTGAAAAGGAAATGGGGGAACAGAGAGCTGGCAGAGGGATCAGTGCGAGAGATGATGGAGGTGATACGGTCAGTTCACCCAAATTACCCGTGTAGTTTTTGTTTTATCTGCTGATATTTTGAGATATTCCTCGTTGATGTTTGTGCCACAACCCAATGGAATGGAGTCAATCAGCATTTTGTCAGGATTTAAAGGTCTTCCAATGAAATTGTTGACAGGGTGGTCTGTGGATTTTCTAGAATAACCAGTATATTTCCTCTGGAAAGACAAGTTGTTATTAAAATCATAAATATAAATATATAGAAAAAACTGTTCTCTGCTTTGAGCAACATTCCTTTCACCTCAGTTGCATTGGCCAAGCAGCAGACAGACAGGAAGCCAAAAGTATCTTTGTGGTAATCTTCAGACCGCCCTCTTAATCCGTAAGAATATAATCAAGGAGCCTTTATCAACACCCACATGAACAACGGGTTTCACTCAGTGCTTCTTCAGGCTCAGGAAAATGTGCAATGGGCCAAAGGCTCAAATACTGAAGCGTAATGTACAAAAATAGATAAATACCATTCTTAAAAGGAATAAACCAACAACGTGATATTACCTTGATCCATAAAAATTAAGCATTTTGAGATATCTTATTAAAACATCCTGGTAGGGCATTTTGGTGGCATGGTTTGGGTCCCTTTGTCCACTTGCGATTTCGGACCAAAATGTCTAAGAGCGTTTCCCACCACCATCATCCAAACGGCAAATGAGGGAATGTCTTCCATCCCTATGGTTAAGTTCCAGAGGAACGTTGTGGAATCAACGCCAAGGCACATTTAAGCTAATTCTGGCAGCATGTGGTGGCCCAACACCTTATTAAGACAAACTTCAAATAGCACAGGCAATCCAGGCGCTCCAAACAAGAAAAAGTACCAAAACGAGGAAGCAAATATTGAAAAAAACCTTTATTATAGTGGCTAAATCATTAAAAAAGCCAACATGTTTCGACATTAAGTTTATCGGGACTCCAAACAACAAGAAACGATGTGACGTGGCCCGAAGAAAGGAGGCATTCACATGACCTAGATAAGGATATAGCAGGTGAAACAATTCCAAAATAATGAAATAATGAAATGACAAGCGATAGGATGACACGGTTAATTAAGATTCATTCACGATCGTGATAATGTTTTCAAGAAGATAAATACTTTTATTCTGCACCTTTCTACGAGCTCTGAGGATGTATTATTTCTAAAACATGATTTGTCTACATAAAAATGTTATCAATATGATGTGAATATCAATGGGCAATAAAAGTGATAATAAAATAAAATAACCAAATCAAATAAGAAGACAAAAAATACTGTTTGTCTGTTTGAGTTGACACTTTAATTATTCAGCTACCACATCTTCTGTTGCTCGTATTAAAGCTCGTAGGCTCGAGGATACAACAGCAAACCTTTGATAGGATGCAACAAAGAGCTGAGGTTGCATGCTGGGATGCCTTCTCCACACGCCTCCTCAGCCTCCTCTTCTCATCAGATCATGGCCCGACGAGGTCACGGGTTCCTGGATCAGAAACCACCCCCCTCCTCCTCCTTCCTTCTCCCTGGTCCTGTCCAGACCTCAGCGTTATCAGCTCTGTCAGATTCACAGACAGCGGAGGTCTGGGACCCTCTTCCTGACCTGCCCATCATCTCCCAGAGGAATTCCACTAATGAGGCACTATGGGGAACAGATGCGGAGAGGGCAGCCTGGGCAAAAACAACCTGCCACAGTCACTTAATGATCACACACACGGTTATGTCACAGGGGGCTTTCAGGGCGGATTGTTTGTGTGTGTTTGTATACATGTTATCTTCATGCCATGTGTGCGACTCATTCTACAAACATCCACGGTGTGAGTTCTCTTTGATGACTCATCCGATTCATTTATTTTTTTCTCCTCGTACATACATTGCAAGCTAACGTTTGATTCGGCCTTGTGTCAAACCTTTTTGTATGTGGAGGAGTGAAGGGAGTACATTCATTACTGGCCTTCGTTTCTGTACATATCAGGCGGGAGAGATGCCCTCAGCATCTGGTATGTAATTTCAGGAAGGGCTGAGCCGTCCAGAACACTCTATCCCTCCTTTTCCGAAGATATGAAGCGGTTTATTATTACAGTACGGAAGTAATATCAGATGCGATGTGTCCACACGCCAAGAATAATGCCCCGAACATGCCTCGAATCACACATGGTCACTGCTCAGCCCTGCACACATGCATCCTGCCTGCCCTTGGGAAATGGGCTCACTCTGACTCTCCAAGGTTTCAAGGCCTCCACTTCAATCATTGCTGTAAATGTTAGGACATGTTTGTGTTTGTGCAATTGCCTGGTGTGTACTCCAATGCCCCGTGTTGTTTGCATCAATTGTGGTCGGATAGGATTAAAGGGCCAGTTCGTAAAAACAAGGGGAGGCTGCCAAGAGCAAACAAGGGAATGAAAGGAGGGGGAATCTGTGCCAAGTGCTCACAGACTGCAAGGAGTCTTTGGAGAAGTTAAACTCTTATGTGATTAACATAGTTAAGCTATATTTCGGTCCTCCTGGTCAGTGTTTTTCTTGATCAATATTTATCGAAATGAAGTATGACGGCACTGATATCAAATGTGTTTTCTTGTTTTAATAGGATCACAGTGCCAGAAGGGAATGAGGAGGAGGGAGGAGCTGGTTTCATAATGGGAGGGAGGCGGTATATCTGCTCCAGATGTGTGTTGACACACTGTCAAGTTGTTTGATCAGGTACCACAAGGCCCGGGAATCTCTTTCTGTCTCACACTCTTTCTCCGTCTTACTTTCTTATCATGCCACCTTTTCCTGTCTCACCTTCAGTCTTCCCGTCTTCTCCCAGTGAGAAAACTGTACATGGCCACCTCACGAGCCTCCATTTTTTTTCTGCCTGTCCAAAAGAGAAAGATGATCCAGACAATGGAAATGAGCACATACCAGCTGTTGGTAGCGATCAGCTCACGCTTACCTCAGTCCCAGATCGGACCACAGATTAAATACAAAACAGAGACTCATGCGTACTGCATCTGGATGCTTGATTCCTTTTCATGAGAGTCCGAATCGCTTTTGGCACGGCATCAGCGGGAGGCCTCGCTTTCATGTACGTATTGAGATTTATGAACTTCCAGCACATGATAAAAGTTGATCTATAGACTTCAGCAGGTACAGATTGTGAAATACAAATTACTTCAGAAATATCATAGGTAACACTTCACAATAACGGACACAAAAATGTGAGTAGTTACTGAGGAGCGAGTATGGAATGAGTCAGGAACAGTTAATGAGTCGGTAATGAGTAATTCCTCATAACTGTGATTTCAGGACTGTATAGTAGAGAATGGTGAGTTACTGACTGGGAGATACGACATTGATGATTCATTAGGTAAGGTTAGTTCATAAATATCTGTGAATCGACATACTGACCACTTTCATCATGAGTCGTTCCTGATAAACTATGAACAAGCCGCTCAGTGTCATATATTACTTATTACTTAATCATTAGTTACTTTTAGTGTACCTTAAAGTAAAGTGAAACATAATACTGAGTCGTTACCAGTAGACTCATTAAAGACTTTACTTTTACTTGGAGGTGCACAAAAAGAGTAACTAATGATCCAGTAATAGTAATTACTCATTAACGAATCATTAAGTATTAAGTCTTTCCTGATTCATTCGTTACTCGCTCCTCAGTAACTACTCACATTTTAGTGTACCTTAATGTAAAGTGGTACCATGACATCATTTTCACTATCCTCAAATCTATTTATGATTAGATTACAAGATACATATGCTTGATACTATAGCTTCCTAATATATATCAGGTTTAAATTTACTCTCTGACTGTTTCCACAACTTTTCTGTTTCCCCCTTAACAGCACTGTTTATGTGTCTAGACACAATCATAATGGTTTGCAGTACCTTCCATTTACAACTAGCATTAGCTCTTTCCTGGCAGGAAACAGGAGCTGAAATGCCAACCCAACAGCGTGGCACAATGAAATCTGCCCAAAACAACTGGGCCCACCCAAATCTAAACAGTTTAACAATGTGAAAATAAGGATGTAACACAGAAGGTGCTCCGTAGGTTCAGCGTTGCTTAGTGCTAAAGGTCTTTAAATGTCCCACGGGAAAACACGAGTGCACAAACATTGAGGAGTCAGGCTTGGCTTGGTAGGAGCTCAATAAGACACATTTTGTGATTGTGGTTAACTTGCACAAACATGACAAGTTCCCCCTAATTAGCCTCCTGCAAAATCCCTGGGATGTGAGGGAGCCCTCGATGACTGACAACCTTCTCAAGCTGCCCGATCAGCACAAAATCTGCTGGGACTTGGCAAGTCTTAACAGATTTTTAACAGCCCTGTAATCATATCGATCGGCCTCCAGGTCTGAGGGTCTACATTGATTAAGTCATAAATAAGAGGCATGTCTTAGCGTGAGGGGTTATACAACAAACAGCTTCTGAATTTGAGCATTTGAAGCGGGCGGGTGAAATAGCCATGAACTTTGTGGGAGATTGACCCGAGGGCTGGAGTCGACTGACTTTAAAACTATAATCTCCGTACCAAGGTGCTGTTGGGGTCGGCTTCCTGATTGAATAATCGAAGATGCACCGGGAGGAAATGAGGGAATCAGTTTCGAGGGATTGGGTTATCTAAGTAGAAAATTACACTATTGATTTTCATTAAAGCGCCTGGCCTCTTGTGAAAGTGAATTCATTAAGGGGAATTCTTGAGGTCGGCCTGTCTGCACTTTGTTCTCTATTCACACCGTCTTTTTCTCTGCGTATTTGTTGTTCTGTGTCTTTATTCATGGGTTATAGTTTGATAGTAGTGTGGAAGCAAATTGATTTTGTAAGACTTGAATCTACTGGTGGAATGTAACTAAGTACACTGCATCAAAGTGTACCAGCCATCTAAGTAAGCCTGATATTGTCATCTAGATTCATGCATTATTCCCTGAGAACGAAAATGGCGATATATCGCAATGTTAAAGAAAGTGACAAAAAACTCCTGGATCCGTCCCTTCTTCCAGATCCGCACCAAAAGCCAACGGGGTCTATTCTGGGCCGAGACCCATCCCCCATTCAAGTTTCGTGTAAATCCTTTCAGTAGTTTTTGTGTAATCCTGCTGACAAACCAACCGACCAACAAACGGACACGGTTGAAAACATAACCTCCTTGAGCGAGGTAAAAATACTCTTTGTTTAGCTGGAAAACACAAAGTCACAAAGCTGAGAACAGGCGGTTTCTGTGTTGTTGTGGGTTGTTAGTTTAGGTTAGCGGATCCATTTCCAAACTGAAGTTAGCTACTCTTGCTCTCTGTTAGGAGAGCGGAGACAAGGCACTGAGAACGTACACGAAGTCAATCCTTTGGACTGTAGCAGAAAATCCAACCCGAGTCCAGCAGCATCAAACAACTTAAACAAATCGTCCAAAGGCTTGTATAGACGACTGAGATAGACGTGTAAGATCTCATGTTGCACATCACATTTCAATCTGCTCTCATATGAAAAAAAAAATCAAGTTGCTCAAATTGTTGTGGTGAAGTTCAGACCCCTAAATTTAAGTTCAGAAACTTCACTTCACCAAATAAATTCAGATTGATGGTATTGTTTCAGTGCTATGATTTGTTTTGCTTATGAAAATAAAATTTAAATGTATACAGCCTTCCCTCACAGCTCTCCTCAAGTGCTCTCCATTCGAGCCGCACAGCTAAATACAGTCTGCTTGTCTAAAAGACAAAAAGTACACAAGGAATGTCAGAACCTTTCTTTGTAAAACTCTCCTGTCAGACAGCGTTATCAGACTGCCTGCTTCGGTTTCTAATCTTCAAAGGCTTGGCTTGCATTCCTTTTGTGTTTTTCGAGAATATTTTCTGTCTGCAAGCGTTCCCACCTCTGCGTCCGGTTTCATGTTTCCCTCCATTATGAAACCTCCCTCGTAGCTGAGCCTGAATGACGGGACAGTGCGAATGCGAGAGGTTGCTCATACTGAAGCCGGATCGAATCTCACCTTGTCATAGACGGCGCGCATCAGAGTCTTGAAATGTCTTCATTGTACGATTGGACATATTATTATCAAAGACGTGCTCATAAGATAAAGAGCTATTACAAAATACAATGTGGCCTCTGTATGTTGGCCTGCCTGGAGAGCTCTCCTGTAAAGCCAATATCAGTTTCACAGCAGGTTCACTTTGCGTGATTTTGATCCAACTGCAGCTGAAGGTTATGAGGAGTTTTTTTGGTGAAATTGATATTTCAGCAACCAAGATGTCCCCCTGGATAGGATGTTTTGGACCTAAGAATCAAAAAAAGGTTTTTATGTTCTTTACCTGTAACCTCTCTAACCTTTCCCGAAGTGTTTCCACTCAGGGCTTCAAATACCAATAACTGAACTGAAGCCAAGTGATAGACCTCTTAAGCAGAATGATGAAACAGCACCTTCTGACCTATGGGATTGTTCAAGCCCCTCTCTGTTTTACCAGTGCAGCAGGGTGTAAGTCATAATGTCAGCCTCCCCTAAGCTGGGGGTCCATGCATCTTCCGCTACACATGAACCGTCCCCTCTCAAACCCGTTGACCTCCGCACTAATACAGGTAACACCGTGGTAATACCAGTATTGAGGCAGCTTTGGTTGTAGTATTGAGAGGAGAAGCGAGGCAAACAGAAAAGTGCTTGGCTGGGGCATGGGAATCAATGGCTAGGTTGGACAGAAGGCCAATGCAATCAGGGAGCCGAATGAAGCGGACTCGAAGCCTGCTGAGCCAGCACCAATGCACACACACACAGAGTCATTTGGAACTGGGTGCCTTCTACTTGTCCTCTGGGCAGCAAACACAACAAAGCTACAAGCAGCGCTACAAGCCTTTCACTTTCTCCCACAGTTAATCTCCTCCATGCACATGCACCCTACTCTTCTCTCTTCAAAACCACAGCACTGCCTGCATTTATTAATAAGAGCCTCCGAGACAGAGATGGATGAACTCCATTTTGATTTCAATGCAGTTTTTTATTTGAGAGGAAAAATGGCTGCAGCAGGAAAAGAATAATTTTTTTTCATTCTTATTAGAAGTGCTGTTAGAGTAGAAAAACATGGAGGCATTTGCAGGTTGAGGTCACTTGGACTGTTGTGCATTGTCGTCATTTCTGTCCCTCTCAGCGTGTGTGTTTGTTTGCACGCTGCTGCTGTGCATGTTTATGTGTTTGCATGTGCGCAGCGTTCTGCAGAGGCTTGTTAAAAGCGGTGACAGAGCTCCGCTGGATTTCCAGGTTCACTCATAAACATCAGCACATGGATGTTCCGCAGCTGGACGTGCAAAAACAGCGTTTCAATATGGGAAAGCTCAACATAGGCGCCCGACAAGGAGATTTGTTTCATATAAGGGTTCAAACTCCGACACTTACATTTTTTCTGGGAGCTTTCACTTAAGGGTGGTCTGGTTGAATGCAGTGAGGTCGCTGCTTTCATTCATCTCCAATGAAAGCATGTCTGTTGTGGTTATTGTAGACCACAGACAGTAGTAGTTACTGTAAAATCAGTCAAAGACTAAACAGGTCTCGCTGTTGAACAGGCAGAATGGCCAATACAGGCTCCTCTGGTTGGAATAATACAGGACTGTTTTCTTTGTGAGATCTCCACTGGCTGGCCAACGTGCTGGCACGCTGTTTTCCTGTTAAATCTCAGTTGAGGTCTCTGTCCTCCAGCTCCATTGTATACTCAGCCTCATCTGCGAGCACAGTGGGAGTTTTTTCATAAGCCGTGTGTACTCTGCAGAGATTTCTGTGTGTGCACAAGTATGTGACCTTAAAGATTTGCATGCGCAGGGAGAATTGTATATATGCGTGTGTTGTAGGCCAAAGCCTGACCCCTGTGCAGGAAGAGCCATTGTTGTTCTGACATTTTCTCAGGAAATTGGGATTTATGAGAAAAAGCTACAAGCGAGATAACCTATAGTGATACTAAGAATAAGACTCTAATTTTAACCTGAATGACATTTCTGTCACACTTCGACAAAAAAATCAGCAGTTTCTTTTTTTTCATTCAACTTTTTTACTGTTGACTAGCGAAAGAGGTTTCCACTGGAAGAAGTCCAAGACCCTCTGACCAATATGTTGTTTTCAAATTAACCACCTGCTTCTGATATTTAGATGACACTGTTTGTGTTCAGTGACAGTGTATTTACCATGAAGAGATATTTCCTTGGAGCATAGTAGTGTCAAATTGTGATGAAATATAACTCTTGGCATTCATGATCCATGCTGGAGGTTTCACGGGGTGGATGGTGGGTGTACAAAGTCCAGGACCAGAATCCGGTCTGTGTTTAGGTTCAGGCAACATAAGCACTTTGGTACTTTTGGTTTATACTCAGTCACAAAATGTAATTTATAAGACTGATTTTGATTCGGGTGAGAGAAAGACTGAGGTCCAATAGGCAGAACATAACCTTTGTATTTCTAACATCTCTTATTTAGTTGAAAAATATTTCTGAGAATTTAAGGATTTAAGCAGTTATTGCAGAATTACTTTTTCTGCCATTGATGCCTGAACATTTTTATTTTTTACTTGTTTAAAGGTGCAGTTTGTAAGAATTGGCCACGTATCGAATTCTTCCTCCAAACCAATAGGGGGCAGCATATCACCAGAGTCAACACTGCTAACTGGAGCTGCCATTAGCTAGCTAGTTCAGTTAGCCATGTAGCGAGGGGTCTGGACGGGGAGCTCGTAGCGTCAAGGAAGTGTTGGTGTTTAGTTCAGTAGTTTTGGACTGTGACAGGCTGGGGCTAGCTCGTTAGCATGACATCTTTATTAAATATCTTTGCGACAATACAGGGACGTCCCAACATAAAAACCCATTGCACATTTGAGAGCAAAAAGAAACATTTAAAAAATGATTACTTTATTTAAAGGTGCTCTATGTATTTTTAGGGAAGACATTTTAATCAGAAGAGAAAGTCTTCATTTACTGATGTTTTTTTTAATGCCTAAACAAAATAAACTGAATAAACAAACTGACATTAAAGGACAACACGGTTTCATACTGTTTTACTTTGTTTATATGTGGCGGACCCTGCCACCTGTCTAGCTTCAAACAGTGTTCTTGGCTCCTTATTGTCCTCTGAGAACAGCTTGTTTATTCAGTTATGGAAAAAAAGAATATTTGACTGAGTTTGCATTATTATCTCATAAATATTGTACATTTTCAAATTCTGAGTTTGAATTTATTCTTTAAAACTACATCATGCCTCTTTCATAATTCATGCTTGAAAAGGTTAAACTTGTGTCATGAAAGTGTCACAAAATAATTAACAATACATGCCCATGTACACTTAACCTATAGATTCACTATTTCACACTGCATGTAAACATGTTACCATTTAGAAAATACAAATGTGCCCGTGTCCTTGTAAATCTCTGTCCTGAATTGTTGATATGGCTAATTGGAACAATTAAGTACTGACTATTGGATTATGTCTCAGTAGAGGTTTTAGTAACAGATGCTTTAAGTGTCAGCTGTGCGTGTGAGTGTGTGTTTGAGAGAGCGTGTGTGTGCATGCAGGGTTTAGATGACCGACTGGGCAGCGTGAAAGCACATTGTGGTGACTCCACTCAGGTCAAACTCTCTCCGGGGACTGGAAGTGGAAAGTGAATACTGCCAGTTTGGACATCGGGCTATGACAACTGCTCTCAGCAGCATCTCATCTGACAGACCTATTAGTACTGACGCCAACACACATGCACAGAAACGGCGGACGGACACACAAGAGCACAAACATAGAGTAACAGTTGGGAGAAGCCGTGCTACTGGCAAAAACTTTGACGTCTGTCCTCTCCACATTACCCTCACATACACACATCACCGGTGGGCAGCGAAGGGGCACATTTCACATGCTACCTCCTTAAACACATCACAAATCTTTGACCACAGGGTGAGAGACATTTGTGTTTCATTTCCGCTCATAAACGATTTGCCAACGGCCGCGTCTTCCCCACAAAGAGGAAATTGAACCGTCCAACCCCTGCGATTATCCGGAATATAATTATTTTCAATTGATGTACAACATCGAGAGTGGTCACTCTTGGTTGAGGTGCAATTGGGTTTCATGAAGACAGCATAAATTAAGAAATATCAGGTTGCACGATCCAAAATAGCTGGCAACTGAGGGCAGTTGGCTAAAATTACCCGTGGCACTTTGAAATCTTGGTTTTACCCAACACACTTCTTTTTCACATGGAGGGAGAAGTGCTTGGCGGCGAGAATTAGACGAGTTTCCAGCATTTCCTCTCCCCTTGTATGATTGTTTTCAACGGGCGCCCCTTTAATGACTTCAAATATTGTGCGGCCAAAGCGAGAAAGAAACCCAGTGCCCCATTTTAATCAAGTGGCTGAGAGACCGCCACTTGGAACCTCACACATAGATTAAATGATGCAAGCAGTTTGTAGGTTTGATTTTGTTTGTGCTAAAGCCTCTTCTAATGCCGCCGTGTGTGTTGCGTACAGTCGCGTTTGTTAATGTGAAGTCCTTTGTGAATTAGAGCTCGGATCCTGGTTATTTATGCAGACTTCCATTGGTTTATTGAATGTTTATTACAGTTTTTGATTAATGTGTGTATTTTTCTGTGATTCATATTTTGTTTGTGTATTTTGAAGGCATGTTTCGGGTTTCGTTCCAGCCGTTTCTGAGCATTTTCATAGGTCTGGACCGTGTGATCAGAGGTCTTGAGTTGTGCCGCCTCGCTCTCAATCATCTACCCTGGCTTTGATTCGTCTGGCCGATGTTGTTGCTCAGACATCCAGGTGTTTCTCATCAGTTCCGTAGGAGGGAGTTTACTACTCACCTAAACCTTTCCATACGTAGAGGTGCCCTTTTTCCTCTGCTCGGGTTTCAGCTTACCGGGCACTGATGAACCTCGGACAGAAAGCTCCGCTCTTTTACACTTGGAGTTTGTTAGGGCTTCAGAGAGAAATGAAACACAGAAGAAGGAGCTGTTTGGAGTTAGTAATGAGTCCTGTCCTGCTCCACTCACTCACTCACTTCTCTGTCGTCTCTCACCAGTGGTGTACTCAAGTACTCAAAGTCATTCTTGAGTAAGAGTAAGGATAGCGTGTTAAAATATTACTTTGGTATAAGTGAAAGTCACCCATTCGAATATAACTTGAGTAAAAGTCTTAAAATATCTGATATTAAATGTAATTAAGTAAAAAAAGTACAAGTAAAAGTAAATTATAATATAGTCGGCTCTAATGCAGCATTTAATCTGCGAAGTAACTAGTAACTAAAGTTATCAAATGAATGTAGTCGAGTAAAAAGTGCAATATATGCCTCCAGAATGTAGTGGAGAAATTAAAAAGTAGCAGAAAATTGAAATACTCAAGTAAAGTACATCATTTACTTGAGTAAATGTACTTAGTTACATTCCATCACTGTCTCTCACACAGCAGAGCCTACTCCATGGATTACATGACACAGTTAGTTACTTTAAATACCTCTCGTATATCAGACGTGGTTCTTGCCAAACCGAGAGCTGGAATCTGTTAATAACTCTGAAACCAAACATAAAAAGACCTGTTTTGTCTCTCTGCACCATCTTCTCCTTCAGGAACAATGTCCCCATTAAAACATTAAATGTCCCGTCGCTACACCGTACCAGCACCCAATTGTCCCCATAAAATCAAGGGCATAATCAAAGCTGGTAGCAGGCTTCTCATTCTTAGATTTAGCGCCAGATGGATTATTAGAGAGAGAGAGAAAAAAAAATGCTGTCTGTTTTCTAAAACAGTAAGTGAGGTTTGAATCTTTCTGCTAATGACAACAGAGCAGCTGTTAATCAAATAGTATGTGTCAAACTAGCCCCTAGGCATAAATTATGCAAAAGTGCGACATGGTGACATAGGTGTGATGTCGCAAAGTCACGCAATTAAAGGCAGGACTACTGACGAGGCGTTTCAGGAGCAGGGTTTTCTGTGGGAGAGACGAGCTTCTGTTGGTCTGGACTTTGACCTTCATAACTTTCAAGACCTTTTTCATGCACGAGAACTTATATACAGTATATAACTTCTAATACATATACTGAATTTCACTTTTATATTAAGTTTCATGTGTATAATATTTTGTGAAATTATAGGACAGTGTTTATTAAACCAAAAAAAAAAAAAAGAAAAGAAAAAATAACTGTGTAACACCGTATACCATGAAACCGATATTTTCTGAGATGGTTATCTGACTGTGAAAATATATTTCTCAAATGTTATGTTAACACCCTTTTTCATTTTTTTGTCAGGCTACCACAGTTAGTTTTTCTCTGAGTTATATTCGCTGATTTCTCAGGATTTTGCTGTGGTAGACATGATATGATCTGTCTCTTTTGATATTATCATTCTTTATTGGGTTACCATCGTTCTCTTTCCAGCCAGATATCACAACATTGAATGAATGAACATTGTCTTTATAATAATACATTCCGGGCCATGTATCTTATTTCTGTCACGTTACTGACTGAATTAATCTGCCATGTGTTATAATGGTTAGCAGACACCTGTCAGTATAACACCACTCTGTATTGTGAGAGAGGGCACTCAACCTTTACAGGGGCCACTGGCCACTACTTCAAGCCATTACAAAGCCTGGCTGAATTCACGCCTCTCCGTTTAACAGCCCTTGGCCCCACTTTCAGGGAAACCGGGCCCGTCCTTTTCATTGGTGCACCTGGAACAATTTTATTTGGCGCGGCTGGAAATATTCAAGGTGCAAGGAGAGAGGACATTTGTGGAGCCGTGGTGGAATGAGTCTCTTGGCTTAAATTGTTTCGAGCAATGCCAGAGCACTTTTGTTTCATTACTCCCCTAAACAGAAATTATTTTCAGTTGCTAACAGGGTGACTAGCTCTGAATAGACTGGACATTGTTTAGCTGCTGTGGGAGAGTTGTCTTTTTTTTGGACGGCTGTTTCGTGCAGGTCATCCCTGGGTGAGATTTTGTACCCATCCTTTGTTGCAGTGATGTGAATCCAGGATGTCATATTCTCTTTCTCCATTGTGAAATGTTTCGCTGAGTCAAGAGAGCATTTTTAGATATATTCTGCTCAAGTCATCCTCCTGGCTTTCCCTTTTTCCTCAGGCAGTTTCTTACCCTACCGTGTTACTCATTTTATTCTTTCCTTTAATTGTACCAAACATACTTCTTCAAAACCACAAACTCTTAAAAAAAAAAGTCACAGGCCAAGAAACGGCATGGCCGGCAGTCTTGAAACAAGCGCTGCCTTTGCGCATGCACACACACAGACGCACTCACGCACACATCTGGTTTCAGTTTCAAATGCCTTTCCTTATATATTTCTCCCCGTCCATCCTCGCACACACAATAGTCTTTTTATCCGTTCTAAATCTGGCCATGCTCGACCACAGTCACCGCGTCCAAATAGGCCAATGAATCGCAACATGTCATCAGCATAATTAAGCCATTTAGAACAGAGAGCTGAATGTGTCATGCGTTTCGTACGGTGCCGACCATTTCCCCATATAGATCAGGTGAAGTATTTTAGTCGCTCTTTATGAAAGGCAGGGAGGAAAATAAAGAGTGGCGGTGGCATTTCACAGAAGGCAATTACCATCAATCATGTTGAATTCTGTGTCAAGGTGGCCTGGAGTTGATTCCTGTACCGCGGGGACAACGTTCTGACAATGACATAGGATCTTCTATCGGCTACAAGCAGGAACGTAGAAGATGAAAGATCCTATTGGACCTAATGGGGGCCATGGTCTGAAATGTAATGCACGGCCATTGACTATCATTATGCCCTTGAGAAGCCAATAAACTGCTGTAGGACACAGACCATTATATGTCATTAGAACCCAGCTCATACCCTTCATCTAAACACATTAAATTATACTGTACCTCTTCAGCATGCACACACTCTTTGAGAACAAAAGGCTGCTTCCTTGTAAAATAAGGTTAAAGTTAGCAAATGACATCACATATGTACAAAAGCTTTAACTTTAATTGGTGATGTTTGCACCAAATTTCCCGTCAACGCAACCACAACCGCCTCCTCTTTCTCGTCCATCATTCTCTACTTGACACGTAGTGCCACTGCTGTGTGGTACACATGACTGTACACACGCAATAATCAGCTGTTTTTAAGTGTTTATAGCTCCAGTGAAGGGAACTGACAGATCCCACTTCACTTTTTCCCGCCCTCGTCCGCAGAGCATTCCACAGCTCTACAGAGGTGTTGGCTAATTAGTCACCTGACCTCTGAGGTCAAAGGTTGCCGGTGCTCCGAGCCTCAGGGGGACCCAGTGATGTTTTAGGGAGTTTTGATTGTAGATACTTAAAACAGAAGAAATACCCTCAAGGCTCCACGGGCCGCCTTAAGTGCATTACCTGGGTCACACAATGACAGGTGATGGGTATCTAGATGGAGCGGTTGCGTTTTTTTGACCCGTGCTGCTCTGCTCCTCCAAAGCTCTCAGGTGGAAAGGGACTGTAGTTGATGATGCAAGGGGGAAAGGGCCAGTCCTTCAAAAGATGAGCTGAAATAGTTGCTTCTGGTTGGACTGAGAGGCCCAGGAGATGAAGGGGATAATGGCTTACCACAGAACCTATAGCCTTCCTCTTCCTGTAATGGACTTAGAGAGAGTTAACAGTTTACTCCAACATATAACAATGTGGATATTAGATGATTCTACAAAACCCCAGATAATGCGTATGGTTAAGGTTCAGGAAACAGTTATGGCAAATTAAATATGGTGAAGGTATGGCTCCTGGTAACTTAAATATCATGGCTAATTAAAAATTGGAACGATAATGCAGGTCTCTGACAGGATTCAAACCCCAGTGTCCTTCATGAAAGCTGTATTCACTACATGCCGGTCAACCAATGCAACCTCCACAACCATCTTATGTGCCTCACTACATGTACACAATTTCCCACATGCAGAATCTTGTTATTCCTGGGACACTACACTGTAAAAATGATGAACATTGAGTCAGGTCAGTTTTATTTGTATAGTCAAAATCAGAAGTCTTTGAAGACTTTACAATGTGTATAACATATTTCCATAAATTGCTGAACCTGTACCTCTTATTTACTGTTGCTACGCCTGTCGCATGGCACATATGAAGTTTTCGGTGACAACGGTGGCAGATTTAAAACTCGAAACTCATAGTAATGGCTGAAACAGAGGGTTCTTCATTCCAGACAGCAAGAGGAGACAAAACCAAGCTTCTCACTTCTAGCATGCAGATGTCCATTTTACCAGCTGAAATGTCATTTGCAGATTTTAGCAGCTGTTGCTAGCTAGCTAACAGTTGTGTAGTCTACGTGATACCTAGGTATACGCGGTATACCCACGAAGAACGCTCCAGAATTTCTGCATGACCACTTAAAAATGCCCAAGGATATGTAAGAGTGTAGTTTTCTAACGTTCAGCAGCGTTATCCATCAGATTATGAAAATATATTTACATTTTTATTGGGTGCTGCTGTATTTGCTTTATTTTCGCTACAATCCAGAGGAGTGATCTCTCTTTCTCTCATGCCTGTCATCAGTGCACTATGTGAGGGGCGGGGCAGCTCTCTCAGCCTGCATAAAGACACAGACATAGACGATTCCCTGGTGCCAATGCATATCGATGCCTAATTAGTATGCTAAAGGTCGCAATGCGATTGGTTCAACACACGGTAGCTTTGCATTTCTGTTTCCTCTGATAATCCAGGGATATTTAAGAATGGTGGGAAAGAGAAAGAAATCATGTTCACAATATTATAGCTGATGTACAAATTTTTACCTAAACCTAACCAACTGTTTTTGTGCCTTATGTACCTACAGTAAGCTACTTTCTTAGCATGGTGACAGGTGTAGAATTACAGTAGAAAGTGAATAAAGTACCTAATGTGTGATATTAAGGAAAAAAATAGGTGTAATAACTTAAAGACTTTTGGAAGGAAGTATAAAGAACATTGTAAGATAACTGCTGGTGAACTCCTGGGGTCCTAGGGTTCATAGAAACATCTCACCTCTCAAGACCCAAGCAAACATAGACACTGATGCAGAAAACAGGTGTGATGAGGTGGAAAAAAAGAACCCACAAACATGGAAACCTCATTTACAAGCCCTGGCCTCTTCATTATAGATCACAGCCTGTATATCTTCCCCTTTTTTTGACAGGTGATACCTGACATGCATAAATCCATAACATTCCTTCCCACTGATCTCCCACTGTATCTTTACTACTCGCCACCCAGGTGGAATATGTAGCTGTACGTATTGGAGGTCTTTGAGCGAGGGCTCTCACTCTCCTTTGCCCCGAGGGTGTTTCAACATAGTGCAGATGACCTGCCACGCCATTAAACTCACCAAGCCTTCAAAAGCCACGTTCAGGTGCACTGTGTCAAAGAGCACGCTGTGATTTACTCCAACCTGCCCTGATGCATTTGGCTTTTGGGGTGTTAACTGTGTCATTCAAATAAATTAGTTATTTTCCAAGACTCAACCTTTTGGCTCACTTGCGAAATACTCGCAAAGATTGATGCGTCTCTGTCGAGCAGAAACCAGAGGCTGATTTGTCTCACTGCACTGTAGCTTTGATGTAACAGTTCATGGTGTGCTGAGACCACAGTTTTGGTGCTGGTAGTGGTGGGTGGGATGTCAGAGTACAAAAAAGAAGTCCCAGTTGCCTTTGCAGTGCTGCCGCATCCTTGATGTCCTTGTGTTGTCGCTGCAGCCTTTCTGTGGTGGCCGCAGTGCAGCACATTGTTTTGTTTTCCTTTGGTTGCAGATTGTGTTGTGGCCATTGTCCTCCCAGTTAATTAATCCAACATAAAAACAGAAAGAGAACAAAGTCGCTTAAAGCAGAGATAAAAGGCTCTTCATGTAATTCATTATTATTTACATTATTAATGACTATAAATATTAAATGTGACTCTGAGAACTGCTTTTTGAGTGCAATTTGTCACCACTGACGATTATCGTTAGTGATCCATATATATATATGTTTTACCCCCGCTCTGTTTTACCCCAGGGTTCGCCTCCCGCTGTTTCTTAACCCATGTTTGAAGCAGTGGTGTTATTGCACAGTGAGCAGGAGCAGCAGGAGGTTTAAAGAGTGTGTAAAGCATTAGGAGGCCACACAGACAGTAATAAGTCTGCTCCATTCTGACTGATAGGTCCACTTTATTACAACAGCCGGAGAGTGCTGAAGTCCCCTCGAGGGACACATACCTATCTGCGTGATGGATGGAGATTTAAGTCGCAACAGAAACCCCCCGGAAAAGTTTCTGACCTTTTATTGAGGTGCGTTTTTGAAAAGCACTATGTGAACAATTAAAGCGGGAAGTCAGGAGTTCAAACTGATAAGATGTTGAGGATTTGGTGGGCAGACAGGGTTTTCTGCAGGGTTATTTGTCTCCTCTCCGTCCACCAAGGATTCGAGTGAATGAGCTCCACTGTGCGCAGAGGCCGAGCAGTTAGGAAGTTTGGAAAGTGTGAAAGTAAGTTGAAGGTGCTAAGTTGTCAAGCAGGCATCAGGCAGAGGGATGGATGTAATGAGCTCAGTGTGTACATGGATGTGTATATGTGTGTGTGTGTGTGTGTGTGTGTGTGTGTGTTTGAGAGCGAGACAGGAGTGTTTTTGACTATTTTTCTTTTCCCCCTTCCCTCCCCTTGTCACACAGGTACAAAGAGTACAAAATAGCTTACCAAACACCGCAGATTTATCAAGCTTGACTCCGTTACAGGGGCTTTGTTAGCTCACTAATCCCTGCAAATACAGGATCAATGAACGCTATCACAAGTCATGCTAAACTTCATTTCCTGCTTGTTTACAGCGGCATCAATACCAGTCCGCTTCAAGGCCATCTTTCCATAGAGGTCGGTCTTTGTTATGATTGTTTTTTTGAGGTCCTTGAACGGAGGTCACTGCTGGTGCTGGAGTGCAGCTTTTGCATATCGACTCCGCCGAATGTTTGAAAACATGACTTATTGATTCATATTAGGTCGTTAGGTTTATAAGTCCAGCACTGATGGATGGTGGTGCTTGACTCAAAAACATGTCAGGCTGCCTGATGGATGTTTGGCCTGGGTAGCATGTCAGTATTGATAGGCATGGATGGAGGGATTCTGCGCTAAAACATGCGTGCGTATTGATTGGTGGATGCAGATGAACCCTTCGCGAGGGTCAGAGCGGGCCCTCGGGGGGCCGTGGATGTGTCGGTGTGAATGTCAACCAAGGTTGGATCCAGTCATTTCGCAACACGTGTGTTTAGGAAGGGCTCGGGGCTGTGTGTCAGTGTAGCAGTGCAGGGTTTGGCTGTGAGCTCAAAAACTGTCTAATTTCTTCAACTGTTTTTCTGCCACATCTTCTTGGTCGGTGCCAAACTTGTGCAGTAAACACAGGCAATAAATGTCATTGCATGGCTATCAGTCCTGTGGCATACAGCCATAGCGAGACAGATTTGCGAGAGAGATTGTTTGAGATTGTTTGATTGTATTTACTGTACTTCAAATGAGATTTAAATTGAGCCCTTAAAATCCAGTCAAAGTTGCATCATTCTCACAGTTTATAGATTGTCAGTGAAGTGGTAAGCCTCACAGTTTTCAAACCAATGTTTCTTACTTTGCTTATGTTGCCAAAAAATACACAAACAATAGGTGGAATTGAAAATAATAGATGCTGTCAGAGAAACTAAATAAGAGAGGGGGAAAAACAAGACCAGAGGGGAATTCTCATTTAAGTGCTGTAGAGAGTGAAGGCATTTCTCCTTGACTTCTGCAGACAGCCCGGATTGTTCCCTGATTCATGAGCACTTCAAGTTGAAATGGGCATGCCTTCTGTCAGTAGGAAGGTTGACACTTTCATTTGGTAAAATAAATAGTCAAATGTTTAGCTCGGGAAAAACGTCTTCTGTTGCTACAGGGCATGTCAAACTCAGCTCAGTAAAACTCACTGAGATATGTGACCAGTTCAACATTGAACTTAACCTAAATTCTGGCCTCAAGATAAGCAAATAAAAAACAAGATTTACAAATGTGTGTGAGGATCTGAGAGTAATTTGTGGTCTTGGAAATCATTCTCCAATCCGCAACAACAAATACCAACCAGTTTGATAAACTGCAGCCTGTAAATTTTGAAGTTGCCAAAATGAAAGCCATATGACAAGCTGTTGTATGTTTTTATAAAAATGCCTTTTTCCACTTTGAAATTCCCCATAAATGTGCTGAAAATGTGGACGTCCAAGTTTCCCACCAGCACTCAAATAAATCACGCTTCTGTGGATCTGAGGCTGAGAAAAGAGAGGTTGGTTGGCTGGCTGGTTGGTTGGTTGGTTGGTTGGTTGGTTGGTTGGTTTGTTAGCTAGTAGTTGGTTGGCTGGTTGGTTGGTTGGTTGGTTGGTTGGTTGGTTGGTTGATTTGTTAGCTAGTGGTTGGTTGGCTGGTTGGTAGGCTGGTTGGATGGTTGGTTGGTTGGTTGGTTGATTTGTTAGCTAGTGGTTGGTTGGCTGGTTGGTAGGCTGGTTGGATGGTTGGTTGGTTGGTTGGTTGGTTGGTTGATTTGTTAGCTAGTGGTTGGTTGGCTGGTTGGTAGGCTGGTTGGATGGTTGGTTGGTTGGTTGGTTGGTTTGTTAGCTAGTGGTTGGTTGGCTTTTTGCGAATTTCTAAGTGAATAATGCATGGATCTTAATGAGATAAATCAGCCGTATTTAGGTGGCTTGTATTTACGAGTGAGTATGAATGGGGACCTTGGTGGAGGTATGCGCTCTATGAGTGCCAGTCTAGTTTGAAAAAGTGTTGAAATTTGTTGAAACTTGTTGTAGGTTAGTGAATTGAAGTGCATGTATACCCCATAAATTACTCACAAATTGCTTTTTTCTGTGAAACATGTGAAATGTCATGTGATTTCCTAAAGCTAATGGCTCTCTGAACATTTTATGGCCGTGGAGGAGGGAACACCTGTCTCACCCGTCCATCACTATCACGGTCTGCGAATCTCGAGCGTGGTGTAGATTTCCTCAGATATTTGTTCAGTAATTGCTAACAGGGTAATCCCAGTTACTAATGTTACGGTTATCGTGTTAGTTTTGTCACTATATGGCAATTAATCTTATCTGGACAATCCTCCAGACACGACGCTCTGTCAGATATCGTCATTTGATCCTGGTGATCTCACAGTCCGTCCCGTCATCGCCCCGATAGCAAAGGTTAATACTCTTTCCAATGAGTACAGTTCCTGTTTGGATTGAGTGTACAACAGACCCCGGTGGTTTGAATAATATTGTGACAGTCTGTGTTGGTGAAAAATGTTCAGACTGAACTGGAGCTGTGTTGATTATTTTCTCTTCAAGCTCACTTTTGTCTTGAAAAACTTTAAATACCTTTGAGCTCCCCACCGTGTGTGTATCTGACCTACAAACATAGACCGTGTCATATTTAATGCATCTGGTTGCCACGGTGAGTTAACCCTTCGACCCGGTGCCTTTGCGTACTAGTTCATTCTCCGAAGACAGAGAGCGAGGGGGCGGAGAATGGGCAGCGTGGTATACCTCTCTCATCCTCACACCTGCACCCACTGTGGGGACGAAAAGGAGGGAGGGAGTAGAGAAAAGCAGCGGTGGATCACATGTCTTCATGGCTGTCCAACAGTAAATTAAAACGAGGAGCAATTTCCTGAGGCCCAATTAGCAGAAAATTGGTCCTGTCTGTTGGAGTGACTCCCATGGGAGGAGGGAGAGGCGGTGGGGGCCGTTGCTGAGAGAAACAGAGACGGAGAGAGAAGGTAAACTCAGTTGTGCACAGATTGTCACATTACAGTGTGTGAACTAGAAACAGTGTGAGACGGTCGACCATGTTGAATTAAAAAGGCAAAAATAGATCGCAGTGATGATAGAATGAGCGAGGTTAAACAGACCTAAACATGTGTGATATGTGTGAGAAATGTGGGAAGATCTCTCAGAAAATGGTTGAATCTTTTCTTGTCAGAAAATAACCCAAATAAATAACGAAAATAGCGATTAACGAATAACGATGTTGAGATGTCTGCCTTCTCTCAGATATGATGGATCTAGATGGCCCTGCTCATGATTTTGTAGAAAGAGACACAGTGTATACGTTTTTCACATGTATTTTTTTGGCGCCGTGAGCCCCAAAAATATGTATTTTTCATTTAAAAAGTAGTCTTCACTGAGAGTTAGGAAGTTTTACAATAGCTTTACGAGCACACGGCACCCTGTTGTGTCAGAGAGGGCGTATGTCATTGTTTTTTCCCTTTCTGTTTTCCTCATTCGGACTAAAATGCAAAGCGAATGTTTCCAGATGTTTTTCTGAAAAACTGCCCGACCATTTCAGTCAAAATATCCAGAAAAAGTTGCATTTTTTTCAGGTTAAGACATCCAAATGCGAACGTAATCTGAATGTTTAGGGACATACATTTATATGCAGTTCATTCAGTGGCAATATTTTTTGTAATGAAGTTAACGCACCAGTCTTGTACTATGCAGAAGTTGTAAGTGGTGGATGAAGTACTTAGACCCTTTACTTCAACGCACAACATGTAACTTGGGTCGCTAGGAGTCTTTCAATCAAAACAGAGATGTAGTTTGATGATGACACGAATCATTGTGGGATGTGAGTCATGGGACGTGCTGTCCTTGTGAAACAACCCATGTTGCTGACAAAAATCAGATGTGACTCAGAAGAAAAGAGATACTGTTTTATTCACATTGCATTAAGTGGTGTTTGCCGACATCCTTCTTAACTCTCTGACTGTCTCCTAGAAGTTATAGCGCACTTTTACCTTGAACCTTTTTTTACATAATTGGGAACATTTGGGAGTATGTAAGTACACAACTTAACAAAATATATGATAAAAGTCCAGTTGTTTTCAAACATTTCAATGCAGAAATGTTACGTATTGTAGCTTTAAGAAAAAGTAACAATACCATAGTGTTAAAATACTGTTAAAGCTAAAAACTCTGCATTCTACTTGATCGAAAATACATACGTTTAACCTGCAAAAATGCACTTAAAGTATCACAAGTAATTGATTATATTTTTTTATTTTATGCACACAAGAATATAATTGGTACACAGATGTTATTATTGTGTGCAACACGATACAAAATAATAATTTCAGGACTTGAGAGGCTCTCCAGTTTTCGCACCACTCCGACCTGAGCCAGTCTAATCAACAAAACAACTGATCTTTAATGCGGCAAACAGTACATGAGAAAAATGTAGTTACTTTGTATCACTAAGAGTCATACAGAGGTGGTCAGGGTGAATGGTGGCTGTTCAAAGAGCGTGTAGTCATGTTAAGGCAACAAAAACATCAAAAAATGGCAGTTTATGGTTAAACATGTCTTGTTTTGTGCTCATTTTAAAGAAAAAAACACTAAGTGCTGTGAGTGCTTGATGACATTACCATAAAAAAGTTTTATTATGTCTTAGTTGTTGAGTGTGTACTGTGTCGCAAGAACGGATATTGGATATTGTGGGAAAGACTAAATATGTTGTCAGGAAACAGTTTGCAGATATGCTCCGTATGAACACTCTGAGATGTTCAGATGCTGCATTACCTTTTCTGTAAATCACTAGTATATAAACATAGATCCTAAGCGACGGGGTCGGTCAGGCCTGTAAGCAAACAGAAAGCGGTGACAGAGGTGAAAGAATGCAGGAAATTGACGCTCTGAGAACAATCAGAGCCGCTGAGGAGCTGGATTTACTTTAACCCACGAAGCAACAAACACTTCCACTTCACTTTTATGGCAGACAAATTCTACAATGTTATCGCTCAAATTAAAGAACAACCGCACAGCTAATGAGGCGAAATGTTTGGATCTGCTGAGCTTTAATTTAACCATAATGGAGAATTGATAGCAGAGGCAGCACGGTGATGGATGTGGCTTTTTGGACGAGGACCAGTGCCTCCACAAGTAATACTCTGCATGTGCTCTCCACAATCAATTCACTCACATTTTGCCCCTGAGGGCTTTGGCTATTGATGGCAGCGATGATGGACTTGGGCAGACGCAGAGCTCATACAGGGTAGGGAACTGGGTCAATGTCATCCCGGTTCGGGATCGACCCGACTCGGGTGCCCGTCACTCAGTGTTAATGAAAGTCCCAGATCGATCCTTTGTGCACAATCCTGCCACTACAACAGAACTCATCAGCTCAGCTAAAGTCATCGACCATTGATGGCGTTATTGTTCCCGCTCTAGTAATTAAGTAAACATTTATTTGAGCTTTACTCTTCAGGTCCCAGGATGAAAATCTGGGCCTCAGTACTCATCATAAATCTTGCTCTCCAGCTTTTTTCCGTGGCGGTTTTTCCGCTCGGAGGCTGAAAAACATTTTTTACAGTTTCATATAATTATGTATGACCTAATCGAGGCAAAGAGATAAATTACTAAAACTGGTGACAGACTAACAACAACAGTGCTGCTTGGAATCTCGCCTGTGTATAGCAATATTTCTGTCAAAACAGTATGAAATAGCATTTTTCATCAACGATTGCGTGTTGCATGACGAAGATTTATGAATTTTAAATCGCTTGTTTCAGCGTCACCGCTTGAAATCTGTATTCCATTATTTTCATTTGACTAAGACGGAGGTTAAAAAGATATTATCGTACAGTTAATCGAATGTGACAAGTGTTTACTGTTTTTACCGAGTTTTGGCCTCGTTAGTATTCGTCAAAATGAGCTGCTCTTCTTCAGTTATCGAGACAAGAATAGCTTCCCCTGAAATCAGCCTCTTGGTTCATTCATCCCCTTACTTGAAATTAAATAAATGATGGCCTGTCCCTGTTAATACATTTCATCCAATCAAAAAATCATCCCGATCCTCTCTGGACTGAATTATCATGTTGTCGTTGATGCTTAAACGCTTAAATAATTAAGTTTACATTAAGATAGACAGTTAAAACAACATTCCTTTAGTAGCGTGCAGAGTAGATTGAGGAAACGTCTACAACTCGGCTAACGACGATTCGACCGAGACACATTAAAGGTATTTGTTTTGCCGCCTTTTCCCTCATCAGATTCGCTAAACTGTTTTGTCACACTGTGAATGAATGTGGGACAAAACTTCTAATGAGCATGTGCCTCTGTGGGCCCAACAAAGAGACTAGGACATGCCGATCCAGTATCGTCTGCTCCCCTGTTGTTCCTCGCTGATAACATTCAGCTCCGTCTGCTCATCCATCTAATTATCTGTCTACCTGCCTGCCTCTGTCCATCGCCACCCTCCCCTATTGTTATTCACTCCAGGCAGGACAAACATGACTCGCTGACCTCTGGCCATTAGAGACCTTTCAAGCGAAAAAAAGGAAACCGTGACCCCTTTTTACCTGTGGCGCTCGGGGTCATTGAACGCCACTGTTTCAATGCAACATGCCAGTATATGATTTGAGAAGAGGATAATGGCCTCGACCCGACTTCCAGGAAGACAAAAGCGAGATAACCCCAGCTGAATTCAGAACTTTAAACATCTCTGAACATAAGGACAGAGCTTCTCCTGCACTTGGGGGTTAATATATAATCACACACTCAAGAGTTTCTCGCAAGATCTCTAAGACACAGAGGGGGCTTGACCTGGATTTCTGTAAAGCTCTAACTCCAGGCAACAGTCATACTATTCAGGGATATCAAGTCTTATCATCATCTCTTTTTTTCCCCGTTTAAGTAGGATCGCTTACTTTTCGTAAAAGCTCCGGCTTGTAACAATAGGCCTTATTCTCTTGGTGATTGAGGTGCGGCTTTGCGCTACTGCCCTTGATGCATAGGAAGGTAATTTCATGGCTCCTTCCTGCAGACACGAATCAGACACAGCGCGCTATTATCAAGCCCTGGATATTAGGCTCCTAGGTAGGGGACGGAGGTGGAGGGGGATATTAAGCCTCAGAATGTGTGCATGTGTAAATGTGGTCTTCATGAAGAGTGGTGGTGGTGGTCGGGTGGGGGGGGGGATTCCTGTGCATGATGTATCACGTTGCGACTGTGTGGCTGCTGCCGTCACATCAAAGAACAAAGGGGTGTTTATGTCAAGCCTGACTGATTTAGTTTTTATTAATGTCTTACCTCCCTTTTCTCCCCCACCGCCATCGGCTTCAACACATCACTCCCCCTTCCCCCATTATATTAACTCCAGAAACCACACTGATTTCTTTTGCATTTGTCTCAACACACACACACACACACTGTGCAGAGTTCTTGCCCGACTGAGCCGGGGCCTCCCTGAAACGTGCCATGTATTCTCCCCGAGTGGATGAAGCGCACAGGCAGACATTCATTCCCACTCGAGTTCCTCTTCCCCCCTTTCCCGGAGCCATTTACACAGTGGAAAAGGTTAATTGCTTGAAACACCAGCGGTGTTATTTCAGCTGAATCCAGAAGCATTGCATTTGATATTAAACAGACAAGAGATTACTGTGATGATAACAAACCGTGCGCCAACAGATTATTTGCACATGCGAATGGGATTCGCTCTAATTCTTGGGATACGTTACGGAGATATTCGTTTTTTTTTTTTTTTTTTAAATGTGACAGACGTAGCACAATAAAACCACATACTCCGACAGCGGGAAAGAGAATTCAAGGCATCTCTGAAGTTGTTAAATCATTTTCAGTTGAATCTGCCTCTACTCTCAGCTGTCCTCGCCCGTGAGTGATGGCTCCATGTGCAGAGAGCCCCGCTAATCCCTTATGACCACATTGTGCGCAGTATCGTCACCCCATGAGGACCATTAGCATCATAGCTGTGGGTGATCGGTTTCTACAGCTCAGGGTCAGCGCCGGGCTTACTTTGAGGTAGCCCCGGAAGAAAGAAAGATGTGGATCAAAGTGAGGATTTTCAGAGCAGACAGACAGACAGAGACAGAGGGGGATTAACTGAAAGATACATTTGATTTGACAAAGCGGAAAAATTGTTGTTGTGAAAGAAAGACCCAACCTAGGAAGCGTTGACAGGTTATTTACTAATTTGCCAATTAGTTTCTTCTCTCTGATTTAAGATGAGCTGATCACCTAAATCTCCTACTGTATGCTACATCCTAGTTCATCACTACTGCAAGAATACTTTTACCATAAAAATCTTAACTGATGTTAAGAGTGCACGACTTTAGCGGTAAATGAAGGAGGGAGTGCTCCAATTCTCGTATTTCTTAAGCCAAACAAACCCTTTACAAAGTCATTGAATCATCTGATAAATGCACTGCCACACAGCTGAAAACATGGCTGCTTTTGTTAACTCATGAAAAGTTGACATTTTGGAAGATAAGTGGTTTTGACAGGTTTTAAAAGGCTTTATGGTTCCAATTATACAATATCATTTCTGAACTATCAAAACTAAAACATTGAACTGAACCTACAGCATGCCAAACAACCATTGTAAATTTGAAAGAAAGTACTGCACAAGTTGAAATCTAACCAAAGACAGATTAAAAACAAAAAAAAATCAGATTGTGATTATTTTAGACTGATATTACAACACAGTGTCACAGCAGTTCTTGAGACTGTAACTAAATATAATCTAAAGGATACATACCCGGGAAGTCAAGCTTTTTCGGCTTCAAAATGCCACTGAGCAGCTTTCAGAAGAATTGATGGTCCAGATTTAATATATCGTCCTTGGGTCACCATCTTAGTTTAGCTGTGTTATGCAAACCTTTGTTAATTAGCACTAAACGCAAAGTGCTGCTAAGGATAATGGGAATGTCAAATGTGATTCCCATGGTGATACGAGAGGAAACGTCCAAGGATCACCAAAGTTGGGAATGTTCATCGTCTGGGAATCATGAATGTCTGTACAGAATTTCATAGCAATCCATTCAGTGGTTGTTGAGATGTTTCATTCTGGACCAAAGTGGTGGACAAGCCGATAGACCGTCACTCTCATGCGTAGAGCCATTCTGCTAGCAAGCCTGTAAATTAAAGAAAAATCTAATATTATATTCAGCCTCATAGATGCATTAAATTCAAAATGTCCATTAAATGTTAATTATTTATTTGAAATGTATTTCTTTCTATTCAATGCTTTTAAGTATTCACATCTTATCATAATGTTTAATTAAACCCCAGATTGTAATTGGTGGCTGCTGCCTCGCCTCATGAATCGAGGTATGAAATGAGTTATTTTCTCTGCATTCGGCTTAATCAGTTGTGCGCTCAAAGTAAAAACAATTTATGCATCTGAGTGTGTGTGTGTGTGTGTGTGTGCGCGAGTGCGATTCTGTGAATGCTCAAACGCATTAGTGTAAGTGGCGTCGGAGAGGCTAGCATCGTCAAACAAATGACAGAAAAAGAGAGGCGGCCTGCACTCTCCAACAGTGATTGAGCTCGAGAGTTAGAGTGTGGCATTCTTTAAACACACCGCGTTCGGGAAGAAGTGGCGTATTCAAACACATGGATAAGAGAGATGGGGGTCGCGTAGCAAAATGCATTACGGAGTCGGAGAGGTTGAGGGAGTGCAACATTTCTAAACACATTACGCCGGAGCGGCGATGGCATGCTTACACAGAGTGTTGATGGAGGGCGGAGAGAGAGAGGGGGTCAAGAGAGTTTCTGTTTTATTTCGGCAAGGTGTGTGTGCTTTGTCTGCCCGGTGAGTGCTGACTGAGTTTTGACATCGGCTCAGCCTGGGTACACAAACTTACCAGAGTGATTCGTTTCACGTAAAGCGCACTTGAGGGTTTATTGGCACACACATGAACTGACAAACACACACATACACGTGGATGCAGACATGGATGCATATGTGAAAAAAGTTCTTTCTTGTTTCCCCCCCAAACTTGAGGCATCCAATAAAACCAGCATGTAGAATCACTTCCAGAACTACCCTCCTGACCCAGCCGATAAAGCCCGTCAGGGAAGATTAAGCTCAGATGCAGGAAAACACTTCAAGACATGTTCCCCCATACTTTATCTTGGCACTGTGTCCAGCCCAATTAACCTTACAAGCAGGCCCTTTTTCACATTGCCAACTCTGAAGCAGCAGGGGCACCTCATCCCTGGCATCTTTCTTCGCCTGGCAACAGAACACCTTGAAGAATGCAGGAAAAAAAACGTAAAAAATGCTCTCATCCACTCGTCTGCTCCTGTGGCAGGTCGAATCTTTTCAATTAGCCAGGTTGACTTTGCAAGGCTAATTAAGTCCTCATCCTTGATGAGCTGTCTGACTTCTCCTCCAAGCCTCTTACTAGGGGCTTACAGCCCCACAGGGGCCACCGGCCAGACGGATTGTTGTCCAGCTGGAATGGGATTAGCAGCCCGCCAGGGGCCTGAGGCCCACAGCCCCTGAGCTTTTGTTTGAATCTGAAGTGTCGAGTTGGAAGGGGTGAAGCAGAGAGAGAGGATTGAGGTAATCCCCTCCTCGTCAGGACTGCTCCCCAGAGGAGCGAATCCTCGGTAAACCACTGAACACTGTAGACCACCAACCACCATCAGAACCACTGTTTACCCATCACACCCCAGCAGGTAGAAGGCCAAAGGAGACTCCCCCCCCCTGCCCTGACAGGAATTAATGTATGTTTCCAAGGGTCATGTTCAGTGGCTGTTATCAAAACATGTTGTTCCCTGGCCAAGCGTAAAATATAGGAGTTGTCTGGCGGGATTAGAGGCTTCACACTGTGGATCAGCAGGTTGTGAAACCCACCTTGTCCTATAGGATTTGGTTTGGCGTGCCCAGGACAACCAGATTATTAATATGATCAACCAACTGCTAATAACAAAAATATTGACAAGAAAACATTAGTTAGCACACACAAACAAAGACTTGAACTTCACAAAAATAGTCAATTTACGGAGCTTTTTAGACTTAATTTGCACAAGAATGTCTGTTTCATACGTATCAAATGATCCCCATCAATAAATGGGTGAATGTAGGAGAAGACTACATGATGCTGACTCTCAGAAGCCTTCAAACACACCTGTGGTGTTGCTTGACATGTTCTTGCTGTACAGTATGATGAGACATGTTTCAAAGGGCATGTCTTGTTTTGCGATGTAGCTTTTGCACCACATTTTTCCCCTGACAACTGTTGTCGTAAGGTAATCCTGCATATAGAAAACGAAGACATGTTAATCACAAATAGCTTATCTGCGTAGGCTAAACTTGTCAGCTTGGCAAAATCCTACAACAAAGAACACAGTGAGTGGTTTGCTTTAAAAACCTTCAGCTTTTTTAAAGGATTAAGGGAAGAAGAAAAAGCCGAATTCTGTAAATTGTCAGATTAGTCAGTGCAATATCAGGTTTTACAAGTTCAAACCAGTATGTATTTACTGGCTGAGGCTGCGTGAGGCGTCCCTATTAGTCAGCTAATTTGTGTGATTTGTTTTGAGAATGTTCCTTGGATGAGCAGCATATTATTTTGTGTTGTTTTGCATTTGGGCTGATTATTACCGAGGATGTAAAAATGCACTGTCAGGCTCAGCTAGTAGTGTGACCTCTTCCTCTGTCGTGGTGCACCTGTGCCTGTGAGTCAGCCTCAGCGTTGAGCCAATACCAACAGGCTGTCTTTCATCGCAGTGTGACAGAAGCCCATGAGATTAGAGCAGAATCCACCCAAAACAACCACACTGAGCTGTGGGATAATCCAGAGCCCAAACATCAGAGGGAAACAGGAGGACACTGCTTCGTCTATCATCCAACAAGAATCCGCCCCGAAGGAAAACACAGGGACGAGATGCGCCGCTATTGTCCAACCTGGCTGGCACAGGAAAAACAGGATGTGCGATGAGTATCTATGCCTGAGGTGACTGGTGAACCGCTGTGCCACCGGCCCAGAAGCAAACAGTGGCTGCATTTATTCATGTTCATACAAAAAATCTCTTCCTTTGAGGCAGACAAGTGCATAAAAAGTTGGCAGCTTCACCTTTGAGATGAGCGCTGGAATGGAGCTCTGTAGACTTCAGGCTCCGGGGCATTTTTCAGCACGGCTGAAGAAAAACTGTGCTAATTTGAACAGTGCACCATTGTGCACCATTCACTGCTCAGGTGACTGATGTGGTTTCTTACACTGTCAGTGCTCTACATCTTATTTTACAATCATCACAAAGGCTTCAGTTCAAAGGCCTGGTTCAACGCCAGAACACATGCAGTACAGCTGTTTGAAACACATAATACATCGGTATCATCTTTATCTCGTCTCTTTATCATCAACCTTCACCCCCCACTCATGTACAGTATCTCGCTGGCTCTCCCTGTCTCCCTCTCCCATTAAAATGCAAGATGGCTATAGTGACTCCGATGTGATTGTGTGTGTGTGTGTGTGTGTGTGTTCAAGAATGCACGTTGCGAGCTCTGCCCAGTTCTCACCAGCAGGACCAGAAGCTGTTTTCATAGCTGCATTTCTTGCGTCAGTTCTCGGAGACGTCAGGACTGACGGGTCAGAGAAAAGAAGCCTTCGACTGGAGAGGAATGAGACTGATCCTTTGCCAGACAGCCTCAGCTGGGGGCCACCATCCAACCATCCACATGAGTTCCCGCCCCCGCAAAAACCCTCCACCCACTGTCCACCCACCGTCCACCCTCCCCGCATTCATTTCTGGCCGTGCACTGATAACAGAATTTCCGGGGAACTGTCCAAACAGACTGCCCTGTGTTGCAATGTGGGGCTGCGTGTTGTGTTTTGGGCATGGCGCAAAATGGGGATTACTCCATTAGATGGGTATCGGTTGCTGTTGCTTTGTCAGCATTTTAGCAGGGAAAAGAAAGTTCCCACTTGTGATTTTGAGTAGTAGAGCAAACCCCAGCTTGATATTTGTCCTTTTTAAATGAATTGTGTTTCAGTCGTCTCTGCTAAATTGCTCCATACACAGGCTGCTGAATCTTTATGGTTGAGCTCCAGAGATAGTCTCTCAGGGCCCAGATGGACTGTGCTGTGTCGGTCGAACAGAACATACACATGACACACTGACTTATTTATTTTAACAAGGCTTGTTGTAACAGACGCAAAGTGCTGACATTTATATTCCCGTCCTCCTCCGTCTCCCTCGTCTTCTTCTGTCAAAAGAAGAGTCCTCGAAAGTCTGCATCGCGGTCACTCCTCCTCATCTCACGGAGGCATTCTTTAAAGACATTTATTAAAAGACAGTAAAGAGTAATGGGGTGTTTCATTTGCCATAATGAAACCTAATCACCCTGTGGACAGTGCTTTGAATCCATCTGTCCAGGGGTTTTATAGTCCAAGTTGAGACGCCGAACAGAACGACCCTAGATCTGCAGGCTGTCGGGGAAAGCAATTGAAGGAAGGAATCTTAAAGGATTGAAGTGTGGGGATGATGATGAGATGAGTAGTTGGATCTTTTTCACCCCCTTGGGAAAAGATGGATTCTGACAGATGCTCGAGAAGCCTTGAAGCGAATTCTCAATGGGATTTGTTAGGAAATGACACTATCCATTATACTGTTATACTGTGCTGCACAGCTACAGTCCAGTGAATAATTTCAAGGCCTGGTCGCACCAAAACTTAAAACTTTATCCCTAACCTTCAAAATGTTTGCAGTTGACCAGTAGGAAGCTGTCTTGACAAGGCGGAGAGTTGTAGGGCTTTTACAAAAATCAAACCATAAGTCAAACAATGCCACAGTAATTTGCATTTGAATGACCAGTTTAAATGCGTCGAGTTGTGCCCAAGCTGTGCCCGGGACGGACCATACTGTTCAAAGCACGCCTGACCGCCTCCAAGCGGGTTGCGGTTACATCAGATGGGCCTTGGCATCGTTCTTGGACAAATGGTGGCTTCCTCTTTCTCTTCTAGATCCATTTCGTCATCCTGCCTACGTTTTTTAAGCCTTTGATGCCAAGTGAAAGGTTAACAGCGTGTCTCTGACTCAAGAGAAGCGCGTCATCACTTGAAGACGCAGGTTAAAGCAAGTAGACCTGTCGTAATGGAGGTGCCAATCCCTGGCACGGGACTGACTCACCAACGCAAACGGAGTCAAGCCAAGCCAGCACGTGTATCACATCCTCTGTTGATTTAGTCTAAATTACCAGATGTAGACTGTTGGTATGAAATATGTGACTGGGCGCATGTTCCCCCCCCCCCCTTCCTTCCTCTATCTGCGCGTTCTCACCCCCCGCCAAAATATATTTAAAACAGGATTCACCTTAACATTTTCCGGTCTTCATGCTACCATGTACTCTGTTTTTTTACATTGGTGATGTTGGACTTGACATTTGTCTGCAGTCAGTGTGAAAGGAGTCAATTAGCTATTCGGAGGGCTTACCTGCATCTACAAAACTTGCTAATTTTGGTGTAGAAATGGTTTTAGTTTATGATCTGGCCCGACGTCGCCACATATTACACATCCAGATACATTTCACTGTGGAGTTTCTAGTGTGAACTAGAATTTGATTTGATTTTTAGATTTGAATGTACACAGATGTCTCAAAAGGATTGTTAAATACAGCGAGAGGAATCTTTCCTACCATAAATTCACATTGAATTGTTTGCTCTTCTTTTCTGACCGGCTCTTTCCTGTATATAACTTCTCTATAGTGTACAGGTAAAAGTTTGCTATTTAGTGTCTGCCTGCCTGTGTTATTTGCCAAGCGAGTGTGAAAGATAATTGGTCACCTAGGAGGTTTTAATGGAGCTGCTTTGATGGAGTCATTTAGTTGCAGCGCTTTGCATTTCATCACTTCTGTCTGTCAATTATACTTGATTTACAAGGTATCTAAGGGACAGCGAATGTGAAGCATCAATTTGTGAGTGGGTGATTGCACTAGAGAGAGGGGAGATGGCGGGGATATATCATTCATTAACATGGCAGGATGTCCTTCAATTATCCCTTGTCGAATTGGAGTGAGTCATTTCGGTCATTACTCTTATCAGAAACGACCTCTCCCAGGTGTACAGTGAGAGTCTGCATGAGCTTGTGTGACTTGTATAAGAAGCTACATAACCATTCCAGACTTTTGTGCTCTTGTACAGGTGGGAGTCATCGCTCACCATACCGGCCTGTCAGAAGTCTGTTGACACAGATGGTTTGTATTCACCCAGGGCCCTATATATGAATGCTGTAAAGGTAGCAGAATACGAGGACTTTGTCTGCACAGTGTAATGAATAGAGAGTACATGACAGTTTTGTTCTCAGGGTTACATGACACGGGGTCTCATAAAAACTTAAAGGCGACAGACATGAACCACTTTCCCCCAGACTGACTGGGGCACAAAGGTTGCCTGAAGGTTGCGTTATGGGCCCTGATGCATTTGAACTGATAATATTGTGCTAATGGTTTCAGGAGAGAGCTGAGTCAATAAATAAAAAAAGGTAATTACGTTGTAAAGAATGGGACCCGTAACTGTGTTTAGGAGTAAGGGCTTTTATCTGGAGGAAAAACAGAGTTTAGTAATGAGAGGTGATGAAGTTCGGTGCCAGCCGAGCGAGACCGCCGCGTATCTGCGATGAGTTTTCCTCTCTTGATAAAACACAGAAATGTTTTCCCTTGGCGTAGAAGTGTTAGCCTGTTCACACAGCTGGGGCAAATCACTGTGGAGAAATATGTAGCGACTGAGTCACCCACATGCCACAACACATCTAGTATATTAAAAGGAGACGTTCAACAACCAAGCTAAAATACATAGGTTGACTCTCAGATAGCTTTCACTGAAATCATATGGTAGCGATCAATGTTGGGCCCGCGTCTCAAAAAATATATTGTTCTCATTCATCATTTCAGAAGGAATATCATCACTTTACTTATTACTCCCTGGAAGCTGTGATTTATCGTATTTTTTACTTCACTTTTTAGTTATATACCACAAATTGGCAATCTTCTCCCCTTCCCAAAAATGAGGACAACTCCACTACCTCTCCTCTCTTTGCCTGTGAGTGATTGCAGATAAAAATGAAATGTAATAGTGCAGAAATCCAATATTACGCTGATCCAAGAACTGAAGGAGTGGAAATACTTCCAAGATGAGAAAAGAAGTCAAGTATCTGTAACTTATCCTTGAAAGATATGTGAAAGGAAGCGGCGAATGATAATTTGGAGGATGTGGTGTCATGTATTGCCAAATTAATCTGTGTATATCTTAAAGATGCATTATGTTTCTTTTTTTCCTTTCCTTCAGTGTTTTATAAAGATTCTCGTGCATTTAAAGTAAACACTTCAACACCTCGTCGGTAGTCCTGCCTTTAATTCCGTGACTTTGTGATGTCACCATGTCACACATTTGTACAATAGATGTCTGTGTTCACGGTCGAAGTGAAGCTAACTGGAAGCTGAAAAACAGGACAGAGCCAACCGGAGTCGCAGTGTGGGGTGCCGGCTCAGACATGTGTGAGCTGACCAATCAGAGCAGACTGGGTATTCAGGAGGAGGGGCCTTAAAGAGACAGGAGCTAAAACAGAACATTTCAGACAGAGGGGGGATACAGCACTGCCAATCTCCCAACCATGAAAGACAACAAGATTAATGGTAGTTAACTGCATGGAGTCGTAGACATTGCATTTGAAATCCTGAATAAAAATACAAAAAGCACTCATGATGGTGGCAGACAGTGGTAGCCTGATCCCCGCAGCTAACTTTTCTGCACATAATCTATTAAACCGGTCAGAAACGCGTTAAAGAAAATGCGTTGAGATGTTTAAAGATTGGGATGTGGGATTTAAATCTCAAAAAAATGAAACAAAACAAAATAAGTAAAATAGTTCCCAGTTGACCAGCGGAGTCATTGGAAACATTTGTCTGTCTGTCTCTCTACCTCTCCTTATTTAACGCGCATATTCTTGGAAGCGAATGTGAGCCATATTAAATCTGACTCCTCTGCCGAGCGGTAATGCGAGCGCCGGCGGTTAGTTTTATATGTTTCACAAGTGTGTAAATATTTAATAGAAGAGCGGGATGGAGTGCTGTGTCACTGTTCCTGCGCTGTCAGCCATACAGGCGTAGAGAGAGAGAGAGAGCAATACTGAGAGAATTTCTTCCTGACAGGAGAAATTTATGGAGCAGCCAGAGGATTCACAGACAAGTCTTATTCTCAACCGTATTTCGTCGCAGTCGGATTCTTGGATCCTGTGACACAGACATGGATATACAAGCTGTTTACGGTGCAGGAGATGTCAGTTGGTATAGATGTTGATACCTAACTTGATATGTATGAAACATGATGGTGACTAACAGCATTCCAAACTTGAGATGTGTGTTTGGGGGGTCTGTTTGGTATTTTTGTGACTGCATACTGTAGTCTGGTGCCAGTTCAGATGCGTTTTTTGGTCTTATAGCATTTCCCCATTCATATTTTTGAAACACCGCGGGTCCTGCACACTTTCAATCCCATTTCAGACACTCAGCTTTGAAATCTTAATCAGTTGACGAGCTCTCAAACAAATCATGAAAGCTGTATTAACAAATACTGACTTTTCCAGTGGAAATCTTCGTGGTAAGTGGTATTCATGGCCGTTATTGGTTTTGTTTGGTTGACACATTGCTGAAAAGTTTGAAAAGCTTTTTTGAAAATGCTCTGTAGACGGTGTGCTGGTGGTCTAGGGGTTAAAAAATGACATGTAATGGTCGCGGCTCAAGTCTGGCCATGTCCTTGTACTCCTTTACTATATGCTGCCCAATAAAGGCATAAAAGGATCCCCCAAATTTCTTTAAAGAAAAGAAACTTGTCTTCAGAGCGGATTCCTGAAACAATTTGTTGATCGTCAGAAAATTATAACTATTTCCATAGGGTTGCCCTGGCAGCTACATGGTGAAAGGGCATACCACGTACTGGTACTGCAAGGTCCCTGGTTTGACATTAGCCTTTACTAACTACTTTTTTGATAATTGATTCCTTCTTTAAGTCCTTTTTTCCTTAACATGTCTCACACGCATCCTTTCAAATTAATGTAAATCGATCTACAATCCTGATTCCAGAAAAGTTGGGAGCTGTGCAAATAACTGAATTTAGTAAAAAGCAGAATCCAAATTATGGTTTTAGGAAGTGTCCTGAGCCTTTGTAGTAATATCTTTTATACAGTGATGTGTCTCACAAAGTGTTGAACCTCGTCTCACCTGCTACTAATGAACCTGTTTACCTGTGGAACATTCCAAACAGGTGTTTTTGGAGCACTCCACGACTTTTCTAGTCTTTTGTTGCCCCTGTCCCGACTTGTTAAGCATCAATTTCAGAAGCATATATTTACAAATTTTCCAGTTTTTTTGGAATCAGGTGGTAAATAGGAAAATAGTCTTTAGTTGTAAATAGGCCTTTATTCTGTGTTTTAGTTTCCCAGTCATCTAATACTGGTGATACTCTGTGATGTTGGTCATGTTTTATTTTGAGTTACTGTTGTCAGGAGGCTGCACGCGTATAAAAACTTTATTGCTTGATGGTCATTAATGCCAGCTGTTATCCAAGATTAACAGTATGCCCTCCGTTGATCTGAAAGATAAGAACAACTTCAGAAATAGAACGCTTTGACGACGTCAATACCTGTAATCTAAGTAAAAGATAACAAGTTGGAGGCAGACAGAACTGTGTTTTTGTCTGAAAACCACGTAGACATCAACATAAAACCACATTTGTTAGAGTTAAAGGCTTCATCCATCCACAGTCATTAACTGGTGGGGGCAGTAATGCAGGATTTCAGTGGTTGGAGAAGCAGAGAGAGAAGAAATGTATTTGTTGCAGTTTCAGCGTGGGCGATTCTGAGAAAACATCGAGAAAAAGTGAAACTAAAGTGGCATTTTCCACCCTCATCTATAAACAAGATAATGCTTTTAGTCTCATCATTACTCCTCCACCTTAACAACTCCTTGCCATTCAATTAGGTTACACTTTAATTTCAGCGACCTGGCAGAGAAGTTAATGTTCTCTGAGAGATCTCTCAGAGGCCCTATTTGATGGGAGGCAGGGGCGAGGGAAAGCAGATTTCTTCAAGGCCTATAAGCTCCTTGATTTGACCTTATAGAGGGAATAATGAGCCTCTCCGCTGTTGTCTCAGCCCAACCCCGGACTTAAGTCCTCCCCCAACAAACCTCCATTCACAAACGGTGTGTTTTGCATTTACATATACATACGATTTAAAGGAATCCTTCAGGTCCTGGATTAGTCCGCGCCCCCCTCACTTCAAGACTTCTATTGGTCCTTTCCGCATCAGTGGTGCCGCATGATGAGCTTCCTTTGGACTCAAACGAGAAAAAAAGTCTTTCATCCCGGAGTTGGAAGTCGCTCAGTCATTCATTTGTAACATTGTACTTGTTGTTCAGCTGCTCTGATCTAAACAGCTGCTTGGTTCACAGGTAGTGTATATTATTATAATGGACTTCAGAAGAAGAGATTACACCTCTGCTCTGGACATGGTTATGTTCTTCTCAACAAGTGCACGCCAGCTGATGTCAGACAAAACAACTCCTCCGTCCTGCTCCCCCACGCGGACGTCAGCAGCGAGTCACAGCAGGAAATTATCAGGTTTTATGAATCAGTGTTACGTTTCAGTCAAACTTCCCCGCTTCCTGTAAACGGTTCCTGCTCTGCCTTGTACCACCGTCATCCTCGGAGCAGAGCGGACACATCTGTGTGAGGCAAAGCTCCACGGGAGACTTCCGTCACCAGAAGATGGATGGAAATGTATCAGCAATGAATAAATACACCCAACAACTTCCCTCCATCCCTCCCTCATCGCAACAGATGTTACAGCTCTGTCGTGATTTCTCTCCCATGGTGCAATGTGGTTCCACTTTTGTTTATTTATCCTCTCATTCCCGTACTTGTCTTGAGTGGATGCGGAAACTGGATGTGCGCGCACGGAGCTGCTCGTATGCATGTGTAGGTGGAAGGCCTCGCTAAAGGAGATTACCCAAGCCTCCGTCATGCACACGATGGGGTTGCGTGACCCCATTGTAAACCTGGAGGCCGACCTCTGACCTTTTGAGAAGCGATGAAATGGAGGGAAACCTCCCATTTCCCTCCGCCGGGGTTTGAAAGCTCCTCTGGTGTAGAGGCAGCATTGTTAATGAGCTCTAGAATGGATTTTTAATGCAGCCGCCACTTTGTTTGAAGAGCAGGAGGAGGGCGAAAAAGAGCACGCAAGAGCAGAAACAGGTGTCGGCACTTGACTGGACGAATAATTTTATTTTTTTTTTGTCAAAGTATGCGTCTGTAATCTCATAACTGCCAGACTTTCTTTCTATCACACTCCAGATGTCTTCTCTGTTAGAATTATCTCTTTGTCTAGATTTCGGAAACATTAGAAAGTCTGAGTTGACGTTTTCACATGCTAACGGAGACGCACTTTCAGGCTTCATATACTGTGATATATAGCTCATTGTACAGCTCTCACAGACACGGACAGGTTTACAGAGTTACAGTAATGATTGCCTACACAGATGTTTTTTTTCTTTTTGTTCCTTTCCCACGCCTACACGTTCAGGTAAATGTTTAATTGTGACATAGCGCTTGCACAACCGGTGATATATACGGCGATCTTGCTTTTTTTTTTACAGCCAACTGCGTGATGAAAAAGTCCAGAGTTGCACAGTTATCTCCTTAACTCTCATGCCCCCTCTTTGCCTCCCTTTTGCAATAAACGTCCTCGGTTTAACCCAGCCGTGTGCTGATGTTTTACAGTTTCACTTTCCACACTTGTCATCTGTTATTGCATCTTTTATGGTGTCATATGATCGTGGATACATCCCCCTCCCAATGTGGCCCATGGCCTCCAAAAAACACAATCTAGTCTCTTTGCTTTAACCTGTCAGATAAGCAGCTTTGGGGTCTTGGAAAGAAGTTCAGCTCCGGACAAACGGAAATGCTACGCGCTACTGTTCTTCCTCTGTACCTCCACCCATCTTTCCTGACTGTCTCCCACCTTTTCCTCATCCTGGACATGTCACTTGCTGAGTAAGAGGTTGCCGTGTGACCTCCCTGGGAACAGGAAGTGAATAGGAAGAGAAACTCCTGTGGCGTAAAGGAAGAGATGGCTGTTCCTACCTTGAACTTCATATGTCTTTTATCGAAACAGCAATTAGTTACTCTGTGCTGGCGGCGGCAATGGCCTCAGGAACAGTAGGGTCAGTTCGAATATGAGCAGTTTGTAGGTGTGTGCTCAAGAGAGGAAAGGTCAAAGTTCAGGGTGGTACATTTCCGATGTTCTCTGTAAAACAGACATCTGGCGTCATGTTACGATAATCATTTTGTCAAACACACACACACACACATACAGGACATTAACAGAGCTTCCCATACCTCCGGATGAAGATACACCATCATATCAGTAACAGCACTTTGACACTAGCCACACACACGGACCTGTTTGACGCCTATCTCCTATCCGCCGTGTCCTCATAAGCAGGGTGTCCCGTGTCCTCTTCTATTTTTACCGGCAGGCGCTGAAAGCCTCTGGAAGCTCCTTGTCAATGGGCATCTCATTCTGCCGCCAACGGCGTGTCACCATTTATTAAGTCGTCATTACTCAGGGCCGCTCCGGCTGCCGCGGTTGCCGGGGGGTGTCGCAAATAGATCGGCGAGGATAGGTCGGACTGTTGCTGCACTCCCTAAAGGGCAAGCCATAAAGGCGTGTTCGAGCACATCTCGATCCGCCGGCGAAGATCAATGCAGGTAGCCGGGCTGCCATTAGTTTGCCTAATGCAGATAAAGGGGAGGGAGGTGGCTGGCCGGGGCAGAGGGAAGAGGCAGAGGTCGATGGAGAGACGCCGAGTGTGAGAAGAGGGTACTTTTACGTGTCTGTCCACACATCTTTTTGTTTGGGGTAAACAGCTAAAAAGGCCGTTTAGGCTAAAGGGGTGATGAGATACGAGGACGTGGGCGCCACGGTTGTGGAAGTGAATGCACAATGGAAAACATGTAGGCACACATCACGAATCATTCAGAACAATTTAAACAAAGGGAAGCGGTGAAAAGGTGCAATTTTTACATTCATTGACTCTTAAAGGGGAATTCTGCTAATTTTACACATCAGTCTGTTTTAAAGGGCGACAGACAAAGTTGTATAAAGCTGTTTGTGGCTCCAGAGCAACATAACACACCGAAATATCTGTCGAAGTCTTGGTGATGGAGTTGCATTATGGGTAATATATGCATCCAGTTTTGACAGGAATTCAGAATGTGTGGAAGGAGAAACCATATCTCTGGTTCTCCGGGATCAATTTGAATCATTTTTGTCTGACAATACAACAGGAGAGCATCAACATTACGTAAATAATGATTTGTTTTGTTTATTTCGTTTTCATAGCCACCGTTTCCATGGTTATGACATCATTGTCCTCACTATGTTAATTGCTTAGATCTGGGAACTTGGTGATGTGGCTGGAACTTCAGACAAAGCAGGAAATATGAGTAATACAATGATCGGACTGATTGTAAACAAGTCAACTGGTTAGCCAGATCAACTAAATCACTGTTTTTTTGGAGGTAAACCTGAAAGAAAATGCAAACTAGGTGCCCACAACTATGGTAAAAACATTGTAGGTCAAAGTTGAAACGGGGAAAACGGTCTCCAAACTGTGAGGCACATTTACATTGGACAGTTTGGATAACTGCAATAGATAAAAATGGCTTAATTTCTCTTCCAGATAACTTTAAGCTAAACTGGAAGTTCAACAGAAGTTGCTTTCCTCCTTTGACCTTTTAGCAATGACACTGTTTTTCCAGATCACTGCAGCAAGTACATTCATTTTTGTACCCATAGGAACGATGGCCGAAACTACAAAAACAGATCTTATCTGTAATAAACTGGGTGTTGTTCCTTTAAGGAGACAGACGGCCCACATGCTTTGGCATGCAAACGTTTCTTGTACTTTTTCCAGGAACTTTTGGGGAAACCAGCAAGTTTTGCAATTTTGTACACACACAACAAACACTCACAAAATTCCAGATCCGACATGCTTCACAATGCAGCAGCAAGAGTTTCGCTATACAAAGAAGGAGTGTTGGAGTATGAGGGTACCCCTATATCACAAGCACACACTCACTGCACTCACTATATCAGCCCAACTCTGGGGTTGTTTTCTTTTAGTGTCTTGAGGTGTGTGAGTCGACACATCAGCACTTCTGTTTATCAAAGCTTTTATCACCTCACCACTGCTCCGTCACCCCGTCAGAGGAAGCAGGAGGTGCCCACTCACACACAAACACCTGCAGGGGGTTCAGAGGTGGGAAGGGGGGGTGGTGTTGTTGACCTGATGTGAATGACTTAACCAGATACAGGATCCGTCTCAGACTATACAGGTCGAACCCCAGCATGTGTTTCCCTGAATCGGCTGGTTTCATCTGGACAAGTCGAAAAAGGCTAAAAACTCTGACTGTGGGAAAAAGTATGACTTTTGATTTATTACAGTGTTCCTCATAACTCTCTGAAAAATATGTCCTCAAATGTGGGAAAGTAATACTGAGGCTATTCTAACAGGTTATCTTATTTATAATTGTCTTTGTTGAAGGTGTTAGTGAGAGTGTACAGGACATGGCTTTTATAGAAATTAGACACCGATGTTCTTTCTTGCCTGGCAGTGATTTATTTCTCTTTACCCAAGACTACAACTGTTTTCCTTCATCCAGTCTGCTTTTTAATAACTCCCAAACCCACTTCAACCCCTAAAGTTTCAACCTAAACATCCAGAAAAAGCCATGAAGATGATCCACAATGCATTTAAAATGTAAAGAAATCGCCTTTTTTATACTCACGAGAGATCAGTGAAGGGTGACCCTTGAAATTGACATTGTATAAAATCACAAGGAAAAGAAAAGGAAAAAAACAGGAACAAGGAGCTATGTTGACAAAAAAGCCTTTAAAAACTATTAGATTACATTAGATTTGATAGAAAATTCAAATAATTAAAATGTAAAATAGCGTACATGCAGTATAAGAAGGGACCATCGGTTGGTTACACTACATTACAGTTTGGGGGAAGAAGAGAAAGATCTTGATTGACTGATTTGTTATGCCCAAACAAACTAAATAAACAAACGCTCTTTGTTTTCATGACTGATTAAACTGAATAAACAAACTGACATTTAAAAGACAACATCATTTCATGCTGTTTTACTTTGTTTATATGTGGCGGACCCTGCCACCTTTCTAGCTTCAAACAGTAATTCCTTTAAGAACAGCTTGTTTATTCAGTTATTGAAAAGAGTTTGTATTATTACCTCATTAATATTGTAAATATTACAATTCTGAGTTTGAATTTCTTCTCCAAAACTACATAGTGCCCCTTTAAAAAGCTGTAACATGTGATTTTTTTGTCAAAATCCTGAAGACACAATGTAATAACACACATACAGTATAATGTCTCTAATGCGTCTGATTTACTTTTTCCATCAAGAGAAGGAGCTGTCTCTTCAACAAAATCTAGCAAATAAGTCTCGACATGTAAGCCAACATGGACAAGAAGTCCTTAAAGCAATAAAACTAATTAAAAGTTAAAACAGAAGTTTAACATCTACAGTTCTACAGAGGACCTGATAGGCTCAAAAGCTCCAGAAAAGCTTCGAAATGGGTCTTGTGTTGAGATAAATTTGCTAATAAAGAGTCCAATTTCAATCTATATGTTTGGCATTTTTTACCACTGAGTAAGAAAAAATAGAAAAATTGGCTCCTGTAACTTAAGGAACTTGGTGCACAGCAAAATACACGATTCTCAGTCATTAGCCGGGTGACTCTTTGGATTTAAGTTCAAAAAATAGACCTGAAGACAAACTGTGGCAGCGCGTCGGCATCTGAAACGTTTTACAGCTTTTTTTTTTTAGGCTTTTTAAAGCAAGAGTTTTGGTGTCAGCAATAAGAAATAACGGAAATAATGACGAACATAAAAAAAGGAAATAAGTGCGGAAGAGACATCTCCATAAAATCCTCACCATCCTCTACACTTCCCATCCACTATACTGGTTTCATCGTTGCTCTCGTGTCATCCCGCCCCCCTCTCTCTTTCTCTCTCACCAGCACTCCCCTTCTCTCTCTCTCTCTCTCTCTCTCTCTCTCAGCTGCTCTCCCTCCCCTCCCCTCTCCTCCCGTGGATGGTGTAGCTCTCTCTCTCCGTCTCTCTCTCCCTCGCAGTCTGGTGGAGCGGCACACAAGGATTAGAGGGTTGCTGTGAGTGTCTGCTCAAAGAGAAGAAGCCAGGAGACAGAAAGAGATAAAGAAAAAGAAGAAGAAGAAGCAGATCTCTAGGAAAGGATAGCCTTACTATTGTGGATCTGATTTACCTTCACACAGGCTCTACCTTTCATCTCATTCAAACTGAAGCCCTTGCTGAGCCTTCACCTGGGGGGAGAACAGATAAAGCCAAGGGACTACACAGCCTGGACCTCCACACGGGGAGCCATGTGAGCGGCACCCCTTCCTCCACCCACTTCACACTACAGAAGTCCCCCCCAACAGGCTGCACTCTGAGCCGGGGAGCACAACCAGGATTTTGTACCCCCCCCCCCTCTCTCCCTGGAACCACTCTCAGGGCTCGCGTGGAGGGACTCTCCAGGGCTTCGGCGGACACCCCCACCCTACCCCAGCAGGAGACACTCATCTCTGGGCACTGGTCAGGGGTCGTGAGTGCCCCCTGGTCTGGAGGCCAGCCAGCAGCACTCCAGCACCATGGATTACCTGTTTGGGATTGTAGTGCTGCTGTGCGGGGCGGTGCAGCCGGGAAGAGGTGTTGAGCCCAAGCACAACGTACCCAGGCTAAAGCTGTCATACAAGGGTAAGCCCACTTGTCCATTCTCCATTCTGACTACTCCAGGGTAGAACGCGGTTGGGTGCCGGTTGCTTTTAACGTTAGACTTTCGCTCGTCTACTGTTTTTCTTGCCCGTGGGTGCTCTTTCATGCTTTTTCTTTTCATCCATTCTTTCTTCTTCTTTTTTTCTCCTCTTCTATTTCTGTGAATCTATTTTCTGCCTGTGTGTCTCTCTCATTCACTCTTTCTCCCTCTTGGTCAGTACACAGCATCTAACTCCCTTGCTTAACCTTCTCCCCCATTAACTCACTCCTCTCCTCTGCTCTGCTCTCGCTGGCCCTGCCTGTCTCTCAGAATTCACTATTCTTACAAATAGTCAGATTGGTTCCACATGCTGAGGAAGGGGCTTAAATGTATATATTGGCCCCTGTGCCGATTTTCCCCTTGCGCTGTCCCCTTTCTGCTAGTACTGTACAGCCCTGTTAAGTGCTGCGAACAGGCACTAGAGCCTCTGTTTTGATGGCTTCTGTCCCAAAAAACTTTCGGTCATGACACAGAGCCTTTTCTTTAAGACTTCTCATTACTCTATCCTGAATGGATCCAACAGTTGTAGAGTTTTGTTTAAATGGAAAAAACTATACACGGCGTTGGTTTTAACGTGTGCATTAAATAATGCATTCACAGCGGAGGGAGTTTCGTGTTGCTTTTTATAACGTGCACGTGTAAGTTTTTGACGTATACAGCAAACATGTTATTCCCTCTCCTTCTGTGTTATTTTGAGGGGAGACTGCGGAGCGCCGGTTCTTCCTCCCCTCCTCCTCCTCCTCCTCCTCCTCCCTCTCTCTCTCCCTGTCTCGTCTCCTCTCTCACACCCTACATTAAATCAGGCTCTTTGTAATAGCAGACTTTTCATCTCAGCTAGAAATAACTGGCAGCATTTTTGGCATATTTTGGGATGTTTTTTTTCCTTTTTTTAATGTCAGTGAGGGAGGCCATTGTGGTTCTTTGTCCTAAAACATGACCGAAAGTATATGGCTGGGAGTGTGGTCTCCCGATTCCTTATTTTAGTCGCGTTTCTCTCGTAAAAAATACGAAGAAGGTTGATTTGCCGTCGTTTTGCAGCTGAAAACATGAGTGTGCGGTTGATAGTCCCCCTGGTGTGTTCGACTGTCACCCAAAGCTTCGGTCACTCGGATAATTTCGATCTTTGTCGGGGGGTGGGGAGGGATTTTCAAGCCTCGGAGGGGGCGAATGTGATGTTTGTCACTCTATTTCAATTTCTATCTTTAGCCGAGACGTTTGGTGTAACTTATGTTTAGAGGCCTGCTATATGACATGCTTTATTCTTTAGATGGAGCGCAACTTGTAATTTTGGGAGAGTATATTTTCCTTTATCACCCTGTCAACTTCCAAGTGTGTATGGCGATTGTCTGTGATCTAAATCTGGAATGAAAATGTGACTTTTTGTGTTTTAATACGCTTTTTCAGTGAGTCCTGGCGGCACTGTAATTTTGCGTGTTTGGGGGAATCGTGATTTAAAGGTGCACTGTGTAGTTCTGGAGAATCAGAAGAGAAAGATCGACATTGACTGATTTGTTATGCCTTAACAAGCTAAATAAACAAACACTTTGTTTTCACGAGTGAATAAACAAACTGACCTTAAAGGACAACTACTTTGTTTATATGTGGCGGACCCTGCCACCTTTCTAGCTTTCCTCTTGTTTATTCACTTATGGAAAAATAAATATTTCTGAGTTTGTATTATTACCTCATTAATATTATAAATGTTAAAATTCTTACATAGTGCCCCTTTAAGATTTTAAAGGGTGATGACACACATTTACCTCAACAACAACAAAAAAATCTGGAAAGGATCATAGTTGAACTTACCTGCTCCAGGTCACACATCCCCTGGGCACCATCATGTCAGTTCACACAAAACTGGAGCCTCAAAGCATGATGGGAAAATGTCATCCCTCCTTTACAAAGCCATCTGTTTAAAGAATGTGAATATAGTTCCCTGCTGCCCCCCCTCCCCCCTTGTGATCCTCTTCACCGCTCAGGCTGACAAGTGAACATGTTGCTGACAACAATACGAGACAAGAGATATGTCATCGAGCATCAAAGTGCGTATTGACTGACTGTGCGAGTGATGGACACGCGATGGAGCGAGCAGGTCTTGTAGCCCGTCATGATGGATGCACTTTGGTGGATGTACAGTTATTTTTTTGCTAAAAGTGCATCAAAGCCTGGTTGTTTATGTGTATGTGCGCGTGTGAATGTTCTTGCCACGTCTTGGTGTGAGGACTCAACACCCTCTCTTGTTATTTCCTCCCCTTAGACTGTAAGTGGTGGCTCGGCGTGCGACTTTGTGTGTCTCTTAGCGAGGCAAGAATGTGTCAGGTCTGGCGTGCACTCATATAATTAGACACCTGGTTTTGTATGCATAAGCTCACAAATCGGTATCTCTTTTTGTGCTGTTGAATCACTGTTTCTATAATTACGTGTGATTGCAAACTGCTGCTGTGTGTGTGTGTGTATGCATGTGCTGCTGTCTTTGTATGTCCCTGCTCGCCTGTGTCTCGGACCCACAGGTGTTTGATGGCTCTCTTGATGCCTCTCAGGAGGACCATTCTCGGTTAACACCCACACTGTGGCGGATCGAGGGGGGAAGAGAGGGATGGAGGCATGTTGGGGGCGACGGTGGAGGGGAGGAGATTTGCGTTTAATGAAGGAAAAGCTGGCAGACACACAGTAGACGACGCAGAAGGAAGGGAGGCTGATCGTTCAGTGAAGTGTCAGTCATCCCCCTCTCCCTCCGCGAAGCCGGCATAGTAATTAAGTCAAATAAACGACAAGGAGGAATCCTCCTGGGAAGGACAGTCAAACAACAGTGGGTCCTCGAGTGGGACGATCTAGAGCAAAAGACAGACTGGGGGCCCTGGGAGGAGGACGGTCGCAAGAACAAGGAGGGCCTGTGATCCGGGGAAAGTCGGATAAACAGCAAGCATGCAAGGAGGGTCCCGTGAAATCATTCTCAAATGAGCGCTGATGACATGCCTCCGGGGACGGATAGTTAGAGAAAAAAAAGAAAAGTGAGTGATGTTCCTCTGCCCGGAAAAGGACAGACGAGCGACTGCAGAGCGAAGCAGTTTGAGAGGCAGAACGAGTGAGAAACGGAGGCAGGTAGATAAAATGACCTCTCATGGGACGGCTGGCGAAGCAAGTGCGGAGTAAATGATTTCCCAGCGGGGTCAGTTAGACATTCAGCTAAAAGGATGTGGCTTGATGGGGGACAGAACTATGATCACAGGAGTTAATGATTTTCTCTTCTCCTTGAGACTAGAATAGCTCTCACTTTCCTCGCCGGGACTAGTAACTTAAGGAGAGGGAGACGAAAGGTGAAACTCAAGTCCAAGTTAAAATAATCTTGCTTAGCGAAGGTATCATTTCATCAAAGCTGGATTTTGTTCAAACAACCGATCGAGATCAGTGTTGTTTTGTAATATTTAAAGGTTGCAAATGCGACTCTTCCTTTCCTTTCCTCTTCAAACTGAGTCATCATCACCCAGAATTTCTAAAGAAATTTGACATATTGAAACCATCATCTTAGAGCTTTAATGTTGCACAAGTGAGACCACGCTCTGCTGCAATACAGCAACGGTTTGAATCGCAAGGATAAAAACAATGACACGCTCCCACGGATCAATGCATATCTGCACACAATCACATTCCTCAACACAATCCAGCTACAGCACTCTGCACTGTGAGTGTTCATCAGGAGGAACACTGACCCCTAAAGGGCAATGGATGCACATACCGCACAGTTAAACAGAAACACAGCACAGGGGCGTGCGACTGCAAAAACTTGACCCTATTGTGATCCCTAAAAAGGAGCCAGCGAGCCGCACTCTCAAACTTAAAAGGTCTCGTTAAACAACCTGATAATTACCCTCGGCGGTGGGTAATTATGGAGCCTACTGTATGACCTCTTAATGCCATCGCGGCCGCCCCACGCTGGCTGGCTGGCTGGCTGGCTGGCTGGATGGATGGTTGGGTGGAACTGCGGAGGAAAGACGGAGCGAGACTGAGAAAGAGACAGGGAATCTGGAATTGGCTTACAAGCCTTCGAAATAGACACTTGGTGTGGAACCGCACTCAACGCAGTCTGGACTCAGCCCCATAATAAGCCCCGTGTTGTGTGAGTGTGTCCATGCGTGTGTTTGTGTGTGTGTGTGGGCGTGCCTGCCTATGAAAATACATACTTGTTTGTATGTTTGTGGGTGTTTGCATGTGTGTTGGTTTATCAGGGTATCTTTGTCTGTGAATGAGCCTCTCTCTCTCTTTCTTCTGGCTTCCCTGTTTTCTCTCTCGTTGTATCCGTCCATTCTGTGGGCTGAGGCTGACAGAGCGGATGTAGATAATTATAAGGTGTTCTCCCAACGCGCCAACTTTGGAGATGTCTGCCTCCATCTCCCGCTCTCCCTCTCTTTCTTTCTCATCGTTCTTTTCGTCCTACCTCCTCCTCCTCCTCCCTCTCCTGCGGCTCAGTCGCATCTCAAGGAACCACAACACCGCAGACCCTAAGTACAATCTTCAAGAAGGCTCCGTGTGTGCGCCCTGTGTGTGTGTGTTTGTAATTTTTTTCTTCTTCTTCTCCTTGGTCTACTTTTCCTGTCTCTTTGATTGCAGCTCAGTTGATACATATCTTTTGGCTATCCTTCTTTTTCAACTACCCTCATCTTTGTTCCCACACAGTCACATTCCAGCAGTGTAAGCCCAATGTTATGCAGCGGTTTTGCCCCCATGCTTCATGCGAATATATGACATTTCCTCACACTGACTCACATACCTGACCGCAGTGTTTGGTAAGCTCCCATCACTAAATGTCCGCACGATGAAAGCTGGCATAGTGAAGTGTGTGTAAGAGTGTATTTATTTCGCCCCGCAGATAATTGTGCCATGACTCAAACTCACATGCAAAACAAAAAGCCATTCATCAAGTCCTAAAAAAAAGATCTGTCACTTGTTGTCGTTGCAGTTTTACACTCGCTTACTAATACAGGAAGTGGGTGATTTCGTTCATCATCATGTCATCATTCATACTGTGTCAGAAAATATCTTATTGTCGGTAGTTTAAGCTAATAAGGGAATGAGTGTAGAGCCGCAGTGATTAATCGATTAGTTGTCAGCTGAGGGCTACAGGGTGAGACTGTTTCACACCCAAAAATCTGTTAAGTGCTACAATTAATTTTCATTGGTCGCACCGGTGCACCTGGTACTTAGCAGGTCGGATTAAAAAAAAAAAGTAGCCTATAACAAACACAAGCAGGGTGTGTAGACAATTGCCAAGACAATCTTTAAATAAATGTATCCCTGTTTACAATAGTTGACATAATATCTCAAGAAATATAATTAAAATGTATTATTTGGTGCACCTGAGTTATGTACTGGTGCACCTAAATGAAAAAGTAAGGTGCACCAGTGCAACCAGTATAAAGGTAATCTGGAGCACTGCAAGTATTGATAAACAATTAATGGATTTGAGTAATTCTTTAAGAATAAAAGCAACCTTATTTTTCTTTACATTAAAGCAATTCTATTATGATTATTTGGCTGATTTAACGAATAACTTAGAGGTTTTCTAAGGAGGGTAGGGTTGTTTGCTGATTGTTTTTGTAATGGGAGAAATTGAAGCTGCAACAATTTATCGATTATTTGTCGACTATTACTTCAGTCGCCAACTCAGGGCTCAAGGGTTTGACTTTTTTGGTTGTACATGCACCCAAAAATCTGTGGCATTGGTTGCACCGGTGCACCTGATATTCAGCAGTGTAGCCACTACAAATATTTTTAACAAACAACAGTTGCCTTTCAACAAATGTATTACTGTTTACAATCGTATGCATAATTTCTTAGGAAATTAAATTAAAATGTCTTATTTGGTGTACCTAAATGAAAACATTAGGTGCACCAGTGCAACCAGTGTACCTGCAGCTATATTGATAATAATGTTTTAAGAAAAAAAGCAATTTTATCTTTCTTTTAATAACACTATAGCCCATTAAAAGAATGTAAAATCATAATTATTTGGCTGATTTAACCAGGGAAATAAACATGTTTGCTTACGATTAATCGACTAATTGTCAACTTTTAGATTATTCGCAGACTATTTTGACAATCGATTCATCGGGTTGAGTAACTGTTTAAGAAAAAAAGCAACAATGCTCTGGTTCCAGATTCTTAAATGTGAGTATTTTCTGGTTCCTTTACTCCTCTATGACAGTAATCATCTGAATATCTTTGAGTTGTGACATTTGATGAATTCATTTTGGCATTTGAGAAACACCAATCGACATTTTTCTACATTTTTTAAGTTAAAAGACCAAACAACTAATCGATTAATTAAGAAAAAAGTCAGCAGATTAATCAACAATGAAAATAACTGTTAGTCGCAGCCTGCTGCAGAGTGTGTTATCTTCCCCCGTGTGGCAAAATCGGCACCGAGTTTTATTACGTTTCGATTGCTCGTGTCTTCTGTTTGCTTTCCGAGTTGGTTTATGTTTTGGAATGTCATGCATTTCCCCACCGTCCATAAATGTTCTCCAATTACGCCGCTATTTACTTTAGAAAATTTTATTTACACTAAAACGATTACCAAAAACAATCTGGATGTGCGCTTGTAGGCCAAAACAGGAGGTAGAGTGAGCGCAGTGTGTGTTTGCCCAAAGATTAACGTGTGTGCACACAGCAATCGTGTATGTTCAGTGGACATTTTTTTTTTGTCTGTGTGTACACAAGCGCTGTATGGACGTGCACGCAGGAAAAATATCCCGTGTCTTTGCATCTGTGTTTGGGACGTAGGCTTGGGTTACAGCGTGGCGCAGATTGCTGAACCGCGGGTATGAATGGGTCCCGCCACCTGCTAAGTCTTGTCAGTCAGACGGAGAAAGGGTGCACCGTTCAATCCGAACAGAGTCGTGTTACAAATGAGGGGGACATCTCTGCGGAAAGACGGACTGAACGACTGATGGACAACAGACGGACACACAAGCGGAGACAGGGGAGTGGCGGACAAAACAGAAATGTGGAACGAAGATTGATGCCACTAAGAATGTGCAGGGATTTATAATTATAGAGTCATTTCAATCACAACTCTTCCCCTCTTAATGTTTCGGTGTCAAAATTTAAGGTCAGCTTGAAATACCAGTCCCTTAAAATCTCTATAATTTAAGATTTAATTTGCTGTGGAGTCATTTTTTCACTCCTTCTCTTGGACTTGTTATTTCTCTCTCCCTGTCATAAATGTCAGCAGCAGCCTGAGATATAATGAGGAAGGTTTTGCAAACACTTTTGCTCAAATGTCGTATTTTACTTTGGCACACTGGGATACAGCGTACATAAATCATGTCATTATAAGATTTGGGATGTTGTTTCTGATCACTTTCTCGTGCAAATGCAAAATGCAGACGCTTTATTCATTTATGACGTGAAGCCTCGTTTTGTCACAGTGGCTCCTCTCGTAATGGTGTGCAAGGGCTGAAATTGTGCGTCTGTGTCTCTGTGGCATCATTGTGTTCGCTGTCACAGTTTGCCTGGGACACGCTCGGATCTGTAGCCCTGCCTCATTAATTTCTAATAAAATGGCAGAGCTGACATTCGGCTACACGGTACAGCTGACAGGCTGCACTAACAGGCAGTGGCTCCAGACATGACCACGCTAACCACAGCCTGGTTCCTCTCAAAGTCCATCCATCAAACCGCCTGGCGATAGCACTGTCTCTGCACGGCTCTGCAGAGGAGTGATACTGTGATTTGTGTGTGTGTGTGTGCTTGGATACACACGGCCCGCTTTGCCTATTTGTACATATTCAAACAAGTTCCTGTCTGCAGCTGTATTTGCATACAAAAGTGAGCGTGCGTCTGTGTGTGTTTTCCTTAAAAGTAATGCGAACCAGAGAGGCTGAGCAGCCTGGTTACACCGTGAGCATTTAGTGGTGTGTGAGTGGGCTCTCTGCGGTAGGCACGGCCAGGCCTCGAGCCGTCTGTGGTCGCGGCGCTGGTGGAAAACCGCTCTCTGCGGTCCAGCCGTCCAACGACAGGAGGAGACGCACGCTAATGAAACGGTTCCACATTCAACCCGCTTTTGTTGTGCACGCTTTTATTTCCTCTGCCGCTGTGCTCATGTTTCTGCCTTAGTTTTGCTGTCATTATCCTTGATTTTCTTTTTGTCTCGACTTTATCGTTCATTATGCTGCTTTTCTCTGCTGTCAACTCTCCCAGCTCTCTCGCATTCAGTATCCCTCCTCACTCTCTGTCTTCCTCTCTCCCTCGAGGGAGAACAGGAATGTCGTGCGGTGACGAGGAAGTCTAGCATTTGGGTTGGGAGAGATGAAATTCAACACATACTTAGACTACTCTTATAGATTCTGTGCGGTTTGGGATGCGGTCACCTTTTCCTTGTTAGTCCCTCTGATACATATCCTCTGGTTGAACGTACTCACATTCACAGGACAGAATGTGGTATTAAAACGTCCCATAAGACACAGTACTTGACCGTGAATTACAGCTATGAGTCACTTTGAGTGAAAAAATAGAAAATTAAGTTCCTATTTCGACTGAAACTGCGCTGGCATCGGAGACAACACTTTTTTTGCAAACTGATGGCTTGAGCAGCAAACTTGTCACATAATTAGAGAGGTTGTGGTGAATAATCAATCAGCAACACACACACACACACGTCCTCCTCCTGTTCTTTTGGATTGAAACACACACGGGAGCGCTTCTTAATCGCAGGGTTCACGCGCGAGGTTGCACATTTCCTGTCGGAGCCGTCACTCAGCCGCACCTGAATGAAAAAAAAATCCGACGGGGCCCCAGGTTGTGCTGTACAAGACGGTCACCATGGAAACCAACCCACACCTGCTACTGTGCTTAGAAAGAGAAAGAGAGAGAAAGGGAGGGGAGGTGAACTTTTGAGGCATGTGTGGATATCCTTGAGCTTAGGATAATATTTGAACACTTTGTTAAGCAAAGCTCTCTGCAAATTTTCGCGGGGCGGACGGCTGTCTCGTCTTTTTTTTTTTTTCCTTTCTTTCTTTCTCCCCCTCCGACACCTGTGTTTTGTGGCAGAGAGAAAACGCACACCGCGCCACACACGGAGAAAAAAGAAAGGAGGCAGGCAGGGCTGGGAAAGACAGAGAGAGATTGACATGCCAAACCAAACCGCTGGAGATATTACAGTACTGTGTGCCTTTGGTTTTTCTGAAGCTAGGCCTTGTATTTAAAAGACAAACATGTGTAATTCTCCGCGCCAGTGCCTTTTGAGCTGCTATTTTCCTTCTTCCTCCCCCGGCCTCTGAATGTTGTCGCTCTTTAAGACTTACAAACCACGAAAACACACCTCCAGTCCAAGTCATGCACCTTCTGCCAGCAGCGGGAGAAAGAGAGAGCTGTGTCAACAACAGGAAATTAACAAGTAAAATGTGTCATTCAAACACTGGTTTTTACATATCGAAAACCTCTCTCCCCTCGTTGAGCCTTCGCTGTATATATGAACGCGAGAAACACTTCACAAGTGTTGCATTAGTTTAATGGAATATTACCCATCTGTTGAATCTCAGTCAAGTGTTTTCCTCTGTCGGGCTTTTATGTTGCGTGTCACTCAAACACACACACTCCTCGCTCGCTCACACAGCGGCAGCGTACACACATCCAGATAAACATAATTTAATGCCCCGTCGCCTTTTTCTTTCATGCCGTTTCATTATTCCGCTATTGCGTGGCATGTAGGCGTCTAAAGCGGCTGCCTGTTTGGAGAATGGGGGAGTGAAGAGTACTCCACAGACAATTGCACTTGAATTTTGAATGTAGCTCTTTTTTTTTTTCCCTGTTTTTTTTTTCTCCCTGGGGCTTTTTAAGACAAGAGGCAGGTTATTTTCCATAATGGAGTATGGCAGAGGGACAAATGATAATTTATTTGAATGAATTGCTTGTTTTCTCCTGTTTCGAGGGGTGTCCTTGAATATACAGTGTGTTTTATCACGGAGCGAATATGAAAAATGAAGACATGTAACCTCATAGTTAATGCATATATAGAATATAAATGAATGTATGTGGGATTAGCATATGATAAAACTGAAAACGTCCATCTTTCAATCACATGATTAAAGGTGCACTATGTAGTTTTGGGGAATAACTTTTAAAGATAAAACAAACTAAATAAACAAAGTCTTTGTTTTCATTGACTGAAAAAAACTCAATAAACAAACTGACCTTAAAGGACAACACAATTTCGTGCTGTTACTTTGTTTATATTTGGCGGACCCTGCCACCTTTCTAGCTTCAAACAGTGTTCCAGGGACCTTATTTTCCTCTCTGAACAGCTTGTTTATTCAGTTATGGTTAAGGTAAATATTTATGAGTTTGTATTATTACCTCATTAATATTGTAAATATTAAACTTCTGAGTTTTAATCTTCAAAAAACTACATAATGACCCTTTAACAAAGCTAACAAATCTACAAATGGAACCAAGGCAATGATTTCACTATATCTTTGAATACACACAAGTTAGTCTACATATTTGCATCTGTGTGTGTGTGTGTGCGTGTGTGTGTGTGTGTGTTTGCATACACCACTGTACCCACATGTGTGTCCTTTTAATGTGCAAAAGACAGAACGTGTGAGTGAAAAAGAGCAGACAGAGGATGTGTGTAACAAGAGAAAGTGGGATGGAAGTGGGCAGACTGAACAGAGTGTGTGTGTGTAGACGTGTGTGTGAAGTGAGTGAGTGTAATGCATTTTTACACACGAGTGTGTGTGTTTAAATGTGTACGTGTGTCCAGCGGCGAGTGTAAGCAGACTGTGTGTGGTGAGGAGGCTCGTGGCCTGTGTGCGCGCACGTACATGAGAGGAGGTGTGTTTTAATGTCTCTGTGTGAGTGTGTGAGTGTGTGTGTGTGTGTGTGTGTGTGTGTGTGTGTGTGTGTGTTTTGGGGGGTCCTGGGCCTGGGAGTGTGTTCGAGGTAGAAGCTGCTGAGTGTGCTCACTGTTCCACTAGTTCATGCTGCATAAGCAGAAATGCTGATTGGGTTACAACTTAGTCTGGGAAGAAGTGTGTGTGCGAGTGCGCGTGTGTTTGTGTGTGTGTGTGTGTGTGTTCAGGGAGAAGTGATGCGGTGTAAACATTTAGGTCAATATGAATATAATATGCATGTCAGTTTAGAGGTTGTGTGTACTTGTTTGCATTTTAAAAGCAGAGCGCAGTGAATTCGTGTCCGACCTGCTTCGCCTCTTTCGCCTGGTTATTATATTTTGTATGAGCTTTGTCGTGTCGAGCGCTCCGTATCTGCCCTCGCTCTCATTTCCAAACGAGCGCGTCTGTGTTTAGGTTGGAGGTCCTTAGGTGCTCACGCCCAGTTCCTCCGATTCTCCAAACACACACACAGCAGATCCCAGTTCAGATATAAAAAAAAAGCCTCTCTATGTGTATTTGTGCGCCCGCAGGCCACCGTGTCTTTGTCAGGGATCGCCACGTGTTGAAATAAGCGCGTGTGTTTTTCCTTCTCTGGCCCATCTGGGGTAAACCTTTCGTGACGGACCTCTGTGGCTGCCATTTTGGCCCACATTCCCTCTCGGCTCTCGGGTTCAGCTCCAGCCGCTCACTTTCAGATGACACAGGTCGTCGCAAATGGAGCCGAGACGACAGTGAAGAGGAGTTGAGATCTGTCAGACAGAGGATATCGTTGTTTGTCCTTGTATCTCTGTCCTTTTTTCTTTTTTTCTAATCTTTCCAAGCCCTAAACTGTTTATTTTTCCATTTCATTCCCATTTTTATGAATACCTTGGCTTTCTGCCACGTCCCATTTCTTTTTCCGTTGCTTCATCGTTGAAACATAAGACGACCTCCTCTGGCGTTCTGTCGACTGGAAATTACATTTCCTTACTTCCCTCCTCTGAGGCATATCTGATTGGTAAACTGAGAATATGGGGCTATCTGATTGGCCGCACATGATAACCAAATGGCTCCGACCACACTTCTTACCTTCAATATTCAATTCTTGCCATCGTAGTTTTGAGTATTGTAATATAAATGCGAATGCCAGGATGGAAGAAAGATACCTACACACACACATACACTCACTGAAACCCACACACATACGCTCAACCCATCTGTGGCACACTACAAATTCACACACATCCACAGACCTCCATTCATGCCCACACCCACCCACTCCATTTCCTCAGCCTACAAACTTAGCCTCGAGATCCGCCTGACGCAGATGAGCTGCAACCGTCTTTATTAGGTGACGACCACTCCCTCTCACGGTCCTCATCCACCCCGCTGGTACTCGATACACAGACACGGTCGACACGCCACTTCCTCCATCTCCCCTTCCATCAATCCCCTCTTTTATGTAGACACAGATGTCCAAGATCTTACACAGTGTGAGTGGGCGCAGATGGCTCCTATAGCAGCCCGTCAATCAGAGCTCTGTGGGGAGAGCAGGGAGATCACAATCCACCGGACTGTGTGCATGTGTGTGTGTGTGTGTGTACACATATATATACAGTATATACATGTTTGTGTGCATATGTGTGCCTCGTGCTGGTTTTCTATATTGCGTGCCTGCGTGTGTCCATGCTATACGGTGACAGTGATGATGATGGACGACGTCGGACTGTTTGAGGACCGTACCTGTGATGCAAATGTAGAGCACATGCTGCGTGTGCACTGGATCAATCAGAGGCAGATGCTTGAGGGGGTTAATTCAATTTCTGTTCATTTAATTATAAACTAAATGTTACTGTTATTATCATAATATTATAAAGAAAGCTACACAAATTGCTTGACAAATAGCCCATTAATTGTAGGAGCTGCAATTCAATTTGCTAAACGGTTGTTTTTGATTTTAATTTTAATTTAACATCTACATTTTTTAACAGGAATTTGGTCAAGTGAGGCTCTCCATTATAGAAAAATGTTGTAATTAAAGATGATGTGAGAGGAAAGAAAAGTAGCGTGAAGTGTTATCACCATCATCATAGAACAGTTAATAATCTAGATACATCACCTTAAAGTTTATTTATTTATTTATTACTAATTGCTATGCAGACAGCTGTATTGAATAAACACAACGGTATTAAAAATAAGTTGCAACTTTCTTTCCCTCACTTTCAAAACAAGATCAAGATCTTTACTACACGAGGCGGTGGTGCTCATACCGCGTCTGTCCACAGGGGCCGCCAGAATCAACCAAAAAAAGTTCCTTGTAGCTGCTTTAAAGGTGCAATATGTGAGAATTTATATATCTACTGGAGTTAGCATGCTAACCAACTAGCCCCGGGTCTGAAAACCTTTCTCTCCCAGTCATCCAAAGCTCCTGTGGTAGCGGTGTAAAACCAACACTCCTCCGGTTGTCCGGCTAGCTGCACGGCTAACTGAGCTAACAAGCTGAGAGAAGCTACAATCATGGATGTAAAAATAGAATACAGTTAGCCAATGTTAGCAGTTACTCAGTTTGATGTCCGATTCTTACATATTCCACCTTTAAATGAATATATTCAGATTATAATGCTTTAAATCAGATATTCTGGATCATCCACAGATTCACTTGAACACTGAAGCCTCACCAGTTACACTATAACTAATATAAATGAACCATGCTGTACTTACATGTGTTGTGACAAACAAAATCAGGGGGTTAACTTGGTCTCAGGAAGAGAGTGTGTGTCTTTGTTAATGTAATACTATTACTGTTACAGCTGATGTCAGAGGTGGTGGAGCTCATCTTCGGTGATTAAACGTTAACTGACTGTCAGAAGTCGGCCTAGACTCCAGCCCGTCTGTAAAGTCTTGTGCTGGTCTAGATTGGCTGCATGTTGTTATACACTTAAGGACTTTGTACACCTGAATGGATCAGAAATCCACGTGCTTCAGTGTTGATTTACATAATAACCCATTTACAGCGACATGCCACACACTCATAACTTACTGACACACAGTGTCTCCCCTGGCCCTGAACTCCATATGAATTATTCAACCAATCACACGGCTGAACAGTCTGAACCGTGTCCCTGATTAGGACATGCTGTGTTCACTTCAAAATGTCTCACGCTATACCTGACTGACGTGTGTCTGTACGGAAGTGTGTGTGGAAAAGCAATTATGGAAACATGGAAAATGTGATTTTTAATACAAGAGGGCATCTTGATTGTGGAAACACTTCAATTCCTTTCTTTTCTGACACCCGAATTATCAAGCATGCATGAAGTTATTTACACTTTTTAACATTAAAGAGAGAGAAACATGTACTTAAAGCTGCAATATGTAAGATTTGGCCACTTATTAAATTCATACTCAAAACAAATAGAGGGCAGCATATCACCAGAGTTACCGCTAACTGCTGCTTACTCCGCTGCCCTTAGTTAGTTAGTTGCGCAGCTACTGGTTCGGACTGGGAACTGGGGGACCAGTGTTTACGCCGCTAGCACAGAAGTTTGGACCAGGACGGGCTGTGGCTAGCTGGTTAGCATGCTAACTTCAGTAGATATATCTCTGCTACACAGTAAATAAACATCATAATCTCAAAACTGCTATTTACTCACATTCTGCTGAGAATTTTAGTAAATTTGTGAACATCTTCAACTTGAATTCTCACATAGAGCCCCGTTAATTTTGGCTCGCATATTTCACGTATGAATAATTTGCTGCAAATGTATTTTTTACATAATTCCTTTGCACACAGTCCTCAGTTTTGGTTCACTAACTTTACTTTTATGCAAGTTCTGTGATGTACAAATGTGGAGTCTGTTTTCTTTGTTTCTGTTTCTTTAATGATCTTGTACTCGTTTGTCAGCCAACACTAACTCTTCCTCCTCCTTCCCTTCCAGAGATGTTAGAGTCCAGTAACCTCGTCACCTTCAACGGCTTGGCCAACAGCTCGAGCTACGACGCGTTCCTATTGGATGAGGAGCGAGGGAGACTACTGGTCGGAGCTGAGGACCACCTCTTCTCATTCGACCTCGTCAACATCAACAGAGACATGAAACAGGTAAAAGTCAGATGTGCACTGGTTAATCGTGGGAACAGTTTTGGTTTATTTTGTAGGTTTTTGTGAGAGTTGAATGCAGTTCTCCTCTCCTCTCCTCTCCTCTCCTCTCCTCTCCTCTCCTCTCCTCTCCTCTCCTCTCCTCTCCTCTCCTCTCCTCTCCTCTCCTCTCCTCTCCTCTCCTCTCCTCTCCTCTCCTCTCCTCTCCTCTCCTCTCCTCTCCTCTCCTCTCCTCTCCTCTCCTCTGGAGTCCATTACACCATTTCTGTCTCCCCTCCCACTGTCTCTCGGTCCAGACAGGGCTGTCCATAACTTCATTACACCACCTGGACTAGGTTAACAGTCTTTTTTATCAGATTGGACTGCTTTCATAGACACACAAAACTGACACAGACTTGCTCGCAGGCTGCTGAGAGCTGAGCAGGAGTATGAAAGTGCTGAAAAATACATAGTCAATGCAGAGAGAGAGGGAGCTTGTCTCCGAATTCTTTTCGCCCTTGGCTCGGATGTGTATTTTTTCCCTCCTTTGTTCTGATCTTTGCGTCATTACGAGATAAAGACGAAAAAGCAGTGATTAAGCAAATCTAATGTAATTACCCTGAAATGTACAACGCAGATTCCCAAGAGAGGAAAACTCAGCTGATCTGGGCAGGAGATAAAGTCAAGGGATAGAAGGAGGAACGTGGACGTAATAATGCATGTGCATACATTTCCTTTGTCTGTCCACATCTGTGTGGCCCCCAGCGAAACGGTGAGCTCTATCGCACCCAATTCTTGAGTATATAATCACTTCCTTACAGATCACACATGCAGACTTGTACGTGTGTTTATAATTTACGTGACACCAGGGGCCACAGATGGATTTGTCTTAAGGACAGGACAAAGCCATCATTTATTTCACAATGAGTCCCATTTCTTCCAAAACAAAGTAGCAAAAAGCCTTCTTTCTCCTCATACTTGAAGTGAAAAACAGAACCATATGCTCGGGATTTGAACTGGAGAAAGGACTTTAACTTTTAAACACTATAATTTGAACCAGGAGCTGTTTAGACTATACCTTTTGGGATGCATGATATGGATTTTTTTCAGCTGATACTGATAATTGCCTGCTTCTCATGGCCAATAAGAAAACTGATTTCTTTACATTTTTTGATTTTTAAAGAAGTACAGCTCCAAAAAGATTTGTTGTGTTAGAACCTCCAGACTTTCTTCTTCTTCTTCTTCTTCTTCTTCTTCTTCTTCTTCTTCTTCTTTTTCTTCTTCTGAAGTGAATTTTCATAATTGGATAATCTTGAAGCGAGATAATCTTGAATATCCTCACATGAATGACTTGAAGAAGCTGTCTAGCTCGCTGATGTACAGTCCTAAAAGTTTCCTGATTTATTTTGACTTGCCTATGCCCGTCACCATGACTGAAGGCAAGGCTTGCCCATTGTATCCCCCACGAAAACAATTTAAATTGGATGAATGTAAATACTTTGATTACAAACTGAAATATTCCTTTACTCGTCCAGGACGACCTTATAATTCATGATTCTTTGAATAAAGAGAAATGAGGAAGTGAGTAACCGAGGAATCTTCAACATAAATACATGACAAATTCATAATCATTCTCCCGGAAATGTACAAATCCTGATTTCCTCTGATTCACTGCATTGACTCACTGTTTCATGAACCAACATGTAAATCTGTGCTCTCCTCCTCCAGCATAGTATGACTTTGTCACTCTCTCATTTGCACAGATTGCGTGGCCCGCCACCCCCTCCAAGAGGGACGAATGCAAGTGGGCAGGGAAAGACTTTGGGGTAAGTCCACACATGCAAGATGGCATCATCATTTGTGCTCTACAATTTTTTCTTCTATTTTTACACTAATTATACGGCTGGCCTGTGCAGTTCCATGCAATTCTTCAAATATCTCTGGGATGCATGTTTTGATGGAAATAATACAGCTGAGAAGAAGTTTGCCTGGATCCAGCAAAGGATCCCAGCTCGGATAAAAATGATTTAACGGTAGACTGTACTCTCTGCAGGCCATCCCCCCACTAATAACATGCTGTACGACAGATGTTTGGTCACGGAAAGGTGTACAATGACACATTACCTCTGAGGTTATTTGCTGCTGTTGGGAGTCTGTTTATGTACGTGCCTCAGAGAGTGCGCATATGTGCATATTTATGTGGGAGTGTATTGTTTGAGTTCTCGTTATCTAACGCGGCGTGTTAGCTCACATGTGCCATTCTGCACAAGTTTGCTGAGCACATACTGTACGCCACCAGCTCTGTTTGTGTGCACGACGGTGGTGGCGGTGGTGTGTTATCTTCATGTTGCTGTTTGGATAGGCCCTCTCTGTGTTGTATCTGATCTTAATTTCATGGCTGGATGAGTCTGGAGTGCATCGGCTGCAGGGTTTTAGGATTATCCAGAATTACGACGTCCTTTTTAAATCACAGAGGTTTTTACCGAGGTCCGACTTTGGCTTTTTCGCTACACTACACCTTCGCTCCGTCACACAGTGGAACAAAAAATGTGTTCTGGCAGCACAGAATCGCACGAAAACACAATGATGAGGTATTTGCGTGCTGTGAAAATGTTTACTCTGAAAATGAAGCGGTGAGAGCGGAGACGGAGTGCAGCATGGAGGGACCTTGATTAGGACATTACTAAAGCATTCAGAGCTCCCAAAGTGATGCATTTCTCCAAAACCACAATTTACAGCCGCAGAGCAAATGTAACAGCTGCCCTCCAAAATGCCTGATGGCTGTATCATTCTCCTTGGCAGGGCGAGTGTGTAACACTGCCCAGGTTGTTGCATTTGATTCAGTGAACAAAGGGTTCAGATGCTGGAGTGCAGATTCACTGATGTCATTTGCAATTATTTCTCCAGCTATTACGGATATTAAAGGAAAAATAATAGTCCGAAGTTATCCTACATTTCCAATGCATTTTCCATATTCAATTAGGGGCCTCAGCATAATCTCAAAATTCACTCAACTCTTCCAAATATACACAAACCCACACACAAATCTGTCCACCCATTTCTCTCATTGGAAGTCATCACCGGTACTCGGCCCAAAGAGAGTCATTCATTTTATCCAATAATGACTCATTTATCCTCTGTGGGTGTTGTGGTTTTCACATAATGACATGGTTTGTGATCAGGGAAACCGTTTTTCACCTGGAGGGCAAGACAGGGCCGCATGTGTGAGTGACTTGCGTAACTAACGTCTGTCAGTGGTTTAGGTGCGACCTACCTACCACATAGCTAATGAGTCTAACTCGAAGACAGCCGTGTAAAATCCTAAACAGAGCTGACTTTCGGGGGGGGGATTATAGGAGCTGGTGAAATGCGTATAATAAGGGCGTGAGAATGATGTGGGGGGACATGCGCTCCTGCTGTTCAACGGGAGGAAACACAGAGGGTAAAGTCGTTAAGTTACACAGTCGCAAAGACACAGAGAAGTGCAGGGCTGAGGTCAGCCACAAGACATTTAGTTTAGTCTTCCCCTGTGAACTCTGCAAAAGCCCTGGTTCTGAAATGTGTTGTACATCGGGCTAATGATAACATACACAGTTGGAAGGTGCTGAGTGCTTCAATCGACCCCGTGAGATACTTCCAGCATGCTACAGTATAACATGATGTGTATTACAGCGAAACCAAAACTAAAATATTTGGGACATCACCGCACCCAGCCAAGAGAGTCTCGGAAATATGCTAATTTGCTTTCTTGAGATTTAGACGAGAAGATCGATACCACTTTTTGTTTTGAAGCTGTAGCTAGCTTAGCACAAAGACTAGAAACAGGGGAAAACAGCTAGCCTGGCTCTGTCCAAAGGCGACACACTCTTGTTTGTTTAAATATTCAAAAACCAAAGTACAGAAATTACGAATTTGTGGTTTTACAGGGTCTTTTGTTCGGGACTTTTTCTTGGCGGGGTGCAGTGACTTGCAGGAAATCACCACCTCGGCAAAGAAATAGTCCTAATAATAATAGCCTATTATTAGAAAATAATAATAGCTGATTTTGTCAGAGCATGGGTAGCTGTTCCTCTCTGGTTTCATTCTTTATGCTAAGCTAAGCTAACGGGCTGCTAGCTCTGGCTGTGTAGTCTAACGTACAAGTCTCAGCAAGAAACGCCAAAAAGGAGAACAAAGACTGGGAGCTTAAACATGAGTTTCTGCCTTTTTCAATAATAGCAGGAACAAATTCTGGATTTTTTGGAAAAGGTTTGCAGTGTGCAATGCCAGAATCAATTTGTTGTTGCACTGGAAAATGTCATCACTCAAACCTGAACTCCATTGTATCCATTTATGTCTCATATGTGAGACATCATCAAACCATCAAACTGAGATGTCAGTGAGGTTTCAGGAGCCTGACGAGACACATGTGTTAAAGAGAGGAAGAAAGAAGGATAATTTGGCTGTCTGCGTGTGATGTGATGTGATGTGTGCGCTGCGTTTTCCAAATCCCCGACCAAATGTGTTCTTATTTGTTAGGTGGGATGTTCAGTGTGTATTTGTAATAAGGCAAACCCCGGGCTAATCTCTTAAACACATGTGGCCAAATCAGCTCCTCGAGGCTGCTAATAACACTCCTACATTAACCAATCCCGTTGATTAGCACTCTAATAAACAGTCTCACACCACTGGGACTATCAACATGTGCTGGAGAGCCAACCCAAACACCCCTCAGTAAATTCAAACATATGGATCATTAAAGACCTGATTTGACTTACAGGTGGGATTTCCTTGAAGGAGACTCAGTTTCATACAGCGAGTCTTTTCCAAATCAAGTGGAAAGTCCCGGCTTTACAGGGAATTCCAACAGAGCTTTCCTCTGCTTCCTATTAGTCTTTATTTTCAGTTGAATCGCGTCAGAGTTTCTTCTCTATTAAAAGTGTCAGCATTATTTTCATAAAGGATAAAACTTAATTTAAACTTTATGATATGTGGAGGTTAATGCTCACAGATGCAAACTCTTTTATAAAAAAATCCCCAACAGTTTAACTCACTTTACAAGGCTATATAATATATTTCGCTGGTAAGATTACCACATAAACAGAGACGGATATTGCAGACGCATGAATGTATATAAATGTATTTAAATCTCTTTGCCAGCTGTGTGTCTCACAGTATAAGCTTTACACTTTAGTTGGGGGTTTTGATGTTCCTTATCTCATTTCTTTTTCAGAGAGAGTGTAATAACTTCATCCGGGTCCTCCAACCCTACAACCAGACCCATCTGTACATCTGTGGCACAGGAGCCTTCCACCCCATCTGCGCTTTTCTGGAAATGGGCAAGAGGGCAGAGGTAATGCATAAAATGTGGGGGTTTTTTCTTCACATTTAATCAGTTATATATATGCAAAGGGTCATTTAGATCTCAATTGAGCTTTCATTAAAGCGTCTGGAAATGTGACAACAGTGTTATAGTAACTAATGAGAGAGAAAGTCCAATAGCGTTTCCCCTTTTAAAGAGCAGGCGGCTCAAACACACACACACACATTTTTTCTGTCGAGCGCAGCAGTAATCATTCCTTACATTGATTATCTCCTCATCTATGTTTTCTTTTGTGCGAAGACGTGGAAAAGAGTGGTAACTACATGGTTCGGAAATTAAACAACCTCTCCCCCACATAAAAGTTTAATCAGTCATCTTGATGAAGGTCTACAGGTTAATCAATGCACCAGCATGGGTTCTGCAGTCCGACAATGGTGAGGGGAATGGCTGCTCGCACCATGCGGGTTCTGAGTAAAGAGCACCCTGCATGACTTCACTTGAGTTTAAAGTGGTGTTGTCAGTAATTGATTTGAAGTTGGGTCTCTTTTGTAACTTTTCTTTTAATATATTCAAAGAATCTGAGTTTGAGCTGTGCATTTGCTGCTACTTTACTCCCCATTATTCCTTCTTGTTGCACAGTTGCAGAGACTAAAGTTGTTCTGTAACCAAGTTATCAATGAAAAAAAGAAATAGATCATAACTCATGTGTGGCCTGAAGTTGTTGTGCAGCGTGCTAAACTGAGGATTGGGTGTAATTTGAAACACAGGCTATAAATGCACCTTTAGCCGGGCTTAATGTGGCTTTCATTGGCCTCATGTTGAACTCTGACCCTCTCCACCACAGGACAACATCTTTCGACTGGCCTCGCATTTCGAGAACGGCCGCGGGAAAAGCCCCTACGACCCCAAAATGCTCTCGGCCTCACTTCTGATCGGTGAGTTTGATCTCTGCCTAGATTAGTTCCAGGAAGTGCACACATTCGATTCAGCGTCGGTCATTTGTTCCTAACTATTTACTTCTCTCACTGGCAGATGGAGAGCTGTACTCTGGCACATCTGCTGATTTCATGGGAAGGGACTTTGCTATTTTCCGTACCCTGGGAGATCATCATCCAATCAGAACAGAGCAGCATGATTCAAGATGGTTGAATGGTAAAAAAAATAAAATAAAATAAATAAATAAGTAATCAGATTTAGCATGGGAAGAAAGTCAAAGTTTGGGAAAAGTTGTGTTTTAGTCCCCAAGGGATGCATTTCCTGAAAAAAGTGGATCTGTGTGTGTTTCTTCTAGAAATATAGAGGTTTTGGGCCATTTTGGAAATACGCATATTAGCTTCTTCAGAGTTAGACAAGAAGATCAATACCACTCTCATGTCTGTACGTTCAATTTGAAACTGTAGCTGGCTGCTGGTTAGCGTAGCTTAGCATAAAGACTAAAAACAGGGGGAAACAGCTAGCCTGGCTCAGTACAGTGATGACAAATTTCAGATTTTTTTCTTGGCACAGTGCAGTGACTTGTAGGAAGTCACCGCACCCCGCCAAGAAATAGTCACAAATGTCACCTGCATGAAACAGATTAAATCTGTTTTCATTCATTATGCTAAGCTAAGCTAACAGGCTGCTAGCTCCAGCTTTAAATTGAATGCGCAGATATCTTCCCATCTAGTTTTTCTTCATGAAAAAAAATAGTTGTTTGCATTGAATGTCGTACCGGGGTTTTGTCACTGTAGTTTACTCAAATATGTTGCCTCTCCTGGTTTTTTTTAAGGGGCCATGTGCATCTACAAGCTCACAGTGGAAGCTGAAAATGTGTTTGGACTGCAAAAGCTAGATAATACACATTTCCAAACCTCACAAACTCCAACAAACTTTACTGTTAAAGTAAAATTGGACACTTGTGGCCTGCAAAAACCTCAGTACAAGGAGGAAGTAAACCCTTGTCATGGAGCATTTTTAAAGAAAGAACACCACTGAGCTTTTCAACAGGCTTTGAAGCATTAAATTCTCTCACAAGCCTCGAGTCTCCGATCATTTCCATTCGCGAGCAGACATCAGATATCAGAGCCCATTCACAAAGTCACTGGATTTGGCCTGTGCTGGTAAGATTACCGCGGCAGTGAGGGGTTATTGACCGTTCAGTCTGTCTGGCTATCTTTCGGCACCGCGGAGGACTCAGGGAGCCACAAAAGGTCAGTTTGAACCTTTCCCTCGAGCCGTGCCATCCCTTTTCCCCCCTCTTTCCCACAGAACTAATCCGCTCTCAGCTGTTTTCCTGTAGTGGAGTCAAATTCCTCTCAGTTCCTCTCAACCAGCCCCCCTTTCTTCCTTCCCCCCAGCGCCATCAAAAAAATCACAAACACCGCTCTCTGCAGCGCTGATTGCTGTGACATATTAATAAAGAGCGATTTAAAAAGGAGGAGTCATTGTTAGCGCCTTAATCCCCATCGATCTTTCACCTTGTTCAAACAAATACACATGGGGGATTGTATCCATCCGGCCCGGCAAAATCCCAACTCCTTCTTCCACAAAGGGGGGATTGTAATTGCATGGATTACTGGGATGGGGGATATTCTATTGAGCCTTTATCAACAAGGTTACATGGTACTCAAATGTAACAAGAGAGAAACTTGGGAATGAATCCTTAATAGCAGTCGATACTGAAAAGGATTTAGAGTTAAACAGTGGCTTTGGCTTTGCTGGTCTTGAATCGAGCAATTTATATACACATCTCTCCACCCTTTAATGCCCTCGCACTCAACGCCGAGGTTGGATTAAACCTCTGCTGAATAAAGTGGCCTTTTGTCAGGATTTAAACGGAATGAATTGTATGACCTCAGTGGTTGGCGACGCTGGCAGAAGCCTGTTTTTGTATGCGAGCGCACGCAAGGTTAAATTTATGAACGTGTAGATTTAACGGTATATTCACATTGGAGGTATGAAGCGTGTGTGGGGTACACATGATTCATACCAGAGGTCTCGCACCCTCGCAGCGCTTATAAATCTGCTTCCCACTTTGGCCACACTTGTCTTTTTCACAGCTACTCTATATCCTTAAGCGACCATGCAGGCGTAACATGGCACTGCTTGTTTCTCTGCAGCTAAACCCCCCGAGCTTTTAGACACAGGCTCGTTTTACGCGTGACGACGCCTCAGTGACTGCGGCCACTTTCCCCCTCAGTCCCCTCTTTCCCCCTAGAAGAGTTATCCCGGGCCCCGAGGCCTCGACCTCGCCCGTTTAGCTTTGATTTCCTCTCGCGCCTAAAGTCGGGATAAATGTATTCGAGTGCTACCCGGGACAATCAGAGCCATGTGTGTTTTGTGAGGATGTGGTCTAGAGACAGGGGTTATGTGGGATTTGGACTTGGAGTGCTCACTTGGGGTAAAGTCAGATACTGTAACAGCAGGGTGTAAAGTGAATGGCTGTTATTACTGAGCCGTGACTGGAGAATATCACGGGGGATTGGTTTCGGAGGTGTAAAATGGGGGTGAGAGGATTGCCGTCGGGGCAGAGGTTGGATCGTAAAGTATATTATATAGTATATTGTAAGTTTGTCAATGCGACTCAAGCATGTAGGAACAATGTGTGTGGTTTTTTTTCCTCCTCTAGACCCAAGGTTCATCGGCGTAAACTTGATCCCAGAAAGCGACAACCCCGAAGACGACAAGATCTTCCTGTTTTTCAAGGAGAACGCCATGGACGGAGAGCACACTGGCAAGGCTACCATCGCCAGGATAGGACAACTGTGTAAGGTAACAACACACACACAAACAAAACCTACCACAGAGACTCATATTCATTTCTTACATATCTGCATTAGGGCTGCAACTAAAGATCACCTTCATTAATGTTGGAAAATTGTGAAAAATGCTGATCAGACTTTCAAAGTGACGTCTTAAATTGCTTCTTCTGTCCGTTAGTCAGTCCAAAATCCAAAGACTGTTCATTTAAAATCATAATTGACAAAGAGAAGCAGCAAATCCTTACATTTAAAGGTAAAGTGTGTAAGAATTTGCAGCCTGCTCCAAACAAATAGGGGTCAGCATATCACCAGAGTAACTGCTACCTGTTGCTAACTTTAGGCAGTTAAGAGTAATCAATTATCAAAGTAGTTGGCAACAAATTTTCTTTCGATCGACTAGTTGATTCATCGACTCGTTGTTGCAGCTCCAATCTGCCTGATCTCACAGAAATAATCTTGTGGAAATGCATTGAGTTCTTGTGTGTTTGTATTGCAGAATGACATGGGAGGTCACAGGAGTCTGGTGAACAAGTGGACCACGTTCCTCAAGGCCCGGCTAATGTGTTCAGTGCCCGGGGTCAACGGCATTGACACGCACTTTGATGAGCTACGTGAGTAGTGTTTTCTTTACGCGTACGCGAAGAGAAAAGCTGACCTCGCAGACTCACAGCTCACCCCTCGCCCATTTTTTTGCTTTGTGTTATTGTAGAGGACGTGTTTCTGATGAGCTCCAAGGACCCGAAGAATCCAGTTATCTACGCCGTATTCACCACATCCAGGTACGGATCTTTTCACGGTGACCTCCAAAACTCTCAAATAGCTTGACAGACGCGGGCAGAATCATATTTGTTTTGTTGTCGTGTTGCCTGGAGATCAGGAGGAGATGATATATATTCAGCGGGCGACCGTCCTGCACAAGTTATTTCCTCTGTTATTTGAAAAACACACGCTTCATATTTCCTTTCAAGAATTCTTCCTATTCACATCCTTTATTCCCCTTTATCTGTAATTTCCTAACCGCTTTAAATGACACGGCAGGATGCAGGCAACTGAGCGTGCCCCCGTCAAATTCCCAGACAGCGCTCCCCGTCCCGTAATCCACTTACAGGTGTCTTACGGTTGCATGGCTCCCCTCCTCATGATTGCTTTTAGCCGATTCCCCCCTTTCCCCGCCTACCTGTCCCCCCTCCTTTCTTTTTTTTTCATTGAAACCTTGGCAGAAGCTTGTAGGGAAATCAGATTATGGAGCAAGAGGGAGCGAGAGAAACACGATATTCACTCAGCAGGAACGCACGTCTCGCCCCTGGCCGCCGCCCCAGCCTTGAATGGGGTTTTCAGAGGCCGGGTGTGGCTCTATTGAAGCATGCGGAGAGGTGAAGGCAGATAAGCGAGTTGAAATGGCACAGATGGTGGCACTTATCATGATGATGATGAATTTGCATTTTGGGAAAGGAGGAGGGAGGAGGGGGGGTATTTTGTGTCCAGTAGTGTCTCTGACTCGCTTTGAAAGGAGGACAAACACTTCACCATCAATCACCGCTAATGATAAGACGGGCTGAATGGAACGGCGGCGCAAGCTAACGCGTACCGACAGGCGCCTTGCATCACTAGACCCGTACAGCTTTTCTCTGCTTTCTGGAACGTATTCAAAGCAAGAGGTCGGGCGTGCACCTACGTACCCGCATGTGTGTGTCTACTCACACACACACACACACACACACGCACGCTTTAAAATTCAATTATGGGGCATTGAGGAATTAGAGTGGTTTAATTGGTTTTCTAAGTGGCCGGTTTTCAGAGATGAATAGAGCAGAGACTCGGAGGGACCGGCTTTTAATATCACTGCTTAATGAGGCACAAAGAAGCTGCCACTGACAGATCAATGTTTGATTGTGCCCGTGTTTGTGTGTGTGTGTGTGCGTACGCGCATTTTCCCGGGGTCGACTGAATCCCTCAGACTGTGTGTATCTGCACAAACACGTGTTGGCCCTTCTTCTTAAGCACAGATATCGGAGTGTCTTTTTTTTTTTTTTTGTGCCCCTGGAGTTAATTGAATTTCTCTGTAATTAACATTTTCAAATGCTAATCCATTCATCTTCCACGCCTTAGCGAGTACTGTCGGCTGCGTGTATGCCAGCCACATCCCTAATTAGTCTGATACAACTTCCCATTGCAGTCAGCAAGACAAAGGACGTCCCCGAATCTTATTGAAGCGTTCGGATCCTGCGAATGCAAGCGACAAATTCAAATCTGCCATCTGTAGAAAGTAATAAAAGCTGATGAACGAGCGTCTAACCTACACGCAAATAAACACAATTTTAAAAACTGTGAAACAGATCGCCTTCATGTCGGCTGAAGTTAATGGATTCAGAGATTTAAAGGGTAACTCCACCAATTTTACAGGTCTTGGGGAGTACTGTTGCATACAATTACAATTATAAATCCTTTTGTGGCTCCAGAAGAAGCTGCATGTAATCTGATAAATTGTCTCCAGTGATGTCACTCGGTGGCTAAGTTGCATTGTGGGTAATGTAGGCGCCAGGTTCTGAAAAAGGAAGAAGAATGTGTGGAATAAAAAAGGTGATACCTCTCGTTCTGCTTTATTGATTTTAATTGTTTGTTTTTAAACTGTCCACGAGTATAACAGTGTTATGGGAGTGCAAAGCTAAACCATCTCACAGGATTACCCATAATGCAACTTTGAGCCAATGTGAGATCACTGGAGACAGTTTAACAGATCACGTGCAGCTTCCTCTGGAGCCACAAAAGGCTTTTTTTCACATTTGCAGTAGTTTCTCCCCTGTAGACCTGTAAACACACTTTAATGTGTAAAATTGGCGGAGTTACCCTTTAAGCAGGCAGCTTATTTGTCACAGTCTCCAGATGAATATTTTAATAACGCTTTCGGAATATGTACATCATGGAATATTCGTCAAATTCTCCACTTTAATGAGTCACCGCTCAAATTGCTGTCTTCTGGACGACCTGGGTCGGAGCATGAGCAGAAATGAAATCCACATCATTCCCTCTTTTTTTGGCGTGATTGATTGACCTTCGCCTGCTTTTTGGACTTCGTCTGGCTAGTGAAAGCAAAAAAAAAAACCACCCATCTTGGCTGGAGCGTTTTGCAAAAATATTGAAGGGGATTTCAAATACTCCGAAGCAGGTCTCTCGTTTTGTTGGTGGCGTGCCCAAATTCCTGTCTGTTCTCAAGAGGCTGGAAGCAATCAGAGTGAAGTTCCAATCTGTCATTCCTGTACTTAGGTAATGACAACCTTGCTCCCCTCCGTCTTTATGCGCTGAAGGGTCATTTTGTTGTCTTTCTTCAGTATTTCACAAGCTCCTAATCCCTGTCTTGTGACCGATCATTTCTGAATCCTTTCTGTTTGTCTGTGCCATCTTTCTTCATTTCACCGCTCACTCCCCCCCTCTGTTTCTCCACAGTAACATCTTTAAAGGCTCAGCGGTGTGTATGTACAACATGGCAGACATCAGGAGGGTGTTCCTGGGGCCCTACGCTCATAGAGATGGACCCAACTACCAGTGGGTGCCTTTCCAAGGGAGGGTGCCCTACCCCCGCCCTGGCACTGTGAGTCACAGTCCACAAATACAATGATTTTACAATAGGAACACAGAAAACACACCACAGTCTAACAATTCTTGATTTTTTTCTGATTTGACCCTCAGTGTCCCAGTAAGACATTCGGCGGGTTCGACTCCACCAAGGACCTCCCCGATGATGTCATCACCTTCGCCAGGGGTCACCCAGCCATGTACAACCCAGTGCACCCGATAGGCGGGCGTCCCATCATGGTGCGGACAGACGTGGACTACCAGTTCTCCCAGCTGGTGGTGGACAGAGTGGAGGCGGAGGACGGACAGTATGATGTCATGTTCATCGGGACAGGTACACAACTGTACAATTAACTTAAATTATTAACAGAATGGGAAGAAATAACAGTTCTAACATTATGTCAAAGACGTCTATGTACTGTAGCAGAGATGTCTGCTCAAGTTAGCATGCTAACGAGCTAGCATTGTAAACACCAGCACTCCCACAGTGCTCTGAGCTCCCAGAGGTAGCAACAGGTAACAAGTTTCTCTGGTGGTATACTGCCCCCTATTTGTTTGGAGCACCTTCTTACATATTGCACCTTGAAGTATGGTGTAATCTAGTGTTAAAAACATTACAGTGCTTAGCAAACTTTTTACAGTAGCAGCTGTACTGAAATAACATAAATAGAAGACATTTAAAAATGTAAATATACGATCAAAATAAACGCATGTGAATGTCTATATTGTTTCAGACGTGGGCACGGTGCTGAAGGTGGTGACGATCCCCAGAGAGAGCTGGCATGACCTGGAGGAGGTGGTGCTGGAGGAGATGACCGTCTTCAGGGTACGACAATGAAAACTGAGTGTTAACAACAATAAATGAATCCGAAGCCTACAAAAACACCCCTGATGTCTGGATGCGGTCGTAAAACAGCTGTACTGTGTTTTTTTTGCGCAGGAGCCCACTCCCATTACGGCCATGGAGCTGTCCACCAAGCAGGTATAAACTCGTTTTCACACATAATCATTTATCGGAAAGTTGTTGACAGGGCTGCAAGTTCACGCGAAACCAAAAAGCGCTAACCTCTGGGCCTTTAAGCAAACACTGATATCCGAAAACAAAGATATCTAATGGTCCTACTGAGAAACAAACCCACAACCACCTTCTTTTTCCACACAGGAATATAAAATTTTTACATCCTCGCTCTTTCTTTTCTGCTCCCACAGCAACAGCTGTACCTTGGCTCGGCCCTGGGAGTATCGCAGATGTCTTTACATCGTTGCGAGGTGTATGGGAAAGCCTGCGCCGAGTGCTGCCTGGCCAGAGACCCTTACTGCGCCTGGGACGGCACCGAGTGCTCCAGATACTTTCCCACCGCCAAGAGGTAGGAGCGTGCACACACACCAAACAAATCTGTGACCTTTATTTATGCTCAGCGGGGTTTGCTGAGCCTGCATGCTTTCTGCCTTTGTGTTGCCGTCACGCACACACCTGGGAGTTATCAGTGCACCTGCAGTTGGCTTTAAATGCTTTGCTCAAGGGCATCTCAATATACAACCCTGTTTCTGTGACCTCAGACCTCCACCGGCTTATTAGCAAGTGCAATTGAGAAAAAATGAACACGGTAGAGGCCAGAACATCTAAACGTGGAAGTAATCTGGAGTCAGGCAGAAAATACAGTCATTAAATCGACAGAGGTGCAACTTCTGCCAGTAACAGTTGTTCTGAGCTGCGATGCAATCACCCTACAGCCAAGATGCTCACACACACACACACACGCTGAGCTATAAAGAAACACACGAGTATACATCTACACAACCACACACACTCTAAATTATAGCCAACAGGAGCTGTCTGACCGCTTCACCCTGCAGCCAGGAGGTATGAACATACACGCCCTCAAATTACCCTCTGCTGTATCCAGCGGGATTAGGCTGACCACTACAGCCGTCAAACACACACACACATACACACACACACACGGCACTACACCCCTGCATCTCATTCATCCAGAACTTCTCACACCAGCAGAAGTAGGCCAGTGGGTATACTCCAGCTTGGCGGGGTTACAGAGGAGGTGGCACACCCCGTGGTTAAGGCCAGGAACCGGCTCCTCTCAGCTCTTCCTCCAGAACTGCAAATATTTTCCCTCCCAGGCCCCGCACGTGCTCAGACGGCCAAAAAAGACAGGAATGTTTAGCCCAGGAGGAGGTACACATGTGAGAAAGAGACAGAAAGACGACACATACGACACAGAAGTCAGGAAGGAGGGATGTTCGTGCCCGTTTTTGGTGCACTGACCGTTTCGCTCCATCTGTTTCCGTTTTCCACCTAATGGTTCTACGTACTTTCCAGGCCTCGCCTCACCTTTGGCTTACCCCACCTCTTCTCCCCGCTTTGATTTTTACAGCGCCCATTAGGGACTTTAAAAAATGACCATGACAACTAGGAGCAGGGGAGACGTATTCAGTCAGGCCGTGAAAACGCCTCGCTAAAAGCCGGATGACATAGTGGACTTTCATATTGCGAGCGCGCTGAGTGGGGCCGCTTTTACAAGGCTTTTCAAGGGCGAAACAGTGCCGCATGTGTTTCATAATCTCGGCTCATCAGAAGGAAATGAAGCACGCCGTTTCATTGCTCGGCAGGTTTATGATTTTTATACTCCGCCAGGGTTCAGTTTTTTTTCCCTAATATGTGATTTAACAGTGGAGCTGAAGGTTGAATAAACAGTCACTCTCTAGTCCTGGAGCCGTGTGGATTAGCGTTGGGTAACATTGCCCCCTAGTGGTTGAAATTAAACAGTACAGAGCGGCTGCAGAATATGTTTTCGCTTGCTCTACATTAACTTCCATCCTTCTTCTCAGGCGAACCAGACGGCAGGACATCAGAAACGGAGACCCTCTTTCTCAGTGCTCAGACCTTCAGCATCATGGTACGTTAATGACCACACGTGCACATATATCTACAGTCTCTCCTCTCCTTGCCACACACTTCTCATTCATCCCGTCTCTGCGTGTGTTGTCCTGCAGAAGACACGGACGGCTTAGGAGGCAGCGTGGAGGACAGGAGTGTGTACGGCGTGGAGAACAGCAGCATGTTCCTGGAGTGCAGCCCCAAGTCTCAGAGAGCGCTCATCTACTGGCAGCTGCAGAAGCCCAACGACGACCGCAGGCACGAGGTGCGTATGTTGCGCAAACCCCACACGCTGCACTTTGAAGGATTTCTCGATTTCAGGCTAATTAAATCGATGCAAAAAAAACATATCTGGGCTGAAGGCTACACCTTTCCTTCTCCGGCTGTGTTATCATGGTAGGACCTCTTCGACCTCTGACCTCAGTGACTTAGACAGGGTGGTGACCTCGTGGGTGTGGATGTTTAGATTGACTTTTGACCCCATGATGTAACCAGTTTCCTGACTTTCTACTGTGGCTGTATTTGTCTAACCGGACGAGCAGGGTGTGTGGTTGTGAGCACTGGCGATATGAAGAAACACAACCCAGGAAGTTTATCAAATGCAAACTGCACAGCTGGTTTTAATACTACAAGGAAGGATTTTAGCTCTCATGGCGACCATCATTGTATCTTACATAAACATCTTTTTCACCAATGCCTCAACATCCTCACTGCTTTAAAACATGTGGCTCTATTATTCGCTCAGTCAAGTTACGTGGTCTGTTTTTATACCACTCTTCTTCTGATTGCTCTTTGTTTATGTTCTCTTCTCTGTCTTTTTTCAGATCAAGCTCGATGACCGGGTGCTCCGTACAGACCAGGGCCTGCTCATCCGGAGTCTGGCCCAGTCCGACACAGCTATCTACCACTGCCAGGCCGTCGAGCACGGCTTCATCCAGCCTCTACTGCGCCTCAACCTCCAGGTCATCCCCGCCCAGAAGCTCGGCGACATCCTACCTGGGCTCTCCGGTGCAGCGGGCGGGGTCGGACACACTGCCAAACACCGGCTGTGGTATCGTGACTTCCTGTCTCTCCTGGACCACCCGGACCTCAACAGCGTGGAGGAGTTTTGTGATCGAGTTTGGAAGAAGGAGCGCAAACAGAAGAGGGTGAAGACGCCGAACAGCAACGGTCAGAGTAAACCTGAGAGCACCGGCGGCACCAACTCTGGATTACAGCCTAAAGCTCCGAACACCCAGAGGCAGCAGGCCAGTCCACCACAGAGCAGGCCATGGCACCAGGCTGGAGCTCCGACAGTGGACGGGCCAGCACGGGGCCAGAACAACCAGAGAGCTCAACAGAATCTGGGTATGTTGAGCGGCCAGGCTCCTAAAAACAACCAGAAGACGCAAAACGGCCAGAAGGGGCAGGGCAGCGCGGCCGGCTCTCAGGTCGTAGGGGGGTCTCGGGCGAGCAGCCAGCACGCGGCCAAGTGGAGACGGATGCAGGAAAATAAGAAGGGACGCAACAGGAGGACCCACGAGCTTCAGAGACCTCCACGTAGCGTTTGAGGAAAAAAGCACAGAGATGATGCAACCAGATCGACACACAAGCACAAACAACCATCCACACATATATACACAAGCACATTCTGTAGATTCAGTGACCTCGCCATCACAGCAGCAGAACAAAACCCCGTAAAAACACAGCGACACACACCTCTAGGTAGAAATACATAACAACAGTAAAGCTGTCATCCAAGGACGCATACACAAAAGTACCTGTGAAGAGGAACAGAGGACTGAGAAACTGGAATGCATACTGTAAATGTGTGAGGATGCTGCCTGGCAGACACTCCAGCCTCCTGTACATAAGCTACTAAAATAAGACTGGGACGGAAAAAATGTTACGTGAGGTGTTTGTTGGTGAGCAGATGGACTTAATGCCGAGAGACACGAAACAGATATGCAGACATTTACGGATTTATGGCATCCTGCTGCCCCTCTTTGACCTGAGCATGTGAACTGCAAGATAATGTACATGGAATTAAAAAAAACTCTTATTTTGGAGGAACTGTTTGAGGGGGGAAAAGGAGCTCCCCTTTCAAGTCGAGACAGACGAACAGCGCCCTTACAGGAGAAAAAAGGGAAGGGTTGCGATTCAACCTCGAGGCGTGCACAGCTTGACGGTGGCCCTCACGTTGTTAGACGCATTATTACATGCAAAAAAACTGCAAAGTCATGCCACGGCGGTGGGGAGATCGTGCTTCGTCATAACATTCTCCACCCGAGGCTGGGAAAAGCATCGTGCATGTTGTTGTCATCAATGTTTTAATAAGCTAGTTATTTTATGGGATTCTAGAGGCTTTTTTTTTTTTTTTTTTACACCCTACCTAAAAAAAAAAAAGTTACATTTTTCTTTTATATTTACTTTTTCCTTTTCCGGACCGGTGCTTCTATTTTTGCGAGGCAAAAAAAAAAAAAATCACAACATAGTAGTCTCATTGTGCATTATCCCTTCTGCTCTCTCGAGGACTCTGTGTAAGTTATTATGTCGTCGCTTCTTTCTGGGATTTCTAGAAATCTGGGCACGAATTCCAGTAGTAGGCTAACGCTAAAAAGCCAGTCTGAACTAGACTGCCAGTTGTTTTGTGTACATATATACAACAAACTTAACTCTCTGTGTATATACAGTACATATACAGTACAAGAACACCACTTGATTATTATTTATTGCTCATTGTTTTGTGAAAGGGTTGCATTTATTTTTGATATTATGGTATTTCTGGCTCATCAATATATTGGAGAAAACAACGGCAACAGCGACTAAGGAAACTTTCGATGGACCAACTGGGTGAAATCGTGTCCCCCTGTGTGTGGATGAAAGGTTTTGAACTGGAGCACGAGTACAACGATAAGCACAATTTTGTCTTTTTTTTTTTTCTTTCTTTCTTTCTCCCGCATCCATCCAACATGTCTTCATTCATCCAGTAGCCATTACGTGTAAGATAATTCCCCAATCTGAAAAACATTAGCTGTGAATCTCTGTAAGAAATAGTGGAGAAAAATGTTAAATCTAGTCTGAAGGAGAAGACACGTTATACTGCATGTGAATGCTACCTACAGTAAGTGCATCTTTTTTATCGTCTCTTTACGTGTTTTGTGTGAGAGGTTCTCCTTAAAGCAAGGTGTGAATTACTTCTGTCCTTTTGCCAAAACAGTGATATTAACAACTCGCGATACTCCGGCCGAAGCTGTGTAAGATCCAAGCTCCTTAATCTTCGACTCAACAGTGGTTACCCCCCCCCTCCCCCCTGTCTCCCCCCTGTCCCCCTTAATACATGACAAGAGTAATGTGTCAATGCAATAAATTAGAGCAGATCGTGTTCTCTGCAAAACACTCCAGAGTTCGGTGTGTCCCTGATTCGGGTCTCTCCCTCAGAGTTAGAAAAGTGAGAGAGCTGAAAGTTACCGCTGCTGTAACACAGTTCTTTCTGGCATGCATTCAGTTGTCTAAATAAACATCTCCGTTACAAAAAAGATGTCCCTTTGTTCTCATTTCTGTCAAAAACCTTCTGCACATGTTGTCCTCACTGCTTCACTGTATTTCTTGTCCAGTGACAAAACGCAGCCACATATACAGGATCATATGGTCGGCAAGAAAAGGTCTGGGATAAATGTATTTATATATATGTATATGAAGAAGTCGATCTCATTAAAGGGTCATTTCCCCAAATTATATAAAAAACAATACTAAGAGTCTGCAGCCATGCTAGCAGCTCTGTGACTTTGATGCTAACATGCCACAGAGAGCGTAATATCTACGCTAGGATACAACTTGTCTGTTTTCATTTTGCAGCTCTGTTCAAGAGGTTTACACACAGATAATAGTCATGACCATAGAACATATCACATAATCTCCTCAGATCCAGATCTAACTCAGCAGGACACTACTTTTGGTTTTTGCATAACGATAGACAGATGTATGAAGACTCTTCAGCCTGTTTGTGTTTAAATCTACCGTATTTTTCGTAGTTATAATATTTGCAGATCAGCACTAAACACAAATTTGAAAAGTGATCTGATTTTGACGCTACAAAAAGTTGTGGGGGCACCAAAGTTGTTACAGTTCATCCTGGGGGGAACATGAAAGTGTGTAACAAATTTCAATCCATTTGATAGCTGTGGGAAAGCCATCCACGAACATCTGTACACAGATGTGTGCCAATTCATAGATGTTGAGATGAAGCACCGCCAAAATGTATTCAGTAATGTATCTTTTCAGAAACACTGTCCAGGTCAGCCTGCATAATCCACAGAACATGCAGTTAATCGTTTTCATATGGAGACTATTTATTTGAGTTAAAGTCGATCCAGAGGCAATTTATCACCGCTAACTGTAATAATGATGAATGGAGCTTTTTTTCACGGCAGACATTTTGGTGTGTGATAGCAGGAAAAAGCACAGGTGTAACTAATAACATTAAGAACGACTGCGTTCCATCAAGATCAACTCGTTGCGTGCTGGCTCACTGTTGTGGTTAGCTGGAGCTGAGACGGCGTTCACCTGTGCAGTGTTACAGTTTTTGATTTTAATCTTGATAGCACTGTTCTCAGAGGAAAATAAGGTCCCCAGAACACAGTTTGAGGCTGGAAAGGTGGCAGGGTCCGCCACAGGTAAAGTAAAACAGTATGAAGTTGTGTTGTCAGTTAGTTTATTCAGTCATGAAAACAAAGAGAGTTTGTTTTAAGATCATTCTCTTCTGATTAAAATGTATTTTCCCCTAAACTACAGTACATAGTAGTATTGTAACCATCCGTTGCAACAATAAACAATGGTTTAGTAAACGGTTTTAAAGCATTTCATTGTTTGTAAACAGTGAAACAACTAAAAACTAAAGATTGATTAACTCTAAATTTACCAATTCTTATTCATGGTTATTATACGTGCTCAATAAATATATATATTTTTATGTCCAGCATTGAATATTTGCTGTTTTTCCCAGCAGACCTTCTGAATTGTCATTGTAGGAATAGCACCAAGTGAGTGAGCACCCTGAAACTGAGCCGGCAGAATGTTATTCAGCACTATTGGTAGGTGGATCGGTTACCAAAGTATCAATACTGGTTTCAATATCAGCACAAGCATCAATAGGAGAAAAAAAAAGTATCCATGAATGTGAAACTGATGATTCTCAGGATGAACCACCAGAGGTCGCTGTCGTCTCACTGCCTCCTTGTCAGAAGCCCATCTTGAAGCTCTCCGTGGTGATCTCTAAGTGGAAGCTGTAACATCTTAACATGATGTGGTGTTTGTACAGAACTACCTTCCTTTCACAGTCGGACACAACTACCTTTTCTCTGAAGCTGTGTGTGTAGGTGTGTGTTTGAGTGTGTGCGCGTACATGTCGACTGAAGTGATTAGGAGGGCTGCAATCATGTTCCCTGCCCTCGAGTTTCACTCACACATGTGTTAGGGAACTCGCTGGTCCTGTTACCATGGCGACTGTCCTTGAATGTCCTGTGTGTGTGTCTGTGTGTGTGTGTGTATCTGTCTGAGTCTGTAGAAATACACATTTTCAGCTGTAGAAAAGACTTGTCTTGACTATTATGTTGGAGGGTTTTATTACTGTGTCCTTTGCTTCGGGGGAGCTTCGTCGCTGTCTCGACTACTTTCTCCTTCTCGTCTTCATCATTCGCTACTGTGAATAAAAACACATTCAGCCCTCTGGAGGCACTATTTATAACAGCAAACTGGATTAAATGTATAATCACATCCATTCCAAATGAAATGTATTTCTTTATATTTTGGATTTTCCCCATTTCCCATCCTAATCTGACATGTATGACTCAGTATTTGTTTTGTTTTTTTCCTGCTCCCCAGTGGTCAGAAATTGCTCGATTCAGTTTTGAAGTTTTCGTATGCCTTGATGTGGCAGCACTCACTGTTAACTGTTAAGTTGTAGCCAAAAATGACCGAAATGCAGACTCCAGGCAGGTAAATGGTGAAACCAGAAGAGAGCTTTAATGTAAAACTGATCAAAAACAGGCAGAAGAAGAACCAAGGAAATACAAAACATTAAAAAACTAAACAAAATACATAGTGAATAAAGCACAGGGAACAGGAACACAGATGAAACGAGGAATCACAGAGCAACAGGGAAAACACATGACAGGTAAAACTAACCCTGAAAAATCATCAAGGGAGGGAAAACGAGACAAAGACAGGAAGTAACACAATGTGAAGTAACACAACGTGACACATGAGGATGAACCTTACAAATTAAAACAGGAAACCAAAAAATCCCAACATCATGACATTAATTACGTATATTCCATCCATAAGCAGGTCTGGGCCAAAAAGGATTTATTGGACTATAATACTATCTGCTACCAACTGTAGCTGCTATCAGCTAGTTAGCTCAGTTAGCCGTGCAGCTAGCAGTCCGGACTGAAAGCTCAGCGTACAGCTCTTGCAACACATTCACGTTCAGTTGTCACTGCGCTCAAATAGATCAACATTTTAGTACATAATTGTTGAAATTAGAAACGCCGGTTCATATTTTCATTCGACACAGGTAATCTCTGACAGCAGGCTTCATGCAACATCCGATCGGTCGAATGTTATCGTCATGATGACGCCCTGAATCAGAGAACATCAGTCCCCTTACTCATATCTCACTGTTTACATTATGCCACAGTGTGTTTGTGCCTTTGTTTGTGTGCTAGAGGAGGAACAAGACTGGAGAGAAAGCAGTAAATGATATCTCACATATCTTCATGTTGCCTTCAGCCAAAACCTTTGAATTTGTGTGTGTGTGTGCATATCCAGAGCTTCATGCGACTCTTGAGAAGCTCTGACTCATTCCTTCTTGCCCCGGAGCTAGCCCAAGGGATTGTGGGAAATCAAGTCTGTGGGCAAGGAGAGAGGAGGAGATTTAGGTCAACGGCAGGACAACACACCAGCGGGCTGCTGTACTCGCTGCTAGTCCCCCCCCCTCTCTATCGAATATACAGAATTTACTGTTCAGCTTCCTTCAGCTCATTTTCCTTCATTAAGGATGAATTGCCGTGACATTGCTCTGAATCTCTTTTTCAGCTCCCCACGCCCTTGTTTCCCTCGTCAGCTGCATCTCATCTCTCTCCCTTTGAGCTGATGTTAAAACATCTGTGAAGCTCCAAACCTCGTCCGCAATTTTCCATGAATTTCAGCTGAGTAAACCGCATACAGTGTTCACAAACGCTTACAGCTGCAGGCTTTTGTCGGTGTGCTACACTGTACCTGCAATGACCTGTAACACGCGTGACACTAATCTTCGAGTGATCCCGTAATTAGGGACACTGCAGGTGAGTGGCAGCTGCCTCAGAAACCATGGCAACCGGTAAGGGAGGGATCAGATACAGAGCGTTTCTCCTTGATGATAGATGACATTTTGCATCAAGACTGAACCCCACTGAGCCACAACTGTGTTCTCCAGCAGCAGCAGCAGCAGCAGTTTTCCATTTTCTTCCCTTCCTTCTCGCTGATTGCACTCGCAGGATTGTCAAGAAAAAATACAGTATGTAAGGATGGTTTATAATCCTATTTTATTTCCCTTTTAACAACTTTGAGAGGGTGAAATCATGTTATTCCGCTGTATTATTATCAATGTTTCATTATATACAATTTATATATATATATTTATATCAAATTATATTTATATTTTTGTTTTTTTGTCTTGTACATCGTTTTAGTCACATTATAGGGAAGTATTTTTGGGCTCCAGTGCATCCTGTGACGATGTAGTTACATGATTTGGCCACTATGAAACTTGCTACTCAGAATTCTGGCCATATTCAACACATTACAGCTTTAAGCATACTATATTTTTGCACATTTGATGACATCATGCTGGGTTCTTCACTATTTTATTTTCTACAGATTAAAGGAGGAATTATCGGCAGATCGAGGAATAATAATCAAAATAAATAATCCACCTGTAAAAGGTGAAAGCTAAACTTCAACACTAATAATATAACATTAACTGAGCTACAATTTGAATGAGGATTGCAACACATGTATCTGGACTTGAATAAAAGCTACCGAGCAATGTTTACCTTTCATTTTCAGATGCTAATCACACAACCAAGCGCTTCATCCCTCTGTACATATATACCTTGGGGTTTCAATGCATACACTGTGCCCTCTGGGAATGCTGTCTCCCTGTCTGTTGTTAAGACGCCATGATTTATGGCTGCGATCCCGCCCTCCTCAGCACCGAGCTACATGGCTGGGAGTCATAAACAGAGACACCCTACACTCAGCCGCAGCTAAAAACCGACTCGCACCAGTTTGACCTCACACACCCTCCATTCACTGATTGCTTGGGATTGATGAGGTGATCAATGACCTATTCCTGTCCGTCTCCGGAGAGAATACTGATGCACGCTGGGCTGCGGGGTTACGTTCAAGGACTTGGTAAATCATCAAGGAAGGGCTGGCCAAGGCTTTCAGGTCCAAACCACCTTAATGCTACGAGCCAAGAAAGAAAAGGTTTCATTAAAGCTGAGGCAGTATTTGGAACATTTCCCAAGGAGGGTTTTTTTACGTAACCTCCTTGTTAGCTTGATAACGTGATGTGTTTGTGTGTTCACATTTGAATTTGCCTTGAGTGTGACTCATCCGTGCTGAGTCTGGCTGAACTCAAGGGACTTTCCCCTCCTCGTTGCAGAGCGATGACGTGACCGGCAGTGACGCACTACCTCGACAACAGGTGTGTGTGTCGTTAATGATTCATGAACTGCCGTGGGGGTCTGTGTGACTTGATTGGCATTCAAACCCACATCACTCTGACACTATCTCTTCAGCCTTTTCTCTCACTCTCTTTTTTATTCTCTAAAGGACTACTCCCAGTGCTCATCCGCCGCTGATGAATCAGCCCATTAGATCCTGAAGCAGCATTAGTTAAGATGTCAGCTGCTGTCAATTCAATAAGAAAAATTGAAAGGGGAGGGTGTGTGGAGTGAGAGTGGGAGATGAGGGCAGGAGGAGATAACACGAATCCATTATACTGGTGAGCCATGCTTTTTCTGAAGGTTTCTCTCAAATGTCACGTTTCTCTGCAGGAATAATTCACACGTAAAAGAAATGTAGGGCACGAGGCGTGAGCAGATAGTTCAGATATTAATAGCAATTACATATCACCACCGGCAGTGCTATTTTGATGAACAACAGCACGGTTGAGTTGCTGTTCAAGAACTATATCGCTTAGTTGAATGATATGAGGAATGATTTCTTTGAAAGGAATAGCAAGGAGAAGGTTAGCTTACCTTAGCATAAAGATGGGAGACAGGAAACAGCTAGCTTGGTTCTGTCCAAAACATCTGCCTACAAGTAAAGATAATTAATTAATCTGTCCAAAAAAAGAAATGTAAAAACAACAAGTTGTAGTTTTATGGTGGGTTGTGTGTTGGGAGTTGAAACTGCTAGTTGCCTCACTATGATGCTAGGTGTAACGTTAGCTTCCCAGTTGATTTTTACCAGATTAGTAAGGAACAAATCCTGCCTACTTATTAATACAACCGAGTGGATTAAATCGGGATTCTTACGGTTGCAGTTGCCTGGTCATTAGCGGTAGCCATGTAGCTAACGACGTCTTTCCACAGCGGTGCTAACGGTAATAGTATACCACAATGAAACATTTTGTTGGCAAAAGTTTTCTGTTTCCACTTTTTAAAAAAAAAGCAATGTAACACCTGAAGAGAAAAGTAAACCAACAAAATAATAGATTTAGTCAAGATTAAGATTTAATTACTTAATAACAACTCTGTTGGACTGTGACTCTGTTACATTAGTTAGCTAAAAGCGATGCAATGTTAGCTAACTTAACTCAGGCTGCAACTAACGATTAATATCGTTATCGGTTGAAATGCAAATTATTTTCAGGGTTTATAAAATAAACAATAAGTCAATAAAAGTGGAATAATGCTCATCATAACTTCTAAGAGCCCAAAGTCACGTCTTCATATTGTTTCTTTTGTCTAACCAACAGTCCAAACCCCAAAGAGTCTTCATTTACTACCATAAATCCTTACATTTAAGAAACTGGAACAAACGGCAAATGTTTGACTTTTGCTTGAAAGGTAAAACGATGGATCAATTATCAAAATAGTTGGACTGCAATACTCAAATTTCTCTTTCTCCCTTCTTGATTATCCATAGTTAGAGTACTGTTTCTTACCATGAACATAGAATAAGACCTCGATTGGGCGCTAATACTCAGCTTTGATTCCAGTTTTGCCCAGTGGCCACTCGCGCTATTGCAGTGAAAAATTCCCCTGTGGTCCAAAAAGCATTTTTCCCTGTAGAGCACCATTGTAAGGGAGAAGTCTGGAAACTTTCTGACAGGACACCATGAACTGCAAACAAGGTCCGTTATGACTCTTTTAATTTGGAAATTTTGATCCATGTGGAGCCAGCAGGAGAAACACTACTGCGCATATTCAGTAGGCCATATAACCAGGAACTAGAAGCTTTTTAGTGCATGCGTCAGGTGAGCAATTCTCACTGGGCCGATCGCTGTCATATTTGGGTCCAGTTTCCAGATCTTATAATACATCCAGGTGGATATTGCTTAACTTTGGACAGAGCTGGGGATGTTGTTAACCAGCCAACCTCTATTTCCAGTTTTCATGCTAAGCTAACTGCTAGTGATAGCTTCACATTTAGTGTGATATTGATCTTTTCATCTAAACCTATGCAAGAAAACAAAAACAGCCTATTAATTTAAAGTAAAAATCCAGATATTTTGTCTGTTCATGAAGCCTTTCTGCCAGTTGTACTGTAGGTGGGTCTTTCTCCTGAAATATCCTCCAGTGATGTGTTTTTTCATTTCTGGCAGCAGCTGCTGTGGAAAGAAAACCTTGTTAATGAGCGTTGAACAGACAAAGACAATGACTGTTATGCTCACACGAATGAAAACTTCCAAGGAACGAGACATCAGAGAGCTGTGGAAATATCTGAGTGAAAAGCTGCAAGACAGAAACTGAGCATAAAGTAGAAAAAATGCTCAAATCAGGGATCCTACGCCGATGATTATGTATTGTTTGTCGCTAGTTTTTTCTTGTTCTCGCCTCACAGTTGGCCCTACACCATCCGTTGGCTAGGAGGTCATGCTGCTGTTACATCAATCAGCCACTTGGAGGTTGGCTTCTGGACAGTGACCAGTAAATCCTATTAACAGTCCTGTTACCAGTTCCACGTCTCCTTCCCACGCCCTTCACCAAAGCACCATAACAAAATCCCTAAAATAAATCCTACGGACACTAATCAGGTCTGTTTGACTGTCCGAAAATCCTAATCTTTACTCCTGAAAAAGATAAGATCTCAGGATTTAGACAGGTGAACGTTACAGTCCCTGAATGCACCTTTCTGAATCAGTGATGACGAGGAGATGCAGACGAGGACAGGTGACGTAGGAACGCACCACTGCTAAGCCTTTCAAACAGCATGTGTGATTTCAGCACATGTTGGGGATATTTTCCACATTTCATGCCTTAAAATCTCAGACATAAACTCTATCTTTTTGTCTACATCTTTCCCGACTCTGTGCGCTTTGTGTTAGCGCTGCTGTGTGTTTGTATGTAACAAAAGGGGACTTGTGTAACTCCGGCATTGTGTCAAGTCTCTGAATCAGACGCCTTTTTTTTTTTTTTTATGTGTCCTCAGGGAGCGAGGAGCATTATTCACAGAGAACTCAGCTGGAAGGAGACGCCACGAGAAAGAAACACAGCCCATTTGCAGAGAAATCATACGTGTTTTCTGTCATGCTGCAGTTATGTCATCCACTTCCCTTTTGTTTGTGTTGACTGGCTTCAACAGATGGTGGTGTTATGGCTTCTCTCTGGGTGTTTGTGAGGGGGGGAAAGTGTTCTGAGGGGTAAAATGGAGTTGGGCGAGCGATGAATAATTGATCCGGGAGCCTTTTTTCTGCTCGTTTGTTTTGTTGTTTCAGATGATTGCCAGCGAGTTAACTTGACCCTCGAATACAGCAGAGATTTACAGCAGGACTTCACTGTGTGTGTGTGTGTGTGTGTGTGTACAAGAAAAACAGCTTACAGTAGAAGGCAGCCTGTGATTGGCCTATCTCTCAGAAGAAAAGAGGATTAGAAGGACCTCTTATGTCCGTGCATGAGTGTGTCTTTGTCTGGTTCAGAGGCTTGTGTTTGTGTGTTGGCAGCACCCAAGCACGCCTACCCGTGTGCCGGCGGTGCGCATGCATGTGTAGTAAGATTGAGTGTAAGGAAAGGGAAGGGAGCCTCCGTGGCTTTAAAGGTATTTTTAGTCCACAGAGTCTCGCCGGTCAGGAGAAATTGGCGTTGAGGGCGGAATTAGACGCGTGCCAGGCTGCTAATAGGGATGAGAAAAGGCTCAGTGCTAATATACTAGAAATGAAACATCACTCGCAAGTGCACCGTCACCCAGGGAGCTGCCTCACCTCATCACACAACTTCAAGGATACCACCTGATCCTACATATTGAGATTAAAGTAAAGGTATGTGACTCTTCTTAACTGGACTTTTGGAGAACTCGCTTCTGAAAATAAGAGCAGATTATGGAGTTAAAGCTCTCCAGGGAAGCTTCTAGCAGTTTGTTTGGATAAGAACTGAACCATATCACAGGGAGGAAAGAGCTGTCAAAAGTACCAAAGATCTGTAGGGATGTCTTTTTTGTCTTATTGTGTAAACCTGCAACTTGTTGCACGTAGGACGATATTGTTAGTACGAGTTTTGCAGCAAAAGAAATTGCCTTTGTTAGTCTTTGCCCCCTACCCCGACCGAGTATTCAAATTTAATGAACTCAGTGCAGTGTGCGTTATCTGGTTACAAGAGTCAAGTTACGTTGGCCCGGCCACACAGAACAAATACATCTCACACAAACTGTAAACGTCCAGGAGAGGAGTCGATCCATATATAAGTACAAGGTAGAAGAGTAACTAAGTACAACTCATGTAGGCTGTGTAAGTACAACTTTAAGGTACTTGTATTCTACTTGAGCATTTCAATTTATTTTCAATTACAACTTTATACTACTGCTGCACTACATTTCATTCCATTTATCTCACAGCTGTAGTCACTAGTTACATTTCACATTAAGATTTCAATGAATCAATAAAGATTTAACCGTTGGTTCCCAACCTTTTCGGCTTCTGACCCCTTACAATAAAGCAGTGTTTACATGGGGCAAGTTTACAAGTCCCCTCTAAACCTCTCAGCTGTTTCATTTAAAGCAACAGTATGTAACTTTCTGGAAAGACGATTGATGAGTCTCATCCCCAGGTTGTCTGATACTGATGCGTTGGGTTAACAGCTCGGGTCTGACGCCAACTCTTCTGTCTCCAGAGTTACTTTACAGGTGCAGTGTGCAGAATTTAGAGGGAATTAGGGGGAAAATGGTATTCATAATTCACAAAGCCCACCATGTTGCACCGCCATGTTTCTACAGTAGCCCAGAATTGCCAAACCACTGGCTTTAGAGAGCACCTTTTGCTTCTTTAGCGGCCACCGTATAGGAGAGGGTGAGATGAAGGGTAATCTATTTGTTAGATACCACTAAATACCACATGCTGGTCCTTTAATTACAATTTTAAGGTACTTGTATTTACTGCAGCATTCCCATTTTATACGACTTCAGACTTCTACTGGACAACATTGTTCAGATTTTACATAAACAGTAACACATAGTAGACAGAAACCCATTAATAAAACATGAATCAGTGGTTCCTGGAGAGAGATAGTTGATCGTTGAGTCTCAGCCCCAGAAAATCAATTACAGACACTTTGGGTAAGGCATCCAACCCGAGCTGCCAACCCAAAGCATCAGGATTTGTTAATCTGAGGATGAAACTCAGCTATCTTTTTCCAGGATGTTACATTTTGTTGCCAGAAGTCGTTCGTCTTTGCTCGCTACATCTTAGCCTTTTACCTACTTACAGTACGTGCACAAACTATAAACTAGTCACAAGTCATCGGTTATCTTTAGCTATTGGCCATGAGAGGCAGGTGATTTTTGGTTATGGGCTATTTGTATCAGCAATAACATCTATATTGTGCATCCCTATAAGTTTTAATAACAGTTAAAAACTCAACATTTTGTTTACTCTATAACAAAAATCTGCCTGAAGGGCCCTGATGGCATTGTGCCAGCGAGTCGACACTGTGTACACTGTATGCAGGTGTGTGTGTGTCTGTATAAATCGCTGGGTTTGCACATGCCTCGGAGAGTGCTGCTAGTCCCCAGGCCTGTGTTTGATGTTGTGTGTTTACACCTGTGTGTGTTTGTGCGTCCGTCCGTCTGTCCGTCTGGGTGACTGCGTTTGCTTTGCATGACTGGCTGCTTCGGTCAGTGTGTTTATGCGAATGTGTGGGTGAGATACAGAGAGAGAGAAAGAGAGAGAGAGCATGCATGTACGAGCTGCTTCCGCCTCACAGCGTACAGACAATCAGGCCATGCCTCAGCGATCAGTGGGAAGAAGGGGAGGAGCGGAGCAATCGCTACACTACCATCGTTTATCACTGGAGACGGAAACCAAAACTCACCTCTGCCTACACATGCACATACACTGAGGTGAGGAGGAGGAGGAGGAGGAGGAGATGGAAGGGAGACAGACTGAAAGGAAAGAGCTGTATCTATACATAGGAGAGCCAAGGAGATGAAGAAACTCTAAATGTGCAGTTAAGAAAATAGAAATGGGGAAGGAGGAACTAAAAGCATGTGGAGGTGGGATTTGAACCCTGTGGCTGCAACACCTACAGGTGTCAACAGGTTATACATATATAGGAATTTACCTCGACTGCATTAAAGAAATAGTTTGAGACTTCTCTGCTTAATGTCTTTCTTGCCGAGATTCAGCTAAGACTGAGCCAAAAATGAAGCCAGAGGTAGGAGATGTTAGCTTCGTTTAATGCTAAATGTTGTGGCGTTGTGCTACGTGTGCGCCCATTTTTTGGCGGGGGGGGGCAGCCCTCCTGCACATAAACACACTAAAAACCAAAACATGCTTCTTTTTACACATATTAAGCTCACAAGAACGTATTCATTTTACAGTGTTGAATATAGTTTTGCAAGAAAATCCAGACATGTCCAGCACATGCCAGGAGATGGTTAGCTTAGCTTAGCTTGGCTTAGCATAAAGACTGGAAGCAGGGGGAAAAGCTAGCTCTGGAGGGAGCCAGAGCTAGCTATCTTGAATCTGTGCAAAAAACGGAGTGCAAAAATAACACTTTTCGAGGGGTTAGGTGTCAGTCAAATGACTTCCTGGAGTCTCCATTGGTGACCAAGAAAGAAGTCCAGCACATAACACATGTAAAACCACAAATTGCATTTTTTACACTGGTTTTTGTACTGATATCAACATGTCTACTGGTCTAGCTTTTCCATGTAGTATAAGAAAAACAGGATGAGGCAGCATTCATATTGGTGGCTGTGTTCCTCTCGGTACAGATTTTAGGCTCCCAGTCCTCCTCTTCACCCCTGCCCAGGTACTGGGGGCTCTGAGCTGGGTGCACAGAGGACACATCTGCCCCAGAGCCCCACAGACAACACAGCAAATGAGCACTCGCTGTCATATTGCAACACATCTGCTTGACGTACAGCCGAGCCGACGTATTTTAATATCCTACTCGCTGGATCTGGTGACTGGTTGGTCGTGCGTTATTCTCATTGCGGCGCAGCTGACATGCACTGTAGGTTTGTTTTCATTTTCAGCATGTGTGGGCTGATGTAATGCAATTGTACTGTATTGTTTTCAGCTTCATATACAGCATATTGGTGCATGTGAGATGCAACGCACTGCAGCCTGTGTGTTGTCTTTTCATTACACTCATTCAATCACATGCAGTGTGTTCTCCAGGATAACCATCAGGTCTCCACAACAGGAGAGGAAACAAAGAATTCAATGTGATTTATTTATTTATTTATGATATTCCCACATGCTTCTGCCAGCCTTGAGTTGCACATTAACATATCTGAGAATATAAAGGGCTCCGATATGCAATCCCATAACTGTCAGCTGATAACAGGCAGAAGCGTATAAGATATTATTAATGGTATGAGTCATCTGGAGGCTTTCGCAGATGTCTTATCTGTGTTTTTTGAATATTTGATGTTGGAAACTTCCCTTGAAATGAGATATATGTCATTCTTGAATCATTCTTTAATGTTTTTGTCGGTCTTTGGACTCGTGTATGGATACAGATACACACACACACACACACACTTGTTCTTGGCCTACATAATGCCTGAAAAGTGTTTTTAGACTTTGTATGAGGAGAGGTGTGATGTGACTTCATACAGTATACATGAACTTCCACTGGAGCCCCAGATACTTGACCCACAAACAATATTCACAACTCTGTCCTCTTCAAAAAATGAGAATCACAATAAAGCACAACAATAAAAGCACCACTGACCCCTCATTTCCTCTCTGCTTTGACTCTTTAAGCAATCAAACCGCATCTCAAAGACACATTTTAGTCGAGTTAGTCCCCTTTAAAAACACATCCTCCTCCTGCTTGCTGATGTCTTCTGATCACCTGTCAGAGGCGGCGCATGCGCGGTGAGGAGGAGAGGCTGTGGAGGATGCGCGTCAAGCTAACCGGTGTTACGGAAGTAGAGCGAGTTTGTGTTCAATATAAAATCTTTAAATGTTATATTAAAGAGTAAAAACACAGTAAAGAGAAGTGAAGCCTTGTAGACGTAATTTCCACCTACTTTTATGCGACTTACTAGCATAATGTTGTTTTATAAAGCCAATACGTGAGTGAATACCATCATTTTTATTTTGCTATTAATTATAAGAAACTTGTAATGTAGTTTAGGCATTTTTCCAAACGGCAAAGAGCTGAAAATCTACGTTAACGGCGGTTAATTGGGATTTTATTTTGAAAACCCAACCGGAAGCCACCTTCAGTGGCTGTGAGCGGTAGTAAAACAGAGACCCCCCTCACGGAGAACTGAGCTAACTGTGCTCTACAGCTGCAGAGATGCGCGACACGGAAAAACAAGGAGAAACGATGGAGATGGAGAGACAGCACAGCGGAGGAAAATAGAGAATAAACCGTCTGAGATGCTCCGAGACACCGAGGGACGCCGTCTTCTCTGCGCTCTTTGGACATAAAGCACCGCGGACGCGGGGGGGCTCGGATCCGCGCATTGATCCCGAATTCAGGGGTGGTGGGGGGGGACGGGAGGGGTCGATCATGGGGAACGAAGCGAGCCTGGAAGGAGGCGAAGGGCCGCTGTCTGGGCTACCAGAGGGGCTGGCACCTGACGGGAAGGGCGGCTTCGTACGGGTCCCCGAAGGGACTCCGGTCAACCTGGCTGAACTCAGCGAGGAGCAGCGGAGGCAGCTCGCCGCGGCGATGTCAAGGGCGCAAGGCAGGCAGCCCGGAGGCGCAGCAGCTGCACGAAGGCAGGGCTTCTTCATTTCTTCTTCTTCTCCTCCTACTTCTTCTTCTTCTTAAAATACCCTCACCATCCAAAGCAAGCAGGCAGGCTGACAAGGGGGTGATACGTGAGAGAGGAGCGAGTGGATGTGTTGTGGCTGTGTTGAAGATGCTGTTAACGCCCATTTCTTAATCCCCCCGACCGCACCAAGAAACGAGTCCATTCTTAGAGCTCACCGTAATGGATCATCATTAACATCTGATGATCTGCTTCACTGAGACAGCATCACTCTCTCTCTCTTACATTGGCTCCTTTAATTTTTTTTAAAACAGCTGTTTTTGAACGTGTGTGTGTGTGTGTGTGTGTGTTGCGTTCATGGACGCACGATTTAACTACGATTAATCTCTCAGATGTAACATCTGGAAATTAGTCTGATGATTTGGGGGGGATTGTTTGACTCTGCGTGAGATCACAGCGTCAGAGACACACCTCCAGTATTTGTGCGAAATTTTTCGAAATGCCTGCTGGGTAAAAAAATCTGTCGTGCCCAGTGTTTTTTTTCCCTTCATGAACGACGCCTTTGACACCCCCTCAACAAAATCGCCCCTTTATAATCAGCTGTCTGTCTCTAATACATCCAATTTGACTGTATTCTTGCTGTGTTGGAGATATTCTCTGATAATAACAAACAGTATGCTCCAGATTCATACTAAAAAAAACCCCCCATGGATATAATCATGAAATAAATGCCATGTGTAGTGCTGTTAATTGGCTCCAATTTGGGGGGTGGTGGGGGGATTGTTATTTATATCTGAGCTGGAGAGGGGGGGGAGGGGTGCATCAATATTAATATGGCTATAAATAGCACAGCAGCTTTAATGTCATCACTCCTGCTGCTTTCTGATTCTTTCTAAATGTAAAAGTGGGGTTTTTAAATCTTCTAATAGTCTCCGGATGAGCCGGATCGCTGTCCATGGGTCTGAAACACACCGCTGCTGCTGTCCGTGGTGCTGAAATACTGACACACACACGAGCTGCAGTGGATTGCTTCTACTTCTAACGTGTGCTCGGCTCTCAACCCCGCAAAATCATGCCTTACTCAGTGTGCATTGTACTCATTAAACTTTATTGCCTGGGAATGTAATTTATCTGAGACATAAAGGCAGAAGAAGAAACATTATCCATGCATTTCTTTGAGGATCTTCACGCTCATGCACAGCGGTGTGTGTGTAGGTTGTGTACGTTGCTCAGCCTGAGCTAACAAAGCTGTCTCGGCTTACCCCCGTGGAGCCGAGCATTTCCCTCTCTATCTCGGTGATCTACACTCCGCGTCATTCAGCGGCATTCACTTTCCTGTCAGCTTTACCCGAGGGCCGCCGGCTACACGTTTTGTGCTCACTGATGTGTTGAAAGGGCCCGCGATCACAAAGAGACAGCGCCGTGGCCTTAACCTTTATTATTAGCAGAATGAAGCTACAGTTAAGGCAGAGGGGTTAGCAAATAGCCTAAGTGATAGTGTTCAAGATGGAAAAACAGCAGAGAGAGCTATCTAGGTTATAGTCTGCAATATTTCTAATGTAAGTTGACCACAGCCAAACAAATCCAACAACAAGTCTGCAACTCTTGTTAACAATCATGTCTGTTGTTTTTATGTTGGCGCTTGCTCAGCTGTGAGTTGGTGTGGACCTTCATAAGATTTTCTCACGTCGCCGAACACAAATGAACAACAGCAATAAAAAGCAGTGCTAACAAAAACTGTATTTTTTTTTCTGTTTCTCCTTCCAGACCGTCAGAATCTGATGCCCAGCAGCGTCCCCAGCAGGTAGGGGCCTCCAGGGGCCCTACAGGTCTCAGTAAGAGCCGTACTGTAGACGCCTTCAACCAGGGTCCACCAGGCAGGCCCACGCCGGGCCGCAGCCCCTCGTCCCTCAGCCTTTTTGAAAACAGATTCCGGCAGGAGCCAAAAGACCCCGAGACTAAGTCGTCCGGCATGTTCGGCTCCAGCTTCCTCAGCGGGGCCAACCCGCTCAGCGCCGTGTCATCTATGACCTCCTCTGTCTCCTCGTCCATATCCTCCATAGGCGACAATGTCAGCGTGCCCAAGTTTGGACTGTTTGGCGATGAAGAGGATGGAGATGCACCTGAGACCAAGCAGGGAGGAAAGCCACCAGGCAAGGGCCCCCAGCAAGGGCCCGGTCCAAAGGGACCACAACAGGGAGGACCTCAGAAACAGGGTCAGGGTCCTCCTGGACAGGGGCCTAGGGCAGGACAAGGACCCCCTGGGCAGGGACCCAGGCAAGGACAGGGACCACCAGGCCAGGGACCTAAACCAGGCCAGGGTCCCCCTGGTCAAGGACCCCCAGGGCAGGGACCCAGGCAAGGTCAGGGACCACCAGGCCAGGGGCCTAAACCAGGCCAGGGTCCCCCTGGTCAAGGACCCCCTGGGCAGGGACCCAAACCAGGCCAGGGTCCCCCTGGTCAAGGACCCCCTGGGCAGGGACCCAGGCAAGGTCAGGGACCACCAGGCCAGGGGCCTAAACCAGGCCAGGGGCCCCCTGGCCAAGGACCCCCTGGACAGGCCCCCAGGCAAGGTCAAGGACCACCAGGTCCGGGCACCAAACAGGGTGGGCCTCCCCAACAAGGACCTGGGAAGCCTGGACCCAAACAGCAAGGGCCACCAGGTCCTGGGGCTCATCCTGGAGAGCCAGCTAAGAGCGGAAGGCCTCCTGGTCAGCAGGGGGCTGGAAAACCTGGAGGTGGACTCTGTCCACTGTGTAAGACCACTCAGCTGAACACTGGATCTAAGGACCCGCCTAATTACAATAACTGCACTGAGTGTAAGAACCAGGTCTGCAGCCTGTGTGGGTTCAGCCCCCCAGACTCAGCGGTAAGACAGTGATCACTTTTCTTCTCTTTTCAAAGTTTTAAAACAAGGCCCCAATAAGGTTGTGTGATGAGCATTGTGTATTTGTCAGTTTTCAGTCTGCTGTTGTTTATACTGACATGTATCTGCTAATACAGGAGACAGTTCATGTTATTGAGGCTGGGAAATATCAAAATATCCAGTCAGTTTGCGTAATCCACATTACAGTGCAAAAATGTAATCCACAAAGATGATTTGTTCTAGTATTCAGACTAAAAATGTATTTTTTCTTACAATTCAAATAATTAGTTAAGATGCACACTGTATAGCTGAATCCAGCACTGGCCCGTCAGCAGCATATTGTGCTCTCTGTGCCTGGAGAAGGGAGTGTAACTCATAAGAGTGGCACACGATTTGAGGAACAGAGGGACCATATGGACCCAGGGAATGTTGATGAAGGTGACTCATGTCATGGCCACAGGAAGATACTGTGCCAGCCTGCGAGGACACTCCGTCACACATGGACAGTAAATGCTGGTGGGCCATGATTACAGCACAGCACAATGACTGGGTCCTTCTGCCTGGGCTTATTCTTTGGGATTTGTTACTGTGCAGTTGGGGTTTAGCAGATTGATCAGTTCAGGAAGTGGATTTAGTTTGGTTTTGAATTCAGAATAACATCTATAGAGCTGAAGTGTTGTTTGCAGTTACAGTGTAGTAGGTAGTAAATGTTTCAGGTTGGTTGAATTGACCTTATCGCTGTTTGGATTATATACAAAAAGAGCCATTACACACAAAAACACACACATTGTTCTGTTGTAGATAGTGATCAAATTGTCAACATTGGCCCTTTTAACTAGTGCGGTTTGCACACAGTGGAAACCAAGGAGATATCCTGTACACTAAACAAAGAGCACTGTGATGGAGTCGGGCTTTTTTGGGAACAGGTGTTGAGATGTATTGTATGGTCAGAACAGACAATGAGACATGTACAATACTTGGGCTGGGTGATATGGCCTGAGAATAATGTCCAGATATTTTTAGGCTGTATTGCGATACAGAATTTATATCTCAATCTGTTGAAATCTCCTTATAATTGCTACGACTGGACGACACAATGACCAAATACCTTGATGTCAATATTGAAATTTGTAGAAGTTACGTGATATTGGTAGTTTCACAAACAATAACACAATGAGATTCTTGATAAACAATCATCGCTAATGTAGATATAATGACTAAGCGGGTAAAGTCCTGTACATTCAGAAAATACATCACTTTTCTGTAATGCAGCCTTTAAAACCAGGGAAAATCAACACTTAAGTCATATCACGATATAATATCCAGAATCCAAGATGATATATAGTCTCATATCATATCCATATATATTGCCCAGCCAACGTCCCATTAGTATTGATACATGAGTAGTGTTATCCTTTCTGCAAACAGTCAGGTTAAAGGGTAACTCCACCAATTTCAAGCATTAAAATGTATGTTTACAGGTCTTGGGGAGTACTACTGCATATGTGAAAAAGTAGCATGAAGCCTTTTGTGGCTCCAGAGGAAAGCTGCATGTAATCGGATAAATTGCCTACATTGATGTCACTCTGTGGCTATGTTGCATCGTGGGTAATGTAGGCTAGGCAGTCCACTAGTTTAGCATTGTACTCCTATAACACTGTTGGAGTCATGAACAGAAAAACATGTCAGAAAACAAATGATCTAAATCGATGCAGCAGAATCAAAGATATCACCCTTTTTAAGTCCACGCATTCTTCTTCATTTTCAAAACCTGGTGCCTACATTCCCCACGATGCAAGTTAACTACTTAGGCAAGTGCAGCTTCCTCTGGAGCCACAAAAGGCTTTATACTACTTTTTCACATACGTGGCCGTACACCCCAAGACCTGTTAACACACGTTAATGTGTAAAATGGGTGCAGTTACCCTTTAACAGACTTTGTGGTTTAGCTGAATTCAAACAAACGTGTAGAAATAACAGATTGATTATGGCAATTTAATTAGAAAGAAACATTTAATATAAATAATTTGTCATTATTGTCTGAATATAAACATCCAGTGCTGTTTTTATATGTGGTGATTAGTATTTATGTAACTGTTGGCCAATTTGAATTCCCTCATGTCATAAGAAGCAATTTGTTTGGGAAAATGGGATTCAGCATCATTTGAAACACTAATTAATGGACATGTCTCTGAATTTGTCTATATTTTACGCTAAACAGAAAGAAAACAGTTATTTTAGGGGGTTTAATTGGTTCTGCTTGCCTGTGTACATACTGTAATTACACATGCCGTTAATGTCTGTGCTCATAACATTGGGGAAATTTGTTCCAGTCAAATCTAACCCATCTTCTGTTGCCTGCACAGGGTAAAGAGTGGCTGTGTCTGAACTGCCAGATGCAGCGAGCGATGGGAGGTATGGATCCCCCTGGCATGACAAAACCCAAACAAGGCTCGGCCCCGCCCTCGCCCCAGAGACAGGCACCTGGCAAGCCTGGCAAGCTGCTGATAAAGCAGCAGAGTACCAGCGACCAAGGGCTGACGCCGCCAACCACGCCAAGGCAGAAATCCCCAGGTGTTAGCTCCCCTGGACCGCTCTCCCCAGGCTCCTCAATGGGAGGGTCCCCTAAAATTGACCCCAAGACAGGCCGTCCCCTGCAGGTGAAGTCCAGTCCCCAGCAGTCTCCGGCTAAAGCCAAACAGGAGTCCAGCTTCTTTGGTGGGTTGGGAGGTATCAGTCTGGGAGGCTTGACGGACACGGCCAAGCCTTCACAAGCTGCCGAGTCCGTTACAGGGAAACTATTTAGCGGGTTCGGCGGTTTGATGGACTCTTCAAAGCCTCAAGCGCAAGCGACGCCAAAGCAGGAGGAGTCAGTGGCTGGGAAGTTGTTTGGAGGTTTCGGAGGGTTGACAGAATCAGCAAAACCTCCCGCTGCTGCTTCTCAGATGTTCAGCTTTGGATCGTCGCTCTTGAGCTCAGCCACTAATATCGTCACCGGGGAGGACGAGAAGGCTTCTCCACCAGGGTCGCCGCCAGACTCCCCCGCTGACTCTGGACCAGGCTCACCACCTGACTCCCCCTTCTCTGCTCCTGGGTCTCCTCCTGATTCGGACTCTGCTCCTGACACCCCGCCGGCTAAGTCCAGGAAACCCCTTAGAACCATTTCTGTGGAGAAGGAAGAGAAAGCCCCAGCTGCCAAACCTGCACCTGCACCTGCCGCAGTTTCAGCAGCCAAGGAAAGCTGCCCTCTCTGTAACGTGGACCTGAACGTCGGATCAGCAGACTCGCCCAACTACAGCCTTTGCACCGAGTGCAAGAAGAAAGTGTGCAATCTGTGTGGATTTAATCCGACTCCCCACTTAGGAGAGGTAAGAAACCTTATTGGAACTACGATTGTCTTAAGCCCCACAGCTTCCTGTGCTTTCAACACACTGCACCTACCAGTAATTTATGCATTCTGTCGCTTATAAATAGAACGCAAACATCCTCTAGATGTTTCATTGAAATAGGTCACTGTACAGATACCATCAGGAGTTCTCAGCTCCGTGTTTTCCCCCACTAGCATCTAGCAAAGTACTCTGAAAGGAGGACAGAACGATTCTTTTACCCGTATAGACGCTGTGATGACATGTTTGACCACTGAATGAATGGATGCGGTCAATTATGGTGCATTTTAAAATGCCGGTTTCATTAGTATCCAGCCTTCTTTAGCGGAGAGGGCAGCCAGAAATGTGAAGATGAATTAGGTTGTTTAAATGGACGTCTCATCACCAAAGAGCACTTCAAAACAATTGACACTTGACTCTGAAACTTAATACTCGTGCATGTGTGTGTACGGTACAGTACGTGTCTTCTCGTGTGTGTACATGTTTGGCCCTGTTTACAGAATGCACACATTTCTTCATATTGACAGCCTTCTATCATCATATTATTGTATCATTTACGTGAAGCTTGAATGTTTGAGTGTGTTTTTGTGTCCGAGAGTGTGTCCATTCATTGTCTCCTCTCGCCTGATGATGACGTGGAAACCAAACACTTTCGGCCTGCTTATCTCCCGAGGTGTGGGGACTGGTTTTCTGGTGTTACCGTGGTGTTTTCGTCTCATAAGACTGCGCTGACTTCTACAGAACAGATGGCACTCTATGGTGTAGGGTCGGTATATTACAGGAAAAGAGGCCAAAAAGTGCTCTCGGTTGAGTGGTCTGTCAGCATGCAGGCACAACATACTCACATATGCTTCACCAAGCTAATATTCCATGTGAAGTGGTGTCCTAGTTATTGTCTGTATGCCACTCACAATCGTCACAGTCCTAACCTGACTAAAGGTCTCTGACGGATGATGTTTGACTGCATCCTCTTGACACGGTCATGGGATTCACAGTCACGTGTTTGTCGAGCAGCAGCAGCTCTATCCGGGCTTCACGTGTTAGCTACTTTGTTAGCTGGTGGTTTAAGTGTGTCTTTAGTAATCTGCTGTGTATTTCTGGCTCTCTGAGGAGACTTCTGTATCCGCCAGTGGAACTAAGCTGGGAATGAACTCCGCCTCCACACTATTTACAGGAAATGCTAAATAAATAGTCTTTTTCTTCTTCTTTTTTCCGTTTGTTTTGTAAAAGTCTGGCCAGAGAGTGTTGTCTTGGCCTGATGAAATACATACTTTCCTATACTTTCTATAAGTGTTACTGCAATATGAAGGTTAAACCTACAACATTGGAAATTAACACATTTTGTTTGTCAGTATATTGCAGTCTGTGAACTTTAAAAGGAGCAATTTGACTATTAATTGATTAGTGGAACGGACGAAAATAAGTTTTAGACATTTTATAGAGCAAATTATTAAAGCTGCTGTAAGTGACTTTTTTAATTAGAATAAGTGTTAATAAGTCAGTAACCCATTTCATTCCTTCCCCCTTGATACCACTTTCATGTCCGTCTGTTAAACTTAAAGCTACATGAGCAGCCGGTTAGCTTAGCATCAAGATTGGAATGAGGGATAAAGAGCGTTTTCTCGGCTTGTAACGCTCACTTTCTTGAGTCTCACACGACCAACCTTAAAGCAGCATATTGGTGTTTTGTACGAGTTGTACAAAAACATGTTATTTTGTGAGCCTTAGAGGTGCTGGTGGGATTATTTTGGGGCCGTTTCCAGTTTTTGGGCTAAGCTAAGATCATATCTGCCCCACAGACATGAGGGTGGTATCTAATTCTCATACAGAAAGTGAATAATAATGTTGCCCAGTATGTTAAACTATTCCTTAATCAACTTCTGACCTTTTGAGTATGTATCCTTAACTTTGACAAGCTAGAGAGACTTTCTTACCAGATCGAAACATTGTTGTGGCCCAGATGTGGCCCACACCAGACACGTTCCAGCCCACATACAGCGTTGAATGATGGGACTTGGGTGGTCCACCTCCGGCACTGCTTGTAGCTCACATCTGGCACACAGGAGCGGACCGCCCAAGTACCATCATTCCACGTGGTATCTGGGCCGGATTCAATTTTGCTTATTAGTGTGATCCTCCATGCTCTCTTATATTATTCTGACACTTCATATCGGACTATTTATTCCTTGCTGCGCGATACAATAAAGCGCCTTCGACATTATTGACAAAACTGTCCCAAGCGCTACAAATGGCTTTATAAAACAAGATGGCCGCCATTTGTTTAGAGTCATGTTGGCACCATTAAAGACTCTCTTAAGTTTTTCGGATTCTTGTCCCTGTCTGCAGCTCTTGATTGCGCCCGCTCGCTGGGATAATGAGGAGCTGAAGTGCACAATCACTTAATTGAGGCCAAGCATGGGGAAAAATGTAATTATGCTGGAGAGATGGGCATCCAAGCCACTGATGCTGTAATTGGATATAGATTAGTCCTCTGAACGCCATCTTGTCTTAAAGCCAGAATTGTTCCTCTCGGTTTTGTTTTTTAAGAATGATGTAGCTAGACGTTGGTCGCCTACAAGGAGGATGACTCATTTTTTACTCATCTGTTACTAAATACAATAAATAGTCCAACTAACAGAGCAAGTTCAATCTTAAAATGCCTCGTGATATATGGCTGTAGGAGACACACACACACTCACAACACCTCGGCTGCGTCATCTATCCCCTACGTACTGTGCCTCGCTTCTGTGTCATTTGCTGTCAAGCCGGCTGTCGGCGGGGGTTCACTTGCTGACGCATGCGAGTGGGTCAGAGTGTGTGTAACTTGTCGTGTGCGGAAGCTGGACAGTATGTTTTATTCGAGCCGGTTCAGTGTGACGCTGTGAATTCACATATTGTACATGTGTTCCCCATGAGCTCAAGTGTCTTTCCCTGCGAAATCCTAAAAGTTGAGAGTGTCTGCTCGCCGCATGTGTCAACACGTGCTCGTGTGTAGGTGTAATCTCTGTTTCCTAAAAGGATTTAAAGGGCAGCAGGAAGTCTGTCATTTCTTTACGAGGCTTGATCCCGGACTCAGGTGTCTAATGACTCGCCTTAATGGTTTTCTCTTCCTTTTCGTCACAGCCGTCCATCTTTCTTTTACCCTCTGCTGATTTTTTGTCACCTTTTCGCAGAATCTCTCTATCATTTCCCTCCCTGCACCCTTTAATCTATATAATAAGACCTCGAGGAGACTCACTTAATGCCAGTGTTTTTTTTGGTGCTTATCCTCCCTTTAAACACAGTGTCTTCTCTGGTGTCAGACTCTTCCTCAGCAGTGCTATCCCTTTCCCTTTTTCTCGCCGTCGCTCCCTTTGATGTGGGGAAAGTCTGTTAATGTGTGTCTGCGTCTAGTGCTGCTCAGCGATGTTGCTGTAGCTCAGACTCCATGTCATGTTGCCCTTATCAGTAATGAGTGTGCTCGTCGGAAGGAGTCTTACGTAAAATGGGAGAGGCGCCACTTTGCTAACAAGCACGAAACAAAGAATTCGAGCTGAGAGAGAAGGAGGCTGTGAGCTACGTGCACCTGCACCCTGAAAACCAACCGAATCCCACCTTTTCTACCGAGCTCTGCGGGATAATGAGTCACAGATGTTTTGTTTTTTTCTCATTTTGAAACTTAATAACAATATATGGTTCATTGCATAGCCTGCAGCTTAAGATCCAATCATAGATACGGTGATTTCGTTCAGGGTGAACGCACGTCGAACGTTAAAGTTTAACAGTCGCAAATGTGCACCTCAAATATAAGAAAATTAGTAATTTATAATGCGGTTTGATCGAAGGTTTACTGGCATTTATATTTACCACTACATTATCACAGGTAGCCAACTGACAAGGTATTTTACTCACCAGAGGAGCGTGCTTTGCTGTAATATATGAACGCTGTAAGGCTGTGGGTAAGGGAGGATCCTCGCAGGCTTCAGTCCAAAATGCCTCAGTTATTTTTGGCTGGCTGTATTTCCAGTTTGAAGACTTCAAAAAAAAAATCTATAAACAAATGGTTGCTGTTGAATACTGTAGAGTAACAGTCCAAGATTTTCAGAAACAGGTCATCCTGCTGACATCACTTTCATCTCACCTGTTTCACCTCAAAGACTGTTAGCTAAGGAAAATGCTAACCAGGTGCCATTCAAAGTGTAACGATAAGATGCAACCAAAGCTACTTTAATTCATAAAATAGTTTTGGGAAATGTGCTCATTCGCTTTCTTGCCAAGAGTGCCCTGAGAAGACTGATGCCACTTTCACGTCTGTATGATAAGTATGAAGCTATAGTCTGTAGCTGGTTAGCTTAGGTTAGCATAAAGACTGGGAACAACGAGCGTGGCTCCGTCCAAAGCTAACACAGTCCCCCTATACCATCACCACTGAAGGTCACAAGCTAATTAACACATTATATCTTTTTTTTAATTTGACAAAGAAAGTGTGAAAACTGTCAGCCGAGGCTACGTTGTTGTTTTTTTTTTTAAAGGAGCCTATCTTTAGCTAGCAATGTAGGCTACTCATCATCACAATCATTGTTACTTGATTTAGTTTGGAAAAAAATGAGGAAATGAATTAAAACAAAGTGAAAATAAAGCAGTTTGCGTCGTTGGTGCTAGCTAGCAGTTTTCTCGGGCTAAGCTAGGCTAAACACTTCGTTAAAATACCAAACAAATGCATTTCTGAACATATCAGACTGTGTTCATGTAATTTAATCACATTGTGGAAACTTGTAACCCCTTGGTGTTAAGAGTTAAGTGCTGGGTTAAGGCATTTAACATCTTAATAACAGATTAATTAATTAACTAGAACTTGTAGGCAACGACCAGTGCACGGTAGAGGAAGTCTTGGCCTGGATATCTGTTATCTGTTATCCAGATATTGACTGGCTACACCAGCAGCCACGCAACAGTGGTTATTGTCGATGGGTTCTGAGGTTTGTTAAGGTTAGGTGTGAATCCAGTGAATGCATGTAAGTCAATGTCCAATGTCCTCACAACAAAAACAAATTTTGCTGCATGTTTTTGTTGGTAGGCTCAGGTCCTGCGCATCGTCACGTCTGTGTGGCCTGATACGCTAACACACACTCACTACATGGTATTTCCTGTGTCTTCCCTCATTGTTATTCTGTGGCCGTGCACACAGAATAACATTGCCCAACCAGTCTGAACCCTCCTGAGTCTGCACTGGCAGATAAAGGCTTCCTCCATGGCCATACATACACCACACACACATGCATGTAGAGTACAGTAGCATCATCTCTTGGTATCATCTGTCATACGCACATACGGTCAAAGCCAACGCCCGGCATGTTCCTTATCCTCTTTACATAATCACATCTTGCATTTATAGCCCAGTTGTGATATGTTTTGTTGTTTTACCGTAATTGTGTCTAACTCAGGTTGGTGTGTATCTGGACCCGTACAGTCCAGTTGCCTCACAGCTTCGCCATCTCTTGCCCAGGAGGCTGAAATGTACAAAAATAGTTACAGCCACAAAAGAGCCACAAAGGGGAGAATGCAAGCTACTGCAGGGCAGCTCTCGCTCTCTCTCTCCCTGTCTGTCTCCCTCTCTTCAGGCTCTTTTGTGTTCCCTCTTTCATATTTTCCTCCTTTTAAAAGGGTCTTTCGGCTGCACCAGGCAACCCACAGAGTCCCCCCCACGGCCACCTTGGAAGGCTTGAAATGGAGGGTATTTTTAGACGCTGAGGTGTTTCTTTGTGTGCGCGACGCTTGCTCTGTCTGCTGCCGTAAAGTGTTTATATTACTTTGGCGGTGTGAACTGCCGATACATAAATAGGAATATACTTTACATATGTTTGTTTGCTGTATTTACCGGCTCCTGTGCCCCGTTCGAGCTATTAGAAGTGGTTTGTCATTGTCTTAGAAGCTGCCATGATTGAAATGAACTGTCCTCAGGCGCTGCAAACGGCCTCTTCTTTTTCCCTTTTTTATACAGCTCACCCTCCAGCTCCACTCCAGAATGATCTCCAATTATTCCCTTTCTAATTTACTGGTGCTTGCATGCTTAGCGAGGGCCGCATTTTAGCCACTGAGCCTTTGGTGCCAAGAAGGGAGAGGGGGGACAAAAGCCAAGACTTGGTGTGTGCCAGCACTGAGCCCTGATGAGACAGAAAGGCAAGAACAGGCAGGCAAAGACACACAGACTCTTGAAAAACACACACATTCTGGCACCGGCCTCATCTAGTTAGCACAGGCTGTTGTATTTACATCCCGCTCTGAACACACGGTTTACTAGACCGACGGCAGAGTTGCTGATTTGAGTGGAAAAAGTAAGTCGGCTCTCTGGATGGAGTGTCTGACTCTGACTTCCTCCATTAAAATTGATATTCAATAGGTGAGGCCAACAGCAGAGGCTGGATTAGGAAATGGCCTCACCTCTCAAAAATAATTTCCGCGCATTAAGGAAAGGAGAGGAAAGTGGATCAACTATTATCAAGGTTTCAAGTCGTGCCTTTCATCCTTATTGGAGAAAGTAGAAAATGGACGAGTGCAGCTGGAAGGCACTTGTTGGATTGACAGGTTATGAGACACAGGAACAGTCTAAAAACGACTATATCTTTGTTATAGACATTATGATTTATTGAGTTGTGTACTTACATTATCCCAAATGTTGCCAACAGTGTTCAGACAGAGAGAAATCCTAATTGTACTCAAGGTAACCTCACCTATGCTCACCTAATCCTCTAACTTCTGGGAGAGAGTCAGAGAGTGAGGAGGGAAGTTGGCAACGTGACTAAACATAATGAGTAAAGCTTTAAAACATGTTATCACATTTCAAAGCACATTTCAGTTTATCCCCTGAAGAGGCATTTGTTCATTATCCACGTAGTTGACATTTGGCATTCCCTGTAGATACACATATTTTTTGTTAATATTTTTATTTGCCATTTTACCGCCGGTACCGCCACAATGATATACCATGTTTGGTACAAATGTCAACCTTGGATGCGTCTGTGCTAACATTTCCTGGTGACCAGTCTGTCGCACTCGCATCCATGAGCCGAGCTGAAAAAACACAGACTTTATATCGTAAAACAGCTGTGAACTGAGAGACAAACATACAGACTGATCAGATGTGAATGTGGAGTAGTAGGGGAGGGAAGGCCCAAAACCGAGGAGAGAAGAGACGAGAGAATACTGTGACAGAAAGAGGAGACCAACAGGGGAGTGGAGAGGATGGGGAGGATGTCACAAAGGATATGGGAGCCAGCCCACGCTGCCCTGAGCAGTGCAGACCATGACAACCTGACTATTGTGGTTTGCTTGAGCACTCGTGACTCACGCCTCTGAGTCACATTAGCAGCACCTATAGGCAGAATTTACTGTCAAGCACAAACATCTGATGAAGCAAGCAATTGTAACAATATGCAAGATTTTGTGAGAGTAAAGGAAGCGGCCGACGCTTGAACGCAACATAGTGGTTTTATGCGGCATGTGACTGTGTTTCTTTGTATCTCTGTGATCAGTTAGAGGCAGAAAAACTACGAGACAAGATATCAGACACAGCCCAGACATATTATCGTCTCGTCGGAATGGCGAGCAGTTTTGTTTCTGGTTCTTGAGAAAAACAATCTTTATTTTGCTGCTAGATGTTTGTCTTTGTTCATTGGCTAGTGGGTAACGTTGTTTGCTAGCCATTTAGTACTCGGCAAGTAGTCAACGCTGGGTTCATGTTGAGTTTTTTGCTGAAAACAGCTACCTGCTGCTGAAGTTGTGGTCACAGGCTGTTAAACCCAAACAGTGCGCTAACAGAGGTTAGCTGGAGCATTGACTCATAATCCTATGGGTTTGTCAAGCAACCATTTTCGCATTGTTTGACTTTTTGTTTGAAATTTTCAGCAGAACGTGAAGATAAATAGAAAGTATTGTGTTGCAGAGATACTTGCTGAGGTTAGCATGCTAACCAGCTAGCCCCTAGCCAGTTTGTACCTCAAGAGGTGATAGTCCGATAGTAACAACACAAACACTCCCCCGTTGCTGCGAGCTCCCAGTCCGGGTAGAGTCACCTAATGCGTCCGCTAGCTGCACGGTTAACTGAGCTTACTAGCTAACGGCAGCTACTATTAGCAGCAGTTAGCGGTTACTCTGGTAATATGCCGGCACCTTTTTAATCGGAGTATGAATTTGACGGCTGGCTAACTCTTACATACAACACTTTTATTAAACCAGTATTGTTTATTTATTTATTTCTTTTTTGCTACAATCTTTAAACACAACATTGAAATATTATTACCATATAATGTTAATATGATTAATGTATTTTAATATTAAACAATGATGACAAAGGGACTTTGAAGAAGAAGGAAATGCATCTTAAAATCCTTCTATTTCAGATGGGGGGGCTGACACATGCAGACAGATTATGATGTGGGCTGTACTGTAGAGAAACGAACACAAATGCAGACAGAAAATGCCCCGAAACAAATCTCTCTCCTCAATCCTTGGCATAACATATAGGCGACGTCTCACACCTATTTCAGACCTACGTCAGATCAACTTATACTCGTGAAAACACACATTCTCTCTTTCTTCTGGCACTTCCTCACCCACTAACAGGCAGATATAAATCCACAAGGGAGCGACACAGCCTGGCACTCTTGTCGAGAGAGAGCAGGAACATTCAGGCTCTTGTTTGTAATCTGTCAGCTTTGAGTCGAGTGAAAGATCAGTATGTAGAATTGGATAATTAACTTTTGTTCAACCTTCATTTACCCAGAGAATAGTAGCTCAGGAAGCTTGCTGAGGTTTCCTGCTTCACGCTTAGTCACATACTCTCCATCTAGGATCTGACCAAAACAGCCACTGTGCTCTAGTGCTGGTGACAAAGCATTTGAGGGTTAAAAGAACTTCTCTCCGATGCTTCTTGACAGCAGTTTTCGATTCATTCAACTTCCCCACTCAGATTTCGCTGCTTATTTTGGGATTAGAGCCAGCAGTCTCCTGGTCTAAAGCCCAGCTCCGCAACCTTAAGGCTATCACCGCTCGCCTAACATTTAGTTTCATGACTCAAACGACAATTACATAAACACATGAACATGGATCACTTGAAATGCATGCACGCAGCACATTGATCCTGAGATGGGAACATATATAACTATGGGACATTTATTAGGACAAAGATCTTTTTTGGCTTGCAAAGGAGCTGATGCTGTGATGTTCTGCTTGCAGTCTAGTACATTATAATTAAATTGGCCACTCAGCAATGATCATCAATGAGAAAAGGGCAATGACTTGGGGAGTTTGCTTGAGCAGGCTTGCGGAAAGGACACTTAGCTTTCAACAGCTTAATTACTGAAGTGGAAACATGTAAGATATGGCTGGAATTTTAGTTTTAAACATAAAAAAAATTGATGCTAACATTATTAACAGAATGTGAAGAAACAACAGCGTTGCCCTCATATCAAAGAGATGTCTATTGAAGTTAGTATGCTAACCAGCTAGCCCCAACCTATTCTGTCTTATAATACCACACTGTACCTCAAGAGGTGGTACTGAGTTTGCAGCTTAGTCTGTTAAGTAACTGAGATGAGCTTGATTGCCCTGCTAACTCATTGTAAAACACACTTAATTCAAACTCGACAGAGACCAAATAAAACCTGCCTGCCGTGTCTTCTTTTCCCGACAGTTATAGTCCTGATCGGCACTGCTGTAAATCGCCTCCATACTTTATCCTTTGTCTTCAAAGTGGACCCCGTTGCCAGCGGCTGACTCCCCTCGGTTGTAGTCCAGGCAGACTCCAGTCAGCTAATAGGGCCACTATCTCCACAGCTAACTGAGCTAATTAGCTAACTGCAGTCAGCTACAGACAAATGTACAGTAGCTAGCAAAGAGTATATAGTTAGCAGCAGTTGTCGGTTACTCTGGTATGTGATGCCCCCTACATTTTTGGAGCTACCTTTGAATTCTCGCCGTATCTTACACGTTTGGGATCCACATAATGAGGATATATTGTACTTCCTTACCGATACATACTGATTGTAAAGTCATGCAGGTGGAGCACGGCTAGCTGTTTCCCCCCTGTTTTCAGGAGTTAGCAGAGCTGGTCGTAATGCCACTATAAGTGTAAGCGACATCAAATACATTCCCCATCTTTACTGTAACATTTAAAGGACCTTCTTGGCATTCATCATGAACTGCAGCTTTTCCTGACTTGATTAGCAGATTTAAAGGGTGATCATTTTAAGCTTGTTGGCAGGAGCTGGTGTTGAGTCACCTCCGATGACCGTTAAGCTCTTTCACTTCTACTGCGTCACCCTTTCCCTCTCTACATCCCGCTCCTTTTCTACTGCCTTTCCTGTTTACTCATTCTCCCTGCTTCTCTTTTGTTCTTCTCTTATTTCCCTCCCTGCCTCACACACATTATCACCTTTTTTTCCCTCACATTCCCTCTACCTGTCTCCTTCTCCATCCTCTCATCTGTCTTTATCCATCTGTCCCATCCTCCTCCAGATCCTCTTGTTCTCCCACTCTCAATGCCAGGCTCTATCTATATTTAGATTGGTAAAACCCTCATAGGATCCCTTGTCTTAATCAAAGAGCTTCACCGACCTTCACAACACTCCAACTCTCGGCTGGAAACAATAAACGTACATGGAGATGGCTGCAGCCAATCTTGTCACGATATCTTGTTTCTGTCTGCGGTTTTCAGTCTTCTTTCTGTGCCCTTGGAGGAAGTTTGAAAAAGGATGCTAAGTTGGAGATGGAAACACTCAATCTGTCCCTATTCATTCATGTATAATCTTGTACTTGTTTGAGAAATGTTATGTGGGAAGGGAGAGCAGGTTGTCATTTCCTTCCAAGGTATTTTGTGCCTTTCATCTGAGTATACGTAAGTCATCAACACCGTCACAAACTCATCTCTGTGGGTGTTGGCGTGTGTCAACTTCTTGGTATCCATACACATGTGATACTAAGAAATGTCCTTGTAAGATGGTGATGTGAGTGAGTGACTCCTCTGCTTTTATGAATCATCCTTGCTGCTGTTCACTCAGAGCTCGTCAAAGCAGAAAGACAGAAATACACTCAGGCGTGTCGCATTTATTTGAAAGCTTGCAGCAGGAAAGATTATTTAAAAATACACCTGTCTCTTTAGTGTTAATTACAAGTCTAGGCTGCAAGAGAAGAGTGTACGACTCCCTGTGCACTCAATCCATAAATTTGGGATTGGTATGGTAGTACAGGTGAGAAATCTTCTCTGAAGGCAAAACAAGACAATTCTAAGGAGGAAAATCCTAACTGGGGTGGTAACAAGGGTTGGGCGATGTCTACCAAATTGGCATATGACGACATCCACAGTGTAACATCATGATGTAACGATGACATCGTTGTTGGCGGGAATGGGGGGAAGGGGGAGATCTCACCCAGATGAGAAAACTGTCTCCATCCCGTGCTGTGTTAAAAAGGTATTCATCATCATCTCTGCACCGACAAAGTTAGCTGGCTAGCTATACTGAGGAAGCTATGAAAACACATGGTGGAGAGAAACACATAAACAGCCACCTGCAGAAAAGAAAAACTGGTTCCAACGATGAAACCAAGCGTCTTGGGTTCGCCTAACTGGAGCAGCAACAAACTTCTTTGTGCTCTCTGGTGGGGGCCTTTTTAAATCATGATGTTACGATGGTACATTGATGCTCAGTTGTCGGTGACTGTCATCGTCTATCGGCCCAACCATAGTGGTAACTAATGACTGCTGTCATTGTCAATTCATCGGTTCATTAATATTATCCATGCTAGCATTGAAGGACGGGTGGATTGACCAACTAGGTTGGGATCCACCCGTCCTCATGTCATCTGCAATGTATTAGTTCTTGGGTGTTGAAGTCAGTGCTGCCAGTGTTCCTTTATTAAGCTTTAAACGAAGCCAGGAAGACACTTAATGACTTCCCGGCCTTTTCGGGGTAATTGCTGTAAGATGTGTCAGCAGGACATACATTGGATATGGCCACTTAGCAGTAGTGAGTTAGATTAACATGTCTGTTTTTCCAAATGAAATGGATCTTTAGTTTTTCTGCACAGACCAACTGTTTTGGTGTGGCATTTAAAACTTTAAGCGTGCCTGTTGTGGTGTGCTGATAACATCGGCGATGACTGGCTCTGAAGAGGCTGAGGCTAACCGACTGTCTTATCGTATTGGCGGACATCTCTCTGGCTCTCAGTGCCTGCTCTCTCTGGTTTAACTGATGGAGCCGTCAAGCTGGAGGAACTCCCATCTCAAGTCCTCCCAGCAGCGATGGATGGGTCATGTTGATAGCTGCTTGTTCACGGGCATGCACACACATGCAAATGCACTTGCATCTGTACTGTGTCCATCATCGTGTCTGAGGATTAACTGGATTTCTGTCTGGGAATGTCACCACCGTCAGCAAACCTTCGTGATGGATGTAGCTCTGGCATCTCTATATGTTGTTGTTTTGTTTGTTGGCCTCCTTACGTGTGTCTGTTTCCGTCTCTTCTTCCTGATATTGAGATCATCTCTTTTGTTTCCATTTCTTCCATCTTGTGAGTGGCAGTTTCACACACTACAAAATATTTGCCCTGTCAAAACAATTTTTCTGCCTTTTTAAAGTTGGGTGCATGCCACTGAGATGTGTATGCAGGAGTGTCATCCTCTCCCTACTGTTCAGGCACGGACTGAGGCTCATGCCTTATTTACCCCTACTTTGCTGCTGCGACACTCCCTGTGCTCTTCTTCCATCCTCCTCCTGCCTGCCTTCTTTCTTTGTGTCTCTCTGTGCTTGGAGAGCAGTGACTTGTCTGCTGCATGGCTTAATATTCAGGCTGCGATCTTCTCTGAAGCCCGAATTTAGCATAAACCCTCCTGTTAAGCCAGGCGAAGGCATTCACAAGAGGGGTGTCACAGAGGAGTGTTGGGGCGCTTGGTGCAGTGTGAAACGAGGTGTTTACGTCAGAGTGGAGGAATGGTTGGAAAGATGCTGACTATCACTTCTTCTGAGACTCACTGTGTGAGGTAGAGGTGTGATCTGGTCTGGTATCCCCACATTGGATAAGTGTGTGTATGCATTTGCACTGTTTATAGCTACAGTTTTCTGAAATCCCAACATGTGGATTGTCTATCGTCCCTTTTAATTTCCAGTTAAAGCAAAGCCATACTGGATACTAAGTCCAATAATAGCTGCAGCTCTTGAATCATAACCCCCTGCAGGGCCTTCAGCCTAGCTGTGTTCCTCTGAGTCCTGTGTTTAAGTGGGTACCTGGAAATATACAACATTTTTTTAAAAATGGCCGTGACAGGACAGATTAAGTAGAGCTCTGAGATGTCAGGTTAGAACAGCTGTGCCAGCAATGTGTTTGTTTCTTGTTCCACTGCAAGTAGCAACACTGTTAAGATTTGGGTAAGGACTGCATCCCAGGTGATTTCAACAAGCGTATTATAGTCAAATTATTGTACTTTGCACTGAACACATTCTTTAAATTGGCCTGTGCCAGGCTTCAGTGTTTGAATTGAGGTGTAATTGGAACTAAATAAGATGTTCAGGGAGCACAGAGTCCTGGGAAAAACAGTTGCCGTTCACTGACTCACACACAGCCGAAAGTGCTTGTTTTTTCAGTCTGGAACATTTTTCAAGGGTTGAAAACAGGTTTAGGATGGGCGCACATTCTACTGTCATGTTTTAAAGCATGCATACACATGTGCGCACCAGGTTATACAATCATAAAAACACATATAAGTGTTCAAACACAGTCTCTCTGTTAAGTCTGCTACATGAAATGTCTGCACAGGCCACCCAAGCCTTTCTGACATGCCCTGGTAAACCCCTGTCCCATTACCATGCATTATACATGGGCCAATCTCTTAAGTCCCATAAATGCAAAAGCTTCCCTTGAAATAGAAGAAGTTACAGTGGTGCCTTGTCACAGTGACGTATTAACTACGTAGAAGCATGTTTTCTTTGCATAAGTGGGTCAAAATATACTGTCAGTTTCTTATCTTTTTTAATTTAACAGTAGAAATTGTATTGCAGCATCTAGTTGTTTAAAGGGGCACTATATAGTTTTAGAGAAGAAATTCAAACTCAGAATTTTTATATTTACAACATTAATGAGGTAATAAAACAAACTCAGAAATATGTTTTTTTTCCATAACTGAATAAACAAGCTGTTCTCAGAGGAAAATAATAAGATAATAAGGTCCCCAGAACACTGTTTGAAGCTAGAAAGGTGGCAGGGTCCACCAAATATAAACAAAGTAAAGCAGTATGAAATTGTGTTGTACTTTAATGTCAGTTTGTTTATTCAGTTCATTCAGTCCTGAAAACAGAGAAAGTCTGTTTATTTAGTTTGTTTAGGAAAACATGAAGATCTTTCTCCTCTGATTAGAATTTCTTCCCCAAAATCACACTGTGTACCTTGAAGAATTCATATTAATCATTTGTTCTTATCTTTGTCTTACAGAAAGAATGGCTTTGCCTCAACTGTCAGACCCAAAGAGCCATGTCGGGCCAGCTGGGAGACATGCCACCACCAGCCATGGCTTCCCCAAAGAAGCAACCACCGGCTCCTGCTCCTGCTCCCTCTTCCACCCCTGCCCCCGCTGCTGTAGATAGCAAACCTGTAGTAGAAACAACAGACCCAACCCCACCAGCTCCTGATGCCAAGGTAGTGCCCGAAACCATTCCTGAACCTGATCAAAATGCCCCTCTCTCTGTTAGTGCCCCTCCTCCTGATTGCACCCCACAGGAAACACCACAGCCAGAGGAACAGAAAGAACTGTTAGCGGCTGAACCAGTGTCTGAGCCTGTAATACATCCTGAACCAGAAGCTCAAATTTCAGAGAGTGTAGCGGAGAATATCCCAGCAGTTGATCAACAGCAGAATAGCTCTGAGAAAATAGCAGAGGGCCATCCTCAACCTGAGGCCGAGCCATCTGATGCTGATCAACAAACACAGAGTTCACCTGTCAGTGAAATCCCAGCAGTTGAGCAACAAGAGAGTAGCTCTGAGAAAGCAGCAGAGGATCCTCCTAACTCTGAGTCAGAGCCATCTAATGTTGAGCAACAAGCACAGAGTTCACCTGTCAGTGAACAACAGAGTAGCTCTCAGAATGCGACAGAGGACCTTTCTCTCCCTGTGGAAAGTGAGACACAAAATCTATTGACTAATACAGGTTTAGACAATACAACAGTCCCTGCTGAGGCAGAAACAGAGCTAAATCCCCAGATTATTCAGAATGAGGCTGCAGCTCCCCCGACAGATAATGAGAAAGTGGAGCCCACTCAAGAAAAGCCTCCAGAAGTGACAACAGATTCAATTGAGCCAAAGCCTGACTTGATAGCAGAAGCAGCATCACAGGAAGTTCCTCCTCAGCCTGAGCCAGATTCCACAGCTACAAATGTAAAAGAGGAGAAAATAGCAGAGGTTGAACAAAGTGAGAAACCTCAGATAGATGAACCCCAAGCTACTGCAGCAGGTCAGACTTCGTCAGATACAGTAGACACCACTGTTAATGTGGAGCAAACGGATACAGCTACAAAACTAGAGGCCGACAGTGTGGCACCTGATGTCAAGAATGAAGTTACTGCAGAAATAAAGGCAGAACCAGAACCAAACATAGAAACACCAGTATCCAAGGAAGGTGCACCTCCTCCTCCAGCTGAGGCTGTAGAAAATGTAACTCCTGCTGATGACGCTGAGGTCCCTAAAACTAAGGAGACCCAGCAAGAATTAAAACCAGAGCCAGCAAAATGTGTACAATCTGAAAGTTCTCCAGAGGTGTCAGAGAACAAACATCCTGTCTCGGCTTCAGTGGAGGAAAGTCAAGCTAATAAAGAGGAAAACAAACCCGTAGAAAAAGAGGAGGAGCCTGCTCCAATTGGCCCAGCAGATAAGTCACCTCCTGTTGCTCCTGTTGAAGGAGAAACCAAATCTCTGGAGAAAGCAAAAGAGGGGAGCACTGTTGAAAATAAAGTTGTTGAAAAAGTTTCCATTGAAGAGGAAGTGGCTAAGGAGAAAATACCAGAGAGGGCTGATTTGGAAACATCAGTTGAGATGAAAACAATAAAGGACACTGCTGAAGAAAAAAATGTTGAGAAGGAAGCTGTTGAAAAGGGAACCATTGAGGAGGCAGGCACTCAGAATAAATTATCTAATAGCAAAGGCTTTGAAGAGGGAGAAGTTCAGAATAATGCAGCTGCAGAGCGAGCTATTGAGGTAAAAGCTGACGAAGGGAAAGCTTTAGAAGAAGAGGCAACTGAACAGAAAACAGTTGAGAAGGCTAATGACCAGAAACCTCTGGAGGAGAAGGTTATTAAAGCAGAATCAAGTCCTGCACCCTCTTTTGCTGAAACAGAGAATATTTGTCCTGTAATAGACAAAAAAGATTCAGAAACAACAACAGAGCTACCTCCGACTGTTGCTGAAGAAATCCCAAAAGATGAGATACAAAAAGAGATAGAACCAGCTACAAAGCAGGAGCCACCACCTGCTGAGGAAAGCCTTGTCAAGACAGTTTCATTGTCAGAGAAGCCAGAGGAGACAGAAAAGCCAATGGTTGAAGCAGAGAGTGAAGCCAAGAAAGAGGAAAAGCAGACACCTATAGATACAATGTTAAAGGCAGATAATAAATCTGAGATTGCAGTGGTTACATCTGAAGAAAAGGTCAGTGTCAAGGAGTCAACGCCAAGTGTAGAGAAGGAGTCAGGTGTCACTCGTGAGACACGAGTCACTGATAAAGCCATTGAGGAGAAAGTCATTCAGGATGAGACAGAAGCTGGTTCACAAAAAACAAACATTACTGCTGAAGATCAATGTGAAATAGAGAAAGAGACGTCCGCTCTAACAGGCAGTGATGGGAAACAGCTTGAGAAAGTCCCAGAGCACAAAGTGCTAATCAAAGAGGAGGAAGAAAAAGTTGTCAAAAAAGAAGTTGAGTCACAACCTGTTGCTGGCAACATCCAGGAGCCTATTTCAGTATCAGAGACGAGCACAGTCTGTGACAAAGATGGTACTGCACAGTTTGATGTAGGAAATAACTCAATATCAAAGAAGGATGAAGTGTCAGAGACAGCTTTTGAAAATGGAGGTGTGTCTGTATCAGTAGCTGCAGTCCCTGTAGCAGAACCTGAAATCCCAGTCTCTGTAGTTAGTGAGCAGGACAAAAGCCCAAAGGAGGAGAACACTAACGTGGAGGAGACAAAGGAAGCTAAAGCTGAGCCTCTGGGAAAGCCCAGTGATGAAGATACAGTCGCTGAGGTGACCATAGTATTTAGCACAAGTGGTGGTAGATTATATGATTGTCTTTGTAGGTTTATTTCTGCTATTTAAAAAAAAAAAAAAGGGATTTAGAAATAAATGTAGGCATATGGAGGTCAGTTAAGGCTAATGGAAAAAGCCAAACTAAATATTCTACCATATTTAAGAATGTTTTCATGAAAGACTGTATGATTCACTTTGTTGTTGTCACATGATCATTACTTTTTCATTTCATGTATTGAAAAAAATACTTTTGTAAGTTATTGATGAAGTTCCAGCGAGCATATTTTTTAAAATCTCCATTTGTAATTCCTCAAGGATTTGTATTTACAGTTTTTTACTGCAAAAACTTAATTGTGTCTTATTTTAATCCAACAGGTGAAAAAGGTGGAGACCTTGAAAGAGCCTGGAGACAAAGAAATGGCTATTAAGGATGGCAGTCCCACCAGCCCGTCAGACCTAGCAAAGTTGGAAAGCACTGTTCTTCCCATTCTCGAGGCCCAGGCTAGCACGCAACCAAAGGATGAGGAGAAACTAACAGACACTCTAAAAACCAGACGTAAATTAGAGGTGCTACCTCTCTCACCTGACTCACCTAGCTCAGAGGATGACAGAGAACTTTCTGAGAAGAATGCCCAAGGTACCACAAAGAAAAAGCTCCTTGTTCCCATGGATGTCAGAGCAGATTCCCTGGATGATAGCAGTGAAAGCTTTGGAAAAGAAAGCCCAATGTCAGGGGATGATGAGGATTTTATCCGAAAACAGATCATGGAAATGAGTGAGAATGAGGATGCTTCCCCATCTGATGAGGAAAATGTAATCCGGCGGAAGATCAGAGAGGATGAGAAGAAAAAAATGGAACAGAAGAAAACAGAGTCTGTAGAGAGGAGCACATCTGGTAAAGGTAGGAGGCTTACTAAGAAAAGCACTATAAGTCCAGATGATGAAGGAGAAAAGCAACTCCGAGACTCACTGGATAAACCTGATCTAGACAAAGAGGAGGGACCAGAAGTAAAAGAAGAGAATCGTCAAACTGGTACTGCAGTTCGTAAATTCCAAACTATGGAGCTGAATGCAACCAGCAGCCCTATGCGTATACCTAATGATGATGGAGAGCCTGAAATGGAAAGCCTTACAGACTCCCCAGATGATCGGTCAAGAGGTGAGGGGTCATCCAGTCTACATGCATCCAGCTTCACTCCTGGGACATCCCCAACATCCCTCTCATCACTGGATGAAGACAGTGACAGCAGTAGTCCCGGCCATATCCGTTCTGGTGAGGGTAAACAACACAGGAAAGCCAAACACAGACAACCTGGTCAAATGCTGCCAACTATTGAAGACTCTTCTGAAGAAGAAGAGTTACGGGAAGAAGAGGAGCTCCTCAGGGAGCAAGAAAAACAGAAGGGCTCAGGGAAAAAATCCAAGAAAGACAAAGATGAAATTCGAGCTCAGAGGAGGCGAGAGAATACAAAGACACCACCAAGCAACCTGTCACCCATTGAAGATGCCTCACCAACCGAGGAACTCAGGCAAGAGGCTGAAATGGAGGAGATTAGACGATCGTCCTGCTCTGATTTCTCCCCCAGTATTGAATCAGATCCTGAAGGGTTTGAAATACATGCTGCAAAGATCGCAGCAGTTCAGAAAACGTATCAACTGCCTACATCGGTATCTCTTCACTCCCCAACAGATGATCAAAATACTGATAAAAAACAGAGAAGAACTCTCAAATCCGCTGATGAGGCTTATGAGGAAATACTGCTGAGGGCTACATCTCCAACAGTTGACAAAGGTGAGATTCAGCCTGGAAAAGAGTCCCTTTATGGAGGCATGCTCATTGAAGACTATGCCTATGCGTCTCTGATTGACAATTCAACAGCAGATTTGGGGGAGCCAGAGAAGATTGCCGTTCCTTCTCAGCCCAAAACGCTGAGATCACCGGATGAAGTTTATGAAGACATGATAAAAAAGAGGAAAGAATTCATGCAGCTGGAGCAGGAATATCAAAATATGCAGCCAAAAAAAGAAAGCACTAACCCAGAAATTGTGTTAGAACCTGCTGAGAACACTGTCACCAAAAGCAGTACAGTTACATATGGCAAAGATGGGAAGCCGTTGTTGGATGCTGAAACTGCCTATGAGGAGCTAATGAAAAGAGTGCTGACTCCTGGAACAAGTCCAACTCAGCTGGAGCCAGATGTGGAAGCCACTGCATCTAGAAGGGCACTTCACCCCATCCCAGACTTAAAGGTGACGCAGTGCTCTTCAGGAGAATTGTCTTCTGATGACGAGACTATGAGTAAAAAAGGAGAGGAGATAACTGCAGTATCAGACATGACACCAGCTACAGAAACTGAGCCTGTGACAGTGTGTTCTGAGTATCCTCCAACATCCACATCAGATCAGCAACCTCACACCACAATAGCAGCATCCCAGGCTGATGTTGTGGACTTATCTAGCGCACTCCCAAGAACATCAGCCCATGTGATTGCCAGTGTATCACCCTTGTCCACAGTTCCCCAGTACACACCCAGTATTCCTAGCGTAGTGTCAACTGCCCCACCTGTGCCCCCCAAACCAAGTGTCCCACGCAGGGCTAATTCTCAGGAAAAAGCAGAAGTACCTGTTGCACCACCACTGCCTCCTCCGACTCCTCCAAAACCTACTGTTTTTCCCAGGAAACCTCCAGTTCCACTTCCACCTCAGGCTTCAGCCACTCCAATCAGACCAGAGACTGCAGCCCAAGGAGCACCTACAAGACCAGCAGTCACACCAATGTACAAACCTCATCCCCCACCTCCTGTTCCCCCAAAGCCATCCATTCCTGCTGGGATTGGGGATAGCAGATCAGGACATGGTGTCAAACCACCGATTGCACCAAAGCCTGGCTCACAGCCTTCCTCACCCGCCCATGCCCCACATCCACCAAGACCATCTGTACTTCCCACTGGTCCTGGTGACATAGCCCTGAATCTGAGCCCTTCTTCTGAGAGCAAGCCATTTCAACCCTCACCAAAGTCTCCTTCTTCTCCAAGATATGCCAGCAATCTTCGTGACACATATGTGGTCATCACACTGCCATCTCAGCCCAGCTCTCCAGTAGACAGTGTCTCAACTCAAGCTCCCTCTAGCCCTGGCCCAGCATCCCCTTCACGCCAAGCTCAGCCCCAAAGTTACTACCAACCACAGCCTCAAGCTCAGCCATATCCACAGCAGCATCCACAACCAACCCCTCCTCAAACAACCAGGGTGCCTCTGGCATTCACTCGTGTCACAGAATCCATTGAAAGTCAAGAGATTTGTGGCCCAGAAAAACATGTTTCTAGTTCTTGTCGCATAATTGAGGCCATATCTGCCTCAGCACAGCCTGTGGTTATGCCTAATCTCATCTCTCAACTGGTCACTACAGAAGTTCAAAGGACCATGGTTTCTGTTGTTCATGAAAGGACACCACCACCAGTGCCAGCTCCAAGGGCAAATGGTGTCCCAATCTCGATGGAGAAACCTAAGCCCCAATTGCCAGCACAGAATGGACAGGCCCTCCAAGCATCTGAAGTGGTAGATCTTAGGACTATGAAAGTGGACGCAGGATCAGACCTGAATGGTGTGGACCTGTCTGCTGCTCCAGACCCAAGACGTCAGACCTTTTCACCTGATGTCAGTCGTCAGAACAGTGCAGTGCAGTCACCTGTGGTCAACCTCAGTGCTGAATCATCCACTGTATCTATAGTGACTGATAGCATCACCATTGTGACCTGTTCTGCCACAATACAGCAATGTGACAATGTTGATATCTCTCAAGCTTCTTCAGTTCCCCTTCAGCTGACAAAAAATAAATCATTTGAGCCTCTTTCTCAAATTATATATCGACCAATTGATTCTCAGCCTTCCACTAATGTTGGTACAGAGATCCCTATTAACCTCTCAGTTGGATCAAGCACAGGTGGAGGAACTTTCCAGACTGCCCCTGTCACTATTGCACCCACTTCTATTGCAAGTGTGGCCAATGGATTAACCACAGGTACACCCACAGTTGCAGGAGCTGTTGACCTTACCACAACAAAACCATTTAATACTGTGGTATCAGTCGATGCTGCTTCTGCAGAAGTGGCCACAACTGTGATCAAAGATGATGATGGCAAACCAGTGGATCTGACTGCAGGAAAAAGAGCTGTATGCTGTGATGTTGTATACAAGCTCCCATTTGCAGGAAGCTGCACAACTCAGCAACCTACTACACCCCTGCCTGAAGACCGTTTTGGATATCGTGATGACCATTACCAGTATGACCGATCACCTTATGGAATGAGAGGGTTTGGTGGAATAAAACCCTCGATGTCAGACACTAACCTAGCAGAAGCTGGCCTGTTCTTTTACAAGAGTAAGAACAGCTATAATTTCAGTGGTACCACAGAGGGTGCAGTAGATCTTACCTCTGCAAAGATTTCTGATGCAGGTCAGTGGAGTGACATTGCAGACCTGTCACTTAAATGTCACTTTGAACTGCCTCCACTCATTCATGGCTAACGTGGCATTTTTTGTTTGTTTTTGCTTTTTTTTTGTTTGTTGTGCATGGACAATTAATTTTTTTGTTGTTTTTTTGTTCATTCTTCGTATGATTTTTGCATGTGCCTGCATGCTCTTACCGTACATCTTGTTTATGCTTGTTGCAATCCTCAACATTGGAGGTTTTCTTTTTCCACCTTTTTTTCATAATTTGGATATGGCATGGCTTGCTTCCATATTGAATAAGTCTGAATTATTTGGACTCAACTGATATTTTTGACTTTTGACAGGTGAAGCTGTTGACTACTCCAAGAAAGGGGCTTACGCAGGAATGACAATTCCACCCTATTCCCAAGCCAGAGTCACAACTGCTGTTGGTACACTCTTTGGTACAAGCAGCGTTTTGAGATCATCAAATGGGGTGGTATATTCCTCTGTTGCAGCACCAATACCATCTACGTATGCCATTACTACCCAACCTGGGTCCATCTTTAGTACAACATACAACACCCTGTCAGGTATGCATACCAGCGACACCATGCCTTCCCTGTCCAACCTCCAGAACTTACCACTCACACGGTCACACAGTTTCCTGTCAACTATCTCCACTGATGCAACAGAAGAGCAAGGCGATGCCCCACTCAATCTGGAGATCTCTAGAGGCGGTACTACAGCTGCCCAAGTCTCCACAGCTACAACTTCTTTAACCCTTGACACCTACACCGATGCATCCCTGGAAGCCATAGCTGCTTCCCTTGAGGCTCTGTCTTCACCCATGGTTCCTGGGGATGGCCAGTATCAGGCAGAGCGTGAGCGGCTAGAGATGGAGAAACTCAAGCAACAGCGCCTGGCAGAGGAATTAGAGTGGGAGCGCCAGGAGATTCAGCGGTTCCGTGAGCATGAACAGCTCCTGGTCCAGAAGGAACTGGAGGAGCTGCAGTCCATGAAGCAACAGATCTTGAACCAACAAGAAGAGGAAAGACAGGCTCACCTTATGATGCAGAAAGAAACGTATGCCCAGCAACAGCAGCAGCTTGAGCAGATTCAGAGACTCCAAGAGCAACTGCGCCTTCAACTGGAAGAGCAAAAGCTTCGTCAGATGTACCCAGGTGGGGACATACCAGGGCATGGAGTGCAGGAGGCAATTGTCTTGGGACCTGATGGCACAGTGTTGTCCCGAAAGATCACGGATAGTGGGTGCCAGACAGATGAAGAGGATGAGGCAGTCAGCAAAGCCTATACAGCAGGGAGAAAAAAGAGAAGTGCTAAAAAGAGTGTTGACAGTTGTGTGCAGACTGATGATGAGGATCAAGATGAATGGGAGGCTCAGACTAGAAGCCGACAAAGCCGGCCACGCACTGCCAGAGGTGATAGGAGTGGGCAGTCAGAGATGTCTCTTCAAGCCCACACTGAGATTTCTATACAAACAGATACAGATGGCAACATTAGAATGGACACCAGGATGGAGCTGTCTGACTCTGAAAGGACATCACCAAAGAAACGACCTACCCCCTTAGACATAGGCCAGTCTCCTAACCTCAAAGTTGATTCCTCTACACTTCATGCTCCTAAATCTCCCAAAGTGCTCTATTCCCCCATATCCCCCTGTATATCCCCAAGCAAATCCCTTGAGTTTGTGTCCTATGAGAAATCACTGGGTGATACAAGCCCACAAAAGCTAAGAGGAAGCGAGGACCCATTAAAAGCCTCTCCAGGAAGTCCCAGAGGGCCAAAAGCCATGCAAAGATCCATGTCTGACCCTAAGCCCATGAGTCCAACAGGAGACGAAAAGGCAACATCTGGCACCCAGTATGGGGATAGCTATACTGTGAGTACTATAATTATCACTTTGAATTATATAAATATAAGACAAGATAGGTATAAGATATAAAACAAATGTGCTGGCTAACAAAAACGCAAGAGGCTGGTTTATTTTAACTCTAAGAAGATAAGGATAATATTTGTATTTAAACTGTAATTTTGGTCTGTAATAAGTAAGATGTGTTCAGAGAGGTATTTCCAACTTCAGCCCATTTCTTGATGAAGTACTCTGGCCACAACTTCAATGATGGTGGTTTTTCTAAGCTTTGGTTTATTTTGGCATTTATGTTTAGACCATTCTTATTCAGCTTGTCACATAAGTTGTACAGATAGAGCCCATTCACTGAACCTCATGTTATACAATGCTGCTGTTTCCGGCCTGTAAACTGCTGTGACCTTAACCCAAGGGATGTGGCAATATTTGTATTCTTACTATAGAGACATTGGCAAAGTTACTTGAAATTTAAATTCTACAGTGCATTTATTTATTTATTATAGTGTATTTCAATAATAATACTGTATTATGTTTTATGAAAACATTCAAAGTAATGCGCAAAGCTCTGATTTCATTTTGATTTGTGAACATACATAGCAAAATATACACATACGGGGAAATGAATGAAACATATTGGGATGGGTTATGCATTCCCACTTAGGCCTCCTGTGTTGCTCCTCTTGGCCCTCATGGGGTCTGGAAGTCAGTTTTCTGCTTGGGCAATTCACTCTTGAGAATCTCATACATACGTAAAAGGATGAAAAATAAGCTGAGCTTGCATGAAAATATTGAGCTGTCAGAGATCCGTAGAGGCTCAATGTGAATAAATTACTTCTTTTGAAACTACACTTAGGAGTCTGCAATTTAGTGAGTAAAATTTATGGGCAAGAATACATATTTTATTGGCATGCACAAAAGGTGATCAATAAACTCTGTTTTCCAATAACTCTTAATACACTCAAATTCCCTAATGTTAATGTCCTAATTAAAAATCATTTGTTTATATTAACACTATAGAGAGACTGGAATTAAGTCCCTTTCTGCCTTTTTTTTTTTACAACATAATTAAAATTTAGCAATAATCTCAAGTTAATGTTATCTGACTGGTACATTTCAGGGAAAGTCAAAAGCAGCTGACTCATTTCTGGTGATTAAGAAAAGTGTTGGAATTCCTGAATGCCTAATCAGTAGTTTTTTGCTCAATTTTCATACAGGGGAAAGGCTCAGGTGGCACACCAACAGGCACTCAAAAGAAGGTGAAGAGGACTCTCCCCAATCCACCATCAGAGGATGAGTCGACAACCACTGGCCAAACAGCATACACTACTGGTTCTGCCCGCCGAAGAATGTGCCGCAATTCCAACATGGCACGTGCCAAGATCCTACAAGATATTGATCGTGAGCTAGATCTGGTGGAGCGGGAGTCTTCCAAACTCCGCAAAAGACAAGCAGAGCTAGATGAGGAGGAGAAAGAGATTGATGCCAAGCTAAGGTACTTGGAGATGGGCATTAATCGTAGAAAAGATGTGCTACTGAAGGAGAGAGAGAAGAGGGAAAGGGCCTACTTACAAAGCGTTGCTGAGGACAGGGACTACATGTCAGACAGTGAGGTTAGTAACATCCGAGAGACTAGAGGTGGGCGTGGAGATGGCGAGGATGAGGAGATTGAAGATCATGGTCTTGAACGTCCTAGGACAGCTCCACAGTCAGAACTGGATGACTTTGTCCCACCGCAAACCAAGCATGATTATGGAAAATACTCATACCAATACCCTCAAAGCCAATATCAGCAGTCACTCTACCAGACTCCCCAGTCCTACCAGTCCCATTCTCTCTATTCCTCCGTTCCTTCGCTGACTAGCTCCCAGCAGCAGAGTTACCACCAGATGCTTTTGTTGCAACAAAAAGCAGCCAGACAAGCAGCCCTTCTCTCAGAGCTAGATGCAACTAAATATGAAGTCATTAGTCGCCAGCCTGATCCCACATCATCAGCTTACCTGGGAGTAAAGTATGACAAATATGGCAACCACCTTGACCTCAGAGCCTTGGAGGTGGGAAGTCTAGCACGTAGCCCCATGTCAGCTGTCTCTGATTCCTATTACACAGATGTAGATCACCACACACCTCGGAGTTACATGTTGCTGGAAGATGCTGCAGAACTGGCTAAAAGCTCCACAGGTCTGTCTTCATCTTATAGTTTGGCTGAAAGAGAGTTGGCTAAGGCAGAGAAGCTGCTGCGCAGGAGTGCTGCAGATCTGGGGTCTACTGACTATCTGGGATCCACCTCTAGACTCCATACGTATGGAAAGACCCCTGATGAAGAGGATGCAATGGAGGAACCCTATGAACTTAAACTCCTGAAGCAGCAGCTGAAGCAAGAGTTTAGGAGAAGTACTGGTGGGACAGAAAACCTAGAACAATTGACAGGTCTCTCCCAGCACTACTACACTCCAAGCTCTGGTGTCTCTAGTTACTCCCAAAGACACTATCCAAAGACAGATAAGTACAGCATCAGTCGTCTTACTCTAGAGAAGCAGGCAGCTAAAAATCTCCCAGCATCCATGTTGTACCAAAAACACAAGACTCCTTTGATAGATCCGAAGATCTCCTCCAAGTATTCCTCTATTTCAGACACCAGAGGTTTGGAGACAGACTATACCAGCTATCTTGGCTCTACTAGTGCATCTACAAGAACCAGCCGGCTCTCGCAGGATGAGATTACCTTTGGCCTTCGTAAGAATATTGCAGAGCAGCAAAAATACCTGGGGTCTACCTTAGGTGCCAACTTGGCTGGGTCTCTGAACTTGGGCCAGAGCTTAGGTTTGGACTCTGCCTATCCAAGTGGTAGTCGCTCAAGACCCTCATCCAGGCCCACATCATGCTATGGCCTGGACTTGTCTATCAAAAGAGATCCTTCCAGCTCTTCACTGCGGCTTAAAGGTGACGGTGAAGCGTCTGGAGACGGACCAAGCTACCAAACCCCCTCTGGTCGCACCAAACCCACCAGCCTTCCCATCGTGCAAAGTGGGCGTGGCAGAATACCCATAGTGGCCCAGAACTCGGAGGAAGAGAGCCCACTGAGCCCCGTGGGGCAGCCTATGGGCATGGCCCGTGCATCAGCGGGACCTCTGCCGCCCATCTCTGCTGATTCAAGGGACCAGTTTGGTTCCTGTCTGTCCTTGCAAGACTCCCAGCAGCAGCAACATATCAGGGAAGAACCAACCAGGGGTAGGGGTTATGTGCTGATGGATGACCTTCAGGGCACCATGTCAGATAGTGAAGGTAAAAAACAGACTTGTCACATCGTCACTCTTCTGCTTCTTAATGTTTCATCCTTAAGAATGTCTGTTTGTGGTTTGTCTTGCTTGCAGTTAGTACTATTGTGTACTAGTTTTTGTGTATTCATTGAAAGTCTGCATGTGTCTGTTTTTCATGTTTTCATATCTAACCTTAACTTTGGTGAATGTAACTTATTTTTGTGTTCTGGTGTCAGTACTTTTGGTCAATCAGTTGATATATGGTATGCATGCATGCCTTTGTAAATCTTTCTGACGTCTTATAGGGTTTGCTTGTATCTTTATGCATGCACTGTTTCTGTCTGCATTCTAGATATTGTGAAACATTTTCCCATATTAGTTCACCGCATGACACAGTATTGTCTAACTTTCTGTTACAGCTACATTGTGTGAGAGGTTTCCCTCCTCAATTAGATATTGCACACTTGTGGCAGTCTGCGTTTTATCCAGAGCATGCTGTCATTTGTAGATGTTTCAACTCTCAAAGAAGATTTTCAGTCTTTCAAGTATTCCTGCTTGTTAATCATACAAGGCTCGAGCCACAATAGCATAATAATCCTTCAAAATTTAGGTCAGATTCAGAAAACTTTTTTCTTCCTGCGAATGATACACTGAAAAAGTGCCTCCCCCACTTGCAAAATTTGCATAATTGGTACAGAATTCTGTCAGTTGAACCAGTTCTTTTGCAGTTACTCTTCAAAATGACAGTGTAATATAAAAACAAAGCCGATAGTACATGGAGTATATTTTTAGAGTCTCTTAGTTGATGTATAATTAGGATAGTAGATAATGTTGGTGTAGTTCATGATCATATTTAAGTGTATAATATATTTATGGTTTAAATCTTTATACCAAACTATAGGCAACATCATCATGTTACCAAATTATACTGACAACCCTAGAAAGAATTAGTCGTCACAGTAGGAGGACCTTGATTGTATTTTTTGAACTGCATGATCTTTGGTTGCAACACTTGAATGTATGTAATAAATATAACACTTTAACTTGCATGTCTTGTCATGAATACTTGCTTGTATTGTGATGCATCAGTGACTTTATGTTGCATGGATTACATTTATGTCTATTAACCATTCTTTTACTGCATTTCCTAAAAGTATTACTGCCTCACTTGAATGAAAATGAACACACTCTATTAGTGTGGCCCTTTATTTTCTGTATTTTTGATTACAAAACATGAAGAATCAACAATGCAAGAACACTACCGATCTGATTATTTTAATTAACTGCTCAACAAACACTTTTCTCTTCACTTTCAATTACTGAAAGCATATTGTATTCTGAGCTTTCATCTCTAAGACGACTCCATTATTATAAAACATTCTGAACAGTGTCTTATTCCAACAGGGAATTACTTTTTTAAGCAAGAACATAAAATACATTTTAGTTTACTGCAGCCTCTGCTTTTATATCCCTTGGATTCTTTTTGCTTGGTAAAAGCCATAAATAATATATTGTATTGCGGTGTGTATATATAAGCAATATATTGGTAATGCCTACTCTTCCAGTCGTGACTAAAACCATTTTATCACTGTTATTCATGTGTTCTGTGGAGTGCTCAATTAAAGCAGCAACGACCTGGCCAATTTCCAGGCTGAGGATTTGTTCATGAGAAAGGGGATGCAAAATGTTACAGTTTTAGTAGTTCAGGTTCTCAAAGAGGTACCATTGTTTATCTTTCTGGTTTAAACATTTAAAGTTTCTAGTTCTAAGTTGTCTTGAATGTAGCATAACTTCTTGTTAATAAATTCGTATGGATCCCAATCATTTTGCAATGTAAACACATTTGCCTTGATTTCAGCGCTAAGTGATTCCCTGATGGCTTTGAACAGAGACGATGCAACCAATGGTAGAGTATTAGTTCGGTTTTCTTAGTCATCCATTAGCTAACATATTAACCTGCACCACCAGTCAAAATGAACAACACCATATATAGCAGCTATAGATATTAAAATGTTGGGGAGGTTTTAGGACACTAATAACTACTAATGCAAATAAATACCAATTTAATTTTGCAATTCCTGGAAGAAATTTCAATGACTTTACATTGCAAAATTCATACGATGTTATATAAGACATACATGTTTTAGAGATTCCGTACAATTGAAGTTAGAAATCATGCAAAAATATGTACATACCCAACATTTACATTCATAGAAAATTACCACACTATTGGTTTATATTATGCTAATATACATCACGTACTAATACTGTTTTTATTCACTCTCAAACTGCATTTTTTGTCTTAATTTTATAATACTTATGAGAAATGTTGTTTGGCATCCTTTCCCCCTTTTCACATGCAAGTTAAATAATGTTTTTTTTCCCTTTCTTTTTAATCCCAATCACTTATTATTATTGACTTCTCACAAATAGAATTTGGCTTATGATATGTAATCACCTTTATACCTATCTCACCTGTTAAAACTGAAGAAATCCATTCGATGTGGTAGGTTAAAAAAGGTCCAGGTTCTCAGATTGGTTCTGAAGTGCTGCTTGTTTTTATCCCTGAAGCCTACCACCTCAGACGAGAAGAGACCGACTGGTTTGACAAACCTAGGGACGGACGGTCAGAGAACGGACAAGAGAAGAGACAGGTGAAACAGGAAAAAACACACCAACACTGACACTGTTGGCAAACCCCCCACATGTACTGTATAGCAAGTCCAAGCTGTAATGAAATGCATGCACCCACACTCTATCACCTGGATAATTATATGTGGTATGTTCGCTCACATGGTAACCAAAGGCACCTAAATGCCACATATATATCCACGTTGCAAAAGAATCCATACTTAACTGTTTTCCATTTACCCTGTGCGTACATGACATCTCACCATTGTGTATGGGCCACAGGGAAAAGGTCCGTACTACCCCTTCCCTCACCTCAGGGTCAAACTGCAGAGGGATCCCAAAGACCGCAGTGTCTCAGGTAAAGTAACACAGTTTACTGCATTTCATTCAATAACAATAGGCAGCATGCTAAGAGTGGGAATAATATGCATTCAAAGAGGCATGTGTGCCAAGCTACTGTGTTATTGACGGTAATGCATGCATCAGAATTTATTGACCCCGTTGCTTACTGACTGCATCAAATATGCACCGCTTCCAGCATTGTTTTCCTCTGATTACATATGAGTGATTATAAAATAGATTCAAAATTATTTTAAAAAAAGGTATAAAGACATTAAATTCCCATATTGATATGGGCCATAACATCTCATTAGGTTTACAGAGCATGACAAGTATGCTTCATGCGTTTTATTTACTTGATATTCATGGCAGATCTCAAGAAACTGGCAAGTCACTTCCCCTGCCATTACGTTCCATCACACCATTCCTCCAGGCTCAAAGCAGGCAGACATTTCATTTCCTGGCTTCCCTTTTGATTTGGCTCGTCTCCACGCTCATCAGTCATTGCCATGCTCAAAATGGCGTATCCCTCACACTCTGGATTATCTTATGCAATTAACAAACAGCCCACAAAGGAAGCATTTTGTTTATGAGGGCCTGGTACTGAACTGAGTCATTTTGTTCTCGCTTCCGTAACTATATTACAGTGTTTAATTCTGTTTAATGAGGGAACTTCTGGTTCTGTGTAGAGGGAGGCCTTTTTATATGTGACCTGTGGAGGGAAAGATTATAGATCCATATGTGGTTTGTAGATAGTTGGCAGAGATGCTGGCTTGTATGCCATCTACAAAGGTACAGTAGAGAGCGGTAACTACAGAAGCAGTGAAGCTTTCAAGCTTTTAAGCTGGCTAGTAAACTCAGTGAAATAAAGGTTGTTGGCCTTCTTTGTTAAACCTGTTTAAGCTGACTAGCTGCCAACCAACAGACTACAAAATGCCTTAAAAACTTTATTTACAGTCCATAGTTAGGGATTAAATCTATTGTGTTCCTGCCTGTCTACTACTAATATGTAAAGTAATTTGTACAAAAATATATTTATCTACAATTTCATACATTCATACAAATTATTTAAATAGCTTAAAGCTCCTGTTGGCATGATAACTGATTTTTGAGTCTCGTAATCCAACTCGTCAAATACTGATGTTTCGGATAGCACCAGTACGGTGCCACTCAGCTTTGCTTCCAAACTGGCATGATGGCCACTGGCGGTATTGCAGCGAAACATTTTGCCAGGCGAGCAATTCTCATTGGTTTGAATGGGCGCCATCTGGTATCTAGTTCTTCTATATAATTCTATGACTTACAATCCCAAAGGTTCAGTATTTGACGAGTTGGGAAACCAAAGCGTCAGTCTTATTATCTTACCAACAGGAGCTATAACGAGACAAAATCAAAAAATAATTTAATTTGAGTGAAACGGAGTTGACAATACTTAAACCCCGCTAAGCTGACATTAGTTACCTTTATCAGGTTACATTAGCTGACTATTTTCTATCATAATTTGATTTAGCCACTACCTTTAGATACATTGAATAATGAACAAACAACCTAAGAATCTAGTTCACCAAAGACATGTTATAGGCCGGGAAACATCTGTAAGTAAATGTAGTTGTAGCTTAAGCTAAGTCTATATTAACACCAGTACGGTATCTAGCTACCTAGCTTGATAAATCCCTCATTCTTAGCTGTCTTTTTGGCCGTCTCTCTGTCACAATTCTAAATGCTATCACACAGAAATTAGATATTTCAATGGCAAAATAATTTTTAGATGCTAAACTTGATGCTAAAATATCAAATTCCTTTAGTTACTACATTTTGGCTTCGAAGCACAATAGCTATATTTGAGTCCACACACGCTTTATCCTCTTTGTATGTGGACAACAAAATAGATGTTGACTACCAACTAATTAACAATGCCACTCACCAGTATTTGTTGTTGGTCCTAACCAGGAAATGGTCTGGGTATCCGTGTGGTCGGAGGGAAAGAGGTCCCTGGCTCTAATGGAGACATTGGGGCTTACGTTGCCAAAGTCCTGCCTGGTGGAGCTGCAGAACAAACAGGAAAGATTCTTGAAGGTAAGCTCGTTTCCCAAATTAAACCCACCTTTTCTGCAAGTGTTTGTTGACAGAGAGATGCTAACATGTGCTACTGGGTGGATTTTGTTACCTTTGGACAAAACAAAGCTAGCCGTTTCCTCCATTTCCAGGCTTTGTGCTAAGCTAAGTGGCTGCTGGCTGTACTTGCATATTTGTCAAAGTTTGAGTCTTTATTTGCATCTGGTTATATCAGCTCCTGGCAAATGGCCAAGATAGTCATTTGGTCATTAAAAGGGGACCAAAAGAGGGAAGCTCACAAGTGGATCAGGGGTTTATGGTATAATATAATATATATAATAAGTCATTTTAAGCCTTGTGCAATATTACTATAATATTCTTATTATATCTGGACTGGAAGTGGTACAGTTGTTTATCTTAAAATGCTGTAAAACTTAAAGTGCCACATTCTAGCATGTATTTTTTAGTATAATTTAAAATTTTAATATAGTAACTTATGATCTACATTAACTCTGTTGTATCTATACCTCTCATGCCACGCGGCATACCCAGTATTATCTTAGCCTTAATTTATCGTGTTATAATAAATGAACTATTGAAGCTACTCAGCAGTCGTTTTATATACTTTTTTATATTACATGATCAGGACTGTCACAGGGAGAACGGGGGAGGAGATTTGCCTGCAGGAACACAGTTGGCAGAATATTCATAAAACACCCACATAAGGATCACCAGGCCTGGTGTTACCTGCCTTCACAACTTGTTAACCACAGTTAAATGTCAAAGACAGGTCAAGTAGGGGGGCGACAACATCAACATCACGGATGCTCCCCGTGAGTCTGAATTTAGCATTGTATTAATTAAGAAATAAAATAAAATTCTGCCTTACAGAATACAGTACTAAGTTTATTTTTAAATTAGTTTAAAAATCAAAAACGTAGAGGTGAAGCAGTTCATATACAGTAGGGTGAAACAGCTACAGCACAGATGCTACAGTGAGCTATTTCACCAAGTCACCATTGTGCACTGATATATGACCTGTGATTTCACCGTTACACACCTCTCACTGACATCACCCCAGGATAAATTGCTGTGTGCGGTATATTAACAGGAACACATTTCACGAGGTGCTATTGATTTCATATGGGGGGAATCTGGGAGCAGTTAACCCTCTCACCCTCCGAGTCCATCTGTCTCCTCATAGTCCCCTTTAATCTCTGTGTTGAGCCACACTGAGGGTGTCTGACAATTGCTAAAGCTGTGGGCCGGGCCTTTTTGAAGCTGTCACACTGGTGATCTATGGATGGCGAGATAGGGAGAGAGAAATACTGCCCGGTTTGGATTTGCGTAGTGTGCTATCCATCTGTCTGTGCTCTGTGGATGTGTGTGTGTGGGCAATCCTTTTCCGTACTTTCTGTTCTTGTTTGTGTCTCCCTCCAACGTTGCCGTCTCCTCTGTGTTTTTTCTCTCTGCACTTCTTCATGAGGGCCTTCTTAGAGAGTGCCAGTGGAAACTGCTTAATTAAAAAATACAAATAAAACAAATGCAGACGGGAACAATAGTGGGGAAATTGGTGCTTAATGCGGCTCGCAGAATTTGTCTTGAATTGAAAAACTTTGTCTTTACAACAAAGCGAGGGGTTGATATATCCCCCAGTGTTCCTTGCAACAAAATAAATGCATATTTTATTTGCAAAGCAGGGGAAATACAAACATGGATCATGTAAAAACAAAACTAAGTGTCTACAGCCATGCTAGCGACTCTGTGAGACAGTAATTAGGCACAACGGTGCTCCTAGCTAAATGCTAACATCGGCATGCTAAAATGCTCACAATGATGCCAACGTGCACATGTTTAGCCGGTGTAATGTTCACCATGTTCGCCTTGTCAGTTTAACGTTAAAGATCCCATATTATGCTCATCTCTGTTAGAAAATGTTTACAAGCCCAGTCTGCTCTTATTGGCCGTCTCTCACAGGCCTGAGCAGGTATTATCCACCGTGTTTGGCATCAGCTCTGCCAGTGTTTTTGCAACCATAGACCATATTCACACGGTGGCCATTTTCCTCCGACATCACATTCAGGGTGGGAACCTCAAATGTCGTACTCATGTCAATCATTTCGCTGCTTCCTGATTGATCAGCAACTGAAAAGACAGTGGATAGAAAAAATCTGGACGGACATCAGGGTGTAGTTGTGACATCACAAACTTACGGATGTCCTGACAGCTCGTTTGAAGGCACAGTTTCTGAATATGGGCTGTTTTGGAAAAGTCAAAGAGTAGAGGATTCAATAAGCTGTGTAACTGACTAAACACTTTATCTTAGATTCTTTTATTAACATTCACATACTGTGCAATTGTATTCCATCATACTCTTTGTTATGTCCTTTGCTTCCTAACAATAAACTCATACTGCAAGGAAACATTAGTCAGTTTTATCTGTAACCCCTCTGCTACCCATTAATGTAATCATACCCTGTCTCAACAATCATTGTCCAGCTCCTTCTATGCTAGTCTTATGCATTATTCCTCTATGAACAGAACAGAACAGAACAAAGTCTGTTGATGATTGCCTCAGTCCAAGAGTCAAGATGCATCTGCGGTGTTGTTAGCCGCGAGGACAACTCAACCACGATAACACCCATAACCCTGTCATCAACACTGAGCAGAATGGCTGCAAAGTACTTTGGTTCTGCCAGTGGGAACACGGCGTCTCACCCTCCGTGGTATAAATATGGGGGAAACATTGTCAGAGTCAACAGTTGTGGAGGCTTAGCGTCACAGAGTTTATGTACGAATACATGCTTGTTTTGTCTGATCTCTGAAATTCAAGTTTCAACCTGCAACTGTGTGAACAATTCGTTGAATAATATCAGGGTGAAACTACAGTATCTTGCCTGTCACTCACACATGCAGCTCGAGAGTATCGTCGCAAACACAAGACCCTCCTGATGAGCTGTTTCAATCCGTGTAAGTCCTGCCAGTGTGGCAGGGTGTGTGTTGGAGGTTGCAGTGGGTTTGCCGTGCGAGTGTGTGGATTCATATGAGCTATCACTGCTCAGTCCCTTCCTTCTTTCCAGGCCATCATGTATCATGTTTGAAATTCTAGTTTTATAGCTGAATTAAAATAAGGGCCGTGTTCATGTTCATTTTAACCCCAGTTCTGTGCATGAGTGCTCTGCAAGCAGCTTCGTCACACAGATGCTGTTTGGGCTGTCACCAGCGTTTATTCTCTGCAGTTCTGGCCTGCAGTCTGATGCACATGTCGTCGGAGTGCAAGAATCAAAGCCTGTTTTCTTTCAAACGATCGCTCTGTGCGAATTTGATCAGAAGATGGATGCGAGACCCTGAACTGATCCCTCGTTCGGGTCAATGTGAATTTTGTTTCAGAAACGAATTGATCCCTTTAAAGAGCGACTCACTTCAAGGCTTTGATTTGCTTTTGGTTTGAGGTGAAAACGTTTGTACTGGATGTTGAATCAACAGACACTGCCACTGGCTTAATTTGCGACTGTGTGTAGGAATGCAAGTCCTGGAGTGGAATGGTGTTCTTCTGACGGGGAAAACCTACGAGGAGGTACAGGGGCTCGTCGGACAGCCGTGTAATGAAGCAGAAGTGTGCGTCAGACTGTGAGTATAACCTTTGTGATTCTCTTCTATTGTTAGCATGCCATCCTCAGTTTTTAATTTAACTCATCATGCTTTAATCATAACTCTCCATCACCTTCCTAATCAAATCACTGCCCTTCTTACATTTCCTGCCTCTTCATCTACCGAATGTCCACCTCCATTCTTCTTTCTCCCCCCCCCCCCCTTCATTGCCGTGACTCTGAAAAGCTCAATTTCCTCCTGAAGCACACATTAAATCCTAGAAGGCATTACCCTTTAAATAGAACCTGCATTTTATTATTAATCAATTGAAAGTAATAAATCATATTTTCGTCATCTCCGCATTGTCCTATCATTCATTTTCCCTTTTCTACTTGAGTTTTCATAATCAGAATTATATGACATATTATTTTCCGTCTGTCTTTCAGGGATCTCAACATGCTGGCTGAGTCTGAAGGGTCCGACCACCTGGATTTCCAGGAGCACAGCAAAGGTGAGCTACAATATTTCTATAGCTCCAACACCAACGTTCAGTGCCGCTTCTCACATTGTCCGCACCACCGTCTCTGCCTTCTCAGTATTTTCAAATTAAGTTTATTCTCTTTTATCTTAAGTCTAACATTACTTTCTCTGTCTGCATTACACTGGGAACATTAAATTGTTCTCAGAAAAGCTACCACACTGTGAAACCTCGCTATCCAATTTCTGTTTCCTTGTTCCTTTTCAATGGAACGTGGCCTAGAAGCAAAAGAATCAGCCTGCTCAAGGTTCAGGGTGATTTATTTGTCATCACACAACACGGGGTTGCATAACAAAATGTAAATTTGTAACTCCTCCGTGCTGCACAAATATAGAACATTTCACACATATGAAAATCTCAATGTTGAATCAAAACAACCCAGAATATGAGGTGGTAACAGTGTTTCTGGTGTTTCCAGCGATTTATTTTCAGCCAGGAGAGACTGTACAGGGCTGGATTAAAATGATAGATTACAATAGGCAGACTATAGTTTTTCGGGCCCCCTCCTAATTACACATTTTGTTATTTGGGTAAACACGCAGAATGACTTAAATACCGGATGATTATCATGACACTTTTTACTTTAATTGGGTATATATTTTAGCTTATCTGCTTATTTTTCAGTGTTCATACGCAATGTATGTTTAAAAAAAGTGCAACACTTAGCTAAATGCTAACATTGGCATGCTAACCTGTCTCAGCATTTGGTGGAGACAGGTCTCTGTAAAGATGTGGGCTCAACAGTCTCCGATGTCCCATTGTTTGACCAGCTTGAGCCCCATTGGTTTAAGTCCTTGGACAGTCCCAGCTTTACATACTTTCTTTGTATGTGTTCATGCCTTTGTCTTATATTTTTACTTATGTAGGTGCTCTTAATAATGCTCTTGTGTGTGTCTAGGCGACAGACCTCCCAGGTCTCCAGGCGTTGACCCCAAGCAGCTGGCGGCTGAGCTGCAAAAGGTGTCCCAGCAGCAGGGTCCCTCCTCCACCTCTTCCTTGCCCGCCACCACCTCAGCGACCTCCAGCCCCGGTCAGCCAGGATCACCCTCCGTCAGCAAGAAACGCCACAGCAGCAAGGCGAGTCCACAGAGTGTTGATTGTAATGTGCAATATCGATATAAGCCCGATCATGGTATTGAAATTGAATATATCTGTATATCTTCCCAGGGACCTTTGGCAAACATTATCAGTCTTAAAAATTATTTTGTGAGACCTATTTATAGTTTTGTCTCCCAGTTTGAATATAAAATATGAACCTTCTACATTAGGAAGCTTTTCTTTCATTATAAATAAAACATTTACCACTTGTAGCTCATCTAAGATGAATATTAAAACAGATGCATCAATTTCCAGAGTTTAAATCATAGTTTAGCCTCAAGGTCTGCATGAGCACAGTGCAGTACAGTACATACTGTACAGTGTGAACACCCACCTCTAACAAAGTATCCACCTACATATTGTTGCCAGCAGTAACTAAGCAAGTTGCTTTTATTTCTCACAGACTGCAGAGGGAACAAAGACCCAGTCCCACCCCATCTCTGGAGAAATACAGGTCTGTGAAACAAAACAGTAGGACAACAAGATGTAAGAGTATAGATGATATATAAACCAAGTTCTCAAAACTGTTAATTTTTTGCAAAGTTTTCAATTTTTTTGCATCGTTTCTCTCCCCAAATGCATTTGAATCCATTGTAATTCAGTGTGCTTCTTTTTGCAGCTTCAAATCCACTACGACAAGCAGCTCGGCAACTTGATCGTTCATGTCCTGCAGGCCAGAAACCTTGTCCCACGGGACAACAATGGCTACTCTGACCCATTTGTTAAAGTTTATCTTCTACCAGGGAGAGGGTGAGTTGAAGGGTGTGGAAACTGCAAGCACACGTTAAATAGTTCAGAACAGGAACATGGCGGCGTAGGATAGGCAGCACAGAAGAAGAAATATGATGTAAGAAGTCACTGTTGTTGTGCTTTTTTAGCCACTTTTGGAGGGAATCGGAGAAAAATACCTGCCGAGATATTCCCAGACTACAAAGGCAGCCACTTTGTCAAGCTCAAACCTAGTTTCCATTCATTTTAAAATCGATTTACAATTGATTTTGGCTTACCATGACATCTTTCAATGTGCGGCACATGACCTTTCCATAGCACCTGTACACTGCACATCAGGGCCGGCAGATGTTTGATAATGTTGCTCCAGTGGCTTCATGTGATATGGGCTCCTTGTTACGGGACTCATCATCAGCTCCTTATCGCTGCTGGATGACATAAGCATTATGTAAATAATATGAAGTAGCTACAGTGTTCTTGTGTTGATGGGTGTTCTTCTGTAGGTGCGAGTGCAGTCAAAATCAATAGCTCTCATATTTACGGGAAATACGATCCACACTCCCTCATAAGTCCAGGGCTCTCTGTCTCACTGTGATTGTGCTGTAATGTAATTGACTCTCCCACCTTCTCTGCTGTTCGAGGCCCCTGGAGAGAGTGTTTTTTTTTTTTCCTGGGATTGTTTCAGATAAAAGCAATAATATACGGCTGTGGGCTTTGCAGACGCCACTCGTGTAGTTTGAAATGTGCAGGTGCAAACACTACTGTGGGTTTGAGACAGGGTTAGGGTTTATCCAAAAAGAATAGGAAGAGTGGCACCCCTACTGAAAGTGGTTATGGAAACATGCACACTTAAGCACATGTGTGCAAATACTGGTGTATATGCTACATGTGTGTATACATGGACACGCTCGTAGCTATCAGAGGCTTTTCAGTTGCATCACAGATCTCCTGGCAACCACATGGAGCTCCCGCAGTGAAACAGGTGGTTATAAATAATGGTTTAATCTAGATTCACCAGGAAAAATGGGAGAAATAGTTGCGTTTTCACTTTGTATTAAGCTGGGATTACGCTTCTCTGGGCTGCACATAACATGAGCAGTGCTGTGCATAGAAAGACTAAACGTATAACTGCAGATATCTCACACCAGCTGCAGTGAGAGTTTGAGTTGCTCCCGTCTGGCAGTCGATTCAGGGTCCCAAGGGCCAGCCGGAACATATGTAAGAAGTCTTTTATTCCCCACTGAACACAGAATGAATGCATCAGGAAACACCTGCTACTTATAAGATCTGCTCTCTGGTTTATTTATACGACCCATTTGCTGCTACCTGCCCATTTGCACTATTGTATGTCGTATATCTGTATGTTTTTAATGGATTGTTGTACGATGTGCAGTACCTTTAATTTTACTTGTGGAGATGCCAAAGAAAAATTTCCACTGAGGGGAACAATACAGTTAAAGATGCAATATGTAAGAGTTTTACTTTCAACATTAAAAAAATGTATAGAATTATTAACAGAATATAAAGAAATAACAGTTTTGGCATTATGTCAACATATCTATGTACTTTGCTGTGGAGATGTCTACTGAAGTTAGCATGTTAACCAGCTAGTACCTTGCTGTCAAGTAATATTTTGTACCCCAAGATACGATAGTCCGACAGTATTGTTCAGGCCACATTTAGCAGCAGTTAGCGGGTACTCTGGTGCTATGCCACCCTCTATTTGTTTGGAGTATTTTGGCAACCTGTCAAATTCATACTACAAATGAAGGGCAGCATATCACCAGAATAACTGTAGCTGCTGTTAGCTAGTTAGCTAAGGTAGCCACGCAGCCGGTGGTCTTGATGGGAGTTCAGAGCACCGGAGGAGTGTTAGTGCTTACACTGCTAGCACAGGAGCTTTGGGCCAAGACAAGCCAGGGCTAGCTACTTAGCATGCTGACTTTATTAAATATATTAAAACAACACTGGCGCTCTGTAAAGTAATGATGGGTTGCTAGCCAACATACCATGTAAACAAACTAGATTTTGTGTTTACATATAAAAAGATGAGGTTGTACCTTTAGTACCAACAACTCTGAATCCTTCTGAACTCACCAAGATTTCTAATTAAATCTAAAATCAGCTGTTCACTCGGGCCCATGAGCAGCAGATCTCCACTCTGGTTGCCAATGGATGCGTTACATCACCTGAAAGCCCTCTCAACACACATACATGCTGTTCATGAGACCCAAAAGCACAAATTCAATCCACCGCCGCTGCTGCAGCACACCACACTTCCCCCCCCCGGCTCTTGCCCCTCTTCCTAAACACACACCACCCTACAAAAACTCACACTGAACCTAAATACAGTGATCTCCCCTTCCCACGCACACACTCACAGTCCACAGACTCTCTCTCTGACCCCCCCCCACCCTCCCTCTGACTATTGTTTCTGTATGTTGTTCTTTATATTTAATGCATGCTGGACCCCCTCAGTCAGGTCATGGTTGTCCAGAACGCCAGGTATGTGACTTGCCCACTTTGGTACTTTGGTTTGTTTTGGTTGAAATTTGGTTGTCAGTTTGGTGAAGGTAACAAAAAGTTGTTTTCTAACTTATTGGAAGCTTATTGATACAAGTCAGTTCCACTTTTTTTTCCCTGGTCCCCATACTCTCATGATGTTTCACTCACCTTTAGGCTAAATACTCTCTTTGCATTGCATTTTAGAGGAGCTGAATCCCCTAAATATTAACATCTTCCCATCTCTTTAACATATCACATCTAAACTCGGAGTCCCTTGTGCTGATTTTCCCAGCTAACTGTTGTGTTTCCCTGGTAGATGGTCTGTTTTTGTTCCATTGTAATTTGAAATCCTAACATTGAACCCCTTTAGTTTGTCCCTGTTCTGTGATTAAAACCCCTCAGTAATGTCCTACATCGTGCCCCTGATGCCCCGCCACTTTCAGTACACACTCCCATTAATTTGCTCCGCAGTCCTTACTCATCCCATTATTTTAGTCCTTGTCTTGACCAAACTAACTCTTACAGACTGACTCATATCCTACAATCTGAAGTCAAACCCCACACACTGCAAAAAACATCCATCTTAAGAAGCCATTCATTCTTTTCAAGTGAGTCTTCTGTGATGTAAAGTGTTTCTTTCCTTAAAACAAGTGAAATAATTAGTCAGTGAAGTCACATTATGCAATTGTTTCTTGTGCAAATTGACTTTTTCAAAATATATTTGTCTTTTTTTGTGTAATTCAGTCATTGGAAGAATGGTTTACTCAGTAGTGTCATTGGCACTTAAAAAACAACCTCTCGTTCCTTACTGAACATACAATTTCACTTGTTTTAGGACATCAGTATCTCATTAGACTAAATGACTCGATGGACATCAAAATGGACTTTTTTGCAGCGCATCCTGACATCGTACCCATGCACGTAGGCCCATACATTGTTCCCGTCCAAACAATGTGCATCACGTTCATTCTCTCCCTTCTGCCGTCACGTTGTGTCCTTATCCTCTGCATTGTGGTGGTCCACTAAACGGCAGGGCTTTTGCGCGTCCGTGACCGAGTGTATCTCTTTTGTGATGTGTTCCCCCCAGTGCTGAAAACAAGAGGAGATCCAAACATGCAGGCAAGAGTATCAACCCTGAGTGGAACCAGACTGTCATCTATAAAAACATCCTCCTGGAGCAAGTATGTACCATCCTAAGGGAATTTCCCATAAAGATTATGTATTTTTAACTTGATTAAATTGCGTTACTACCTTCTGTAACTCGACAATATTCCATGTTAAAATTATACAAAACAACACAAGACAGAATATTGTCTTTTGTCTGCTGGCATGCTGACGATCATTATGGCCATTGGTTTTAGTAGAACAGATGGATATGCGCTTGGGATTTAATTATATCATTTTAGATCCTATTTTAGATTCATTGGATCCACATCAATAAGAGCAAATTTGTGGACTTTATGTTTTTTTAAGCTGCCTGAATGGCTGCCCCCTCTTTAAGCCAAGATCATATGTTTTTTTCCTTAAAGGGACAGTTCACCCTCAAATCAAAAATACATATTTTTCCCTCTTACCTGGAGTTTTGGAGATATTGGCCGTAGAGATCTCTGCCTTCTCTGGAATATAGTGGACCCAGATGGCACTCGGCTTGTGGTGCTCGGAGTGCCAAAACATACATGTGAACAGGAAGCGTGGAAGGAAGCGTCTACTCATGGACGAGAGGCTCATAGCAGTGGATGAAAACATTGATGGCGTCCCCCACAGCTGAGCTGCAATGTCAGCTAGCTTAGTTAGCTAAGATAGCTAGCTTCTCGTCCATGAATAGATGCTTGCTTCCTCCTACCCAGACAAAACAGGTCACCATAAAGATACATTAACTCTTGGACTGTGTGTGTGTTTGTGTGTGTGTCAGTTGAGGAAGAAGACCCTGGAAGTGAGCGTGTGGGACTACGACAAAGGCTCCTCTAATGATTTCTTAGGAGAGGTAAACCTCCTTGAGAATACTTGTTTTCATTCAGTTGTGTACCAGTACGTTCTCGTGCACATGCCCATTAAACGGCTGTGTTTGCTCCCAGGTCCTCATAGACCTATCCAACACAGCCCAGCTGGACAACGTCCCGCGGTGGCTCCCCCTGAAGGAGCAGAGCGAGGGGGACCACCACCGGCGCTCCCACTCAGGCCAGAGCCGACACGGTTCCTCTAAACCCTCCTCGCAGCACTCCTCCCCCAAAACCGCCGGCTCAGCGCACGACAATCAGGATTCCCCCAAATCGTCGGTCATCAAGAGCCGAAGCCACGGGATCTTTCCAGACCCGGCCAAGGGTAGGACGCAATGAAATTCCCTCACCTGCTTATCACCATCATCCCTTAACAACCTTCTGTACTCTGCTGCTTCTGCTGTTTCTGTTTCCTCTTCTTTCTTCTTCACTCTTCTCTCACTTTTTACTTCCTGTCACTGCCTCTCTCGTCTGTTTCCTCCCACTATCTCGGTGTCTACCTCTGTCCACTTGTTTCACTCTCTTTTCTTTATGCCAGCACCTTCCTATGCCCATTTTTGCACACAAATCATAGCTTAAGCTTCATGCTTTTTTGCTTTCTCATGGTCTGTTTTCTTGGTTGCCATGATGTCACCCAGCTCAGAGGCCTAGCCTTAGCTTCCCTCTATCTTCCTTCTAACACAGAAGGCAATATGGCCGTGGAAGGCTTTGACTGCTCCCCTAATTTAGCAAAATAACCATCAAATTTAATGAGGACACTTGAAGATCGTAGACTTAATAAGGCAGTTACAATGCTGGCTAAATAGATTTTCTAACTAGCCAGTTAGTCATTCACCCCAGGTGGTACACAAAAAGTAACAGCCTCTAAGTTCAAGATAGTTTTTTTTGGTAATTTGGTGAATTTGGTTGTTTTAGACACGCAGGTGCCCACTATCGAGAAATCTCACAGTAGCCCTGGCACATCGAAGCCTTCCCCGTCCGAGGGCCAGAGCCAAAGCCACAGCCACGGACACAGCCAACACTCTCGCTCGCACGGCTCTTCACGCTCCAGCAAAAGCGCTGCACGGCAACACCATCAGGACAGCGGCGCAGGAAGCGGCAGAGGCACTGCCGTAGCAGCGGGCGATGCCCCACAGCAGTCGCAGCAACGCCTCCAACCAAGTAAACCAAGACGCAAATAAAGCCCACGCAGCATGGCCTCCTCGCACTCATCTGTTCTAACTTCTGTTCAGTTATTTTTTCATTTCTGTTTCTATGATTTCCTTTTTCTATTCTTGGTTACCCTCACCCTTTACGCCCTCTGGTCCTCTCCTCCGTTGTACTCGCAGTGTGTCAAACCTCTCACCGCTTCTCTTCTGTATGTACTCACAAGTGTGTAGAGCCAGCATCTCACCTGTACTGCAGCACACTGACCCTTTTTAATTAACCCAAAGAGGCGTGACCATTGCTTATTTAAGGCCAAATGTAACTACTTAAAAAAAATTAAACAGGCTGTAAATCTAATTTTGATATCAAGTTACACAAAAATAAAGACTTTTACCTAGGTTTGAGTTGGGTTTTGCTTTTTTGAAAAGTAATTTAAATAGATTAACTTTACTTGTGAAGAGTATGGCAGTATGGAAAATAAGTAAATCCTGAAAAAGTAACAGCAGAGTTGCAGCACATATTCTAAAGTACTGTCACAGCACAATGTCATCCCCGCTCTCTCAAACAACAAGACGAGCAAATTATAATCTTTGTTGCTACACCGCGAAAAAGTTTCTGTCACCAGCTAGCAGTTAAATATTCTGGATTGATTGATCCAATCAGTAAAACAGAAGAAAGCTGCAATCCCACCCCCTCCCCTAAAATATCATTAACCTCTTTTGGTTTTAATTTTTATTAATTTCCTTTCTGTTAACAAACAACGACCAGCTTTTCTGAAGCTCCTCCACTGAGATGGCTGTGCATGCAGTCCGCTAACCCCCCTCCCCCCCCCTTTTTTTTTTGTTTGAACAACTACCGGACCCACAATGCACCTCAGTAGATGCTGCACACCCCGCCTCTTGACATGCAGGAGGGGCGAATGTGCACCGCACACTGTGGCTGCATGTGACTTGACATGGTGAAGATGAACAGCTCTCTGAATCTCCATCTCGCTCCTCCCTCCCTCCATCTTAAACTGCGACCTCATGACCTTTGTTTCCTGGCGTTGACCCCCCCCCCTGACATCTGACCTGCGCCTGCGAAAACAAACACATCCAGGCCAAAGAGGCCGCCTCTCACTGAGGCACCAGAGACACAGCGTGGTGGGCGTGCTCACCATTCAGAGGGCCCAGTCCGATTGGCTGCCTGCCCTGCCATCGGTTGTGTCGGCCAAAGGGAGCAGAGCAGACGGCAGACACCTGACCCTCAGGAAAGCCGTGTCAGAAGAGAGGCCGCAGAGCATCGGAGGTGAGAGTTTGCCCAAGAGTCTCCTCTCTGTCTGGGAGAAAGAGAGAGTGAGAGAAAGAGAGGATGCGATACTACTAACGCACACCTGCAGAAAGAGAGAGGGGAGTTTTACAGGAAGACAGAGAGAAAGTTGCACATCACCAGAGATTCATGCAGCGAGACACGCTTTCTCGACGGCCACCGACACAGCTCACTAATACCAGGAAATGAACGTCCCAAACTTGTCATGTGATTCATTGAGAGTTAACACTGTGCCACACTGCCACACATCCGCTGCGTCACGACTCCCACGTCGCTTCATTAAACTGGTATTAGTGAGCTTTTTGCAGAAATCCGCGTCGAGTGGCCTGAAAGAAAGAAACGTGTCGACATGGATCCTGTTCTGCACCACATCCACGCATCTCACATCGTTCATACTCTATCACACTGCCTGATCAGCTATTTGACGATCAAATGTTGAAATGAAAATGTATGTCTTCAAGAATAATATCTAAAATATGTTGCATATGAACATTTATGAAAAGGTACACTCATAAACATCCTTTAATCTCCTCCAGATATGAACTATACTCATGTAATTTCATTTTTAAACTAAATTAATGCTGAGATTGAGATACTAGATTATAAATCATAGTTCATATAGATGACTAACAATGTTAGAAGGGTCTACGTGCCTCTTGTTTAGTCTACATAAGCATATCTATGTGATATTTCTCTGGATTTATTTGTCTGTTTCATGTTAAAGCTTTATATGTGAGTTATTGCTGTCCTGTTTTCGTCTGAGAAAAAAGACTCCAAGTGCACTGTTTGTTCATATGCTTCTGGCTAGTCCGCAGTGTTTGTGCGCAATTCATTACAAACAAGTCCTGAATAAGCTTCCCGTTTGACTGCGACATTAATTATTTTAAGTATGAAGATGATAATGATGGATTTTAGTCGCTGCGGATATACTAATGCTTCTTGGCCTCAGTTTTTTACATTCTTGGACCCGGCAGAGGTGCAATTTTTCTTCCTGTCTCTTTGTGGTGATGGGTGTGGTTGTATCTCTGCACAGCTCGGTCGAGCTACAGATCCAGCGATGCCCCGGTCACAGCAGCCTCATTGGACAGCGGCCTGAGCGGCAGCGCCTACAGCCTGTTGGATGAAGAAGGAGAGATGAACGAGGTGGACAGTGCCATCTTCCAGGTGCCCCGATTGTAAGTATTCAGTACTAAAAAAATGTTTTCTTGATGCCAAACTACTACTTTCACTATGCCCAGACATTCAAAGCAGAGATGTACAGATGTATGGTAGTACAATATGTTCAGTTGCTGTGTAATTTTGTTATTTCAAGGGTTTTGTTTCCCCTCTCTTTAGTGGAAAGATCCCAAACGGCACAGACGTGATGAAATCATCAATGGGACACGGTGACATTGAAGGTTAGATGTACAGTACATGTGCTGTATACAGTATGTGTGAATTATTTCTCTCTTGAAGGCCTTGTAGTTATTAAAACCTAAAACCAATAAGAATTTGCACTCAGATGTTCCGTCTCAGAGAGTAATACTGATTAATTATTAATTTATCTTCCCTTTTAATGTCATTTCTTATTTTGACAGTTTCTTCATCTTTAAAAACTCGTTGCTCTGAATGTCTACTTGACTTTCAGTTATTAAAATGATTATATGTATCATTCACATAATATTTAGGCCTATTAACAAATGAATTAACAGGTTTATTTCATCAATATATCTTTAATGATTTTCCAAATTTCTCTTTCCTGCCTGTGAAGTTTAGAGTCAAGCTATTTTGACTAACAAGTGCAGTGCCCATTCAAAACCACTCATCCAAACGACTTCACACTCGACACTGAGCTCCCATGGGGCTCCTGTGACATAGTAGCATCCCCTAGCAGTGCTACAGTATAGGTGTCATTTGGCTGCAAAAGCTCACACAAGCATTTTATGGCCTCAATGAAGTCAAAGCCCAATACAATAGCTATAATGTCTATGGATAAACCCCAGCGTGAGACCATCTGCTGGCTGCTTTCATTGCTATCAGCTAGCTCATTGGCACCAGGCTATTTAGCTACATGTATTTGGGACCAGGCTAATTATCTTTTTGGGACCAGGTTTAGCTATTTGGGACCAGGTTATTTAGCTATTTGGGACCAGGCTAATAATCAATTTGGGACCAGGTTTCTTTTTATTTTTAAATTTTTATATTTTTTAAATATTTGAGTTCAGTGAAACAAAATGACAAACTCTCAAACTAGTCTTTCTGGTGTCTCTTTCTTCGTTTTTAAATGTACTGTAGCAAGCAACTGAGAGTGAGTGTTACCCAGCATGCCGTTCACTCGGGTAGCAGTTAATACAGGTTCCTCTCAATGCGCTACACTGTGTGTACTTCTGGCAGACTACTAATAAATATGTCACTACTAATAAATCTGTCCGGTAGATCTCAAGTGCTCACACTCCACGCTGCCCTTCCTCAAGTCATCTCAGCAATACAGCCGCCAAGTGTGAAGTCGATCAGATGAACTGTTGTTGAGAAAATCAAAGGGCACAGACGGACAGAGACTCCTTCCGTTTTAGTTGGATACAAAGATGACCTTTAAGAGATAAAAACATTGAGTTTTTATCACCAACACCATAGTGTGAGACTGAAGCTGAGTACTGTACACACACACACACACACAGGCGACACCAGAGTCTTGTTGACCCAGCTCTCAAAACTGTCATTTCCATTCAGTTTCCAAGGCAACCAGAAGCCAGGCAGAGCTCCTCATAACTTCTCCCCATCCTTGTTAAACAAATAAATGTGATTGCTTGCAGGCGTGTTTGATATTACTCATCATGAGAGTACACCTAGTGCCCAGCAGAGGGGAGTCGCACACACAGAGGACACTTCATTTCAAAGAAGGAGTGAGAGAATACTGACACCGGGAGCAAATTCATAGAGCAGGCATTGAATATTTATAGCTGAGAACCCACATGTGGTATAATTTCACTGTGCTCAGCTGATCCAATGTGTGTGTGTGTGTGTGTGTGAATGTAGGTAAGTCCCAGGTAATGGGGGAGATAAAGATCGCTCTGAAGAAGGAGGTGAAGACGGAGGGCGAGCACCTGGTCCTTGAGATTCTTCAATGTCGCAACATCACCTACAAGTTCAAGAGTCCAGACCACCTGCCTGGTATTGGAAAACTGCACACACATGACAGCATGCGCACACACACACACACACACATCGTCCCATTTGTGCTTTAGTTCTGTTGCAGGAATTCACAGCCTTCGAAGACAATTTCATGTGATGCATATCATTCTTAATACTTGACAGCAGGGAGGCCCACACAGACACTTGTTTTGTGAAAGACTGGCATCTGACATGCCACATAATCCGTGCCAGTTTTCCTCGATGTGGAACCACAGGTGTTGCGATAGTGTTTCACAGCCAATATTCCCTGTGAGTGCAGCTTAAAGCATATCTTTACCAGCCTCCAATGATATATACTGTATGTGCAAGGTTAAAAAGACAGGAGTAGCTCACACACAAATGCCTCTCACATAAGGAGCACAGTATGGACATGTTAGGGGTGTAACGCGTCACTCTGTCCACATTTTACCAGCGGTGAACATCAAGTAAATGCTTAAGAGACAATAAGGGCTGCAACTAATGAGTATTTCCTTTTTCATTTAATCTAATAGTCTATAAAATGATTATCATCACATGTGACTTCTTCAACCAACAGTCCAAAACCCAAAGACTCTTCATTTACTTACCTCCCTCCCTTCCCTAGATAAAACACAGATTGCCGCCCACCTCCCCTCCTCTTCTAATATTTACATCCTCATACCCAAGCGGCCTGCCACGTGTTTGACTTGCATTTTCTTCCAGATGGGATCTGCAGGCAACACTTTATTGTTGGCCATGTGCATCTGTGATTTTTTCTAGAGCTGGTTGTGGTGTTTGTATGTATCTTCGGAGTTTATTCTCTCCATGTTAAAAGGCTTTGACTGAAAATACACCGTCTCTAGCATTGCAGCTCTGTTATTGCCCTCTAGTGGCCGGAAACAAAGTAAAACTCCACCTATTTTAAATATTGATGACCAATCTTAAAGGTTTGTGTTTCATGTTGCTTTATAGCAGTATAAAAAGGGTTTGGTTATAAACATTCAGTTATGTACAGTATACTTTCTTGTGACAAATGTACTTATTGTAAGTCACTTTGGACAAAAGTATCTGCTAAATGCCCTAAATGTAAATGTAAATGTATACAGTTCAAACATGATACTATAGAGAGACACTAACAGTTGAAATGACACATTCATACCAGTATAATGTCGGTGTCACACTGATTTGTGCGCGTGTCCACAGATCTCTATGTGAAGCTCTATGTGGTGAACATCGCCACCCAGAAAAGGATCATCAAGAAGAAGACCAGAGTGTGTCGTCATGACCGAGAGCCATCTTTTAACGAAACCTTCCGCTTCTGTATGAACCCCACGGGACACTCTCTACAGGTAATCCCCCAGTCCTTAACACATACACACACAACAACCCGGTATCAATGCAGTTTGTAATACAGTTGCAAAATGCAATCTATCGATTTGTGTACCAGGACACAAATTAAACCGTCTCTGCCTGAAGATTGTGGGTGTTTATACTGCTAGCTGGTTAGCATGCTAACTTCAGTAAATATCTCTGCAACACATCTTTGACACATCACAACTGTTATTTCTTCACATTTTGTTGATAATGTTTATTTTGGAACCTTTTAAACTAAAATTCCTACACACTGCACCTTTAATCACAAGACATACTGCCTTCTGTTCTCTTCACATCAGCTGTTCCTGGTGTCCAATGGTGGCAAGTTTGTAAAGAAGACCCTGATTGGGGAGGCTTACGTGTGGCTGGACAAAGTCGACCTACGCAAGCGAGTCGTGAGCTGGCACAAACTGCTCGCCAGCACCGCCCAGATCCACTCATAGAAGGAGCCTCGATCTGAAAAAAAACAACAAAAAAAACTAAACCTGAGAGGGCACGAGGAGGTTTCTGACATCTGGGGGACACTTAGGTTCAACATCTGTAACACTGATCCACGCAAAATATCTCTTTCTTCGATCTTTGTTTCAGGGCTCGGATAGTTTTAGAGGATGCTTTCGTTCATAAGCGCGGTTCTGATGATGATTTCTGTCACGCAGGAAGTTTGGAGGAAGTAGTAATGTGTTTACAGGGAATGAACACAAGTTTACAGGACGTACAGTGTACAGTAGTGTAGCCAGGCTGAGGCTGAAGGGAACACAGAGTTCAGAGGTCAGGCGCGGAATCAACCAGGTATTACACACTTTAATTCACAATACACACTCTCACACACACACACAGTTACTCACGACAAGTTTGCACACAGTCATTCACGCAGAAGAGAAATTTTAATTCTACAGGGAATGGACACACTTGTAGATTTATTTAGATGTTTTATCCATGAAATTGCTTTATTATGACCGCAGAGTTTTATTGATTTACAAAGCATTTTGGGAAAAGAAATATTGAAGACTCCGCTTACGGAGAGCTCTTATTTATTTTTGTATTATGATATTAGCGTAGAGTTCTATCATTTGTCTTCTCCTCAATTATTTAAGTACTTAAGAATCTAATCCTGAGAAAGGACGCATAGTATATTTTATAACACACTACCTAGCATTCCAGTTCAAGAGGAAAAAAATCTCAGCAAGCATGACTTCATTCACTTTGGACCCCATCTTTTTCTCGAGTTCTATCAAATGGTTATTATTGTTTGATAAAGGATCTATATTGATATATATATCAAATTGGACACTATATATTGTGCGCATGAGTCTATCTACTTGGTATGCAGTGCCACATGTTCTGCACCTATTAAAAAAAAAAAAGAAATCACCTCGAAGGTTCACTTTGTATATAGTGAAGTGTCATAGCTGGAAATGAATTATAACATATATAGATAGATATATAGATATCTTTATCACAGACAATCCAGTCTTGATGATTGTGACAGAGTTTTTATTTATCCACGGTGCCCCTTAGAATGTGACACACTTACCACATGAGATTTTAAGTATTTCCTGTTTTTCTTTGTGAGATCCGAGCACATTATAAGTCTTGTATCGCAGTCAACTCACCAACGCGCGCTTTCGTGGTATTTTGCACTTTTTTCTGCTTAGAATGTAAAACTGACGTCCTAGTCCTGCTGAAAATGGGAGATTTTCTTTTTTTCCCAAGTGGTAGGGAGTGAGAGGTAGAGACAATATCAGGAGATGGTGTAGCGAACAAAAGATCAGATCCATGAAAAAGCACTATTACCACCACATACAACGATGCTATTGCAGTAGCATGCTGATGTTTTGTGTCATATTTGTGTTACATTTCATCATTTGCGTCTTTAAAAATCTTGAGAAAGGTCATGCTGTGTGTTTGAGAAGCAGGTTAATTGAGCATTTTCAGACAAACTTACCGGTGAAACTTAATATCTGAGGGATTTCTATGCAACATCTACAGTCTAAAGGTGGTAACTGCATCTTGACTTGCCAGAAATGTGACACTTTGCGGAAGAGAATACATTAACATCGATTTTTCCTTGTGTTTTCATGTCCTCCATGAAATGGTTATTGCTTTAATATGTCTATTTTTTAATTTAATGTGTTATTTTGTATTGCTATAAGAATCTTTATTTATTGCCTGTGAGACTTTTTCATATTTGTTTACAGTACATATCAGTTGTACATAAAAAAGGTTGATAATTTTGTTTTTTATACACAATGTAGTGCTTGTTTACAAGGTTTAGAGGGCCTGAAACTCAGAGAACCAACTTTTTTGCCCTTGTGCACCAACACACACACATATGGAAAACAACATGCACATATCCCGAACTTCACCTAGTTATTAGTCAGTATCATAAAAGATAACATCTTATAATGCACCCCCTCTTTGATTAGGTTCCTTTTTGCAGTATGTGTATGAGAAATGACCAAAAAAGACAACATTGTAATCAGTGAACCTGAATATACCTGACATTATCGTAGTTTTAAGGTCAGTGTGTGTTTTTGTTTGCCTCATTTTTATACCCATGTGCTCGTGTGTGTGTAGCATCTTCATACCAAGTCCGTGCATGCCATTGGCTGTAATGCATATCTCTTCTTTTAAGTGTTGTCTGTCAAAAAATATCAACTTTAAAATCTCTCGTAACACACAAAGAATTACACACACACACACATACACACACACATACACATACACATACACATACACATACACATACACACACACACACACACACAGACGCCATCTCTCTATTTCCAACCTTGTAAATACATAGCTTTTTTATACTGGAGTTTGGGGAGCAATAGGTCTTTTAGCAGACAAATAACGGTATGTGATCATAGAAGTAAAAAGGAAGTTGTTTTTCTCTCGATCAATGTACAGTGGAAATGACTTCACGTCTGCCTATAGGGACCCAGATTTACCCGACCCTTTACACCAAACACTAAAGGTTTACCAGAGTCTAACTACACCGAAGTCTATCTTAACAACTCAAGCTGTTGCAGGAGAATTTAAATGTGCTCACACTGGATGTTGCATGTTTTGTTGGTGGTTCATACTATTTTTGTGTCCAGATATTATTAAAGATTAAAAAAAAAAAAAAGAATGAGGTAGAGAAAGATATAGAACAAAATGTTATAGAAAGGGGAAATTATGAAGAAAACCTATTCAAATTATTGATGACGTATGCTGACTGTACAAAGATTACGCTTGTAAAACCTGTCTGGTTTTTCACTTGTAAGTAAACAGATAAAAAAATAAATCTACTGTCATGGTTTTGTGATTGTATACAGGAGGTATTGATAAATTATGCAAATTGTGCTGTAAAAATGGCTGTTGCCCCATGTCTAAATATTAAATATCAGTACAAATGAAGTGTTGTTGTGGTCTGACTTTGTTATATACTGCATTTTATTAATAATATTGATTGTAACACTGTTTTATTTTGAAAAATCCCAGCTTCCATAGCTGGTCTCATATGATGTTATAGCAATGATATGAAGTTACAGCTTATGACCACAAGATGGCACTACATGCTTTCCCTTTGAGCATGTCCAAAGACTTATAAGTCCATGGTAACTTCCTGATAGGGGCCTGCACAGATGTGGTTCACATGCACAGGTGTTTTCATTCATTTAAAGTACTGGTATGGCCCCACTGACTGATATATTATTATGTATGATATAATTATATTATTAATACTTACTGATTGCATGGTTGCATCATTCAAACCTCATTTAAACAGTTTGAACGATGGTTCCATTCTGTGGCTTTGATCTAGTAAAGGATCGAAGATGAAAGACAACAGATTAAAGCCACGGAACGGAACCAACCTTTAGAACTCTGCTAGAGTTTAAAAGGCAGGTCTAATATTCAAACCTTCACACACGTGACCACATTGGAGTAGGATCAACCAGACAATCTTCTATAGACCACAGTCTACGGCAGATAGCTACAACTTTGCTTCACTGAACACTTCGAGGCCATTTCAACTTTGTTTACCACGATAACTGAAATGTATCGCCAGAACAACCCGAGAAACGGCCCAAGAAACATGGAGCAAGTGGTTCACGCCGGTCCTCAGGGCCGCCCGGTATCTCACCAGAACGAGGGTCCCTTTGACTTCGTAGAGAATCCCGCTAAACGCTGGGCAATGGAGAAAAAGGCTATGGGCTTCAAGATCCACAACCTCAAGTATAAGCTCAACAGACTCGAGGGTATTGTGGATCTCAGGGAGAAAGCGTTCAAGGTCGAGTACAAAAACAAGCACGAGACCATCGCATCTCATGAGGCCCAGATCTCAAACCTGAAGACCGATCTCCAATTCCGGATGGCGCAGGTGGATTGCCTCCAGCAACGGAGCAATCAGGAGAAGGAAGACATGGCAGCAAGACTGGAGGCAGAAAAACAAAAGCTGTCTGAGCAAAACGATCAGATGCTCCAGCTAAAGCTCGACAACCAGAAGAGCGTTCTGCTCCAGATGGACCTGCAGAAGAAGGTGAAGCAGTTGGAGCAGGAGCTCCAAAAGAAGGACGATGTAATCCTGGATCTCGGGAAGGAGAACGTGGCTCTCTCTCACAAGCTCACGGAGACCACAAACCAGCTGACAAACAACAAAGCTGAATTTCTCCAGAGCGAACAGGCTTGGCAGACGAAATATAAAGCTCTGCAGGAGAATTTCAGCGAGCTGGAGGACAAACAACAGAGCTGGAAGACGAGAGTAGAACAGGTGGAGGAAACAAACCAAGAGGTAGAGGAAACAAACGAGGAGCAAAAGGAAGGTAAAACAGATAAGAAGATCAGGAAGAAAGAAAAAAAAGGGATGAAGATGAAACAGAAACAAGAGATGGGAGACCTGAAAAGGAAACAACAAGAAGAGAAAGAGGACCTGAAAGCTAAACAAAAGCTGGAAAAGCATCAGAAAAAGGAGATGAAAAAGAAAGAAAAACAGATGAAGGCGGAGCTCCAAAAGAGAGCAAAGGAGGAGAAAAAAGAAATGAAAAGAAAATCTCCCTCCTCCCGTCCTCGGATCACTTTGCCTTCATTCCTCCGTCCTCGCTCCACCCTCTCCCCCTCGACCTCATCCTCACCCCCCTCTTCCCACCTGCCTCCATCTCTCTCTGAACCCCAGCCCGTCTCCTAATCCTTTCCGATTTCCACCCCTGTCCCCCCCATTTACTTGACAGTGGCTCAGCAATCAGAAGGGTTTTCTCCTGGTGCTCAGGTTTCTTCCCACAATGAAATCAATATTTCATTTAAAAAAACACTAAATTGCTGTCCACTGTCTCAACTTGACTTGACTTGACTTGACTTGACTTGCCCAAGAAAAAGTGACTTGAGACTCGGACCAAATGACTTGAGTCGAATCAAGTCATCTGGTCCCAGGTCAAGTCGGGTCAAGTCAAGTCAAGTCAAGTATGTCTGTGTGGGTTTTCCCCTGGTGCTCAGGTTCCCACAATAAATTAAATTGGCAAATAAAAATGTTAATTAGATATATATTATATTCTGTCACATTAATGCTTTTAAAAGTGTAACCTCAATGTAGCACTGTAGATGTTTACAGATAGCTAGGACCAGAGTCTGGGTTCAGAGGAGCAGTTTATAGCTCGACACAAGAATATCAACCTAACACATACATCTGTGCACTTAAATCCCCTAAACATAATAAAACAAGATCTCTGAACAGTATTTAGTATGTCTGAATAAGATTTAGTACGTGTCAATATCACTCCTTGCAATAAGGACTTACAGGGTGCAGTCACTTTTTGGCAGGCCCTGCCGAAAAGTGACTGCACCCTGTAACTCTGGATTGGGAGGGGTTACATTCTCTGTCTTTTCAGCATTAATAGTAGAGGAAACCAGGTGCATGTACAGTGAATTTGGTCAATATCACTCCTTGCAATAAGGACTTACAGGGTGCAGTCACTTTTCGGCAGGCCCTGCCGAAAAGTGACTGCACCCTGTAACTCTGGATTGGGAGGGGTTACATTCTCTGTCTTTTCAGCATTGATAGTAGAGGAAACCAGGTGCATGTACAGTGAATTTGGTCAATATCACTCCTTGCAATAAGGACTTACAGGGTGCAGTCACTTTTCGGCAGGCCCTGCCAAAAAGTGACTGCACCCTGTAACTCTGGATTGGGAGGGGTTACATTCTCTGTCTTTTAAGCATTAATAGTAGAGGAAACCAGGTGCATGTACAGTGAATTTGGTCAATATCACTCCTTGCAATAAGGACTTACAGGGTGCAGTCACTTTTCGGCAGGCCCTGCCGAAAAGTGACTGCACCCTGTAACTCTGGATTGGGAGGGGTTACATTCTCTGTCTTTTCAGCATTGATAGTAGAGGAAACCAGGTGCATGTACAGTGAATTTGGTCAATATCACTCCTTGCAATAAGGACTTACAGGGTGCAGTCACTTTTCGGCAGGCCCTGCCAAAAAGTGACTGCACCCTGTAACTCTGGATTGGGAGGGGTTACATTCTCTGTCTTTTAAGCATTAATAGTAGAGGAAACCAGGTGCATGTACAGTGAATTTGGTCAATATCACTCCTTGCAATAAGGACTTACAGGGTGCAGTCACTTTTCGGCAGGCCCTGCCAAAAAGTGACTGCACCTTGTAACTCTGGATTGGGAGGGGTTACATTCTCTGTCTTTTCAGCATTAATAGTAGAGGAAACCAGGTGCATGTACAGTGAATTTGGTCAATATCACTCCTTGCAATAAGGACTTACAGGGTGCAGTCACTTTTCGGCAGGCCCTGCCAAAAAGTGACTGCACCCTGTAACTCTGGATTGGGAGGGGTTACATTCTCTGTCTTTTCAGCATTAATAGTAGAGGAAACCAGGTGCATGTACAGTGAATTTGGTCAATGTCACTCCTTGCAATCCAGAGTTACAGGGTGCAGTCACTTTTCGGCAGGCCCTGCCAAAAAGTGACTGCACCTTGTAACTCTGGATTGGGAGGGGTTACATTCTCTGTCTTTTCAGCATTGATAGTAGAGGAAACCAGGTGCATGTACAGTGAATTTGGTCAATATCACTCCTTGCAATAAGGACTTACAGGGTGCAGTCACTTTTCGGCAGGCCCTGCCGAAAAGTGACTGCACCCTGTAACTCTGGATTGGGAGGGGTTACATTCTCTGTCTTTTCAGCATTAATAGTAGAGGAAACCAGGTGCATGTACAGTGAATTTGGTCAATATCACTCCTTGCAATAAGGACTTACAGGGTGCAGTCACTTTTCGGCAGGCCCTGCCGAAAAGTGACTGCACCCTGTAACTCTGGATTGGGAGGGGTTACATTCTCTGTCTTTTCAGCATTAATAGTAGAGGAAACCAGGCGCATGTACAGTGAATTTGGTCAATGTCACTCCTTGCAATCCAGAGTTACAGGGTGCAGTCACTTTTCGGCAGGCCCTGCCGAAAAGTGACTGCACCCTGTAACTCTGGATTGGGAGGGGTTACATTCTCTGTCTTTTCAGCATTAATAGTAGAGGAAACCAGGTGCATGTACAGTTAATCTGGTCAATATCACTCCTTGCAATAAGGACTTACAGGGTGCAGTCACTCTGGATTGGGAGGGGTTACATTCTCTGTCTTTTCAGCATTAATAGTAGAGGAAACCAGGTGCATGTACAGTGAATTTGGTCAATGTCACTCCTTGCAATCCAGAGTTACAGGGTGCAGTCACTTTTCGGCAGGCCTTGCCGAAAAGTGACTGCAACCTGTAACTCTGGATTGGGAGGGGTTACATTCTCTGTCTTTTCAGCATTAATAGTAGAGGAAACCAGGTGCATGTACAGTGAATTTAGTCAATATCACTCCTTGCAATAAGGACTTACAGGGTGCAGTCACTTTTCGGCAGGCCCTGCCGAAAAGTGACTGCACCCTGTAACTCTGGATTGGGAGGGGTTACATTCTCTGTCTTTTCAGCATTGATAGTAGAGGAAACCAGGTGCATGTACAGTGAATTTGGTCAATATCACTCCTTGCACTAAGGACTTACAGGGTGCAGTCACTTTTCGGCAGGCCCTGCCGAAAAGTGACTGCACCCTGTAACTCTGGATTGGGAGGGGTTACATTCTCTGTCTTTTCAGCATTAATAGTAGAGGAAACCAGGTGCATGTACAGTGAATTTAGTCAATATCACTCCTTGCAATAAGGACTTACAGGGTGCAGTCACTTTTCGGCAGGCCCTGCCGAAAAGTGACTGCACCCTGTAACTCTGGATTGGGAGGGGTTACATTCTCTGTCTTTTCAGCATTAACAGTAGAGGAAACCAGGTGCATGTACAGTGAATTTGGTCAATATCACTCCTTGCAATCCAGAGTTACAGGGTGCAGTCACTTTTCGGCAGGCCCTGCCAAAAAGTGACTGCACCCTGTAACTCTGGATTGGGAGGGGTTACATTCTCTGTCTTTTCAGCATTAATAGTAGAGGAAACCAGGTGCATGTACGGTGAATTTGGTCAATGTCACTCCTTGCAATCCAGAGTTACAGGGTGCAGTCACTTTTCGGCAGGCCTTGCCGAAAAGTGACTGCACCCTGTAACTCTGGATTGGGAGGGGTTACATTCTCTGTCTTTTCAGCATTAATAGTAGAGGAAACCAGGTGCATGTACAGTGAATTTGGTCAATATCACTCCTTGCAATAAGGACTTACAGGGTGCAGTCACTTTTCGGCAGGGCCTGCCCTGTAACTCTGGATTGGGAGGGGTTACATTCTCTGTCTTTTCAGCATTAATAGTAGAGGAAACCAGGTGCATGTACAGTGAATTTGGTCAATATCACTGCTTGCAATAAGGACTTACAGGGTGCAGTCACTTTTCGGCAGGCCCTGCCGAAAAGTGACTATCAGTACAAATCAGTACAAATGAAGTGTTGTTGTGGTCTGACTTTGTTATATACTGCATTTTATTAATAATATTGATTGTAACACTGTTTTATTTTGAAAAATCATAGCTTCCATAGCGGGTCTCATATGATGTTATAGCAATGATATGAAGTTACAGCTTATGACCACAAGATGGCACCACGTGCTTTCCCTTTGAGCATGTCCAAAGACTTATAAGTCCATGGTAACATCCTGATAGGGGCCTGCACAGATGTGGTTCACATGCACAGGTGTTTTCATTCATTTAAAGTACTGGTATGGCCCCACTGACTGATATATTATTATATATGATATAATTATATTATTAATACTTACTGATTAAAAGCATGGTTGCATCATTCAAACCTCATTCAAACAGTTTGAACGATGGTTCCATTCTGTGGCTTTGATCTAGTAAAGGATCGAAGATGAAAGACAACAGATTAAAGCCACGGAACGGAACCAAGCTTTAGAACTCTGCTAGAGTTTAAAAGGCAGGTCTAATATTCAAACCTTCACACACGTGACCACATTGGAGTAGGATCAACCAGACAATCTTCTATAGACCACAGTCTACGGCAGATACTACAACTTTGCTTCACTGAACACTTCGAAGCCATTTCAACTTTGTTTACCACGATAACTGAAATGTATCGCCAGAACAACCCGAGAAACGGCCCAAGAAACATGGAGCAAGTGGTTCACGCCGGTCCTCAGGGCCTCCCAGTATCTCACCAGAATGAGGGTCCCTTTGACTTCGTAGAGAATCCAGCTAAACGCTGGGCAATGGAGAAAAAGGCTATGGGCTTCAAGATCCACAACCTCAAGTATAAGCTCAACAGACTCGAGGGTATTGTGGATCTCAGGGAGAAAGCGTTCAAGGTCGAGTACAAAAACAAGCACGAGACCATCGCATCACATGAGGCCCAGATCTCAAACCTGAAGACCGATCTCCAGTTCCGGATGGCGCAGGTGGATAGCCTCCAGCAACGGAGCAATCAGGAGAAGGAAGACATGGCAGCAAGACTGGAGGCAGAAAAACAAAAGCTGTCTGAGCAAAACGATCAGATGCTCCAGCTAAAGCTCGACAACCAGAAGAGCGTTCTGCTCCAGTTGGACCTGCAGAAGAAGGTGAAGCAGTTGGAGCAGGAGCTCCAAAAGAAGGACGATGTAATCCTGGATCTCGGGAAGGAGAACGTGGCTCTCTCTCACAAGCTCACGGAGACCACAAACCAGCTGACAAACAACAAAGCTGAATTTCTCCAGAGCGAACAGGCTTGGCAGACGAAATATAAAGCTCTGCAGGAGAATTTCAGCGAGCTGGAGGACAAACAACAGAGCTGGAAGACGAGAGAACAACAGGTAGAGGAAACAAACGAGGAGCAAAAGGAAGGTAAAACAGATAAGAAGATCAGGAAGAAAGAAAAAAAAGGGATGAAGATGAAACAGAAACAAGAGATGGGAGACCTGAAAAGGAAACAACAAGAAGAGAAAGAGGACCTGAAAGCTAAACAAAAGTTGGAAAAGCATCAGAAAAAGGAGATGAAAAAGAAAGAAAAACAGATGAAGGCGGAGCTGCAAAAGAGAGCAAAGGAGGAGAAAAAAGAAATGAAAAGAAAATCTCCCTCCTCCCGTCCTCGGATCACTTTGCCTTCATTCCTCCGTCCTCGCTCCACCCTCTCCCCCACGACCTCATCCTCACCCCCCTCTTCCCACCTGCCTCCATCTCTCTCTGAACCCCAGCCCGTCTCCTAATCCTTTCCGATTTCCACCCCCGTCCCCCCATTTACTTGACAGTGGCTCAGCAATCAGAAGGGTTTTCTCCTGGTGCTCAGGTTTCTTCCCACAATGAAATCAATATTTCATTTAAAAAAAACCACTAAATTGCTGTCCACTGTCTCAACTTGACTTGACTTGACTTGACTTGCCCAAGAAAAAGTGACTTGAGACTCGGACCAAATGACTTGAGTCGAATCAAGTCATCTGGTCCCAGGTCAAGTCAGGTCAAGTCAAGTCAAGTCAAGTATGTCTGTGTGGGTTTTCCCCTGGTGCTCAGGTTCCCACAATAAATTAAATTGGCAAATAAAAAATGTTAATTAGATATATATTATATTCTGTCACATTCATCCTTTTAAAAGTGTAACCTCAATGTAGCACTGTAGATGTTTACAGATAGCTAGGACCAGAGTCTGGGTTCAGAGGAGCAGTTTATAGCTCGACACAAGAATATCAACCTAACACATACATCTGTGCACTTAAATCCCCTAAACATAATAAAACAAGATCTCTCAACAGTATTTAGTATGTCTGAATAAGATTTAGTATGTGTCAATAAATAATATGCCAAATGCAGCATGCCAAACAATAGATCTAATATATTTACAATCTAGATTTTTTAATTCACCGATTGCATAATTTGTGCCAATTAAACAGTGTTATGACAATATTTTCACTGTGTAATTACACATTATACTGACATGAAGAACTGACACAGGCTTGTGTTTGAAATCGGCCTCATCTTAATCCAGTATGTATTGCAAAATACATTTCTTGTACGTGCAATATAACAAATGATATATTCACTATATATTGTCAGATAAACCAGTTATTGCTGTCTGCACATATTATAAAGAATATTACCACATATTTTCCAGAATATTACCACATATTTTCCAAGTATGTTATCTAGTGACATATGCAAAGTATATTTAAGTAAAACATTATTAAATACATATCAGTATGTATCACCAGTGTAATACTTGAAAAATGTCCCTTCAAAAAAGGTACATTTAGAACAGATTAATCAAGATTAAATATCTTATTGATTGACAGCACTCACAGAAACACAGAGTGCATCTTTTGAATCTGTGTGCTCTGTTCAGTCCAACTTCATTTTGCAGCTTGCACTGGATAGAGAAGACTTTAAAAGACAAACGCGTTGTAGATGAAGGTCGGCTCACAACTGTGTCAAGTCATAAAGACCTGAAGAGTGTGCCTGTAGCCGAGGTGCACGAGCAGCTGATGAAATACTTCATGTAGTAAAATGGTGCTAATGAAAAAGAATTAATTGTTCCTTTGAGTTGCAGCCAACGGCTTCAAAGAGCGGACATGTGTTGTTTATTTTCCGAGTTTGTGTTTAAATGAAGAATCTTTGGATTGTTTTCGGGCCTGATGATCATCCGCAGGATTGGGAAACATTCTGGTGCACCGAGCGAATAAAGTTTATTTTTCTGAGCTGCACTTCCGGTGTTCTTGTTATCCATTTTATATACGTGTTCATGCAACATTATGATAAAAATATCACGTATTGTAATGGAAAGGAGGTTTGATTCAGGATAATTATTGTGCTTCTCTGTTGTCATATTATTGTACATCAACTTGCACAAGTTTTAAACCATGGTGCATTTGATGTTCATGTGTATTTGTTTTACGTACATAAATACAAAACACATGAGGGAATTAAAAAATACATTAAAAAAAAGTCTGTGTGAGGGTGCGGTAAAAACCTTTACCAGCTTATATGAAAACCTCAACCAAAAGACATACTACAAATGGTAACATACAAACAATCAATATCGTCAATACATTTTAAATACAAAAATGCACAATATAAGTGAGCGTTAGGAACTAATGCTCAAACTGTTAATTTAAATTCTAAGAGTAATCATTACAGGTCAAGTTGAAGATTTGTGTAATCATGTCATTGTCATTAAACCAACAATTGTTGGGTTATTAACTACATAATATCTAAAGCTACGAGTTATATCTTCCTTTTAAAATAAAAAGACAGAATATTAATGTCAAAATAGTCAACAACTGCAATTTTTTTTAAAAAGAGAGATGTTCACTTGGTACAACAACTTTGGAAAAGGTCGCTAATCCAACAAACAGCAGTATTTTGTAGATGAGTTGGAAAAGCACTTACAACCATACAATGTTACAGTATGTTAAATATGGATGAACTAAACTTAAATGTAGTGCTTATAAACAAGTATTGTGTACAAATCCCAAGAGATTTAGTGACCTATTGCAGATAAGACCAACCTGTTCACGCCAGGAGAGTTTATCATCCATCAGAATACCTGTTATCATTTACTGACAACTTATTTGTTTGATTTGATTTACATGTCAATGCACTGAAAACAACAGCACCATGAAATAAACTGAATTAATGTCCATACGCTTCCTTGATCTTCAGCTGCACTTGAATTACATATTGACCAGTAGAACAACAAACATCAATTCTCTCTCATTTGGTTACTGTCACATTTTCCACAGCTTCGCTCTTTTATCAAATTGCACACAACACTAAAATATGAAATCTTACAGTGAGTAACTTCCAACATTACCCTTCAGTATTACTCAGGCTACATTATAACAAATCACGGTATTTACGTATCTTCTTAAGTCACTTATTTACACGAATATACAGGAAAACAGTTACACGGAGCCAAAGAATATCTGCATTAACCCTTCATGTATCTCCTGGCTGGGTAACAAACAAAACAAATCCCGTTTGCGTGTCTCCTAGTACTTCTATTGCGCTGCGTGTGTTAGCTAGCTCATTAGCAACAGGTCTGCTAGCCTAGCATGCTAATACAGCTCTATTTCCACACATTTCTACAGTATTCTACTGAGTATTGCATTAACTAGTAGAGCACAATGAAACTGGCATTTAATCACTATTTATGATAAGTTTATATATAAGTTTAGTATATAAGTGTATAATAAAATAAAAAAATATATAGGGGTGACCATTTTTAAACCACATGTCTCTTTTTAACCATATTTAACTTATTTTGACCATGAATAAGACCTTGATCACATACTGAACTGCAGTCTGAACCTGTATTGACATTTTTTTTTAACCCTTTACATACATATACAGCCTTTATGCACGCCTGGCTTTAAAGTTTGGTTTGAAGTATGAGTGCCAGCATTCATAAAGTTCTGCCAGCAGGGGGGGTGAGAAACCCTTTGGCAGACTCTCCCTGTGGTCTCTTGCTTGATGACCTTTGACTCCACTTGTTCCCCTTCTGTCAAGAAACACAAAGTCAGAGTTCACACAGAAAACGATACAGTGAATGCTTGAATGCAGTTTCATGTGTTGATGGATTTGTAACTGCAGGGACAGAGAGAAGAACGAGATATGTGTTAAGTGTGTGTGTTTTAAGTGTGTGTGTGTGTGTGTGTTTACAGAGAGGACGGATCAAGTGTGGCAGCACCTGCTGGGCGGTGACTCTGCAGCTGCAACTACAAACCACCTGCTTCTGCCTTCTGAGTCTTTCAAAATGAGTCGGGGAGATTTTTTATTTTTTTTTAAAAACACACATCACCTCAACACCTCAGACAACTTTTTAATCAAACATCATAAAGATTTTTACTCTACGCTTTTTAAAAATCAACCAAAGCCTTTTTAATCTTTTATCTTCCTCGCACCAATAAAAATGAAGCTCATCATCCAATAATCCTTATAAAACAGTGAGAAGTTTCTGTATAAATACACAGTAAAAGTGGAGGATTATAGGAGAAATAAAAACACAAGAGATTCAATTAAATTCTCCTTCAGTGTGAATGTTCAGCGTTTTGCTTTCGGATAATTTCACAGCACAAAAGAAATAAAAATAGCAGCAGAGAAAGGGCATGACGTGCAACAAAGGTCAGTGGACGACCTCAAATCTGGGCTGCTGTAGTTATATGATGCTAGCCTTAGATCACTGTTGCACTATACTAACAGTTTCATTTTTTTAAAATGCCATGAAGTATTAAAAGGCTGTGTTTTTAACACCTGACCAGGGTCTCTGTAAAATAAGATATACTAGCATTAATCAGATGTTTGGTTACACGCCAAAACCACTGCAGTGAAGATCCTCAGTGTGCATATCTGCCATTAAAAAAGCCCCAGAGTGGAGGAGGGTTGACATACCGTCACTATTTTAGAGTAGAGTCATGTAATTGGTGATCGACTAATCCCCAAAGTGTTGTGTGAGGCCCGGCGATGACTAACGTTTGGACTCTTCATCGTGGTCGATGATCTCTGGTGTAATTATAACCTTTGCATGGACACCTGTTACAGAGACCATACACGGCTGTGATGGCCGCACAGGGCTTCGCAGGCAGCAGCGAGTCTCAACTGTACTTTTAAATAGAGAAAACGTGACAAATATAGAAGAGCTCTGAGGTCTTGACACAAGCTATATTCAGAAAGTTTGAAATCTCATCTGGCTGTATTTGGATATTCACAGAGTCACATTGCATCCGGTTATATTTACTTACATGTGAAAGTCTGCATACTTGGAAAATGCTTTAACGGAATAGTTTGTTATTTTGGGAAACATGCTTTTTTTGCTGTCTTGCTAAGTGAGCTCTGATATCTGTATGCTAAATATGAAGCTACAGCTAGCAGCCAGCTAGCATGGAGCCATTTCCCCCTGTTTTCCATGCTCTGTGCTGAACTAATATACCTCACTGCTGGCTATAGCTTCATATTTAGCGTTACCCTATTAGTTTGTATTTATTGAATCCTGTTTATTGGTAAATTAGGGAAGTCATTTACCGTGATTCTGCTTAATTTACTCACTCATCAATCTTCTAATCTCTATAAATAGATATCTACAATACGTATGAATGGAGAATCAGTAGGCAAGCGAACAGTTTGGGTGTCTGGATTCCATTTGTAGTCAGTTTGTCGTTTATTTATTGTCAGATTTGGTATTGATCGATCACACTTGAGTGGACTTTGGTTGCAGGCAGATAAATAGTCCACGTAAAAGAGCAAAAGAAGCAGAACACATTGGCTGAAATGCAATCTCAGAGACCATTGGCTATCGTCTTTTTAGCCTTTATAGCTTCTGAATTCATATGCAGGTAAGAGTCGTCACGTCTCAAGTTGGTAATTGGACTGTAAGCAACGACGAGCAAATGGAAGATATCCGTTATCCGGATAACCAGACGTCCACTGGCTCCACTAAAAAAGCCCCAAAACATTGCCCATTGACCCCAGAGTGTAAATGGTCTACGCACCCTCTATCATTTCTTTTCAGAAGTCTTTTTGGGAGAAAGAAAGGGAGTCAAGTGTTGAAGGACACGCCTTGGTTGACTCCTCACGTGCTTCTTGCAGAAAACGATCACAGTTTGATCAAAGGGTGCCAGGCTCTCCCTGCCAGATCCCATTCTGCTGTCTGCATTGTACCTTTTCTGTCTCCCTTCCTCGTTTTATGTTCCCTGTGTTGTCTTTCATGTTCATCCCCTCCATCCCTCTTCTCAATAACTCCCCTACTGTTCTCTCCCTCTCTCTTTCTGATCATGGATCCCTCAGATCCTTCACTTCTAAAGACGTGTTTGTTCCCCTCTTTTGCCTTCAAAGATGCGAGCCTGCGTCAGACAGGGGCCTGGAAGCGGCCCTCGTCTGTGATTCACTGAGCAGCGAGGCTGATCAAAACGACAGCGATTTGAGGAGGCCACATCAGGCGACGTTGCCGCGTGCATCAGCTTATCCTTAGGTCACACAGGGTTCACACAGCCATCAAACGTCTCTCCATCTCTGAGGGGGGTCGTCAATATTCAGTTGAGGGACCATTTCCAAGCATTTGTTCTTTGAGGCTTTGTTTCTTGTTTCAGAGGGATAGGAAATATGATAAAATAGATCAAATGAAATTATAAAAAGGTAGGGAAGGCAATTCTGCATTGTTGAGTCTGAGTCTTTGGTACAGATATGGTGATATGATGGTCCTCAGAAGATGAATCATAATAACTTTGGTGCTCCTGATTTGAGGTTTTGAGTGAAATGTAGCAAGTTTTGCAGCCCATGTGCAGAGTTTCATTAGTTTTGATGCACCTTTAGCCCCTAAAATATCCAATTTATTTGGAAGAAAAAGAAAAAATGAAGAACCAGAATTACGGCTGGTGCAGACAGAATTGCTATAACCTTGGTGATTCTATGACTTTTCATTCAGTGCCATCATCTAGTCAAAATTCCAGCGTGTCCAGTGCTTTGGTTTATTATCAGATATTTGCAAAACTAACTAGAATGGGACTCAGAAGAGCACATAGCTCTGCAAAGCAGCAATAAATATACAAGAAGCAGCAATCCGTTCAACAGACACGGATGAAAACATAACCTCCTCAGAGAGTCAGCACTGTCAATGAGCAACATTAGCATTTAGCTCAAAACATGTCTGTGCCGAAGCAACTTTGCCGGCTCTTACACTCGGTGATACTGAACTTGTTCGAACGCAAAGCTTTCACAGAAGTCCCAAATATTCTGAACCTTTATTGGATGTACTAAATCATTTACATACAATTACAGAGAAAGCTGTTAGATAGCAGGCTAGTAGAAACCATCTGGACTTATGATTTAATGACCAGAGGTCTTTTCCCCCCCATTGGCCTGAATTTGTTCTCCAGCCCAAAAAAGGGACACCTGGAAAAGTCCTGATGTCCAGATGATTCACAGTCAGGGATGTGCCGTCACTAACCAGTGACTAATGTCAGTGTCGTGACATTAAATAAAGCCGGAGTCTGGAAACATAAATGTGAATCAAGCAGGACACCTGTCAAAAGACAGAGCTGTGAATCGTGAAGTTTGAGCAGAGTGGATACATTTGTGGCTGAAAAGTACATTTGGTGACATAAACAGTCAGACAAAACATTCATCAGTCACCTGTTACATATGTTACTGCTGTACATGTGGCTAAAGCAAAGGTCACATCACTCCTTTGAGAATTAAATGACAACACCGATACGTACAAAAGCAAAACTTAATTTTGTAGGAAGGAAACAAGATTTTACAAGTAAAAAAGAATTGCACCGGACAGCTCAGACCCTTCATGTCCAATCACCTCGGATCGCCCCCCCGAAGCCTTCTTCATGTCACTGGATGCCTGTTTCTCCCCGAGGCCCTCCTTGACTGGGCCATAACTTCTCCTCCTGACAGAAAAGCTTTCACTAATAGTAATGTGATCAGTCAGTGCACAGAGGGGACTGAGGCTGCCCCTGTCCCGAGTGAGACATCATATCATACACATTTGCCATCACTTCCCTTTCACTGAGTCAACAAGGCACACCGAGGAGGGGACTGCGGTGCAAGACTTTTTTTTTGTGATGACCTACAAAGGCTTTGAGTGCCATTGCTCATGATGATCAGTCAAAGACGAAGATGTCCAAAGATGTCCAGCAGATAGATAATTTGTGAGCTTAAGAGGTGCTGGCACATGTGACCTTTGGACAGGTCCAGGCTAGCTGCTTACTTCTTCGCTACCTGATTAGTTACTGTAAACTGCTTTGGGTCGCTTCATAATCATGGCAAGAACATGAATAGTTCAAGAATAACTGAATAACTTCGAGAATAGTTTGGTATTTGTCATTCATTTCAGCTAAATGTCAAGCAAAAACCAACAATAAGCTAACTCAGCTTAGCATAAAGAGTGGGAAAGGGAACGGTTAGCCTGTCTTTGTCTGACATTTAAAAAAAAAATCCATCTACCAGCAACACTAAAGCGCACTGATTTCCCTCTGTTGCCATTGTTTATGCTAAGATAAGCTAAGCTAAGCTAACTAGCTTCTGGCTGTAGCTTCATATTTAGCCGACAGACATAAGAGTGGTATAGATCTTCTCATACAGCTCCCAGCAAGAAAGTGCAAAAGCCTAATTCTGAAACTGTTGGACTGTACCTTTAAAAAAATAAACTGAAACACCAACTTCCTCAAAAGGCGCTAGACTCCAGCTACATTGTGTCCAACAAAATCACATCCAAATGTCCTGTCACAATGTTTTTTTTCCATTTTCCATCATGTTCCTCGTAACAGTTGGACTTGACAATGAAGAACGCGCCGGTGTCAGAGTGTGGAGACAAAACACATGTCCCATAGTCCTCGCCAAGAAGACACTGTGCAAGGGGGAAATGCAGATTAAACTTTAAACTTGGAAATAATTTGTTGCCAGGGTAACACACTCGCCCGGCAGACTTAATAAATGAATTGTGCTCGGCAGCCGGTGGGGGAAGAGGAGTGTGTGTGTGTGTGTGTGTGTGTGGGGGGGATACAGTATAATGTAAGATTTTTGCATTTATGCAGTTTTCTGAAATGTTTCCGTCTTTAGTGAAGCCTCAGCAGTATGTGCATCGATTTGTTTGTCTTGCGAGATACAGAAAAATATGAGAGGATGTGACAGCGATATTTTAACTGTTCAGACAGGAGTCAGATTTGACAGATGCTTCATCGTAATGTATCATGTCACGAGGCATCGGCTGCTCTCCCGATGCTTACAACTTACATTTTTCCGGGGATGTCAGCGTTAAGAAAACTATAAACCGACGACAATCACAAATGCACAAAGAAGAAAACATCTCTTTGTCGTCTTTACTTCACTGTAAAGTGTAATTTGATGTGAAAAATGGCCACGGGTGCTTTTCGGATATCATTTGAATAAAATGCAAAAGGCCTTTTGCCCTGCAAAACTGTGTTTTAATGAGCTGCTACAGTTTTAGAAAATTAAACCTTATTATGATCCACTACTTCCTCATCTCTGCGCTCTTGTTAAAAATGAGATTTTAGGAGAGCTGCTTGAAACTGATTATTAATAGCTTAATGGGAAAAGTTCACACGAAATGGGACGGTGCGCTCGACTCAAATAAAAAGCCATGAGATAATTGTTGAATTGAAAAAAGCCCCACTTGTAAAGCTCGTCTTTTCTTTCTCAGCAGATTTCTAAGAAACTATCCTACGCTGCCTTCTTCTCCTTCATTATATCGAGTGTTTATGTCTGTTTATCTCCCCTGTTTTGCCCTCTCAGTGTTGCTCCCATTGTGAACACACGCACGTAACATGTGCCCCCACCGGCTGGGAAAACAACAGCCTTGTGGCTCGGTTGTGAGGAGTCGGCTAAGGGGGTTGCCAGGCGACGGCAGCCGGGCAATTCCCTGGACAGGTGGGTGGGGTCGTGGGCTGGTGAGAGAGGCCACACCTGCTGCCTGCCAGGCACACACACACAAACACACACACACATTCCTGATTCACCCAGAAACACTACCTTTTACGTCAACCCTCCCTGTCGCTCTCTGTTACACACACACTTGCACTTTTGATTTCACCGTTTTCGCTGCTCTTTTCTGGAAACACGCCCAGGAGCAAACTGTACCTCAGTGGTCAACAGGTTCAAATAAAAGAGCAGTGAACCACACAAGCTTTACACAAAGTGAATCTAACATGCCTCAAGAAAAAACATTTTATAGCAGCTGTGCCCTACTGTAACCAGTTTTTAACCAGATAACTAGTTTTTTTTTTTATTCATTTGCAGACGTACTTGACATGAAGATGCTGCACAGGAACCATGTGTGTGCACTATAACACACTTAGAAAACTGTATTTAAAACCTTCAAGGATTAAAGCCGTTTGCAAACTATCAAACCTGCATAATCATTTGCTGATGAGGACGGCGAGAGTGAACCAAAACTGTAAAATCACATAAAACCGATCTGGGTGTATTAAATAAGATCATTTACAGGGATGTGGTGTATTTAGTCAAACTGAAGCAACAAAGCAATCCCCTGTGAAAATCCCATATAATCCTGTTTAAGAGAGTGTTGCGTTTGCCGGCCTGGTCCCAGAACAGAAGCAGCATGAGGGATTGGTGTTGGATTATTGTATTTATTTATTTATTTTTGCTTTTAATTCCAGATTTATGTGGCTTGTGGCATTTTTGTTATTTATTAACTGAATATTTTATCACTAAAGCTTGTTCATCTGTGTGTTTCCAGTGTATCTGAACACATTTCTTTTTATCTGGCTGACGCCATCTCCCTCTGAAACTACCCTGCCTCCACCTCCCGGGCAAAAGGTCATAGTTGTAGTAAAACCTGAGGAGGTGGGACACGGACAGCAATTTGCACGATAAAAATGATTTGTGCGATTCATATTTGGCAAGCAATAGACAACACTGATGGCAAAAAGAGGGAAATCAACACATGCACTCATCCATATTCACACCTCAACACAAACAAAATTAAACTCGGGAATAATAACTTTGGGGTTCCATAATAATTGAGGAGCTTTGAGGAAATTAGGCAGAGATTAGCTTTGTGTCTGACAAGAGGCTTTGCAGAGAAAACTCATTAAAAGTACAGTATATTCTTCTGGTATTTACCTTGCTGATTATCCCAGCAAAGGGAAATGTCACTTCATATTGAGTTTGCCACAACCCCTTGGAGCAAGTGGAATTTATTATCGAATTTCTGCATAAGCAGATGCACCGCACTCCCGCAAATTAAATGAAGGATTATAATGATATACATAATAAAACGGGGGATCCTTTATTAGATGAGGATTTTGAGTTTTTTCGTGTGATGTTTGGCTGAATTTGACAGGGAAAGCAGTCAAGTTGAAGGGCCTGAAAGTGGTTTCGGCAGCACATGTGACCACACAATGTTGTCCTTATCTGGACACAAATCAAACAACAAAGCGACTCATTCTTTGGAGAATGGAGCTCGTTTTAGGGGGAAAATTTATGTCTCATGGTAAGAAATATTACGAGGATGCAGACTTTTGTGGAGAAATAGAAAATGTAACACTTTCTAGGAAGACCCCACCTATAGTGCATTATGGGGACGTGCACGGTGTGTTAGAATGAATTTAATGACCACTAATAAACACATAATGCTTTCTGATGCACTACAGTCATAAAACATTATAGATGTGACTTATAATGTATCATAACCACATCTATAGCGTAATATGGTGCCATTCATAGTGCATGGTAATGCATTGATGCTTTATGATGCACTATATCAAGTCATAAAACATTATATATGTGACTTATAATGAACGATAAAGCATGTTAACTCTTTCTATGATGACCACATCTAAAGTGCATTATTGGCGCATTCACAGTGTATTTTAACACATTTATGACGACACTTATAAACACACAAAGCTTTCTGTTGCATGTAATGATGAAGCCTGCACAACTGCATGTGTCGGCCCATCTATAATGCATTATAGCAGATTATGAACATGCATGTAATGTGTTGTAATGTGCCTTACGTGCTTTATAATCATATTTATAAGCAGACATGAATATTCATAATGAAGGTACAACAATAACCATAACTTATCATGATGCAAACTCATGTACTGCTTTATAAAACATACATATAATGTGTTATAATGTGCCTATAGTTATAAGCATCATGAATATTAATATTACAAAGAATTTCTATAATGACTCAAAAAGGTCACGTATCAACAGTTCATAGCTTCACTGCTTCATTGTTTTAGAGACTTAAAGCCAAATTAAGTTTCATTTTCCAACCTGGGTGACAAATAAATGAACTTTTCAGCCTTTATAGTGCAACAGGAAGCATTATGTGTGTTTATCAGTCTAGACATTAAGCATTATGAACGCATCATAATGCACTATGGATGTAATCTTTAAAGCTTAAAGCATCATCAAAAGTCTATCCCATCTTCTTTCTATTAGTCGCTGTCTGCTGTGTGATGCAGACTTGCCCATTAATCTGAATGAAAAGCGCAGACAGAGGGCGTAAAGGTGGCTGCACGGTGTTGAGCTGTGGCTACACGGCTGATTGTGCCCCACTGTCAGCTGCTTGATAAGACTCCCAACAGGCGAGAGAGCCGGCGGTAATTGTTGCTGCGTGTGGCAGCAGGGAGGGCGCCCGGAAACCCGTTTGTGCGTCAGGAACGCAAAACACAAAACCCCCCACACACACTGTAAAAAGTGTCACCCACAAATCAATTACGTCCATTTTAATGTTGACCTGGTGTCACTTTTTAATTTGCTTTAAAAGTGAATCTTGAACAGTGGATTATTAAATTAAATAATCCCACTTTTGTCTGGATTGTCCACTGAATATTCATCCAAACGTCCGTTGCGCAGAAAGCAGAAACACATCCAGAAAAAAAAGGAGAATTAATGTGAATTAAAATCAGTGTGAAGCTGATTCAAAACTCGCCCACTTTAACACACTTCCCCACGTGTTCACCAGTTGAAACCTGGCTGCTGAATAACGGTTCCGATGGGTTTTTCTTTTTTTGCAGTGTGCGGAGTGGCACCGCTCTGCCGGCCGAGCTGGAGATCTGAATGCGCCCTCCCCCTTTCCTCCCTTTTTATTTTTTGACACACGCCGTAGATCTGCTCTAATAGCCTATCGCAGTTTGAGACACTCACTTTACAGTCGCGCACACACACACAACCCTAAAAAAAGCACACGCCTCAACTCCACCGGTGGTGGTGGGGGGGACATAGATACCAGATGAGATTTGTTTCCAAGCGCGCACCGATGGCGGTGTGAGGCGTTTTTGCCCTGAGAAGTACGCACGGCGCTGTGGATTTGGGAACCCTTAATTTTTTGTGTGCATCTTTTATTTCCCCCTTTGTCTGGATCCTGGTTGAGGAGGGGAAATAATAAACAATGGATTACTCATTCTGCCTACTTTTACTCCTGTCAAGCATTTCGTCTGTGTCGGTCGGAGTCGGATTCCCAACAGCGCAGATGTGAGTACAGCTTCAAAAAACAGCCTGTTGGCTTCTGAAGAAAGTCCTGGATAATCCGCTGTGTCTGGCTTTTTTAACACAGTTTTATATCCCACAGTCAAGAAGCGATATTCACTGAAAGGCTGATGTTATATTGAATATGTCTTCCTATGATTTATATTCAGTTTTAAATTGCAGTTGGTGGAACATTATCCTCCGGAGCGCCTCAGCGTGTCCCTTCTTGCCAAGTGATGATGATTGCACATTACTTCGGATGCAACTTCACCTTGTGAAACATGATATTAAAAGCTGCTTTCTATTTTGTTGCCAGATTTTGCAGCAGGGTGACATGTGGCTCTGCTGTCAGAGGAATCAGACCGAGCTCTGAAATGTGGCTTTCCAAACTTTTCCTGTAGCATTTCACACATATTGCATAGAAGAATTTTGTGGAGAAGCCTTATTTATTTATTTATATGACAGTACATGACAGGATAGTTGATGCTGAGTCTGCTGGGGAGCTGTCAGAACAGGTGCTCCTCCCATCAAGATGGTTTTATCCAAACAAAACAGACATGAAGCATCTAGTTCTGATAATCAGTTCATCGTTAAAGAGGCAATATGTAGTTTTAGGGAGAATTTTTTTTTATTCCTAAACAAGCTAAATAACTCGCTTCATTTACATGACCTTAAAATGACATGACAATTTCATCCTGTTTTACTTTGTTTATATGTGGCGGACCCTGCCACCTTTCTAGCTTCAAACAGTGTCGTGGGACCTTATTTTCCTCCTGAGAACAGCTTGTTTATTCAGTTGTGTGGAGAAAAAAAAAAACAGTGTTTCAGAGTTTGTATTATTATTATTATTATTATTTCTTCTCCAAAACAGCGTAGTGCCACTTTGATGTAATGTTTTTCACTGGTTCCGGCTTCTGAAATGTGAATATTTGTCGATTTTCTAACTTCTATGAGGGTAAATTGAATATTTTTGGATTTCTGACTGTTTGTGAGACAAAATAAGCAATGTGAAAAAGGCTTTGGGAACTTGTGGTAGACACTTTCACTATTTTATAGACCAAATCAATAAAATAATAAAAGGAAGAATAATGGACGATGGTCTAAAACGAAATAAAAATTGTACTCAAAAGAGTATTTCTCATTTTTCTGCAGACCATGTGGGCAAATTGAAAGACTTCTCATGAGGAGCTACTGTTTTATAAGACTACTAGCTCCTTAGTAGGTGCCAATTTACAGTAATCTGTATGCATGCAATATTTCACTTATGTGTTTAGACACAAATCCACCATATGGATGATTTATCATTGCCAACATGCAGACTAGCAGCCAAACTGAGTATTTTCGCCCCCCAGCAATGCACTGAAACTCTCCTCTTGCCCTGCAGGACTGATTATGAACTTGAGCTACAGTAGAGGTATCGTTGTCTCTGTCTAAATCTGACTCCCGACCTCTATATTTACAGTGCAACATTAATAGATACAACAGATGATATATATCTACAGTCACAGGAACACAGTTCCTAAATGAAACAAACATGTAGGTGGGCGACGCTGCACCTCGCACTTAATCAACAGGTTTAAGATATTCCAGATGGTTCTTCCAACGGGTTTTTGAACGCAGCCCAAGAACGGTCCCCGAGGGACGCAGAGAGCCATGATGGCACTCAGCCTAATGGCAGAGAACAATGATGTCAGACTAGCAGAGTGGCCTGCCCACTCCCTATATTTCATGGGCACTAAGTGGATTGATCTGTGGGTTGTGTACATGATATTCGCGCAGGCTTGGCGGGCTGCAGACCCACTTTCACTGACACAGTTGACTTACCGAGTAGAACTGGCAGTTTGGCAGGAAAAACAATATTAAAATTCAAACAGAGATTGGCAGGGGCTCTTTGTTTGAATTAGGAAAACTTCATTTAGCGGAGAAGACGGTGCCCGGCTCGAAAACGAGAAAAAACACTCCCGTCAGCTCACGCCGTCTGTATTGTGACATCTGTTTCTCGGCCGTCAGTGATAATGACAAAAAAAGTGGGCTGAAATTCTGCGGAGCGCCTCTCGTTCTCGCTGCGCTCCTGTGTTTAACTGCAGCCGGTCGTGCTCTCGTGGTGGTGATGGTGATTTTGAGTGACAAGCCTCAAGTTGACTCCTCAAGGTGAAAGTTGCAGAGAGAAAGAGGAGGGCAGGGGCGGAGAGCACGACCCCAGTGTGTTCCCCTTCAGGAAAACGTTGGAGGAGCAAGGTCTTAAGTAGCTCAATATTTTCTGACTAAAAACATTTACATGTGCACATGTTCCTTCTTTCTTTCTCACCTCCCTGTCTCATGGCTTGAAGTGTGACTGTATCTCTGGGCTCCATCTCTAACCTCACATGCCAGCATCTGTCTGCTTCAGATCTTCATGTCCCCTCTCTTCCTCTCAGCCCTCCCTCCATCCCTTCTCACTCTCTTCCTCATTGCTCTCCCTTTCAGTCATGTTCATTCCCTGTCCATCTCCCTATCCGTCCGGCTCCCTGTGCATCTCTCTATCTCTCGCTCCTCTCTTCTTCTTCTTTGTTGCCCGGGGGCGGATGATTAACATCATCGAATCTGGAATGCAAAGTCTGATGTCATAGACTGTGCCCCGGAGATCTCGGCGCCAGCTACCAACATTGAGAGATGAGAAAAGATAGAGATGGAGAGACAAACGAGGAAATCCAGACTGTTGGCCTTCTCGAACCCATACGTCTTATGTTTATTGGCATTTCGCCGCATAGATTCTGTGTATTTAACGTTATTTGTTAACATCCTCACGGCCGAAAACACGCGACACGTCCAAATGTCATGTGTCAGCGCGTTGCTCCGAATGCAGCCATCCAATCCAAGACGTGATCATATGCTTCTCTCTGGCTCTCGCCTTAGTCACCCAAAAGACATATTTCATATCCATCCTCTCTTTATCCACAGTTTCTGTCACCCTCTGCCCCATTTCTCCCACTCGCTTATTTCTTTTTTTTTTTTTTTAAAAGGCTAACTAGATTTCATGCTCAACCAGCTAAAAAGCCATGCTTCTCGTGTTCGCGGCCTCGTCTCTGGCGATCAGTGGGCATAATGTGAGGAGGCACTTCATCTGAACGGAAAGCAACATGGGCAGTTGTGAGCATGGAGAGTGTGAAGATATGTACAGCGTGAAGTCAGAACAGAGAAGGTCCACGCTTTTTTTTTTTAAGGCATCAAAAACTTTTGGCGAATGTAAAGGATAACCAAAAGATTAAAGTCATTATCTGCACACCTCCACTTGTGTCGTAGTCCGGACTTCAGCTTCAACAAAGTCACCAAAACTACTTGGTTAGGTTTAGGAAAAGATCATAGATTCGCTTAAAATAACTACTTCCTCAAAAAAGTCACTACTGGCTGTTTGCTTTTGCATTCATCTGTTGTTCCCGTCGTTATCGGGCCAAACCGTCACCCTCACCCGCTGACCTCTAGTGGATCAGTGCCTATTACAAACTTCGGCCTGAGACTTGGCTGGATATACAGACAAATGCATTGACAAATCATCAGCTTTTCAGATTAATCAAACCAGATCTAACGTATTAATTAGCAAGATAAGGGTGCTGTCAGGTAGGGCTGCAACTCACGATTACTCACGATCGTTTACTGTCACACATGCATGATGTCTCAGTTCCCACTTGAGATCAACCATATGCATCTTATTTCACGGCTAAACTTCCTCTGGACCCCAGATGCTCCCTGGAGCTCCCTGAAATACACAGATAAAGAAGATAATCACGTCTTGAATCTGCAGCGCTATGGTCAGACAAATACTGGAGTCATGATTTTAGAAGTTGGCTTGCAGCAATGAAACTTGTTAATGCTTTTAAAGCCACATTTGTGCTTGATGTTTTGAACCAGAAAATGTGCCTGTATCCCTGGAAAATCACCCCGGCTGCAGTCGCAGTGTCCAACACACTGTTTTTAAAAAAAAATTATATATGTTTTTGTTATTTTGTAAAAAGAAATAGCTCCAGGCCGTGCGTCTTGATTGAATCATCGAGCCCTGATCTTGTTTCTTGCTCTGGGAGAGACGGAGGGATTTAAAACGTCTCGCCTAATATAATTGAGGTATGAAGAAAAAACAGGTGACGAATTAGATTTTCCTTCAACTTTTATTCCGGTGTCAAATCTAACTTGGAGTATGACACTGATAATACCCGGAGGTTTGAAGAGGATGAATCAAATGTAATGAGCAGATGGAAATGATCGGCCTGTCTTGGGTTTCCTTGGCTGTGATTTGCACCTCTCCGCCATGAGGGAGTTGCTTGCAGGTATATTTTCAGGAGGCCTTGAGTCGAGCAGCTGGCCTGGCTATATCTGTTACACGCAACATACATGTAAGGGTGAAGGATCTTTGCCAGTGGATAATGTTTGTTCTGCTCTCCCTTTAGTTTCTTCACCCTCTCTCACAGTTTATCTTTTGCTTCTCTCACACACTTTTTCAATTTTTCCCCCCCCACACTCACTTCCCCCCTGTTTTCTCTTCATCCCTCTTTTCCACTCGCTCCCATTTACCCCTAACTCAACCCTTGCTATATTTAGCTTCCGTCTTTGGGAAAGGGACGCTGCGTGTCCTTACTCAGACGTAGGTAAAGATACAAGACAGAGGGGGTGTAGAGTGGCAGGGAGCTTCCCATAAATCCCTCTGCTTGTAATTTAGTGGACCCTTTGCTCATGTGTGGCCTCTGAGTTCTGCTTCAGTATCTGTTTTAAGTTTCTCTTCTTGAGAAAAAGTCATATATGTGCCCTGAAAAGAAAATCTGGGACTAACGCAGCAGCCCCAGCGTTGTATTACTTCCCCACAATCCTTCTTCGGCACATGGAAATTCCCGAGAATTTTCCATTGCAGCGTTTCCCAGGCAACCTTGGGAATAGCTAACAGCTGTTTGGTCGGGAGGCCTGTCCGATGCAGGAAGCACATCTGTATACCGTAATATAAAGCACAGGGAGTGTAGTTTTAAGGCTGTGTTATAAATCAAGCGCGTGTCACTCCTTCCTTATTTCGTTTAGTTATTTATAAGCTTGTTTGTAAGACTCTGAGGACATTAAGAGCCTACCAAACTAATCAATAGTCTGTAAAGTAAAGCAGTGTGGAAGATATAGAAGAGAAAGTAGTAGTAGGGATATCGTAGGGAATGTTGGAAGGAAGAAGTTGTGTGTGACTGAAAGTTAAAAATCAAACCCTGTAGCTTTTTGTCGTGCAAAGTCTTTGTAGCTGTCATCTCTTCAAGTTCACATACATTATTTGTCTGTGGGTTGAGAAAATATGCAACCCACTGCCACTGTTACTCACTCATAAAGACTTGCTAAACACGCCAGAGTTGTTTTGTTAAGCCAACACACGACACGACAAGAACAATATGAGCATTTCATAAAATGGCCTTGTTAAAAATGTGTTTTCTTGGACACTGAACTTTATTCATCTGAAGAGAGGGTATGAAAAATCTCTTTTGACATTGTTTAGTCACATTCTTGCAGAGAGTTAGATAAGCAGCTTGATACCACTCTCTAAAGATAAATGTACAGCCAGTAGCTAGTTAGCTTAGCTTAACTTAACATAAAGACTGGAAACAGCTAGCTGGGGAAACAGCTAACTTGGTTTTCTCTAAAAAGAAAGAATAATCATCTCAAAAACTTGAGATTGAGACAGTGTTTCTGTTTGCAGTCTTTATGCTAAGCTAAGCTAATTGTTTCCTAGCTCAAGCCTCATTTAATAAAATAGCCTTATTAAAAATGTGCGAATTTATTCGGACACTTCTTTTAATGTCAACAAACTATATTCATGTGAAGAAAGTGGATTAAAAGTTTGTAAATGAGTTACAGTAGATGAGAAGATTGCTACCATTCTCATGTCTCTAGCCTATGCTAAATATGAAGGTGCAGCCAGTTAGCTTAGCTTAACGTGAAGACAGAAACCTGAGGGAAACAGCTAGCATGGTTCTCTCTAAAGGTAAGAAAGATTAGCCTACTAGCATCTCAAAAACTCACAAATTGACACAGTTGTCACAGTTGTTCTAGTTTTCCTCTCTTACCTCCTGTTTGCAGCCATGCTAAGCTAACCGTCTGTTAGCTCCGGCTTCATATTTCATGTAGCCTACTGGAATGAGAGCAGTATTAATCTTCTTATAACTAGTCTCAACAATCATATTAAATTACTTGGTGTGTTCGGCACATAAAGCTCACTATTTAGACAAAACCACTGAGGTCATGCTAACAACTTCCGGGTAGACAGGTGGCGGTTGATTTGCACAACAGAGATATATGAAATCACCAAATTGTTTATGTTTGTTTCTGACGTTTCTGCTGCGCTTAGCCTTTTATATGTACTGTGCTGCTTTGCTAGCATCTTTGATAGGCTATCTACTCAGCAGCCACATCGTGGACTAGCTGCTAGTTTGGGGTAAACGCAAGCTAGCATCTAAAAGGTAAATAAGATCTCCAAACTAACGTATTAATGAGATATGAAATCGTCAAAAATGCATTTTAGATGAATTAGATGTATATACTTTGAAATAGCATCATGAAAAAAGTGTGTTTTGCAAGGGTTTTCTACTTAAACACACAATTTTGAAAAGAAAGGTTCTTACCGATATATCTAGAATTGTGGTATCAAGCCAATTTATGCTAATCACACACTACAGCTGTGAAGAGCTTAAAATATCTCTAGTGAGACACCGCAAGCCCATCTGATGTGTTATATTTTGAGAGACACGCAGAGAAAAGTGAGTCCGTGATGGCCTGTGATGGCTACTTTGAGCCCCTTAATGGAGCCGTATTGCAGCAGAAGAGCTGTAAATGCCAGACTACACTACACTACGCTACTAAACTGCACTGGGCAGTGTGTGTAGCCATCAGGAAGACCGGTACTCAGTTCAACGCTAACAGTAGTCTGCTTGTGTAGGCGTCTCGATTGACGTTAATTGGACATTTTGGCCAGGGGGGGCTCTCTAATCTCTCTATTTATACACACTGAGTGTATAAATGTGTATGTGTGTGTGCAGTGAGGCAGCAGGGTAGGGCTGATGGTATGGGTGGATGGGTAGAGAGTTTGCTCTGAAAGTGTGAAGGTGACAGGGATGTGGAGGTTTAGTCATTTGAGGGCAGCTCAAAACGACACGTAGCAGAGAGAAAGACAGCTGGAGGGATGAAGATGAGCAAGAGGAGGAAAAAAAACAGACATTTTAAATAGAAATACTTATTTTCTAAAATAATACGAAAGACTTGGGGATTGAAAAGAAGATATGTGCTTAAATAATATCAAAGTGTGAGGAAAAACCCTTTCGCAAACCTTTACTTTGTTGTCTTTAGTCTAGTATTTTGTGTTGGAATCTCACCAGCAGGTGTGATCGCTCTGCAGCGAGTACAAACACTTGCAGGTGTCACAACCGTTCTGTTTCCACCCACTTAATGTGTCCAGACACCTGCTGGGAGAGGTGATACAATGGGAGCTGTTAGTTCTGTCAGGACGTATATGCTTTTTGACATGAAGGGTGTGGACGAGGCAGACGAGGCGATGGGGGGAGGGGGGACGCCGAGTCACTCCTAGCTAGCCGTCGGTCCAGAGTGCGAGGTCAAACGTGGGCAAGGGTAGGAAGAGAGTCCGACCACCCCCCCGGTCCTCTGTGGCAGCCTCTGTTGCCAGTGGACAGGCTGTAGAGCGAAGGGCTTAGATAACCAAATGTCCTCGTCTGACATTCAATAGACATTTCTTTGAATTTATGTTATTGTGAATGAATAACTGAATGCTTTTTTATTCAATTTAATTTATTTATAGATGGAAAAAAAAAGCACGACAATCTAAGGGATGTTCCAGCAGAGTCTGAAGATGTACCCTGTGTCGCTAGTATGGCGGCTAACTGACCAAGTAATTGCCTTTCTGTATACTGTTCATAGTAAATGCTGGTGGTGTCGCTTCAAAGTTAAACCGAGCACAACAAGTCAACATGAAGCCGTTTGTCTTTGGCCGTAATCAGCTTCCTGCAACCAACACCTGCTCCATCAGTGCGTGATTGCCCACCGGCACCAACCCATCATTTGGTAATGATCTCATACAATGTCTTGTCAGCGCCGCAGCTGTAATACACCCCCAACATAAGTGCTTGATAGAGCGCCGAAAACACTGTTGTCAAGGCTTCACTTAAACACTGCTCTTCAGATCGAGGCGGGGGGGCGGCGGTATAATGGTCCGACTGTTCGCTAAGAGGAAAACGGCAGAAGAGAGGCAGAAACATCAATAACGTCTTTACATGGAAGATAATGAGGCCGCGAGACATTTACAAAGCCTGCAATTATGGTGTTATTGACCTCAATAAAGGAGAGGATATCATCACTTGTCTCCTTTGCGAGAGGGGAGGAGGACAAAGGATTTCTAGCGTTATGAGTTCATTTAGAGAGAAAAAAGGGAGCGTTAGGTGGTGAATAAGGCCGTTAATTATGTCGAGTTTGCGAGATGAAAATGTAAGCGTTCAGCGGTAGAAAGGAAACGAGAAAACGCAGTGTAGAATTAACAAAAACAGAGAGTCGAGGACGGAAAGAGGGAATACGGAGGACATGAAGAGGAAAGAATTGGCAGAAGGATCCGAGCAATGAAGGGAAAAAGAAATAAGCAAAAGGTGATAGATTTACTGAAGAGTGTGAGAACGTATGGAAAGACATCAAGGAAAAAGAGTGAGCCTTGTGCGAGACAGTCACTTTTCGGCTCCTGTTCCTGTCAGGCTTGTTGCTTATTAGATGCCTCGCCTCATAGTCTGAGCTCTTATTATCTATCCCCCAGTGGCTCAATTACATCCACACAGCCGTCCTCAAACATCCCCGTCTTCGTATCTGTGTATCCCCCTGTTCTTCCTGTAATGATGCCAGCCTTGTCTCTCTCTAAGAACAGATTAGAAGCCCAAATTACTACTATCAGAAGAGGATTTAAGGTTTTCAAGCTGTCTCCCCAGTGCTGGAAACCACGATTCCACAACAAGCAAGAGAGTGTTTGCTGTCGGATGCTTCCCCTCCGTGACGTTTTTTTTGCGATGGTATTAAGAGATCAAATGTGGATCCGCATACTTGGTTCCGAGTACAAAAACACGAGGATGTTTACAAGGCGAGAGGGTGCTGGAGCGGAAACTCCCGAGATTGGATATTGAGCCCCGGATTCTTGTTGCTGCTCGCACACACACATGCATGTCGGGCGTCAGAGCCGACTTTTCGGCGAATTAGTCCGACGATGTAGCGTCCGACGTTGCTGGATCAATTTTCTGAACTTGTGGGTGAACTCGGAGTGTTTACGTGGTGTCGGTTTTATCCTACTGTGTAAACAAAAAAGGAGACAGGAAATACAAAGACTAGTTTTAAAGCTAGAGAATAACATGAGCGCGCTTGAAAACCTCCGCTGCTGAATGACAATATAAGGTCATTGCGGTGAAAGAGAAATGAATACTTCTCCCTATATGTACTCCCTTCTCATCCCCTGTTGATTAAGGATATGCCACGCACGCTGCATGAAATTATCCTACTCACACCGTGAGTTTCAGTCGAGATGAGAAGACTCGAAGCAACTGCTGCCTGCTAACCAGCGAGACGTGAAAAAGTGTGTTATGACAAACTGTTCCAATACTTTGACAGCCCACAGCATAAGATGACGGTCCACAGGGTATTTATCTAAAGTTCCCCTCCCTGCTTTCTTTCTGCAAATGACACAGAAAATAAGTTCGGTATCAAAGTATAGACAGGACTCGGCAGAAAAAGCTTGAAGGTAAAAATCTTCCCAATCTTCTCTCCATGAACCCCATCGGGGAACTCTGTTTTAAAGTTGGATAACAAACTCTCGCAAACCCCTTGTGACAGTCCGCCTGTGAGCTTTTTATCTAAACCTTAGTTGGAGGTAAAAGTAAAAATAAAATATTGGTTGAGGACAGTTTGAGGTCATCTTATATCTAGAAGAAAGCGCCGGTTTATCACAGCTTTGGTCTTGTTGTCATAGTCTTATCATTTCTGTTGGTGATAACATTGTAGTCGCCCAAGTAATTGTGGCAACGGGCCAGAAACAAGCCAACAATTAAACCAGGAGCCACCTTTTACCCATAGGCTTACATTCTGAAAGAAACGACCGTGAATAACATTTTATCTAGCACTATAAGCCTCATGAACTGACTCGGTTCACTGTCAGAATTTGCATAGGATTGAACTGACCACTGCCTCCGACGCTGTATCCGGATTTCCCTTGTTAGATCCATGCTACGGACGGGTAATTGACAAAAACAATCTCCTGATCGGATAACATTAACTTCCATTACAGCAGGAAATAGCAAATGTTCAAATGCTTTCTTTTTTGAGTCGTTTAAAGTGTAATTAGACAACGTTTATTTAAGGAGGACACACATATCAGCTGGGTAACAGACTTTGACACAACACCGACGCCTCAGTTACTCCGTTACCTGGGGATGGTGACCGAGGAAAACAGTGCCTCTTCCCGTTTTGGTTGTGCTTCCTTTGTGCCGTAACTTGTCCTTCATAGTTGGCGGGAAGATCTGATCGAATAGCATAGTTAAAGCAAGATTTAGGGAATCAATCTATACACGGTTGGTGTTATTAAGTCACGTCCATGTTGGCAAAAACCTTGAGACTGAAACTTAAATAAGACTACCTGATGTCTGTTTCTTCCCCCATCTGACTTGATGGCACAGATTGATGGCCAAAACAATCAAAATAGGCCCGAAATTGTAATCAACCAGATTATCCTTTAAATAATTCAATCCAGAATGTGACCCAAAGATGCTTTTCCTGTAAGGCTCTTGAATTATCCTTCAATCTAAATGGATTCCCGATAAATGGCACCCAAGAGGCTTTAATATTTATAGTTTTTGAGTGTCGAAGCATTTTCACTTCCTGAGCTGATTGTCCTATAAGTGTATTAGCCCCGCTAAAAGTGTATCAAACAGCTGCACGACAGATAAAAGGCCAGAGGCTGTGGTTTCTGAAACGTAAAAACAGAGGCAGAGGAGAGCACGTACGGCCTCCCCAACAGTCGCACACTGTTCGGCTGGAGGGGTTAATGTGGTCATGAGTAAGACAACAGTGCTCCCACGCTGAGTCATGCTCTCTATTCTGGGACTGTGTCCACTTCTGCGTGTTTGCCCCTCAGATTGGGCAGTCAGCTCCCAACTGGCTGAGCGAGGCTATTTGTTTTTCTTCTAATAATGAGTCAGGGTGTTTCTTAAAAATCAGAGTTATAATCAGGCTTTTGTTTTTTTCTTACGTCCCTCGTACAGGCTGTACTACAAACTCACACTATATGCATCTTGTTTTCTTCTCTGTGTAATTAACCCCTTACATTTTTAATTCTGAATTAATGAGACAATTATTGTCATCGTTAAACAGTTTCACACTAACCTAGCACTACTGTTAACAATGTCAATAAAGTAATTGATTCGAATTTTACACATTTAAAATCTAAAAACAGGCTAATGAGATTATCATCTTGCAAATTTGACAGTCTGTAGGCTGTATGTCATTAAAATTAGCTAAATGTGGTCGGGTTATTCTAGTATTTTTCAAGCTCGGCCCTATTTTTAAACACATTTGGTGTCTTAATGACTAATAGGTGCAAAAAGCTTTGGAGCTGGCCTCAGCCGGCAGCAGTGAAACGGGCTGCAGTGGCTGCAACACAATCTTTAAAAAGGCAACTGGATCTGTCAAACTACATCCACTAAAAGTGCTTTTTTTAGCCACTGACAGGCTCAGATTCTTATTTTAAGTGTCTGACAGCACTATGGAAAGGATCCCTACACATACAGACATATTTGTGAAAGAGTAAGAGGTTTTTTATTCAACCAAATACAACTGCTGTGACACTCTCCTCAAAACCACCAGACTCCATTGACAAAAACAGTAATTTTACCTCGCACAAAACACGCTTCAAACTCTAAAAACCATCTAAAACTGACCATCTTTCATCAAACATCAAAAGCAAGAGTTAAGTTTCTGGCCACCTGATAAATGTAGGTCCAGTATTCACTCGTCTTTTAGCCCTATTTAGTCTCCACCAACTTTTAAGGGAAATATCTGGCTCTTTACCAGCTAAATCCTCCACTACATTCACCAGCTAGTCACTTACTTTGCCTTTCTATTGTCTGTTCTTTGTCAGTGGGTTTACCAGAGCTCTTTTTTCTGAAAGCAGCTGCCTTCTCCTGCAGGAAACAGGGTAGATCTGAGCAGCGAGACTGTACCATAACAGTAAAGTTGTGGGCTGTGAAACCAAAACAATGAGATGATAGACGCTCAAAAGAAAAAGCAGAACTGCAGAGGCAGGTGGTAATTATCTGTGGGTTTTTCCTTACGAGCAACACCTCTCACATTAAAAATAGTGCTTCAACCCATTGTTGATGCACAAAATGTGCTGCTTTAAGTTTTCTTATACTGTTATATTGTCATCCAGTGCTTTGTCATGCTCTGGCCCATCACTCTGACTTATGCACAAATGGGAAACACCCACCTCATTACATTAAGAGCTTCAGCAAAAGAGATGCACCTGTCCTGGTGACCTTTAACCCTGGGCAACCCCCTACTGCCCTCTGAAAGACCCGCTGCTCTGGTTACATACAGACGTTGACACCAACACGAACACGTGACAGCCGGCCAAACGGAGGCAGCTTCTTCCTTTCCAGTCATTAGAGGGATGGAGGCTAAAGGAGGAGGGGAGGGGATACTTTGGGCCAAACGCAAATTAAGACACACATCGACTTGTCGTGGAATTTAGCAGCGCACAGGCCTTCTTACACGTAGACTTTATTGTTTCCTGTTTATCTGTTATCTTTAATTTGGCCTGCAGAGGTGTGGTGTGGTACGATCCATCGCAATATCGACACCGCTCACCAGAACCCCCATCTAATTTCACACCATTTAACTCACCGGCACATTTCTGCCTGTGACTGAGGATATTGGAGAGAACTTGATGAAATTTTAATGTCATCTTTTCAGCAGCGGAGCCCTCGTATCAGACGATCCGTTTGTCTAAACTCCAACCAAGTGTGTCTCCAACTCTTCTTGTCCACTTTAACAAGTATTTCCTGGAATTATCTCAGTGGAGTTTGCAGCACTAGACGTTACCAAATGGTCGAACACGAGCCTCACTGCTGCTGCAGCATATGGGCATTCCTTAAGACTCCCGCTAGTAGTCGTTCTGAGGACTGAGGACGGGATTATGTTGTGTTTTTGACATTATAACAACAGTAACGCTGCCAACTTCCTGGCTAGTCTAAACAATGACCTAAGGATTGAAAGACTGAGAGTCTGGAAGCCCTGCAGTCCCAACAGATTTCCTAATGTTTTGAGATTTTTTTATATTGTGTCATACTGTACAGTGCAAGTTATAATTACAGAATTACTGAAGACAAAGGTGGCAGATGAGGAAGATTATATTGTGAAATAACTAAAAGATTGTTTAACAAAACTCCAGTTATAGATCCTTTTGTTAAAACCACAAAAACAAAAACTATACAGACCAGTCTCACAATCTGAGGAAAGAAGCTACTCTGAACAGACACTAGCTGTGGTGGGTGTTGCCTTTTAGTACCTCTTAGGCTCTGCGCAGGCACCTCACTTCACCAATATCACAGATGCTTGCTAGATGGGTGCCAGTGATGTTCTGGGCAGTGTTAATTACCTGCTGTAGAGCCTTCCTGTGTAGCGCCGTACACAGACAATGCCAGTTTGTGATGTTTCCCGTCGGATTGCTTTCTATCGCTGTTCCACAGACATAGGAGTGCAAATTGGAGGTGTTGGTCTGCAGGGCGACACCTTCCTCTGGCAGGTTCTGCAGGTGGGCACCACCTTTTTTGTGACAGATACAATGGGCAAGCCGAGCCTTCAGTCACGGTGACAGGCTGAGGATTTTGGAATTTCTCTTTGTCAATGCAAAATGAATCAAATCAATATTGGACTGCAGGTTATTGAGCTAGTGTTTTTCTATCCTCTTCCTGGAGGCACCCTGCACATTTCAGATGGTTTCCTTCCCCAACACACCTGATTCAAATGATCAGCTCGTCATCAAGGGCTGCTGAGGCCTGCTAACGACTCCTTCATTTGAACCAGGTGTGTTGGAGCAGGGAAACAGGAGGCCCAGGAACAGGACTGAAAAACACTGAGCTACCTTTTCAAGCCACTTGTGAGGATATACACGATTATCCACACAGTTATCCCAATAATGGAACCTGTATGTCCTCCCATTCCTAATCCCGATTTTAAGTCTCAAGTGCAGGTAAAGCCCCCAAAACAACGGATCCTACATTTCCCATAATGCAACTCAATAGGGACTTTTCCACCTGGTAAATGCTGAGAGAGAGCAATGCAGTGACAATGAAATGCAATATAAATGGTTTTTAAAAATAGTTTTACAGATTATGCAGTTAAACCAGTACTAAGTAGTGAGCTGGTCTGCTCTTACAGAATGTCCTTCATCTCAGTGTGAGCGAATAAGAGTGTATCAAGTGAGCCACCACAACTGGCAACAAGAATAAAAGATATGAAGGAGGAAAAGGGGGCTTGGACAATTGCCTGTCAGAAAAAGAAAAAAAAGAAACAGTCTGCTTCATAAGTGGGTGATATTAATGACTCAATGAGACAAGTGTGAGAGAAAAGAGGCTTGTAATGCCAGCAGGTCTCACACTTGGCTGAGCTTCGCATTGGCCCCTCTCATCCCCGGCCCTGCAGTCTAACCACTGTATCCGAGCGGCTCTGCATGGCTCACCAGCCATTTTGGAAGCTTCCTTCCTTTCCACATTGCCTCCCTCCTCTCTCTCCCAATTTCCCCAAGGAGAGGGCGAGAGAGAGAGCGTTAGAGGGGGGCAAAATAGGAGCTGCCGAGCATGGGAGGGGATGATGATGCTATCTTATTTTTCCATGTACCGCTCCAAGTTTCCATTCTCTCAACAAATGTTTTTGTACTTTTTTTCAGTAAAATACTCTTTCCATAGTGTGCTTCTAATCACAAAACATACAGTAAACTCTTTCAGCACTCACGAGGAAGCCCACACATCCTGATGTTATGCAGGAATGTATGTCCTTCTACTGATAAGAGGAAGATGGTTATTTGTGGAAGTGGCTAATCAGAACGCTGCTTTACCCAAGAGATTTTATTACACCGAGATCAGAGAGATTTCAAAATTCTCACTCAAAGTAAGTAGTGAGCCATTAGCGCCGAGTTGACCTCATGTAGGAACATCCGAGCTGGTGCGGACATGCGAGGAACTGATCACTTTCACCTGAATCGCGCTTGTTGTAGCGGTCCTCAGCTTCTGGATTAGTGTCAGCTAGTTCATGACCAGAGCTGTCTGTACCTACAAATGCGACACTAACCTTGGATCAGCAACAGGTGTTCTGCAGCAAAACTGCCCCACACTTACAGCAGACGTGATGAGAATGTGCTGTAGAGATGTGGTGAAAAGGATTAATTTTTAATATGGCATTGAACATTGGGTTGAATTTACATGTACGAGGACAAAGTGAGCTTTTGTTGAAACAATGGACAGATAATGATCCTCAGTTCTTCTTTGAATCGGGCATAAACATACACCCACACACACCCTCAACATTTTCACATCCGACACCTGTTGTAATGACCCCCTCACCTCTTTCTCCAGGCCAACTTATTTGAAAAAGTCAGCTGCATAACAACTCTAACACAGTGCACACCTGCTCGCTATGGTTAGCGGACCTTATCCTGACCCTGAAGTTGGCTCCATGTGCAGTAGTCAGCACGCAGAACAGCTACTACTCTGAAACACTTAAAAGTAATTTATAAGAGATGTGCACATAGTTGTAGGGGGATAGGAAGAGCTATGTGCTGACCACTCTATATCCGCCCTCAGCTGTCTCTCAGAAGGCTAAATATACAGCATGGCTGCTATGCTACACATTTCCAGCGTGAGCTAACCGCGCTCATGTTACACTGTATTTTTTTTAAATAAGATAACAGAGACAGGGTTCGTATGTCAAAGGCCCCTCAGCGGCGCGGAAGGTGAAGAGGTTAGTTCACACCGTGGGGGAGAAAGGGTAATTTTCTTTATGGATTATGTCATGTATTTTTTATTGGCTGTTGTAAAGGAGCTGGCGGGGGGGGGAGGGTTTGTTGGTGTACTTACAGTGTATTGTTTTCAGAGGGCTCAGAACATGCTGTGTGGTTGAACAGAAGGAGGTTAACAAAAGTATTATGTGCTTTTGTTGTTCTTCGTCAGCACTTGTATGAAAAAATGGCCAACTTTCAATGATTTTGCCCGGTTTAAAGGTTCATGAGGGCAGAACTTCAAAATAAAACAGGAAATAACAGAACCTCAAACCATGACAGTTTGAATTTTTACCGAGAGAGCAAATGAATGCATCATTAGGAGGCTTATCTGGAACAAGCATTTTTTTTATCAAAGCCTAAAAACAGCCAGTCAAGCATGCACTTTTCAATAACTCAACTCATCAATAACCTTTTGTTGTGTGTGTGGGGTCACGTCTCACCTGCCAAGTGAAGACATTCACTGGTGTTATGACAGTGAGGGGGTACAGTGGATACGGTCTCACATAGACACCACACACACTCATCCACGTGCACACACGACCTGAACTGAACTGAATATCAAGGAGTCCATATAAGGAGCCGGTGTCCTTAAAATCCCCGTGGCTACGTTACAAGGCGTAAAGTTGATTTCTAGTTTAGACATGCTGTTAAAAACTGTTTAGAGTATTTTGAAATGTAACATCAATAACATATAATTTTGATTGAGTAAAGGAATCTCAGGGATGTTCTGATCTTACTAAAGTGTGTTAAAGTCATTTAAAACGAAGTCTAAACCCTAATTAATGAACGTTTGTCTCTCTCGGGCTCTTTTCCGTCTCTTTCTGTCCTCTTTCTCATCAGAGGAATACATAAACCAGCATCTCACCCCTGAGGATGTGACACTCTCATGCTGACAAACTATGAATAGCTCTCGCCTTAATGCACAGCTCATGTGGAGTAGAGCAACGTATTCACTTGGCTAAACATTATTATTTCATGCTTCCCCTCCTTTAATCTACACAGCTTTTTTAGCATATTGTGATAGTGAGCAGTAAAGCACAGTTTGGGTCATGTGAGATCGGAGCAGCTCAACAAATTTGATTAGACCGTCCAGGCTGATCAGAAGTTTTCCATTAGTTCATGAGGTTTGGTCGGCTAATCGAATGTTTTTTGTGTTTTTCTCAGAATAAAGGAATGGGTGGACCAGATGCAAAAAGAGTTGATCACGTTAACAGACACAGCCAGCGGTATGCAACACCTAAAACAGGTAAGCGTGACTTTCTGTCTCTCTCTCACACACACACTGACTATAACTGTTGCTCTAATTGACTGTGCATATTCATTGTTTGTGCATTTTATTCCAACAAAGTAAGAAAATAAGGAATTCTGAAAACAGCGTCTAAGCCTTTTTGTTGTTGAGGGCTCGAATTGTGAGGAGACACACCTTTCCCCCTTTTTTAACTAGCTCATGTTGCCTTCAAGTTGAACTCATGAGCTGGTGGTTAAGACACGAGAAGTCACACTATGTTTAGTATTATAGTTGTTAAGTCATGAGAAAACAGCTGGTAGACTATGGCGTCCACACGTAGAAGTGACCGAGACTAGCAATTTAGCAAGCTGATGAGCTAACTGTGGGGTTAGCCTACAGAAATGGTGACCCTTCAGCGCTCTGTTTTTGGTCTTGGGCTGGTTAGCTGTTCTCGTGCCTTCCATTGATATGACAAACTATTTTTAGTGCCCTCACATATTGCACCAATCAATTATGAGTGCCAGTATTGTCAGTGAGAAGACTGAAGAGCACTATTGTAGGGGGCAATGCCACTGCAGAAAAATAATGAATACTTTAATATCTTCTTCCTGTGGGTTACTATTCAGACCAAATAAGTACACCAAACACAATGGATATATTGATTTCCTGGCTAAGTAGCTAATTATAATTTCAGTTCAGCTTTAAATAAAACTCATTACACAGATTTAGTATTGATAATAATTATCGTGCGTACTTTGTCACTTGCCTCTTTTCCACTCATTAACCCTCCTTGCATGACCTCAGCTGTCACAATACATCACCATTCTATATATAGTAGCTTCTCATTAGACATAAAGCTGCATCACTTCATCCCGCCAGCCCTGATGTACACGCTCAGATAAGATCAGCATCAGGACTATACTGTGATGGCTGTAGTCCTTGCACACACACACACTCACACACCCACCCACCCACACGCACACACACATAAGCCCACATCTGACAAAGGAGAAGCTTTTTAGATCCACATTGATTGACATAATGCATCTGGCACTTTTGTTCCCCGCTTCCTTCGAGAATAATATCAGTCGGATTTAGAGTGTCACGGAAATCGTTACAAAACATGTTTTTATTTGATGTGGTGGATTGACTTGTCACCAGAAATAAGAATTAAACACGCTGATATTTTTGTGTAACCGAATCCTCTTGAAATCTTGAGCTGGGCGACGCCCTTGTTTAAAGGCAAAGTCCTGTACACGGCATGCAGAATTTAAAAGGGAGTGTTACACAGCTTGCGAGTTAATAATACATGTGGAGAAATTAGATACAGATTGCCTGTACACTTCATCCTGTAAATTAAAACTGGGATGTCTTCCAATATTGTTAATGGTAAACACAAACTGTAGACTTTTATACACGCAGTTGTACCCTTAGTCACTCAAAATCATGTCAGTTTTCAACTCAGAAAGCCCAAATCCAACTTTCAGCATACAGGTTAAATATAGAAATTCAAAGGGAAAACATCCTGGGTATTTTTGTATTTGTAAAGCATAATCCAAATCTAAAAAGTACTGCTCTTTAATATTGCTCTTGCGCTAAATCAAAACCCATCGGACGCCTGGAGGATGAAGACAAATACACGCACGCGCCTCAGTTCTGTGTTTTGAATGTCGGACAATGAAATCCCTCCAGGCTGCTAAATAATTGGCTGTTTGGCATTTGTGTTTCTTATTTCTTTTTGCTGGAGCCTTTTTTTTTTTTTTCATAGCACAGTAAATGGTCTGGTTACATAACCTGACATTGCAATTTAATCAGGGGACATGTAGCTTCTTTTTTTTTTGAGTCACTGTGTTTTGGTCAGTGAGGTCTGGTGAAGGATAGAAGACAGCCTCTGATGCAGTGTCAGCCTCAGACACAGTATGTCTGTGGATGAAAAAATACCTTGAGACTGAGTGAATATGAGCAAGATCCTACGAGAACTGATCACATCTATACAGTATGTTTGTATTTGATGACCTGATGACCACGTGGTTATCCTGTGATCGTCTTTGACTGGAAAACTGAGGTTTGACCATTGTGTGGACATGCCTAGTGAAAGGGATAGAAGACCCCAAAACACATTTTTAGATGTTCATCAGATTTAATGCTGACGTTTATGCAGATCTTTGGCTATATAAAGCTAATTCATATTTTAAATCACTATTCTAGGGATAGCCGATTAGCTCAGCTCCATATAGAAGGTGGTGCTGTGCTTATGGCTTGTTATGATGTACTAAAACGCCTCTGTGGTCATAATAAAATCACTATACTACTCAGACTGAAGCCCACAAGAGACAAAAATCCAATCAGTAACAAGTTATGTGCAGCTTATTAGTGTTAAACGCTGTTTGTGTAGCCTGAGTTATTTCATTATGCTTCATATTTGTATCTGTTTCAAATTAAAAGCCCTCTAGAGTTTCATTTCATAACAAGGCTTTTATTGTGAAACATTTGCAGGATGTGTTGTGGAAAACTCATTGACCTGCTCCCATCTTCTCTCCAGTTTCACTCAGCACGCAGCAGAAGTTATTTATCGTTTTAATGGTAAACTATGTAGGAAGGGAAGTTAAATTGAATTATTGTTGTGTCACAGTTGTCCTGATAGACTGTAGCGCTGCTTCACTGTCATTCATGGGCTCCCAGTACATTACCCTTGGGTGTGGCTGAGTCTCTTGCGACATCTAGTGGTGAAATTGTTTAAATTCCTGAATGTTATTGGACTGAATGGACCAAGTTCTGATAGTGAGACTAGTGACTTGACATCGAGGACTTGACATCCAGTTCTGCTTACCTCTGACCCCTTCCCTTCTCCTCTGATTGTCTCAGATATACCATAATCACAATCCTCACTTCACCGTGGAAACCAACAATGCGACGGAACTGGTGGCGACGGCTGCCGGGAATATAGAGAGACTGCTGGCCAACCGCTCTGAAGCCCTCAAGGTGAGTGTGACCTCCTGTTAACCCTGCTTCTGAATGGGAGAAGGAGTTTGGTTATTGCTTCTTCTTCTGTTATTAACTTCACCATAAAAAGCCACTAGTTTTTAGTTTGGGATAGAAAACATAAAATGCAAATTTGAGTCTGTTTGTGAGATCAGGTCCAGAGCACAAGAAAACCCACAGCAACAGTCTGCTTCTCCTCACTGCACGTCAGAACAGACACTGGAACACAGCCACTGCTCCAGGCCATCCACTGATAAAATATAAGCAGACATCCTCCAGCTAGATGACTTAATTCAAAGTTACCAGTCTGGGTTGATACATGCCAAAAAATGATAAAAGATTTCCACTGAGTGTATGTGTCGTATCAGTTTGCTTTTTGGCGATGTTATTGTTTACAGATGACCCTGTTTAGTTCCAACTTTCAGGAATTCTTGGTCTTTCCTCCGACCACTGAGGACGAGCCCTCAAACCTAATTCATACTGGCTTCTTCTCATGGGTCATTTGACTGAACTGAGCTGACGCAAAATGCTAGAAAAGCTATGCTAGCCAAATGCATTCATTTTGTGATGAAGTCTCCCTGACAGCGTAGCACATGTAGCTGATAATTCAAGGCTGGAAGAACAGTGAGGTTGTCTTGGATTTGGTTCCTTCGTTTGTTAAATCAGTTTATAGTGTACAGACGTTTTGCAAACCATAGTTTACATGTTAGCTTTTTGGCTCGCTCTAGTGATAACAATATTAATCAGTCGGGCTGGTCCACCACTTTTTGGTCCAGACTGAAATATCTCAACAACTACTAAATAGATTGCCAATAAATTTTGTGCAGCCATGTAACATCAGTGACCCCGACTTTTCATCTATTGCCACACAGGTCAAACCTTTTTTCACTTATCCATCTCAACATCTACTGGATAGGTTGGCAGAAGGTTTTGAAGAACCCCTAACTATTTTCCATCTTCTAGCGCAACCGTTAGGTTCATATTGGTGGTTTCGGGTGATATGCCTCAACAATTTGTTAATGGTTTGCCATGAAATTTAGTAAGATGATCAAGATGCTGTAGTCTGATTTACCGAATGTAGACTGTTGTTATATCATGTATCATATAAGTAGGTAATTGGGCACCTACTCCCCCGTTCCTTTAACTACTGGTACATTAAACAATAACAACAACCGACAAGCTAGCAGCTGTTTTCTTTTCTTTTGCTGGGATTTAACAATTTTAATGCCAGGGCTCACCTCCCCACGTGCAAGTTTCCGACACTATTTTGCACAGGCCACGTTGCTGCATCCTGGGTTAAACGCCACCCAGTAGTGGGTACTGCTAATTAGCAAATGCTAACTTGAAAAATTAAGATTGTGCACATGGAAAACATTACCTGCAAAACATCAGCGTTAGCGCATGCTAATGTTACCAGTAAAGCCTCACCAACCTGCTAGTGTGGCCGTAGACTGTCAGTCGTGTTTGCATGTAGTTACAAAGGGCAACAAGCTAAATTGATCAATACGACCTTTCACTGCTCCTTAGTTTAAACACAACAGTATCTGGCCAACTGAATTAAGGTCCCCAGGCGCTCCCGGTCTCGATCAATCGGGCTCCGAGAGTCAGAAATATCCAATTAAATCCAGACAGCCTGTTGCCATAGTTACGTTCTCATTGATTAACCCATCAATCTTCCCGAGCGTTCTTGTTTTTCTTACATTCCAGTAATTGCCACGGGACGAGGGACAATTAGTTTTTGGTGTTGTTCTGTTGCACCTTGGGAGAGAATCACGACTATCGAGTGGATTGATGGCAGCGGAATAGAGACGTTGAGCTACAAGTTATTTTCTTCCGTTTTATCAACACCATCTGCTGTGTGTTTCACCTGCGTGAGTTAACAACAGTTGTTGAGCTCTTTACTGGAAGTGTGAAAACAGCGAGGGAGGCGGGGATGATATATATATATTTATTTATTTTAGCTGAACACCATATGCTGATTTTTCTTCTGTTCCTCGCAAAAAGTATTTGCCTGACACTGCATTAGCATTGAAGAGGAGATGGCCCCGTGGTGGTGTGGTAGCTACTGCAAATGGTGTTCTGTATAATGAAGTGGAGTCGAGCCAGCTTTATGGCGATCAATTTATGTAAGGGACCATAAATAGTTGCTGTGTCCACTTAGCTGAATCATGAATTGAAATGGGCATAGGGAAAGGATGACTGCAGCATCTGTAATGATCTCGACCTGACCTACGCTAATCTAATATTTCTCTGCACTGGTTTCAACCCCTCCCTTCGACTTAACAACTTCCACAATGGCTCTCTATCCCATGTTCCATTCGAGAGGGCTGATTGCACACGTCATGAAGTCATCGAGTAAGAGAGCGATTGTGTGAGAGGTTATAGCTTTCTATCTAAGAGACACTGAGGAGATATGATGATGAGTAGAGGGTGAGCTGTAAGAGGCCCATCAGTGCACTACGCCATACCTCCCATGAGGCAGCGTACAAAAGACTAGAAGCCTATTACAGACCTCCCATCCATTAGGATCTTTGCCTCTTAGTACACAATTCAACAGGCAGCACTCTCCTCTTCTTCATGCGCGGCACTGCTATGTGCTGCGGTACATGGAAAAGTTTCCAACCTCCAGATACTGTTACACTGAATTCTGGTTATTTTGCGATTAGATGCCGCTAATGGCATTTTCGGTAGACCCATCTTCCCCGAATCCGCCCCCTCTACTGTAATGTTCAATTGATATTGTGATCTGTATCACCGAATCCAGCTGAACACCGCAGGAAGGCACATTTGAACAACAGTTAACCCATTAGCCAAGCAGCAGAAACAAGGCATTATCTCAGCCACCTTGGAAAATAGTTGCCGGAAGACCCTTCTCAATGCGGAAAGTTTAATATGCCAAAGCAAGAAGTTGAATAACAGTAACTCCCACTTACATCTGGCTTTTTGATTGATGCGTGATGGGTACTGCACATGTGCAACTCTCAACAGAGATGAGAAAGAAGAGAGAAGTCTCACTCCTTAGCTACTTCCATAATCAGTTCCGAAAAGAACAATACGTATACATCATCTTCTGGATGTAGCCTGATGAGGTGTATGATGCGCTGATTTCTACCACAGCAAAAGAAACTTGTAACAAAACACTGTAAGGCATGACGCCAGAAGGCTTAAACCCCACTGAAATTGTCTGTATTTCCTCCCCTTGCAGCTGTACAGTTCAGGCTATTGTTTTTGAAATAAGCCAAATGGACACCGCCTCTCTTGACTGGTGGCATTTCTCTTTACACTAGGCCAACTTGTCTCTTCTGGCTACGCTTTGCAAGTGTTTATTTGTTTCGTGTGCATGTGCGTGTGTGTGTTCGCCAGGCATCGAGGTACACAATCCCATTAGAATGATGGCTGCTGTCATTAACTTAATCAGGGGCCCGCTCGGATTTGCTGTCTGTCAATCTGACATCTGCCCGTCCTGTCGCCTCAATTCAAGCGCTGCGTTTGACGGGCGGTGCTCTCGCGACATGCAATCTCTCAGCTGTTGGCAGCTGTGGCTACTCAGAGGGAGACAGATTTTAGTTTATTATTACACTCACAGTGGGTCTGACTCTGTCTTGAGCTGTGTACAAGACAAGAACCACTCTTCCTAAGACTGTCTCTCAGCTGTTAAAAGCAAAACTTCACACTAACATCATTATTAACACCTATGAGAAACTTGTTTACAGTTTAAAGACTGCTTAAGAACGTTAAAGGAGCAGTATGTAAGAATTTAAGTTGAAATTATTGTATATTAAATTATTATTATTATTAAGAATGTGAATAAATAGCAGTTTTAACATTATGATGTTTATGTACTGTGTTGCAGACATATCTTCTGAGGTTAGCACGCTAACCAGCTAGCCCCACCCCGTCCAGGTCCAAAGCTCCTGTGTTAGCAGTGTAAACACCCACATTTCCGAACTGAACTGCTAGCTACAGGGCTAACTAAGCTAACTAGCTAAGGCAGCTATGGTTAGCAGCAGTTAGCGGTTACTCTGGTGATATGCTGCCCCCTATTTGTTTTGGGTATGAATGTGACAGGCGGACAATTCTTACATTTTACAGTTTCTTTTTATTGTTAATTATAGCATAAGAAACACTCTTGTGTCCTTGTAAACCATTACTAAGCTTTAGATGAATTAAGATTAACACGACGGTAACAACATGGTTGTTGTTGATGAGCCAGACAGCTATTGCTAATTTTAGCTAAAAGCACAGCTACCTAAGAGCTAGCTGGTTGCTGCAAGAACGGCAGCAAACGTGGCTTAGTAGTGTCTAATGTTAGCAACGATGATTGCACTGAAGGTCGTAAGTTAGCTAGGTTAGCTAGATAGCAGCAAGCGGATGTAGCTAAAAGCCAATAGCTGCTTTGAACAACAGCACCTGCTCGAGTCACTTTCAGCGTGCTAGCAGTTAGCTCTAGTTAGCTAAAGGCAAGTGTCACTTTAACTATGGATCTAAATTGAGAACAATGCCTTATAAAGGTTCACAGATCCTTTATGATGCACTTAAGCTGCTTATTTTCCTCCAAAACACGAATATGTGGACACATTTTAGTACCAAATCATTCTTTCTGCTTTTTATTTTTTAAATTACTTGGATGAAACTACCATCTACAATCTTTCCACATCCCCTCAGGCAGCTGTACAAATACACCCAGTTGGGAGTCATCTGTCTTGGCAAACAACTTCGTAAAGTGCCACAAGTCTTCAGGAATAATTCCAGTGTGTTTTAAGTTTGTACCACTTATGTCAGTTTTTGCTCAGATTTGTGTTGCTGATACTGGCGTCTGTCTGTACACAGTTGGCATAGCTGGAGCTCGTTTTCTTTTCTCAATTTATGTCATTCGACAGACTGTCAGTTCCTTCTCGAATCCATCAAAGATGTCCTAGAAACAGATTTGTATCTGCCATGTATCTGTACTGCTTTTTGGTTTGAATCCGCAGTAGTAGCCAGTATCCAGGGGACTTCTTTGCAAGATGGATAGTTCATATAAGGTCTGTTGTCTCAGATTTCATGCATTAAAGCCTGTAAACATACAGCTCTCCATCCTCACACGCCTGTCTCAACCATTTCAAGTTAATGTTCCCAAAGTGTTGGTGATCCGACTGGGGAAATAGTTTTGTTTCCAAACCGCTCATGGGCGATCAAAGAATTTTTCCTCTTTCATGTCGCGCCACAATATTCTGCATTTGGTTCACGTTGTGCTTAAAAGGCTGTCAAGTGAAACTGTAATTCTCAACAGGAAAGAAACCGCCACGGTGCTGAGAGAGCTGCAAAACTTTCTACCTCAGACAAAACCCCCGAAAGTCTCGTTGTCATCTGCAGCGTGCCGTAGCTGATTACTTTTTAGAGGGAGATATCGACGTGTGTGTGTGTGTGTGTGTGTGCCAGACTGAGAGTTGTCTCCCAGATCTCTTTGATACTTCTGAAGATGAGTCAGATTCTTTGGGCGGCTGCTGTCTTAGCTTAGTTTCACTGCTGATGTGACTCTGGAGATTACAGACGCCGAACCTTTACAGGCTGCACACACTGGCCTTCTATATGCTCACACACACAAGTGCAGTCACCTTCCCTTTTCTCTAGCCTTTGTTTACATCCCTGAAATCCTTTCCCACCTCTGGACCTCCATTCTTGTCACATACGGTATTTACTCGTTCTATGTTTTTTTTTCTCTCCTTCCTCCCTCCAACCCTGTCCTTCCATCCTCATTGCTCACAACTCCCTCGTAACTTCCTTTCCCATAACTTCACCCCAATTCTCTGTCACTCTTCATTCCCATTGTCCCATTTTTGCGTTGCCCCGTGTTCCTCTTCTCTCCATTTCTGTCCTTTCTAATTTCTTCCCTTTTGGATGCATGTGTGTGTGTATGTGCGTCCATGTATGTGTAAATGGGGCACAGTGTGAATATGGATGATAAATTCTTCTGAAAGTAAGGAAGCGTTACACTTTAAAATTTGATCTCCTCTCTCTGTCCTGCCTGTCGTCTCTGTTTCCAACTTCTCTTTCCTCTTCAGGCCACTCCGTCTTTTTAGCTGTAATGCTCCAGATTGTGTGAAAAATGAACCAGCATATCTTGTTTTTCTTTACCATATCTTCAACATTTATAGGCAGTGGCGGACTCAGGATGTTTTTGGGGCAGGGGGCGAAAAAATAAAAAGGGCACCTCATGTGTGCCGGGGAGGCACCAGAGCACAGAAAGTCGTGATACATTTTTCGGGAAGAGAGGGCACTTTTGCACCATCCGAACAACATTTCGAACAAATTGAGCACAGAAGGATGTTTTAATGTATAAGAAGTTGCCAAAAAATGAAATCATTACCTTCTTGAGTAATTTCTCATCCTCATGCTTGACCAGGAAACTTGGCGTCTCCTGAAACATGACGTTAATATAAGGCAGGGCATTGTTTGCCCATCTGTTTTCTCCAAGGACGACTGAAACTTCTGCTCTCACGTTACCTTAAAAGTCCTCTCCCTACGGTGCTACAGGTGTGCATTTGCTTTTCTCTATCCAAGTTAGCAAGTTTTTCTCCTCTGTGAGGGCTCCAAACCCACCCCGATTCTAGCTATAGATGCTGTATTCCCACAAAAAGGAGTTTTCGTCTTGCTTCAGCGGGTTTTCTGGGATTGCATTTGCGCCTCTGAACACCTTAATTGAAAAAATGATTAACAGAGGGAGAGACACGAGGCAAAAACACTCCATGCGCTTGTCTTGCTTCTGACAAGAGGGTTGGACATCCCAGCATACAGATGTTATATTGCCCCCAAATTTATTTTGAGAATGAACATAGTCTAACATATAGCACATTCAAACATGCACGTCTGACTGTTGTCATTAAATCGCACACAAAAAACCCAAATCATCATTAATACATCATTACACAACAGAGATTCTAGTTGACTGATGTAATCAAAGGAAGAACTGCCTCCCTGCACTGTTTACCTCCTCACAGTTTCTATCGCTTTGTGTGGCTATGACTCAGATCCTCCTCCACTGTACTTCCCTCCAGTTGCCTCCATCATTACATCCACCCTGAGCTCACATGTACTTGTGACTCCGAGCCACAGCATGCACATAGGCGTGGCAATGCTGATTAATTGCGAATGAACTCCGATGCTCCCCATACACTCGGACACCTTTTGTCCATCTGGTCGTTGCATCGACCTGCGTTTCTTTTTTTAACCCGCCTTGACAGTAGATCGCCTCTCTCTGATATCCAGGCCACTCCTGACTCTGTTCTCATCAATAATTGAATCTTTCCTCTTAACCAATACTCTTTGATGGGGCCTGTGGTTAACTTCCCCCCAGAGGAATAGGTCATCCGTCTTCCCACAGTGACACGGGCAAAGGGTTCATTTATCATAAGAAGGTGGAGCAGTTTGTGGTGGTTGAAAAGCAAAATGTAGCAGTGACTTATATTAAATATCTGAGACAAAATGCACTGAAATTTAATTCACATAACCAAGTTGTGTTTAAGTGTTTTACATTTCAAAAGCTTGAGAGGAAACTCTGATAATATGCTGAGGTAACTACTTGTTTCTAGCACTGGGAACTGTCCAACTTTTGTGTCTTAGTTTGAGATATTTGTCAGAGCACGTCTAATGAGCCAGCTGGACAAGAAAATAATGACATGAGTCATGAGTCATCGTAGAATAAATAAAGAAATAAAGAAAAGCATTTGGGCTGAGGGGATTTTAATGTTAGAATCTGTTGTTTTTTCATGAAATCAACCACATTTTATTTTATGGTCTGCATTTTTTCTGCAACAGTCATTCAATGTATCTATATCGGGAATTACCTCTCTGTATAGTAGTTATTATTGGCAGTGACGGACTCTGCCATTATCATGCTGGATTCAGATTACCTAAAAGCTGTGTGTGTCTGTTTTGTACAACTTTTTTCGTCATTTTTTTTGTTAGTAGATCATTTTCTTTTTCTGCAAGTGATGACCTCAAGATCGCCAAGTAAAGTTGACTATTAAATTCAAGTTATATGATATAAAAAGTTTAGCAGCTTAACATAATTAGTCTATTTTAACGTAACAGATTTCCTCGATTAAAAAAAAGGTAACTGAAGGTAACTACTTACAAACATTTCATTGACCTAGCTTCCTTAATGTTGCAGTCGTTTCAATATAAAATGGCTGCAAAAGTAGTGACACGCCCTTCGTTTGTCCTTGTAAATGTAAAACCCCACAGTTGTTACTTTTGACATGAAAAAGCCAAGGAGGATGTCCCTCGCTGATGGCCAGTCTCAAGATGGCCTGAAACTGGTGAGCGAGGGCTGACTTGTTGGGACGAGGGGGAAGGTTATTCTGTGTGTGTGTGCCTTCAAGGAACTGCCTCTGATGCTTTGTACCCACCTTGAGGGATGCTTGTTGACAAAAAAGCACCAGCTTCGAGGGACATGGCGGCCTGCCAAGACCTCCCCCAGACGGACCGCCTGCACAGACGAGAGCGGACTGACCTGCAGAGAAGACGTGGTGATTTAAATCAAAGAGAGGAGAGAATAAAAGGAAGAATGAGTAATAAGAGAGAGCGAGGCTCTTTGTTTCCTGGAGACTTTTTACTTGAGCGAAGTAAAAGAGAAAGATAAAGAGAGGGAGAGCATCAGAGGATGAGACAGTACAGGACTACAGAGCAGACAGCTGAGGACTTTGCTATTTGAATATTGATTGGTCAGGGTTATCTCAGTCCTGGGATCGCATTAGTGCCTTGGCAGCAGATCCAAAAAGGCTTTGGCTGCCCACCAGAGTGTGAGCCACAGTTGGTAGCCATTTTGGAAACAGAAACAACAGTTGTTTTTCAACCTTGGCTTCTCGTGTTGGTTTAAATCACCCTCAGCGTGGGTTTTCCGCCGATAGGAAACCAAAACCTTCCTAATTGTGAGTGGGCTGCTGGCGTTGGCACAGAGACGCAGGTTTGAGTCGGGTCTTAATTGCCCGGGAGAAAGATGGCCCGCGCTACAATGGCGAGATGATGAACAAAATGTTTCTGGGTCTCCTGTGTTGCCGTCGCATGGGAGCTTCTTCGCTCTCCACAGAGCATGGACCACGGATGCGGCAGGTTACCATGACACCCTGGTCGCTAGGCAACGTGGGCATCATAAACAGATTTGTCTCTCCCAAAATGAATCACTTCTCCTTCACTGGGTACTTTAATTCAAGTGCCCTCGCTCGCCGTAATCCAACCTATGCATGCATTAAAACACTAAACTGCCTGTGTAGTGGCATTCGTGTTCATTTAAATTGTCCGAAAAGGATGAGAGCTAAGAGTGTGAGCTCTCGAATAGGAGCTCTTTAAAACGCTGTGTTATGTAGTGGTGCGTAATTACAGAGGAGTCACTGATCTCCAGTGTCTGGAAGTGCGTTATTAAACCGACACTGGATGACATGCTGTGAGTCATTAGACGCTGCTGTTAAAGCCCTAATCACAGACTAGGCACACACACACACACACACACAGGGACACACACACTCACACACATGCTCATTAGGCTCCTCGCTCAACACGTTATTTTATTAAGTTGTACGATAAGAGAAAACAGTTTCCCATGAGTGCTTAGCCACTTGTGCTCAAAGATCAAATGTTGTGACGACTTAGATTTTACTTCTGATGACATTCTGAAGAGAGCTCGTTATGTCGTTATGTCCAAGAATATCTCTCAGTTAAGCGCTGGCCAATATTTGCTGTATGATAATAATAGAATGTATAATAATTGTTGAATAAACAACATAAATTTTCCTTTAGTGTCACATGTCGAGGAGTTATTATCGGCAGGTAATTTATGCTGATGGCAGTGCAGTGTACAGTGGGGCTCTCAGAGCAGCAAGCTTCTTGCAGAGTGATCTAATATTGTGAGTAGTCCTGAGACATCAGCGCAGTGTAGGAGAGATTGAAAGGCACTATAGTTTCTTGGTAGTGGAACTGGATCAATTATGGGATTGGGGCTGATTTATGGAACACACACAGACTAAAAATACACAATACAAATTGTTGTTTCCCATCCCGATCCCTTTTGGTGCGGATGCAGGACATCTTTTCCGACATTTTCATGAATTTCTCATGGAATAATGTAACGATCTTGATGATGTAATACCATGTGTATTTAGGTGGCTGGTATCTAAGAGTGAGTACAGTTATAGTTCAGCAGTTATCGGTGGTTTCAGATTTAGAGTGGCTATCTAGTTCTAGTTTTGTTAGTTTTTTTGATATATTGTCAGGGACAGAAACTAAACACCTTCAGGAATCCATACAATACGGTATGATCGAACACACAAGCATGCATACACCATATATTTATTTTACATGGCATTATATTACTTATATCACTAAATAATACTGAATGCCTAGTGACCAGGCTGTTCACTAGTTAATGCATGACATTTTTGCAACCTAGCTAACTCTCTGACAGGAATCAAGCACGACATTGCGAGTTGACAACATTAATAAAGTTGTAATTTTCATAACACTTTACCAGAACGATCATTATTGACTACATTCTAGTTTTCCTCTTTTAAGTACATCTTTAATGTAATATAATAAAGAGACGGTCTTTGACATTGACTGTACCTACCCACAGCAGTCGAGCAACAGCTTCTGCGTGGGTACGGCAACACCACTTGGACAAACCCACATGCAGAACTGCAGCACACCATAAAGCCAAAATCGCTGCCTCCCTGCTCTACATTTGTGTGCCAGAAGACTATGAAACATATTTAAAAACGGCAGCTTTAGCCAACAATGTACAGTATATACAGTTAGCAGTGAGGGGGCGGTGAACAGCAGCTCAAAGGAGAATTCAGAAAACCTTTGCAAATGATACCAGCTCGCAGAAAAAGAAAGCAATATTGTGCAAACATATTTCTGTCGCTCTCGCCAGAAACTATTAATATTTAATATCTATAATGTCGCAGAAAAAGTTGAATCAGTGAGATCGAGAATGAGTGTGTGTAAGTGATTTTGGCCACCAGTGACTCATTATTCACCACTTCCTGGAGTGTGTGTCTGTGTGTGTGTGTGTGTGTGTTGTGTGTCTGGCTCCCTTGTCAGCCCAGCTGTCGCGCTCTCCGTGCGTCTCCGCGGCTCCAGCTTTGTGTTTGTCATCTCCGTCTACCTACATGAAACTTACAGTACATGCATACAGAGAGGGTGTGTACATTTGATGTGTCTCGCTCGTTGTTGCTCTCCGTCACACGCGGTCCCAGACAGCAGCAGCTGTGCTACAGGATAGATGTGTCATCATGCGATGTGCAGAACGATAGTTGACATCGTTGACTGTTTTCTTTGGCTGCAGATTTCAGATCTTTTTTCCCTTCTTGGCGGCTCGATGCATCAGCAACAGCTTGGCGCGATGAGCGCCGAAACAAATCGACGTGTTAAATTATCACCGACAATAAATCCACTCAAAACACTGATGCCAAAACACTGTCTCAGCCTTAAGTGGGAGCTAAAGGAAGCGGGCGCCGAGCCAACTCGTCTCCCGATCACAAAAGAGTGACATGAAAAGCCGAATCCAAGGTGATAGAGACTGTGACATTACTTCAAGAAGCGCCATGTCAACACTGAAGCCAGGTACAGCTGTAATTGGGAGCTGTTCGCAGCCAGCTGGCGCACAGATAGAGTTTGCTGGAGGAGAGATGGGCTGTCAAACCAGCGCACAGCAGTGGATGGCAAGACGGTAACGCCAGCCTCTAACAAGTCACTTCCTGGGAAGTTTCTATGTTGTTGAGGGCCACTTCCTGTCTAAAACACGTGTAGTAAATAGAGTTAACTTGTCAACTGACTGTACACAGTTGTTCTTCCTTTCTTGTGACACTCTGCCTGAGTGTGTGTGTGTGTGTGTGTGTGTGTGTGAGAGAGAGAGAGTGCAAATCTCTCTCCCCCCCTTTTTCTTTCTCACCACTCTCCTCCTGGCTCCCTACAGGCTGAGCAGGATAGATCTGACTAAAGTGCTGCCAGTCACAACAGCAGATGCTCATGTTTCCCTGGCTCTCCCGTGCCTCCCTACACATCAGTGAGATTGCAGGTGTGTGTGTGTGTGCGTGTGTGTGTGTGTGTGTGTGTGTGTGTGGTGTGTGCTGTCCTGGCAAGACTAGATGCTCTAATCAGCCTGCCAGGAACGTGTCTGTCAGGAAAGCAGGCGTGTTTACACAGAACATCTCTGTGTGTGTTTTTTTTACCATCTTAAATCAATCACCCAGACATGAAGAAGGTTTTTGGATTTTGTATTGTAGATGTATGTGCACAAGTTTACTTTCATTAATCGATCTCATTGCTTTCTGCCCTCCCTCTCCACATCCTGCATTCAGACTCCCATGACTCGCGTTTAAATTAGACAAAGTCTGTCCTCCGTTAAAACTAAGCGAGGGCTGTGATTGATCACCGGAGAGCCGGCGCTGTTCTGCGAAGAGTGCGGGAGAACAAAACCGTGAGAGACTGCGCATCGTAAATCCACAAAAAGTTGCGTTCGAGAGGAGTCGCAGGCGCTGAGAAGAGAACAAAAGAGAGATCAGGGTACTTCCCACATGTAGGCTGCAGAACAGAAGTCCGTTACGTCGCCCTCAGACTTACTTCTGTGTACTTTGTGCTGATGAATTTGTGTTCATCTGATCAACCCGGGTGAGAAAGGAGATTCAGGAGATGCGTTCCCTTAGGTTGAAGTATTTAATGACGCTCGATCGTGGGAGATTTAAAGCATTCGAGTGATCATGATTCATTTTCTCCAAAAATGGAGACACACACTCTTTCTCTGCATGTGCATACCAGTGGATTTATGGGAGATCTGCTCTGAAACAGGCACTTGCAGCTTGTTAAACATTTTTTCCCACTTGCTCATTGTTAGCACCCCAGCCCAGTTTTTCTCTGTTGTTTATATGCCGTACGTCTCGTTCCACTACTCAGTATGTTTTAGTGCATGGGCAGTAAACCTCCTCTGCCACAATAGCTGCACACGAGGAAAAAACAACGACTTAAACCACATGGCGGTACCTGATTTCCAGGCATAAAACCACCGGCTGGTACGCTGCATGAACCAGGAGCAGATCATCCTCATTATCTGTTCTGTAGCTCAGCAATATGCTCTCATTAGTCATTCTATAGCAGCTTGCTGATATCATAAAATGTAATGCCAGCTCATTAGCAAGTCCATATTTCTGTCGTGCTTGTTTATTCTCATTACTTACAGCACTTTCCAGAGACAGGTCGTAGTTTCTCTGAGCTCAGAATCCATCGCGACGTTCAGTTCCTGTGACTTATCATCTGACTTATGCTCACGCACGCTGTCAGGTGTACAACCCACGAAGCTCTGCGGATCTGACACCACTTACAGGTGTGGCGAGATCATACAGCGAGACCCTGGTTTTGACATGAAAGAGCAGAGGAGGAAACTGCAACAGCTGCCGGCCTTTGACTCTTTGACCTCTTGATCTGCCGTAAAGATACTCATTAACGAGTTCCTCTCTGTGCTCAGAGCATGTGTGTGTGTTTGCGGGCAGGTGTGTGTGCGTGCGTGCGTACAGCTGCTGGAAATCTGAGGTGGCAGCTGTAACTGTTGGTTTTGAGGCATCAAAAGAAAGTGTCAGTAAGTCCCACTTTGAATTAAATGACAAGGTCAACAGAATAAAACAATACTAAATACAAGACATTTCACTGACTGAGATTCATTTCTAACCAGAACCACTACCTGCCTACCCTTAAACCTGAGTCGTCCCCAGAACAGATGCTAACCCCCACAGTGTGACTGTATAATCAGATTTTTGCTCCCTTTACAGGAGTTGTCCACACACACACACACATTATGTGTAATGCTCTGGTGTAATCATTAGTTTCTGTCTTGTAAATATTTGTAGCAACAGAATTTGCTCACTTCGCAGATAAATAATGACTCGATCTTCTTCAAACAAGCACTTGTGAAGAGTGAAGGAAACCTTATCTTTATGTCTGTCTACGTCCAAGCATTTTTGCTTCATTCATTTCAAGAGACATCGAGTCACTTTAGTCGTTGAAACTGTTGACACGTGTCCTTAACGACTCTGTAAGGACGCTCCCACACAGGGTTTGAAAACCTGTAACTCCCCTCCAGTTGGTTAAAACTGAAGAAGCCACTTGGATGAGAGGTGAAACGTCTTCAAGGTCCAGTTGCCTGTGATACAGCACTTAGCATAGACTTTACATACTTTAAAATCTGCTTTTAGATGCAGCTAAAGGGTCAGTGTGGACATTAATATTTATTTGAACTGTTCCTTAAAAAAGATGAAACCAGGACTGCTGTGACCGACACTGGCCTGTGAATATGCTGGCTGTTCTTTGCAAATTGCTTTTGTTTGGACCTCTTATTGAATTTCATTCTTTTAATGACGCTTTGAGCTCAAACAGGAGTACTTCCTGAGTAAATCACCATCGACAGGTTTGTGACCACAGCATCAGATAAGCAGTTTAATAGATTGATTGAAACTCACACCCCAATCTTTCTTTGCGCCATTAATGACCTGACTGGAACCTGACAGTAAGTTCTCATTAGCAGCTGTGGAGCCAACGGTAACTGGCAGCTGCATCTGCAAAGTGTGTTTGTATATAAAACATGAAATACTGTAGGGAAATTCACAAATATAAAAAGCTAACATAGACATAGGAAGGAGGACGACCCATTGGGAGGTACGTAGCCCAATTATTTTTTTCCGAGACATATGCATTCTTACCCATACAACGATGGTTAGTGTTCAAAACGCAGTGAAGCTTTTCTTTCCTGCTTTAACCACACAAACACACACATAACTCCGTTTCACCTTTGCTCCTACGCTAGCCGCAAGGTCCCGCCGTCTCTGACACCTGCTGCTAAATTTCCCCGCTAATGAGACACAACTCAGAAGCTGTCGAGGTAACTGTGTTCCCGACCACCAGAGCCCCCGGCATGCATTATGGGGCGCCATGGCGTACAGACATAACGAGTCATCTGAAGCCAGATCTCCGGGGGGGGGGGGGGTTTCATGATCAAAATGTTGCCTCAGTGCCAGTTGATTGTACAGGAAAGGGGTCATTCTTTGAGAAAGAAAGAGGGAGCAGTGCAAGATATAAAAAATGTTGTGATGATAGTAGAAGATATTTAGAGCTTGTGAATGAGTGATTTCACATTTATAAACAAAGATAAAAGCACAGTTGGTGTCTTGTTAAAGGTCTGATTCTGCACCCAAACACTGCGACTAATATCCCAGCATGCGATTCACAATCAGACCTTGTTCTGCCTCTCTGATTCTCGCGAGCATCTTGTTTAATTTCACAGCAGAATTAATTCAATAATTCATTGTTTCGACCCCCCCCCCTCCTCTCATTTCGTAAATTAATTTACTACGTTGCCCCAATCAAATATCTGCTCCTTCTGTGTGACTTGAAACCCAGGAGTAAGCAGAAAGAGCTGGATTTGATATTTCCCTGGGGAAATTAATAGTACAGTGCGTTTCTGGACCAGGTACAGATTAAAAGCTGGGCCCATTATAAACCCATTAACCTAGTCATTAGGACCAGATCTGGGAAAAGATGGAAAAGGTGTCTGCCTAATTTTAGCACAACGTTGCAGCCAGTCCTGATTCACACCTGCTTGGAGGAAATAAGGTATTCTCTCTAGGAAACACTGCTCCTGCGTGAGCATCACCCTCTTTGAGCTACCTTAGGGTTATATATCATGACTTGAAAAATGCTCATCACAATTTCCGAGAAGAACCAAAAATAACTCTTCATTAAAGGGGCAATATGTAAGAACTGGCCACCTGTCGAATTCATACTAAAGACAATCAGAGGGCAACATATCACCAGAATAACTGGTAACTCCTGCTACTACTGGGACCGGGCTAAGTGTTTAGCATGCTAACTTCAGTAGATATCTCTACAACAAAAAACGTGGACATCATAACTTTAAACGTATCACCAGGGTAACTGCTAACTGCTGCCAACTGTAGCAGCCGCTAGCTAGTTAGCTCAGTTAGCTTTTCATCTGGTGAACCGGACTGGGAGCTTGGAGCTCCAGGGAAATGTTGGTGTTTACATTGCTAGCACAGAAGCTTTATACTGGGACTGGACTAAGTGGTTAGCATGCTAACTTCAGTAGATATCTCTGCAACAAAATACGTAGACATCATACCTTCAAATCTATCACCAGGGTAACAGCTATCTGCTGCTTACTGTAGCTGCTGTTGATCTGGTGATACACTAGGAGCTCGGAGGACCAGGGGAGTGTTGGTGTTTACACCAGGACCAGGACGGGACAAGGCTAACTAATCGACTTATCATTGCAGCTCTGATTTACATGTAACTCTTATATCTAATTAATGCATATTTTCCTCTGTATGAAAATCAGTGCCAACTCTTTCAAATTTCTTCATCAGCTAATGCAAAAAAAAAAAACTCCTCCACTTGGACAAAGTGCAAGTCTGGTGTAAAACATGGTGTAACATATTGTATGTCTCTCTCTCTTTCTCCTCTCAGAGGCTGGCTGCAGAAGCAGAAAAGTACCAAATGGAGCACGAGTGGAGGGACGACAGCGAGGTGAGCGAGCTGATATGTTCATTAACGCTGGCTGCGTTACATACAGATCAAGCGGTGCCGCGAACTCCATGAGAGGAGCCGAGGGGGAGGGGACATGTTATTCATGATCCAATATGATTGTAATAATTGGATGGCAAATCTCATTACAATGACAACGGTGCTGTAATGACTTTATATGAGATTGAATTTCATTATTTTACATAATAGGCAAAAAATAACCAGGCATGCTTATGATGAACGGACGCACACACACACTGCTCACTCTCATTAATCATTGTATTAAGGATACATTAAGAAAGGATGTACAGCAAATACTTTGAACACACTATTATTTTACACATTCAATTACTGGTCCAATGAATGCAGTGCCCCGTTCCACTCTCTGAGAATTCAGCTGTTCACGTCCACTCATGCTGTGTTTTAGCTCCCGCCTTCTCATAATGAATGCAGATTGCAAATTTCCTTCCACTGCTTTGCAATGAGGAAAAGCCTTGCGCTCTTGGCAGCCGTTTAACAAATGACAAATGATATTGTGTGTGCATGCTGTGGTGGAAGAACTTCAAAGAAATCCAACCTCGCCACTTAGAATATTAACTTAAAAAACTCTTCAGCGTTGTTTGCCAAACCTTAATGATTCCTTTCCATTAGAAGTTTCCCATTATTCAAAGTCTTGAAAAATCCTCTCGAGGGATTGATTCATCTATCTGCTGTATTACTAGTGAATGTAATTAAATGGTTAAAGGATAAGTACACCTAAAAGTTAAAATGTGCTTATTATCTACATACCACCATGCACTCGACTCTCCATTTGTTGTGAGCAGGTAATGACAGAATTTTTGTTTTCAGGTGAACTTATCCTTTAATGTTATGGGGATTGTAATTAGGCACAGATGGGTGATAAATGCTGATAATGGGACTCAAATACAAAGTTAAGTTCTTACTAGTCTCACTGGTTTGCGCCGACGCTGCTGCTAGCTATGTAGCTTTGCCATAGATATGCCCAAATGCTACAGTTGACAGATAAAAATCTCCTCACTACACAGCTGTAGCATGTTTGTAGCATGTTCCTGCAGACGGTGTTGTGTCGGCCTCAGGCTAGTCTCTGACGCTCAGCTTAGCCCCACATGAACCTGTGCGTACCTTCGTTGCACACAGAGTACGTGTCATTCTGTATCAGCCTTTAGCCTTTTCGAAATAGCAGCCAATGTACGCCGTGCACACACATGTTCAAGGTTCAGGGTTCATTTATTTGTCAGTCTACAGGTTGCACTATGAAATGCAAGTTGTAGTTGCTACATGATAATGACAAGCATGGAGGATATGTTCAGGAGTCTGCTGCTGAATGTAGCTGCCGTTGGCTACTTAGCTCAGTTACGAATGCCACTTTGACAACAGGAAATACAATACTGAAGTGATTCACAGCGGCTTTGACAGGAGTCTGACTCTGGGGGAAAAGAATAAGAATACAGGGCGGGTTCAGGCGAGGACAGGAGAGACGTGACGTAGGAGAGTAGCGAGAGGGAGGTAGGACAGCGCCCATCCTCGGAGGCCTGAGCTATACCATCACCAAAGTAGTAAGACTTGATCTGAGACTTGACTCGACTTTATCAAGAAAAAATGACTTGAGTCCCATGTATGGTATTATGAGACACGGCTAGCTGGTTAGCATGCTAACTTCAGTGGATATCTCTGTAACATAATACATAGACATCTTTGACATGACATCAAAACATTTATTTCTTCACATTCTGTTGATAATGTAAAAAATGTAAACATATATGGATTTGTATCACAGTAACTTATGAGTATTTGAGGTGCCCAGTGGAGTGTGTGTGTGTGTGTTTACGCGCATGCCTCTGTTCAACGTCACCTTCAGTAACTGGGTCAGTACCACTGGGCACCTCTCCCCGCTGACTTTTAAACACTTTAAAGGTGTGACTGCAGCAAGAGGACCACACACTTGTATGCATCTGCTCAGTGTAACATGACGACTCTGGCCAAGCTGTTCTTGCATTTGATTACATTTATATTAGTTCTCAGTTTTTATGTATGAGTGAGTCTGAAGGTGGCGCCGTCGAAAATAAGAAGCATTAAAGCCGGTGTCAACCTTTTACGACTCCATCGACGGGCCAATGTTTGCAGCTGCTGCGAATGCGAGGGAAAAGCGCCGTCGCTGGTGTTTGCAGATCGTCTTGGAGTTTGTCAGCGAGTGGATGGCATATTGAATGAGTCATCAGGTTTTTACAAATGTAGACATGAACTGCAGTTACACCTGCCAGAGACTGGATCGCAAGTACTTTAACAAGCATCTTCTCGTCCAGACTGATTTGGCAGTACACATCACACCCACAACAATATGCCACACAAGTAATGGCTTCGTTTATTTTCTCAACCCTTCCCCTCCCTATATGCTGTTCTCCATCTCTCACACATTAAGTGTTCTTGCGCACAGTAGCCTCCTCCCCCGAAGGGTGTGATGGTGTGACCTAAGTGTTATCATCGCCTCTGAAGGTGCGCATTATTTGCAGAAACTTGACCTGACAGAAAACATCATGACATCCTGTTATCAGCTGTATTGTGTGTATGTTTTTGTTTGGATCTGCATGCGTGCATCACAACTACTCTTTGCACATAGAGTTGAACTTACACGTCTTCTGATATAACAGTCAAAACAGAGAGCAGATGCTAGCTTTTGGCACAGTTCCCACAGCTTAATCGCTTATTGTGGGCTAATTTCAAACTGTTAAAGCCGAGGTTAACGGCGGCAGTCGCACGAGAAGTCACAGGTCTCTTTGAGTTGCCATCCAGTCGGCTTGCAGCTCCAGAAGTGGTAGGCAGGTGGTGAGAGTCAGTGAACCAGCTCCGTGGCTCCGAGGCATCCTTATGTCGGCATCTATGGCTAGCTCGTTAGCGCCCTGCTAGCATGTGTACTGACAGGGAGCGCAGCAGTGTGAGATCAAAACAACACCACCTACATCACTGATCCTCAGCGTCAAACACGGACCGCCGCCCTGCTCGGTTCAGGTTAGATCCACAGTTGCAGATGTAACTTGTATGATAGTTTTGTTTACTCGTCTAAGACACTGTGTCTGTGAAAACTAATGGCCAGATTATTGCAGTTATTTGGGGATGGAGTGTTAATTATGTTCATGCTTCTTTGAGATTAAAACCTTTCGATTTTTCACACACTTAACCTACGCCACATGTTAAAATGTCAACTTTTCCACTCAGTTTGCTGATTGTATTCTCCCAGGACACTCTTTAATGGTATTCTGACATTTTCACAACTCTCGAGAGCAAATGTAACAATTTAGCCTGCCGATGCTCCAAGATCATTTCTGGTATGTTGTTTGTTCAGTCCAGGATTTGATCCTTTGTCCCCCGTTTGGAGACTTGCACACTGAGTTGTGGCTTTAAAGAGCAACTTACCAGTAGCTGGAAATCTTGTTTTTACCGACCTCTCGCGACTTCTCCCCTTGATGAAGTGATGCAGAGGTTTACTCCTGATTGTGTCAGCTAACTGTAACATCACTGTTGGGTGTGGTCACAGCTGCGGCAAAGCACCAAACCTCATTCGTCACCGAAGGTTGATTATATTTAGAGGTCGAACATTGAAACTTTCAACCAGAGAAGGCAGTAAAATGCTGTTTTTTAGCCTGGTAAAGTTTCCTTTCGATGATGTGCGATTCTTCTATTTGTTCATCTTTTCCAATTTGTCTTTAATTCTTTTGCAGCTGGACAAAATCGCTTACTACAACGCCAAAGAGGATGTAAGTACAACTTGTTCCCACTATTCTGATTTTCTGTCACACTGTAACTGCAAGCAACCCATATCAGGCCCTCTAGAGATTATTACCATGGCAACAAACCTGATAGTATGTTTTATTGATAGCTTGTAAGAATCAGCGAAAAGAAGTCAATGTTTGTGTTGCATGCATAAGGATCACTACATGTTTTTGGACCCCATACTCAGAAACACATGAGAACGCATGAGACACCGAACGCATCCCCAGGCCCCAGACGTCATCTGTCTGCTCTTATAAACAGGGATCAGCATCTAATTCCCCTCCACTGTCCCGGTGGGAAAGAGCCACACACCCACAGCACACTAATGTCACTCTGTATTTGACTGACAGCCCCTCTCCCCTCTTTCTCTTTCTATCTGGATGCCTGGGTTAATGTTTCACTGCCTAAAATTCAGTTTCTCCATCTTTATCTGTCAGTTGTGACATTTCAGTGAGTACTCAACATTGACACCTTGTCATTCACAGCAACAAGAAGCTGCATATACAGTGTGTTTACAAACCGAGGGTGTACACACACGTACAGACCTTTATTAAGCAAAACAACAACAAAAAATGCCTTTTTTCCCTTTTTTTACAGCTTAATCAGACAGAGAATTTGAAGAAAACGAGGAACCGATATATTCCAGATGACTTCGAGATAGACCCCGACTTCAAACGACTCGTCTCGTACAACACCTCCGCCGTCCACATCCCTACGGATATATATGAAGGCTGTAAGTTGCAACACACAAATGTGCATTTCTCTTTCAAATCCACACATCCCAGTGTTATAAATAGTAATATATAGCCACCACCAGCTCCCACCCTGCTATCTGTCTCTCTTCATCCCTGTCACCACTATGTCCAGTATCTACAGTGTACGTTCCCATGATGTGGAGCTCAGCCTCCAAGCGCTGTCTGCGGTGTACAGTCCCATAACCAAGGCCAGGCCATGTTAGTCTATATATAGCCCTGATTCCAACAACCCACTGGCCAGCACCCTCTTTGCCCTGGTCACCAGCTGCTCCTTTCTCTCCTGTTCATCGCTAACCCTGCTGACCTTTGGGACAGTTTCATTGGAAGGTCTTTTGTGGGTGATTTGTGCTCGCTTGAGGCCTTTTGGACTGTCACTTGGTTATTCTTTTCATCTTATAAACCCAGAGTTGTGCAGTAAAAATTAAATGTTAGCCTCACCAGTAGCATGGCAATAAAGCTGGCATTGGGACGGATGTATTGCAATAAAAATCTCGACAGGCATTCATGGTCCCAGGAGGATGAATCCTAATGACTTTGGTGATCCCCTGACTTTTACTCTTAGTGCCTCCGTGAGGATGAAATTTGTACTCCTGTTGTTCTTGTGAAATTACTCCGGAAGCCACAGAAGTTGGTACAGATATGCAAGTTACCCAGAGGATGAACCATAATGACTTTAATGCCCCTTTACTTTTGATCTAGGGCCATCAACATGTCAAAATGGTTGCTTAGTACTAGTTAGTTCAGGAATAATGCCGATAGAGGGATCAGATAACATCATTTATATGAGGTTATCGCGTTTCTCTGATTTCTTCTTTTTGCCATGCCATACCCTCCTCGACTCCCTTACCGCTGATGCCATTTTCTAACTGGAAGCTGATCTAAAGTTAATCACATACAGGGCTTTAACTTCATCGGGATAATTGTCCATCCACTCCTCCTGCAGCCTCTCCCTGTATTGCATGTATTGGACATGAAGCAGGAAAACGCACTAGTCAGGCCACCACTCAAACTAGATTTGGCTTACGGTAATGAAATCTGATGTAATAAAGAATGCTGTTACAGAATGAAGCCAGGCCTTAAACTGTATTAGACAAATTTGCGAGACACATAATCGGAGTGTTATCCATTACGACCTTATGGCGTCAGACGTGAAACATTATCATACAAAATTCACAGTGTTCAGACAACAGCGATATGTTAAACAAGCACAAGCTCCCTTGGCAGAAACAAACTGGACTAATGTATGGATGGATGACTACTAACCCTAACCGGAGCATAGCATACTTGACCTCACACACATGCACACACACAAACATATCCTCTGGGTTATTCGCCTCTTGTTCGAGGACGCTACGTATATTGCAAGGACGGAGTGACGCACACAAACACACATATGGTTGGAAATGAGGATTCAGGCATGTCTTAATACATACATACAAAACCGTGACGCACAGGTCACGCCCTTCCTCGCAGACACACTTTTGTATAATACGCACACTTACAGTATAAAGGGATGGAGACATTTCACATGTTTCACGCCACATTTAACAAGACATGACTGTAGCATGCTTTAAAGAGGTTAAATGAATTCCTCATACCCAGGCATAAGCTAATATCCACCCTGGCATTGATTGAGCATTCAATATCAATTTCCGTACTGATCGTCACACTGGGTTTGCTGAATGCAGTGACTTCAGTGCCTTTATCCAGTGAGTCACTCCGCATAATTTGGACCATAAATGCGCAGAGCGACGGGCCTAGGAGGCCTCTGACTGTGCAGACAGTTTTGTCATTGCCAAATGGCCAAATGCACTTAGTTATTTTTACAAGCAACAGTTATAATGATGAAAAGGCGGGGGGTGGGTTTGGGTGGTAGAGGAGGGGGGGTTTCCTAATGTGATTCATCCGTTTGTCATTTTCTGTCTTTCTGCAGCTATATATGACCTCTGTCTCCTTCTGTCTGTCTGTCTGTCTGTCTGTCGGTCGGTCTGTCTGTCCATCTGGATTGGCACTACAATAATGCCTGCCACATGAATGTGAAGCTACAGCCAGCTTAGCACAAGAACTGGAAAACTGGGGAAACAGCTGGTCTGTGTCCGTCCAAAGATCATAAGATCCACATAAAGCTTTAAAGCTCACTAACTCCCTTTTTTATGTACATCTTTTTTGTGTCTTTATTCCGTACAAAAAACAAAGTGAGTTACCAGTTTGTGTGCTAAGCTAAGCTAAGTGGCTGCTGCTCATTATTCAACAGTCCCTCGTATTGATTAAAGCCAGCACTGCTCCTGGGGCCGTGACAATAATGACAGCACCTTACTCCTTGTGAAACCACAACCTTTTGTTTTCACATTTTGGTTTGTGCACAGATTGAACAAACAAGATGAAATGTAATTGCAGACTTTTTTTTAACAAAAGACCCAGGTCAGCTGTTTCCCTCCGCTTCCAGTCTAATTAAGTTAAGCTAAGCTAATTGCCTTATGGGCCCAGCTGCAGACTGTTGATGCTGACCAAAACACGTTGACATCCTATTGGCTCACAAACCTTTTTGGAAACTAGAACCAACCGGCAGAACTCTTACACAGAAATAAATAAGAGTTAAGCAAAGCTAAGCTAAGCTAAGCTAATTGCCTCTTGGGTCCAGTTGCATACTTTATACTGATCTAAATCTTGATGGGAATTCAGATTGTTTTGTTTGGAATTATCCAGAATGATACTGATGCTGTTGATTTTTTGTTTGTAATCTTTCATTGTGTTGACAGCCATAAATAAAATTTCCAATTTTCATTATTTTCAGGCGGCAGATATCTCAAAGCCCATTTTTTTCTTTTCTTTTTTTTCGAAATTTTGACGCACGACTATTTAATACTCCAATATTTAAACTTTTCTTTACTGCGGCATTCTAGCTTGCAGGGTGTTTTGCCTCAGACAGGTGGAGGAGCGTGGACTCCGGGCGGGGCTCTAATTAGACAAGTGGCAAAGCTAGGCTGGTGTTCCCACTCTCCTACTCTCTCTCTCTCTGTTTCTCCAAGGACGGGCTGCCACATCGATGCCACTCCGGCTGGCCGGCACTGTCAGCGTTGCCATGGCAATGTGTATTCAAATATATGTGTGTGTGTGTGTGTGTGTGTGTGGAGACACACATGCTGAGACACGCCCTGGTGTTCTATCTTGTTGTGTGGAGGAAAGATTGGTAACTTAATTAGGGGGACTTTGTTTGGACAATGCTGGTGTCCTTGTGGGTTGTACTGATGCTGAAGGAGAGATGTGTCATCCACCTCTTCTTCTTTGATTGCTGTGGACTTTCTCCACCACCCCCACCCCCTATCATCCAATCCACCTCCTCTTTTTTTCCCTATTTCTCCTTAACCGTCCCTTCTTCCCTACTTATTTTATCATATTTGCTCATTTTTTCATCCCTTCCGTCTTTGCCTCCACATCTACCCCTTCACTCCACCCAGCCCTCATCCCTTGCTCCACTTTATTAGGCATATTAATAGCGGGGTGTGTGAAGACAAATGTGCTACTGTCTCTCTCCCCCGCATTAGTCCTGCTGATTGGAATCTATTCTCCCTGCAGATCCAGTGTGGGTGGTCAGACTGGGATTCATTATCCTGTTTATGTGTGTGTGTGCATGCACGCCAGAGATGAGTCAGTGTTTTATCTGTGTGAGAGCAGCGATAGATGGAGGAAGAAACACTTGGGGTGTGAGGGCCGTCATGCGTGCGTGTCACATCGCATGCACCTACTGTACTGTATATGGATCCCGTCCCTGAGTGTGCGTGTCTTCTCGCTCATTAGGCAGATTGGCGTGGACGCGATGAGAGGAGATGAGAGGAGAGCGTCGCGGCCTTGGCAGGAGATCCGAGGCTCATCTGATGCCCGTTTGCATCAACTCTGTGTGGCACCTGTCAGCCCGAGACACACACACACTGTGACGTGCTGAGATACTGTGACACTGTGTATGTGAGCGTGTTTGTGGTGAAGTCACGGTCCCTGTGGCAAAGCTCACAGCGTATAAATTGATTTTTTTCCCTTCTTTTTGCACTCTTGTGCCACTTGATACACGTCCGATTTCGTTTACGGAGCTGGCTGCCAAACTCTGAAGCATCTTCATCCCCATTCGTCCTTCCTTCCCTCTTCCTACCCCCTCTCTCACCATCATTATGTCTGCGACCTGTGTCCTTACGACAGGTTGGACGCCTTCCCAGAATGTTCTAATCAGGTGATTGGGAGTCGCATTTGGATTCCCCTCCATGCCAGACGGTTTCCAGACAAAATTACTTTACCTACCCATAAAACTTCTATGAAAGTAATGAAAGAGATTTCCCCAATGTCACGTACTGTATAGTTGGACGGTCATCAGTGTGTGTATTATGGGAGTAATTGCACTTGAGATTACCAAAAGGGCTTTTCTCACGTTCATGACCTCGACAGCTTTGTCATGCTACACAAATAATCATGGTACTTAAGTACGTGTGAGTGCTGGGTGCCTCTAGCCGTAGCTGCTATGAGTGTGTTGTTGTCACACATACTTCTAACTACACTCAGCATTTACTGAGGGAACACTTTACATTAGGGTACATTACTACTATGAAATGTTAAACAAGGAACTTTAAACTGGTTATAAAACTTGTCTTGTTTGAATGCTGATGACTCTAAATGACCTATAAGCAAACAACAACATCAGTGAGAAGATTGACTGTTTCTTTTTCGTGGTTATAGTTATTCATAATGCCTGTCAATCAATTGGATTCTGACTCATCTGGGCCGAATAAGTAATATAATTGAAACTATTTTTTATGTCAGATTGCTGAGGATGAACTGAGCTCTATAGTCTGGCGGTACGGCACGAAAACAAAGTTTCATCTCACCATTGTCGTATTACAGTCATAAATCTTACATAGCTGCAAGCAGATACTACACCACCTCTCACAAGAGCAAGTGAAGTGACAACAACAATGGCGGCTTCTCAAGAGGTTAGCGCTGCTGCTAGCATCGCTTACAGGAGAGTTTATTCAACACTGAAGGCTTCTCTCTATGGAGAGACATTACGCTGTTATCCCCACTGGCTTTGATAAAGGTTTGATTTACCAGTGGGCTCCTCTTGATCTGACTGCTTACAGTTTGCCTTTGATAGGCAGATAGTTCGTCTTGGGAGTTTTTGAAAGCACTTGCTCTTTTTCAAACAGTTTGTAGTGGCAGATGGCTCTGTGAAACAAACCACCTTGTCAAGCAATCCATCTGGTCGGGTTATAGACCACATTCAAGTATCATCAAGGGAAATAATTATTCTTATGGTACTATCACCTTAATAGGCCCATACTGAGCACAAGCAGAGCATTTTAAGACCCTAATTTGTGTACTCACTATGAATAAACAGTAAAAAGGAAGTTATGAAGTTATTGAGGGAAAACTCTTAGTTAACAGCCCAGCAGTTGTAGAGTATGATGATGCAGAATAAGGCATTGATATGTGCTTGGAAGTGACTAATAAAGAGCCGATATGCTACTGACTGCAACTAGATTCAGCAACTTTTGGGACCCTCTCAGCAGCAACAAATACGGCGACTTATTCTGACCATCAGCAAAAAGCCAACAATTATATTCACGTATATGATTTTGTAAGTCATTCCCATGCACGCTGCTCAGAGTAATCAGAGAGAGAGAGCAGAGATCAGGGGTCTCTCCCCCTCTTGCGTCGTGTGCAGGCTGTCAGTAGGTGTGGCATGTGGGGGAGGACACGACTCACCGCGGCCGTGTGAGTTCAGTTGTAGTGACTTCCTATGGTTACGTGACTCTCCCGCTCTGAAACTTTTCCCTGTAATGGAGCCTGTAAATATGTTAATAGTTTGTCTGAGCCTCTCTCTCACTCTTCCGCTCTGAATCAGGGTGTTCCACGGATCATAAATATGTAAATAGTTTGTCTGATCTTGTTAATATTTAAGTAGTACGTTTGATCTTCTTCCTCCGTTTGTAGGTTGTTGTTGTTTTTTACTTCAAATATGTGCTGTCCCTGTTGTGAGCTTATGATTATTTGGCTAAAGACTTCTCTATCACCATTTCACAGTATATGGCTTCAAAAGATCATCTGAACACTTCTAACGACTCTTGGAGTACAGTTGGCAACATCTTTCCTCCTTTCCTGTCATCTTTAACTCTTCTGCCCCCTTGTGTGTTTGTGAAGGCGGGGACCTCATCTTAGTTTTTCAGGCAGATTATACCAACGATTGTAGCATCATGCCTGAATAGATCATGTTTGGATTCAGTCCATGCCGGTCAGGATTGGCTGGGTGCAGCAAGCACAGAAAAATAGTGTTGTGTGCAGCAGATCCACAGCTCAGCTGAAGCTCACCTCACTCTTGTGAAGCCCTGTTACCCTCAGCTCTCTCTGCAGAGTTTAGTGCTCTTGTTGCCCACATCCCTCCATCCAACACCTCATCCAAATTACAGAAAATGAATGGTGAGAATTTGTGTTATGTAAGGATTTCCAGGTGCTCTGCGATGCAAAGTCTTCAATGCAACACACGCCAGCTGCGTGACATAGCATCGTGGACGGGTCGTGCAATCTTGGGGGTGAACGCGACTGAATTGTTTCTGGAGACGCGTTGATGCTGGGATGTAGGAGAGTGTCGTGTCTTGTGGGCATTCATGGAAAACAATAAGAAAGAGTCTTGATGTGCGTCATACACATCTGACAAGACACAAGAAACTGTGTGTTGGTGGAAAGATGAATTATGTGTCTAGTCTTTGTTATCCTGGTGATCTTGAGAAGGAAGCTAAGTGGATGTCAGCGCTGAGTGAATGCCCTGCAACGGGATGCGATGGTGCTCACGTCACTATCAGAAGTGAGCGGCGACGTATCATCGGGTATAGGGCCCCTTCTGATACGATGATTGCACGTTCTCGCCACTACAGCCCTCAGCGTGTAATTACTTTCAAATGCACAGGCGGTTTCAGCCACCAGCTAGCTGATGACAGGGAACACCGCAGGGCATCACTTGGCATGGCACCGTGCAGCTTTCCCTCCTCACCCTCACCTCCTCCCATCGCCGTCACCCTCATCAGTCACTGCCAGAATCCTGTTTGATTTGTTTTTGAAAGCATCTACATGCCTCACAGGGAATATTTAGTATCTTCTTTTCCATATTCAGCTCCCAAGTCTTCTCGCCCCATGAATCATTCATTTTTTTTATCTCACTTGTCTTTACTTGTTAACCATGTGATATTTGAATAGTGTGATTTATGAGGCAGGCATGGCTGGGCATCTTTGCAGAATTTATAATCAACTGAAACAATTATATTTCAGTCGTCTGAGCTGTAAAATGCTCAATACTGAAACCAACCTGTTACCAACAATTATCTATGAAACGATTTCCTACTTGGCTTGACCAGTTAATGGAAGTGCCAAACAAAATGCATACTTGTAATTTGTTGACTAAATATCTTACCGCCTTTTACGATGGCAAGTTTAATTAGATTCACCACTGGAGGCAAAGCAGAAGTACACTAATTTGTCACGTCAAGTTCAACAAATCCAGTAATTAATGCGTTGTTGTTGACCTCTGTCCTCAGTCCAAAATGAAGGAAGCTCTCAAAGCCTACAAGCCGTACGGCACCATCCACTTTCACTGTAGTGTCCAAATATATAAAACATTCACAAAGAGGAAAAGTTTGAGGATGTTTGTGAGAAATGAGTCATTACTAAAAATACTTCTGAATGGGCTGAGCGGTGCCAGTCAGCTAACAAGCTTCCTAACTGACACGTACGGTACGAAGCTCAAGTGACAGTTAGCGAGGATGCTAGTTTGGAGAGCGTTTTCTCCAACTTCAGTAAGTCTTAATTGCAACCGCTGTTGCATGACAGGCCCACACAGGTGGAAGATCTTGATAGTGTCTTGTCGCTAAAATGGGAATAGATAGCCAGTCCAGCTTAAAGGTCAGTCCATCTTAAGTGAGCCTGGGTCAAAGCTGTCTCTAACTCAGGGGCTACTTGAATTTAATCAGCAGGTAGCAAGGAGGACAAGAACTTGTTGAAGTTATATCATTTATTCACTAACAAAAAGCCTAAACTCCAACCACACTGCACTGCTATATTTACCGCTATAGTTGTATTGCTGATTGTAGAACACATTTTAATTTGTTTAAAATCTTAAAGGTGCTATTTGTAAGAAAAATGTATTTTAATAAGGTAATAAAAGTAACTTCACAAAAAGAACGACTGCCAGCGGCTTCCTCACTCCTCTACTTCATTTCATCTTCTGTCTCCCTCTGCTCACTCATTATGTTGTGTCTTTTCTCAGCTCTCATCAGAGCGAAAACAGAATCTCAAAGCAGAAAACCAATTTGTAGAACATTCAAAAATTCATGGACATTGCTTTATTATTTATCATTTCATTTTTCACAACCCTTGAAGAAAAACTGTTTCACAGAAATCCAGATTTTCTTCACAGCGCTGGTAATATATCCATGTTTGTAGCTCTTAATATGCACACACACACACACACACACCCCAAAAGTCCCTCCGGCCACGATAACACTCCTGACAAATGGAGCTGACCGGTGCTCGCGTTGCTGCGGTGAAACTTCTCATTTATTCCCCTCATCACGGTGACCTCGAGCCAAACAGACACATCGTCACAGAGACGGATGTGTTAACAGAAACGGTGATTTGTTTTCGTATTTGGCTGCGATTAGAGGAAGCTGCCTTGCCACGCCTTTGATATTGTCGCTAAGGGCTCATCGATGATGTCTGGTCTCTTCATCTGGGGGTGTGTGATGTGTGCCTGCATCTAAGGAAACACATAAAAACAGATTTATTATTTTGTCTCCTTCCTCGCCATCACCTAATGGTTCGGTCACTCCGTTGGGTTCCCACGGTGGCAGCTGGTGAGCCAATGAAATACTGAATGTGCTCTTTCCTTGTTAGTTGTGTGGGGGGAAAAAATACCAATGATTCCTGTGTGAGGTCTTGTTACTGTGAGACTTTTTGTAACTGATGTCACGGAAACCAGCAGGATTAATCCATTAAGGGCCATCCTGGGGGACCAGACAGATCAGGCCTGAACAAATTGTCAGCACTTATCATTGGGACACGCTTTCCTCTACAATACCACAGGGAGCCATCTAAGGCCCGGTGTAAACTCCATCTTTATCCTACAAAGCATGGAAGTAGATTCTTGGTAAAGGAAGGGTGGGGAGGAGTGAGGAGCCGGGAGTTGGGAGGTTGGGGGATGTTTTTCTGGGCTTTATTGCTGAACATTGTTAAAAGAGAACACTAAGTTTTTCTTGATGGCACTTTCATTCAAACTAACCCTTTTTGGTTTTGCTGGTGTTACGGCTGTGTGTGGTTGTGCTGTCCTCTCTAGCTCTGCCCTGATTGTTGGTCAACGAGGTCCAGCTGGCCTGAAAGAGGAGGCACCTATAAGCTCCTGTGCCAGCTTCAGTGTGATGCTGGTCATGCCTCTCAGCCTAGGACTTTGTTCTGTTATGCTTTAGCTTATTGTCTTTCTGATGACAATAAAAGTGTTGTTGCCCCATATATTGTCGCCTAAGGGTGGGGCGTGACACCGGGTTCTCAGAAATGTCATCATTCGACACTCGACAACTTGAAAATGTTGTTCTTTTGCCGAAAACCTTTCATAGCAAATACTGAGCACTCAGCTACCACAACATGTATGAAAAGTATATGAAAATATCTGATATTAATGTTTTTAAATATCAATAGTAACTTTTTTGGGCAATAATGGTACTTAAGTATCAAGAGTACACATAAAAGTGAAATTTACATATATTTACATCTATGTATATACAGTATATTTTGTTTTTTTTGATCAGAATGTCGATAAAAATGTATTAATTTATAAATGCATTCCATATAGAGTCTTGTTTTTAGCCTATGTGCTGTAGATTTACAGACAAAACACACCTGATGATGCTAAAGAGAAGTCCAAATTATGTAAACGTGAATAGAGATCTGAGTTACAGTGACTCTAACAGCATGTTTGTGACGCCTGTGTGTTCTCATTTGACTGAAATTACAAAACACTGAGGATTTTCTCAGGTCAACGCAGTCACTACCCAAGAGTTAAATGAAATGTCTTCTCTCTCCCTCGCTCACTCTGCGTTGCTTCTGCCTCTTCTCTCTCTCCCCTTCCTGCTGAGTTGTCAATTTAATTCTCTAACTGCGTTACGAGTACAGGTGCCTCACACTAACTCGCCATAACTCACTTTCAACCACACAGCTTCAAGTCGTCTGTCACATACGACTCCTCAGCAAAACCCCCGGACCTCCTGCCTCGCCCCGGTTGTTTCGTTTTTTTATTGTCGCTGTGGCTTGTTGTGCGTTTAATCTGGTTGCTCTCACAAAAGCACACACACAAATTGATGGGGGCATCTACACACACACACACACACACATGCAAGTATGAGTCATGCAATCACTTTGACATGCAGCCCACTCTCCCAGGCAGAGCGCTGCCTTTTTCGATCAAACTAGATTGTCGGAGCATTAAGCCAGTAAGAGCTCCTGCAGACAAACAGGTAAACAAAACGTTTACTGTATGTCTGTCCCCCGAGTTCCCGGTAGATGGTTTTGTCTTATTTCCAGAAATATCAAATTGAATAATTCTGTTTTTGCCTCCCTCCTTTCTTTCTGTACATTTCGGTGTGTGTTTGGAGAGCAAAAAAGTAAAAGAAATGGAAAATTTCTCATCACAGCAGATTGACGTCAGTTTCAATATCAGTGAGGAAGCTTCCTCTTAGCCGTCAATGTCAGTAGCCTAATACTGGCAAATCTGTGTGTGTGTGTGTGTGTGTGTGTCTTAGACCTTCGAGCACGGTTTCTCCTTCTTCAGAATAGCTTTTTCCGAGTAAATGATTTTTGAAAAGCCTTGACATTTTGTGCTTGTGTGATTTTTATGATTTTGTACTTCTGTACAAATACAATATGACTCATTTTATCTTTTTTTATGTGTGTGTGTGTGTGTGTGTATGTGTATGTGTGTGTGTTTGTGTGTGTGTGTGTTCCAGCTACCATCATTTTGAATGAGCTAAATTGGACAGAGGCCTTGGAGGATGTTTTCCGGAAAAACAAAGAGGAAGATCCGTCACTCCTCTGGCAGGTGTTTGGCTCTGCCACCGGAATGGCTCGGTACTACCCAGGTGAGCAGCCCAGTAGCCAATGGGGGGGTTCTCCGACAGACTTTCTGTCACACTGTGTTGCTGTCGCTCAGACTTTGTTAAAACTCTTTCTTGTGACTTTGCGCTTAAAAAGAGCCACAACAGCTGTGAGAAAAGTCTCAAATCATCATCATCTACATAAGATTGCATTAAAGGATTAGGTCGACATTTTTTGGGGAAATCTGTGTGCTAAGTATCAAAATTGGCATCAGTTGGCAGGAACCAAAATATTATTCTTTTTTCCCCTTCTGTCGAATCCCAGCATCCCCTTGGACCAACTCGAGCAATTTACCCCATAAGATCGACCTCTACGACGTGCGCAGACGACCGTGGTGAGTGTGGACACTGGTTGTGGGAGGTGCAGTCTTGTTTCTGTGCCTCTAATCATCTCATTGTAAGTCGTCTCTCCAGTGTTTTGTCAAGGGCAGACACGAGGCTCGTTCAATCTACCTGTGTAAATGTTACGATATTAAAACATTCATTTGCAAGAACTGTATTTGCATGTTGCACAAACACGATTACACATAGGAGCGTCTGGACACACGCACAGTTTAAAGCGATCAGATCCAGGACTGTGAACAAAGTCGAACCCGCTCAAACAAACACATCAGAGCGCTGTGATGATTAAGCCACTGCAGATCAAAGGGTACCAACACAAAAGCTTCATTAGTCTCCTAAAAATGATTAAAATCTGGCTGGAAGCCACCGATTCTTTTAACTGTGTTATTAAATTTCATTAGCCTCAAAAGCCCCATCAGCTACTTAGCACTCAAACTCTGAACAAAGATATGCAACTGTTTGTTTATTAAAGAAACGGGAGACGGGAGCTAATGAAAGAATACAAAGGTCTGATTGATTTTAGATTCAAATGAGAGAAAGTGATATTTGTTTACTCGCTCTACAAGAGATCAGAGTAACGAGACTGAAAAATAGTCTCATAACTGTTATGTGTGCCCATTTCTGTGTCTGTGTTGTGTTGATTCCTTATAAATTAGATTAAAAAAGGATTTCTACATTATATTAATTGCCTGTGTGTCTGTGGCCGTTTGCTCTTCCACTCCTGTGTACTTGTAAATCCTTTACGCTGCTCAATATCTGCAACCTTTGTGTGTGTGTGTGTGTCTGTGATTACTCACCAGGTACATTCAGGGGGCAGCGTCACCCAAGGACATGCTGATCCTGGTGGATGCGTGAGTGACAACCCTATGATTCATCTGTTACAGTCAGATTTTATTTGCTTTTGCGTGCCAGAAGGCCCCCGATGCTAGCTCTGAGACTGGCCTCACCCCGCCGGGCGCTGCTGCGACGTGCTCACCGCAGCTGTCTCTGCGCTCGTGTGACACTGATGAACAAAAAGCAGTCAGTGTATTGGGCCACTTCATCAGTTCCGGTCCAGTTGTTTCTTCTTGTGATTTTTCGCCTTAAAGGTTTTAGGGTTAGAAGAGATAAGATATTCAGAAGATTCTGAAGTGATATCTGTCATGACAGCAGTTTGATCAGGTTGTTTTTAAGAGTCACACAATTTTCTGATTTCACAGTACACTGACATGTACCGGATCATGTCCGCAAAGTCCGATCAAACACAAGCAGGCCTCAGCTGTCAATCATGACGTCACATCCCCTTTTTATATCATCCAAAAACTATTTAAAACCAAACTTATCTGAATAATAAACACTTGAATGTACATTAGCACGACGAGAACTACCTTAAATGATGACGCCATCTTTGGTAAAACATTATTTGACCTGTACTTTGAGTTTTTGGTTTGGCGCATGTACTGTCTGCTAACATGGGGGAGGAAGGATTTATTACCGGTCTTTTTATGGACATTTATAAGAAGCATTAAATAACACAAGCCCTTTAAAGCCTCTCTAATTGCATTTCCATATCAGTCTATTTTTTTTTAACCTTTCAACAGTTTTCATGATCACAACCAGTGGAGCTACAGTATATATACTAAACATGCTGCAGGCACGAACACGTGATCGCGCGTGTTGTGTTTTCTCGGCTGCGTGATTCGTCTGGATTTTCAGGTGGTGTTTCATGACAAATGGCACACTTGGCAACAGCAGCAGGGCTAAATGACAACGCTCTGTGATGAATGAAAAACTCGATTTGTCCACTTGCAGTCAACTCCTAACACAGCTCTGGTAATTGGCAGACGGAGGATTGATGAGGCTTATTAGACATTTAAAGCTTGGATGAAAAGAACATTAAAGGAACTCCACTACCCATTTATCTTTTCTTTTACCTGCAGGAACCAAGTAAGAGGCATATTTATAGATCCACTCGCTCTTGCATTTCTAGTTTATTATTCATTCTATACAAGCATTCTCAGTTTGTGTACAGGTCATTAGCTGAGACATGATGATGGCATGTGATATCTCTGCTTATAGCTCACGAATAGTCTTTTTGCCCTGCAGGCAGAAGGCTTTAAAGATGGCAATGACAGTTGCGCCTGACCCTTGCTTCAGTGCACTGATCGAGCCAAATGTCCAGTCGTCTCGTACACAATCAAAGGGCAAGGTTTATTTATCCGTCTATTCGTTTCATTCTTTGGCTGTAGCGGCAACTGAAAAGCACAGGCACAAACTTCCAGGAAATCACTTGAAATGCTCAGATTATTTCACAAGAGGAAAGTGGGGCGAGCAGGCAGAGGTGCAGTTAAAAAGCTTTGTGCCACTGTTTCGTGAGGATCAATTTCAGTAAGACTCGCCCCTGCATTTTAATGTCCACTTAAACCAGCGGGGACGTTTCTTTTCTCTTTCTTTTTTTTAATGCTGTGATATTGATTTTCGTTGTAAAACGTATCTTTGTTCGAAACTGCAGGAGCGGCAGCGTGTCAGGCCTCACCCTCAAACTCATCCGACAGTCCGTCGGCAAAATGCTGGAGACGCTCTCCGACGACGACTTCGTGAACGTGCTCTTTGTGAGTATTCACACGGCTCATGCTTTCATTTAATCACCAGTAAGGAACACGTAAAATAATATTTGAATGTTGAAATACTCAACTTTCTATCACTTCTATCACAATGTATGTATTTGTTTTATGTATTGGATTTGCAGGTGCACACATTGCTGAATGTTAATGTGGACATACAGTATTTGTGGCTTGGCTGTTGTTTGCGTCACCGTTTTAACGTGGCAGTGACCTTTTGAGTGACTTAATGTACTGCACATGGATGAATCTTTATTGTAGCTGCATGGATGCGCTCATGCTTATGAAGGGGTGCATGTCTCAAGAGCATCACAGTCGAATACAAGTATGTGTGCCTAATAGAGCGAACAGATGACACAGCTTGAGCGAACCCTGAAGTGCCACGAGATAACTTTGACGAATGACTGTGTGCTTTATTTATGACCCACACTTTGAATCAGTGGCATGTTATGGAAAAGCCCAGAGGAATCTGAGGCATCAAAGGAGTTACTGACATGGGGATTGAGGAAATATTCATCCATCATCATTTAAAGCTCAATAGCAGGCTGCCGAGGGCGTATTCGTGCTTCCGAGCAATTTTAGTTGCGGAAAGAAAAATCATACTGGTTTCAGTGGTTTTGGAGGAAATTGCGAGTACTCCAGAAGACATATTAGAGGCAATCACACTGGACATTATCTCCGGGGCTGAAATGTGTAGGGTGCCACTCTAACTTGATTTTGAGCCAACGCCAAATGCTGCTGTCTGTAGCTAGTCTTATTTACTGGATGTAGCCTGTTACTGGGTGCCGAATTCCGGTGCTATTCCTTCCTTTTTCAAAATCCCTGCGGCTACATGAAACGACAACAACCCCCAAGGCTAACAACCTACACGCTAAAAATGGCAAGTTAGACTAACACTAACCTGGTTTGCCATTGTAATCCCAGGGCTCACCTCCAAAACGATAATGGATGTAGGGAAGCGTGCGCCGTCGCTCCGACATGTTTAGCACCGCCCAAGATGATTGCGATTGGTTTAAAGAAATGTAAACAAAGCCTGATTGTTTTTCCCCCTATATCAGAATGACAATTGACCAATACTACATCCCGCCCCCCTTAGTTACTGTTGCTAGGTTGGACAAACTTGACAATAACAAAAATGGCGATGCTGGTCCCGTTTGGATTTAGCAGGGTGCCGCAGTTTTAATTAGATTAGAGTCAGGCAATGTAGCTTCAAGAAGCTAACAGCAAAGACTACATTACGTGGTTACGTCCCCTTATACCCTTCTTCGCATCAATGAAGTACTCTATGCATTTATTGCTGGTGACAGACGTTAAACTATTGTTTTGCTAACATTTGCTAACCCAAGATGTGACTACATCCAATGTGATGTGTCCGTACAAAGTTGACTGAGGTTCATCCTAGTTTGCTCAGCTGTTATTGGACCACAGAGTGAAAATGGGCGGGCCTTAAGGATGCACAATTGGCGCAGCCAGACTCTTCTCAAGCGCTGAGACGGCGCTGTGGAGTCTGGCTATGCACGACCAGTTAGTTGATGTTGTTAATGTTGCTATCTAAAAAACACGAGAAGGTCCTGCACTTTTATTTTTTTTTGTAATCTGATTGGACAAATGAGAAAAAGTCTCAAACACACTGACAGTAATGAAAACGAGATGACTCCTGCTGCCAGAATGTCCTTGTATCACCCTCTCAGTAAATAACATTTGTGCCTTCTCTGAGAAATTAGATTGCACAAGAACAAAATAACATTCGTTCTGTGTAACTGAATTAAAAGTCCCCCATTGCTGTTAAAAGGACAGGTCAACCGGGCGATCACCGACAACAATAACGTGCTGCCAGAAGGAGCAGACGCTCAATTCCCGTAAATGGAGGACTTTGACATTGACAGCTTCCCTCCTCTTTTATCTTTGTCATCTTTTATGTCTCGCCTCGTCTTTCTTAAACTTCTGTGGCGTTGGGTAAGAATGCAGGCATTGCCCTCTCCATTCATGCGATACATACGTTATGTGCGCATAACCAGCTTCCTCTTCGCCTCGTACAGTAACCCGTTTTCAAGACTTTAGCATACGGGTGGGTATCTGGCTGCAAAAAAATGTCTCGCTCCAGTCGCTCACTTCTTTGGCACAGGATCATGGATGTGCCCGCACTCTCTGAAACCTCCTTCTTAATCTTTGTTTGCCTCCTTTTTGTCCTTCCTCCTAATGGGAGGGAACATAAATTACTTCTAACTTTCCAAACGAACCATTAATTACATTTTCCTTCACTTTCCTTAATAAAGCGGTGGTTTATGTTTTTGTTTGGAGCTTTCAAATCAGCTAAGTGATCGGGCTTTCGAAGTTAATGAAATCAGGCAGCAGTGTAATAAATATATTGATGGCGTCCGGCTCAGTTTATGGGCCTTCCAGAAGCATTTAGAAGCTTTTCGAAGGTTCAATCTGTGATGACCTTTCAGAATCAAATAGTGTAATTAAAGCGATTGGGTTTTGTTGTGTGTGGATTCATGTATTTCTGGCCAGATCCCTCCAAGATAACAAGGTTTTGTGTGTTTTTAGGGTGAATGTATATAAGCAATGTCTTGCCAATGAAGAACATATATATATGTCACATACAGTATGCTGCTCCGCTGAGCTTTTATTACTGTGTCTGAGATATTTTAAGATGTGTTTTATGAGTTAGATGAAGTTCTAACTCACCATGGTTTATATTAGCGCGCGTGTGTGTGTGTAGGCGTGCGTCTGTTTAGAGGACGAATGTCTTGGCAGTATTTGCCCTGAAACGTCCGCCAACATGTTGAGTAGTTGGAAGCGGTTATCGTGAGCTCCTTTGGCGTTCCAACAACATAAACCCATGCAGATAGAGAAAAAATAGCAAAGAGGTGACACATGGCCCCTTGCTTGTAGATCCTGGATTTTGTGTTCTTCTTATCATGTATCATTTTTTGTTTAACGGAGATTATTAACCACTGTGATCTTTTTTATTTCTGTTCCAATTAAACATTTATTCTTTTGCTTCTGCACCTAGAATATATGGGCTACTTTGCCTCTGTTACACTTTGAAAACTCACTTAAAAGTGCTGATTGTCTTTTATAAGCTGACAACACTGGCTGTCAACTGAAAATGACTCGTCTTTGTAGTTGCCCTCGTCATTGAACTCAGAGACGACGACGCTTCGGTCTCTTTCTAGTGCTTCTTCTATCATTTTGTCACCCGTGTTTGACATTTTTATGTCAGATCTTTGTTTTCAGCTCGAGAAGTCCCCTTAAAACTTTTAGATGATCTCTGCAGAAAGGTACAATTCACCGTAGCACTTATGCAGATCTAAGTGAATGTTATTAAAGGGTAACTCCACCAATTTTACACATTAAAGTGTGTTCACAGGCCTTGGGGAGTGCTACTGCATATGTGAAGAAAAAAGTAGTGTAAAGCCTTTTGTGGCTCCAGAGGAAGCTGCATGTAATCTGATAAGTCAGAGTTGCATTGTGGGTAATGTAGGAGTGGAGTTTAAAAAAGTGATATCATTGTGATCATTTGTTGTTAAACTGTCCATAATGAGTGTTAAACACTGTTATAGGAATGCAATGTGCCTACATTACCCACAATGCAGCTTTGCCTCTCAGTAACATCACCAGAGGCAGTTTATTAGATAACATGTAGTTTGCTCTAGAGCCAGTAAAAGGACTTTATACTACTTTTTTTCATATACAGTAGTACTCGCCAAGACCTGTAAACACACTTTAATGTGTAAAATTGAGTTGCCCTTTAAAGACAAACAAATAGTTTATCAGATCAGTGATGCGTACGTGAAATTAAAATTTAAGTAGCAAGACATTTTAACAGCACGGTAAAGGCGATATTTGTGCACCTCTTGTGTGTGTGTGTGTGTGTGCGCACACGTCTGAGACTGTGTGTGTTTTGAACATGATCATGATTGCAGTCAAGGCCAAAACAGATGTTGGGTATTAATGAGCCATGTCCCAGTCCTCCATAGATGCTGTGTGTGTGTGTGTGTGTATAGGATTATATTTGTGTGTAATAGGGTTCCATCTGTTCCTCCACATTAACTATTCACAGATATTAATCAGAAGATATTTTAAATGTAGAGCTGTCTAAATGTACCTTAACTAGTTACCATTGGTTTCTGTCTCTATGGCATAATTCTTCCATAATCAAGCTTGGCTGTTGTTTCTTTTTTTTACCTCCTTATGCCACTGTTTTCACATCCCTACCTGCTCTCCTGCCAATCCTTCCTTCTGCTCCTACAGCTCCCTTCGGTCTGTACAGATTTGATTAAGACTGATTTCATTTAACACATGACAGAGTTTTGCGTCAGCAAAGCCGAGAAGTTAAAGTGTTGTTAAAGTAGTCTGTTTACTTTGTGATCTCAAATGGAATCAATTTAATCTCTCTCTTTAAATACCTTATTAAGTGCATCCTATGTGTTTAGGGACACTGCATGACTCCAAAATGAAGGGAAACCAGGCCACATATTTAACAGAAAATATGTACAAGTGCCTTCCCTCCACTTCCCATCATCCCTCCTTCCCTCTTCCCCTCCAGTTCAACGACAAAGCCAACCACGCGTCGTGCTTTCAGAACCTGGTGCAGGCCAACGTCCGCAACAAGATGAAGCTGAAAGCAGATGTGGATAAAATCACCGCCAAGGGTATCACCAACTACAAAGGCGGCTTTGAGATGGCGTTCGAGCAGCTCGCAGCGGTAAAGTGTTGGCGTGGGCATGCGTGGTGGAACGTTTGACTAACATAAGGGCGTAGGAGTGTGTGTGTGTGCAGGGATGGTAACGTTGAGGATATCGCTGTCAATCTGTTGTGTTTAATGCTCCTTAAAATATGCAGACTGACCCAGAAGCTTGATGAAACCCTGTGAAACCTATTTAACAGTCTGATATAATTCATGTTCATTTAATTTATCAATTTCATTCAATTATGAAAATAATGATGGAGCAGAGAACACACTGACAACTCAATCCTAGTGGTGTTCTCCTGAAGAGTGAGTATGTGTCGACCTCTTCTGGATGTTTTTGGACATTACAGATTTATGTATCAGTGCAGGAGTTCATGTTTCGCTTGCAACCACTCCTTCAGCCAGTTGTTGTTCAGTCTCCTTAAATAAAACTGTGGTTAAAATACAAAATACTTTCGTATCTCCTAGGTGAATGTGTCACGGGCCAACTGTAACAAGATCATCATGCTCTTCACTGACGGGGGAGAGGAGAAGGCAGAGGAGATCTTCAAACAACACAATCCTAAGCAAGCGGTAGGATGTATTCTGACAGCAGAATACAGCTGTCTTTGCTTTTTTTATTTTTTACATGTATCTGTTTGTTTACTGATGTTCTTTTCCTCGCAGGTGCGCATCTTTACATTTTCAGTCGGTCAGCACAACTACGACAAAGGGCCAATACAGTGGATGGCCTGCTCTAACAAAGGTACGAGGTTGCGTTCGAGGCAGCTCATCACATATCTGACGTGCAGGGGTGGAAGTAACTAATTACAGCTACTCAAAGTACTGTAATTAAGTCATTTTTGGGGGGTACTTGTTGGATTATCAGGGCTGATTTTCAGCATTTTTCCGATTAACGGTATCTTTGTGTCTGATTACTGATAAATCAAATTAATTTAATTGCACTACTTTGGCTCTGATGCAGCATCGTTTCTCTATCTGTAGTCACCACTCTGTGGTCTCACTCAATGTGCAATGATATTTGTTTTTCATAGTCGGTGCTTGATGTGTTGCCACTTTGCTCTTTTTATACTTGTATTTTTATTTATTAACAGGTATGTGTGTGTGTGTGTGTGTGTGTGTGTGTGAAATGTATCGTTTTTAGGCACTGCACAGCAAGTTTCATTGTACAACTGTGTGCAATGACAATAAAGGCATTTTATTCTATTCTATTCTATTCTATTCTATGTCCCGCCCACAACACTATCTGATTGTTTGCAAATCCTTGTGATATGTCTTTGCCTCAGGGTACTACTATGAGATCCCATCTATAGGTGCCACCAGGATCAATACCCAGGTAAACTGAAATTCACCCATACAGCACCACCACATCTCATCGTATTTGTCCATGACTTACTTAACAAGACGTGTATTGTGCCCTCTTGTGGTGGAATGGCTGATGTGCATGTAGAAAATTAAAACTGAAGCCCTCCTCTGTTCCTGTCTTTTGCAGGAGTACCTGGATGTTTTGGGCAGGCCTATGGTTAAGGACAGCAGGAAGGCCAAGCAGGTTCAGTGGACCAATGTCTACCTGGATGCACTGGTACGTTATGTTGCACACATATTTATATAAAGACAGACATGTGACAAGTGTGGGAAAAGACTGGCATTTGTAGTTCTGCAAGAATGAGAAGAAATCTGTTTTGTGTCAGATGAAGAATTTGAGATAAGTCTTGTTCAATTATCTGCAGCATTTGTTGTTTGTCATCCTGGTAAACTCAGCTTCAACTCTCTTCCAGCAGTGTTTGTGAAATGACAGATTAACTTTACTTCAACAAATGTTGCATCAGTCGTTTTTTTTTTTGTGGTGATTATGATTCTGTCAAGATTAACATTTAGGCGACAGTGTAGATAAGGAAGCAGTCTCGTAAACGGAGCCAAATGGTTTGGATATTGTCATCCGTTTACTGATAAGACGCTGTCAACATTTGTGACTGTAGTGACCTGGTCAAACTCAGAAATGTCTCTGCCTTTTGTTACTGGAAAATTCTTATTTTCGGTTTTCTACTGACCCAGTGACGCCCATGAGATGTGTGTGGTTTCAGTGTTGGATATTTAAAGGTGCAAAATGTAACAATTTTAGTTTAAAACATAAAAAAAATAACAAAAATGATCAACAGAGAGTGAAGAAATAACAGTTTTGACGTCATGTATAGGACGTCGATATTTGTGTTGCAGACATACCTCCTGAAGTTAGCGTGCTAACCAGCTAGCTCTGGCTCGTAATATCACTTTGCACCTAAAGAGGTGAAAGTGGGTCACTGTAGCGTCCAGTCTGCCCTCAGTCCAACACAAGAAAGAACTTTAAGGTGCAGTATGTAAGAATTTTAGTCATAAACATTCAAAAATGAACTAAAATTATCAACAGAATGTGAAGAAATAACAGTTTTGACATTGTGATGCCTATATATTGTGTTGCAGAGGTATCTACTGAAGTTAGCATGCTAGCCCTACTCCTGTGCTAACAGTGTAAACACCAACACTTTTCTATTGCTCCGAGCTCCCAGTCCTGACCATTAGATGCATGGCTAACCAAGCTAACTAGCTGACAACTAGCTGTTACTCTGACAATATGACCTCCCTATTGTTTTTAGTACAACTACAACAGCTGGCCAATTCTTACATATAGCACCTTTAATGAAGTTTGATCCATTAATCTGAGGAATCGCACAAAAAAAGATGACGCACCATGATATATTCTGTCGATTTATGCCATGAACGCTTATTTTGAGATGATGGATTTGCCCATGACCTCGTGTTTATTCAATGTGTTTGGTCTTCCAGGAGCTCGGCCTGGTGATCACTGGAACTCTGCCAGTCTTCAACAAGACAGGCATGGGCACAAAGGTTGGTCCTAATTTATTCAAAAGACGCACTTTTAATAACTCTTACTTTTTTTTATGTTACAGATAATTACTCTTCGATTGTATCTCAGTTTGTTGACTCATCCTGCCGTCTTTTGCATCCATCTAGCTTACAGTTGACTGACTGAATACATTTTCTTTGACCCCTTGAGAGAATTGAGGTCTGGGGTTTCGTGACACACCATAATGTTTACCAGACTAAAAAAATAAACAGGCGACATGAATAATCTTAATTATCGTCCCATCCTTTACTTTTATCCCCCTCTTTCTTGTGGGTCTCCCTTATATCCTTTGTTGACGCTGAGGTCCCTCAAAGCTCTCCCACGTGCCCCCACAGGAAGAGGATCTGGGACGTCATAAAGCAAATATCAAAAAGAGATCAAACCTGCAGAGCGGGGAGACAAATGATCCGGTAGCTAAGTGCTTCAAGATGAGTTTACATGTCTATCTCAAAGGACGAGAGGTTACCTCCGCCACGGCTGAATACGAAGGCTGGAAATGCCTTGTCAGTGACTCATGGCGGCATGTAAAGCTTTTGGGAATGAGACTGTCCAGATTTCTATTGCACCCCATTTCCTTGAAATCATTCAGAATGCACAGAGGGCCTTGACTCATCCAGAAAGAACAACAGGACTCATACTAGGCTCTTACACAGTGGTGTAAGGAGTACTCAGACCCTTTGCTTATGTAAAAGTACTAATACCGCTCTGTGAAAATAATCCACTAAAGATACAAGTCCTGCATTCAAAACGTTACTTAAGTATGCTATGTCCACTCCAGCCTGCTGCTACTGTAAAAGTTGAAAAATAGTATTTAAGTTTGTGCGGTTTTGGAATGGATGTTATATTCTCTAACGTGATATTTAGAAAGACACAAACAGACACTGATAATACAATAAACGAAAAGAGATGCCCAGTATACATGAATGGTAATGTTGTGGAGTTGAGGTATAAAGTTGTCTCACAGTGGTTCTTTTCCCCCTGTGGTTTTCTTTCAGAAAGCTCCGAAATATCATAACCAGCTCATCTTGGGGGTCATGGCTATTGACGTGTCCCTGGAAGATATCAAGAGACTGACGCCTCGGTTTACTGTAAGAACACACAACATAGAGAAGCCAGCCTACTCATACAGCAGATATCATATTTGCTACCAGTGTTCCGGATATCTTCATCTCTATTCCCTTTTTTTTCTGCAGTTTGGACCAAATGGCTACTACTTTGCCATCGACCCGAACGGATATGTGCTGCTCCACCCTAATCTCCAGCCACTGGTAGGTCAGATCGCTAGAATCTGATTCAGAGCAACCAGACGTTTTCTTTTTTCTCCAGTTAGTCAAAGTTGACGTTGCTCCAACTATCTGTTACTTTGTTAAAAACCCAATAGTTGCACATGAATAATATTCAAAGAAAAACATGACATTCCTGATTGTCAAAGGATTTTCCTATGACTTATTGCTGACGTTTGCCAACCGGTCGTCACATTTTACAAAATATTTGCTGAAAGATTTGTTATCTTGGTTGTCCTGCATAGAAAGTATGATTTTAGCATTAAACTGACATTGTATCTGCAGCATTTCTGCTTATCCTGAATTACCACACTGACTTTGTTTGTATCGCTTGGCCGACATTTCAGTTCTTTTTTTTTTTTTTTAAATGTCCCGATGGCTCCGGCATGATGTTTGTTGAAACCCAACAAGATGTTTCTTGTTGACCTCTGAGATATGCGCTCTTCTTGTAAATAACACATGCACAGATTGGTCACAGATGATTACAGCGTTCAAATGTCAGCGTCAACAGATAAATTAGTCCATAATTAGTTCCCTTTTCAAAGCCTGGAAAAAAAAGAAAGAATCTGTTTTGGAAACAGAAGATCAATAAGTGATGTCTGCAATATGTCAATATTTCTCTGGGCTTTGTACTCAAAGCCCACAAATTCTGAGTTATTTCTGAATTATAGTATTGCCACAGGCTAATTGCCTGCTTTTCCGCTTAGACTTTAGAGTTTACTGACCCTGTAACGCTGGACTTCCTGGATGCAGAGCTGGAGAACGAGATCAAAGTGGAGGTTTGGAAAATAGATTACTTCAACTCTTATGATCCCATGAGCTCATATACAAATCAATGGCACTGGTTATTTTCGAATATAGCATGATTGATTTCTGTTTTCCTTTTTTAAATTCATTAATTGATTCAATCATGTATAATGATTTGGTCTACAGATAAGGAAAAAAATGATCGACGCTCAAAAAGGAAGTTACACGATATCTACTTTGGTGAAATCCCAAGATGAGGTAATTTTATACTCAGAGGATGTCGGAATCCATGATAGTTAAAACACATTTGTTGAGAAAATGTAACATGTACTGACCAAACTGTCACCCCTCAAAGCGCTACATTGACGTAGGTCAGAGGACGTACACCTTTGGACCAGTGAAGGGGACAGACTACAGGTAAATATCATCATAAAGTGATTCATCCATCGCGTGTGTGAAGTACCTTCTTAGCAAACTTCAGTCCAGAGGGAGAGGAACTCCAGATGCTTTGAGAAATGTTTCTCATAATTACATAAAACCATTTTGTTCTCACTGGGACTGGAGCAGCAGGGTGTTGTTAAGTTCAGGACACAGTCCAGATAAAAATTTAGAACGTGTGTGTATGATTTGGTAATTTCAGCCTCCTGCTAAGAAATGTTTAACAGGACTTACTGAAAGATTGTCTTTGGAATAGTGATGATTTTTGGGGGTGGATGCAATGTTTTTATTGTGTGTTTTTTCACATTGCACTGTGTTCTAGGTCTTGGCGAGTACTATAGGTCAACAAAAGTAGTATAATGGCTTTTGTGGCTCAAGAAGAAGCCGCATGCAATCTTTAAATTGCCTCAGTGACGTCACTCAGTGGCTAAATTGCATTGTAGGTATTGTAGACACCAGGTTTCTGTTGTATCGCTTGTGATCATTTGTTTTTAAAAGGTCCATAATGAGTCAATCAGTGTTATAAAAGTGAGATGGTTTATCAGATTACATGCAGCTTCCTCTGGAGCCACAACAAGCTTCATATTAAAAAAAATTCACATATGTAGCGCTCCACAAGACCTGTAAACACACTTCAGTGTGTAAAATTTGTTGAGTTATCCTTTAAATGCTTACTCAATTTAACAATGCAGTGAAAGAAAAATAAGGATTCACAAAAAATCTTGCAAAAACTTTAGTAAAGTTTAGTAAAGTGGCTCAATGTGGCAAAAACAAAACTTAATCCGTGCTGTGATGATATTTTGTTTATGATCGTATGTGTGTCCTCTCTCAGCCTGGCCCTGGTCCTCCCTGACTACAGTATGCATTACCTTGCGGCTAAAATCGGCGACACAATCACCCAGGCGAAATGTAAGTGCCATCTAAATCAGTTCAATCTTCTGTTCCCTTTTTAGCTTTTCCACTCAGGAACATTTACCTTCCATTTATACACACAGAAGACAAATGATCCTGGTTGGAAAATGACTGCTAATGTTCTCCAGTGACAGTATTTTGCTCTCCATGTAAGGCTGAGAAACACTCCTGCCTCAGCTTATGGTTCCTGTCCATCACTTATAGTGCCCCATGCTCATATACAGTACATACACACACCCCCCAAAAAGAAATCTACGCCAACCCCTGCATGCCCTCTCCTTGTGTCTATGGCAACACACACCCTCAGTTGTGGCGCTGTTCAAAGTTTTCGTCGCCAGACAGCGGGACGAGAGGCTCCAGTGTCCCCTTTCACACATATAGCACTCATCAGGTCATTTACAGCTCCTCGCTATGTGTGTGTGTGTTTATGTGTGAGCGTGTGTGTGTCTACAAGTGGCTGTATGTGTGTGTGTGTGTGTGTTCATCCTCAAGCCTATTGGATACCATACAGTGGATCAGAGGTTCCATATGCGTGGCGATGTCGTCTCACGTCTCTTTTGAGCCACGTCTGTTCCCACTAGTAAAAGATGTCATTGACTCATAGTGTTACTCAAAGGACGGTTTTATAGTGAGTGTGCCTGTGTGTGTGTATGTGTGTGTTCACTACAATTAAGATGGAGCCGTCCCTTGTTAGAGTCTGTCCATCTGACTCCATGTTTGCCATCCGCCTGGCTGCACTCAGTAGCCAAAAGTGGGCCTTAGACAGCCATAAGTGTGGTTGTGTATCTGCTCAACACAGCTGTACATTAATACCAACCATTTTCCGATCCATATCATATGTTTAAATTTCACACCTTTAGGCAGCTTGCTTGACATTGATAATCCATCACATCGAAGATTTCATCACCTTCATTTTTCTTGCAGTTTCATTAAGTGCAGTTTGGAAACTGCTTTTAACGGTTGTCCCGGTCTCTGAGGTGTAGGTTGGGGCTCCCTTCAGTACCACTCCTCCAGAACTACAGACTGCCCCGCGAGCAAAACAGCCTTCACAAACAAACCTCAGTCCAAAAAAGCGACCCAGCGCTACAGTTACTCTGGGTGTGTGTGCTTTATGCTAACGTTAGACACCGAAGAAGGCTGTTGCTGCCTCCGTAGCTCTCTGCGGATCTTTAACAAAAACACAAAGCACACAGCCCCCGAGCCTAATCTCAGGGGCTGTGTGCTTTGTGTCAGTTATTGGCAGCTCTAGTAGCCTGTCCAATCGTTTCATATAGGTCAAATAAGAGGTTTGGATGGGCTTATTAGAGGCCTGCAACAACTGTAGTTACAGCCACACACACGTGCACATACATTATTCCTTAAACACACCCTGTATCTTCAAGTGGTAACTTACTTAATCTCTAAGTGTTCTGTACTTCTGTATACAATATTCTTATTCAACGTCCATTTGAATAAAATATTGCATAACCCTGTTGGCTTCTTTTTGTCTTTACTGCTCTCTTTCCCAATTCCCTCTTCCCTCTCCTCACCCTTCTACCCTCCTCCCTCCTCCTGTTCTCCCGTCCTCCTCAACTCCTGACCATTCCTGGTGTGTTGGACCCCCTGCAGACTTTGTGGGCAAGTATTCTCCTCCTGTGCTTTACCTCACAGCCCCTGTCTCCTTATGCTCACACTACCAGCAGACTTTGGATGTAACTGCGCCCCTAACTCCGTTCATATGTGGTGTTTCAGACTCCGGAGCACAGAAGCATTTTGTTTTCTGTTTTTCTTAATTTAGCGACGTCTGATTAACAATGACAATTCTGTTACGCTGAATCAAGCTGGCATCTGCTCTCAGAAGCAGCGCTTCGCATGCAACGCGCGCCCACACAGTGTGTCGCAGATGGTGTGTGTGTGTGTACGTCTGCGTGCGCATGTATGTATTTAACCCCCCACCTGTTCCAATGGCCCTCAGATGTGGTTTTGGCACTAACTCGCTGTAGCAGGAAGGACAGGATGTTTGCATTATTTAAAGGTGAAGCCATAAAGGAGAAAGCTGTGAGTGTGTGCCCAAAACATGAGTCGTTTTTTGCTTTTTTTGTTTTCTTTAGTTTTCTCTTTTTTGACTCACTTTGATTTTTACAGCCTTGTTAAACAAATGCTAATGAAAGACAGGATCCCTGGTAACACACTGAGCCTCATCTCTTCTGTTTGTCCTTCTGTGTGCTTTGTCATCAGTTTTGACTTGTTTGTGGTCATTGAATCAAACATCCCCTCAAAGCATCCCCTTTTAAGCGCTGTGGTTTTGACTGAAACCGGAGCCAGATTTTATATCATTTTATACTCAGATGTTGGATATAAATGTTAATTTAAAAAGCTAAGAGAACTTGGAAAAAGTGTATCATGTCTTCGTTTCCCACATCTATTTGTCAATGCTGATTCTTGTCTTACATGTTTCTGTGTGTGAGACTGATTAATCCTGAAGGCAGCTCTCATTTTGGAAGGATTCAAGCCGCACACCTTAGATATTGCAGCGATTCAGTTATTCACAAAACTGTCATCATCAGTGTGAAAAGGCGTGCGAAACAGCTGAAAATATAAGCAGTCGTCACTCTCCAAATCTCCCTGCTATCCATCATTACTAGATACTTTGTTGGATTAGTAAGTGGTGACCGAATATCAAAGAAAAAGCACATGGGTGCAATTATTTTCCAATCATGACCACCAAAGAGGACAAGGAGTAGCCCATGTCGTCATGAGAAATGTTGCTGTACAGTATAATCGACTGTCGACACGACATGCTTTGGAGAATGTCAAAGGAGCGTTAAGGTTACGAGCTGTGGTTGATATTCCTACGTGCTGTATTGTAATGCAAATGCATCACTGAAGTGCAGACCCTCTATGACCAAAAGAATGCTAATACAAACGCTAAAAGCACATCTAAATCACAACTTTAAAACCTTCTGACCGCATCGTAAGCCTCTCTCTGTGCACTGTCTCCATTTACATCCAAAGGCCTCAAACCTTTAGTTTGGAATCCAATATTTCTATTCAGGACTCGCTCTGTGAATAAAATATTGTGTCACCTTTGACCCCTGTGGTTTTACCCTGCCTTTTTTCCCCCTCCTTTCTTTTCCCTCTCGTCTTTTCCTCCCTGGGGGATGATTCTGTCGTTCGCTCCCTTTCTCTCTGCTGGGATTTTTTCCACTCCAGGGAAAAATGGCAAGTATTTTTTCCTTTACTTTCATCTCTCTCCTCCCGTTCTTGAGCCTTGTGGGTCCGTTACCCAGCATGTCTGGCCAAGTCTGTTCTGGTCCTTCTTGTTTTACCTGATTTTTAGCTGTTTGTGTACGACTGTATTCTTTACAGTGTTACATTTCTGTATTTTTTTACTTCAGTTTTGTAGATATGTGATAACTTTTTTGAAAGGAGGGATGTGCTAATGATGAATATGTTGAGTTGTGCTGTTAATGTCTGTCAAGAGATAAAATCTCATTTCAGTTTTTGGTCCCTATAGCACTTCTCTCTTATTGCTGCACTGTTAAATATTCAACAGGTGTTACATTCTGCCCGGTGGAGCACCATCTCATCTGCATACAATTATTACTTCAGTTTCATTTGAACCTGTCTGATATTATTCTGCACGGGAAGGAAATTCATACTATTTCATTCCTTTCACCAGTTTCTGAAAGCCTGCTGGCAGACAAGTTCGATGAGTACGGCTATACGTTTATTGCACCGAGGTAAGATGACATGAAGTTTATTTGGATTACATTTCTTTGTGTTTAAAGAAAAACATGTGTTCTGCTAAACACATGCCTCACAAAATGCAAAAAAAACAACAAAAAAAATAGTGAGGAAACAAGATTGTAGTGAAGTACCCTTCTGCCATCTAGTGACTGTCCTTTTCTTTTTGTGTTTAGCAGTTTGTTCTCAATTGACTCGTGAAATATTGTTATTACACCTGAAACTATAATATAAATAATTGTCAGGGCATAAAAACAATGGTCTGTTGATCTTGACAGATCTAAACCTGATAGTCGTGGTGTAACAGTATACAGAAATCAAGTCACAGTTCGGTGCAACAGGATGTTTTATTGTGTCTTCTTCTGCTTTCGATGTTAAATGGCAGGTGGAAAACAGCTTTTAGTCCTATTTTCCCCAACTACTGGACTGGATTTTGCCCCAAAACGGCTATCCTCTCACCCACTGACATATGCTCTCACCATAGTGTGACAGTCAGAAATATTCTACAAATGACTGCATGCAACTGTGACGTCACGTTGCATGCTTACTCGATAGTCCAACTATGGCAAACAGTAGCTGTCATTGCTGAAAACAGAAACGTTTAAATCCAAAATTAAATTAAATCATGTCCTTGTAATTGAAAATGGATTTGTAGAAACGTGACACCCCTGCTGATGACTATGACTCAGTACAGAGGCAAATTTCAACCCTGTGATTCACTTTTTTTCTGCTTACATTACTTCAGTATTGTATAAACTGCTTTCGTTTCCCGCAGAATGTACTGCAAGGACTTAAAGCCTGACAAGAAGAAAAACAACACTGAGTTCCTCATGGAGTTCAACGATTACATCGACACTAAGACTCCAAACCACCCGTTGTGTGAGTATAAAAAAACGAGGAAATATTCTCTTCAATGCCTCTTTCCAACTTACATCCTCCTGGTGCCATCAACTCTGGAATCTTTCTTGAGAACTGAAAGTTTTCTCCTAGATTTTAATGTACTCTGCAGGACACTTGGACCTCATTCTCACTACAGACTCTCATTTGCATCACAAAGAGCTGCTAAGCTTTACAGTATTTGTTATAGTGCGTAAATGTGAATGAATCTCGGCCATCTGGCTTAGCATTAGGTGTGCATTGAAAATTTAATGGAAGACCGTCAACTGAAACCTATTCCCCAGAGGTCTCTCTCTTTCCAGTGAAATACAGGTCTGGCTGTTTGGTGTGCATGACCAGGCAAAGCTTTGTGATGTGGAACCCCTGTGTTCGTGTTACCTATTTGATGCTAACTCTAAAAGTCTGACCATCACACGCCTGAGTGCACATGTGTGAGGCACGTCGGCTTAGATGTGACACACACGCGCTCGCACTCGCACAATATTCACCAGTAATATGCCTTCCACACCCCACCCATAGCCGCTCGACCTCATCCAATTACTGTGTGTTTGTGAGAAAGAGCAGGACACGTCAAGCCAGGAGCACGAGAGGAGCAATAAAACACAAATCAGGGGCCAGTGGACCTTCTCCCAAACATCTGACCAATGCATTAACATCCTTGCCATTTCTTGCATACACTCATTGATATGCATCGTGCCCGCTGAGTAAAACAAAAGGTCCTCAGGTATTTATAAAAGATTCCCTTTAAGTTTACTTTAACGAGAACTTGGTTCAAACATGATCAATAAAACTTCTCATCCAATTGAAATATTACTTTCACCATTATTAGCTGCTAGTTTAATGGAGTCCACAGGGAGTTCAGAGGGGGAGAGAGAGGAGTATGGCCCATGTGGACTATTGGCGGCTTGAGTATCGTTACACGGTTTACTTGGTTAAGCCACTGCAGTGGCGAAGAAGTTGAAGTACATTAGGAATTCCTGGGCTGACTTCAATAAAGGATCCCTAATGAAAACCACCGCACGAGGAGGGAAGGTGGGGTGGGGGGGAGGAATAAAGTGTTACACCAGCTGTTTTCTCTGATGTGTGTGGTGTGTCATAAAGGTTGGAGGAGGTGGTGGGGCTATATCGACGAGCCTCGATGTTAATGGACTGGAGCGGGTCGTCGGAGAGTTCAAAGTGGCGGGCATGGACAAAAGAATGGGCGAACGGCTTTTATCGCCTGTTACGTTTGTCATGTGGTCTTGTTGAATGTCTCGAAAAATAATTTGTTGCACCTATACCAGCCCACCAGCTACACCTCGTCAGCATCAGGTGCATTCACCAATAGCAGACTTTAAATACATATTTTAATGGGTTCATAAGGTTGTGTCTGTTTAGGTCTTACTGCACAAGAGATTTTTGAGATGTTACCTTTTCTTCACAGAACATTTTTCTGTAAAAAAAACAAAAAAACATCACATCAGTCTGTCTAGCTGTTTCTATTTTGGTATATCAGTTGTAGCCTATTCCCACGTTGCACTCGTTCATTTGGGACACCTAAAATGTGATGATTTGAAACTTTAAAGGTGCAATATGTAAGAATTTTGGTTGAAAACATTGAAGGCTTAACTAGAATTATCAACATAATGTGAAGGACTAACAGTTTTGACATGAAGTCTACATTCTGTATCATGTTGCAATGTTTAGATGCTAACCAGTTAGCCCCGTACCGTCCCGAACCAAAGCTCCTGTGTTAGCAGGGTAAACACCAACACTTCCCCAGTGCTCCGTATTGCACCTTTTACTTTAAAATTTTCTAATTAGTCAGCAGACACCAAATGGTTTCCAGAGATAACATTGACAATAAAGTGATGTTTTTCTGTTTAGGTAATGTGGAGCTGGTGAACAGATTGCTGCTGGATGCTGGCATCACTTCTGAACTAACCAAGATTTGGAAAACTAGCGCGTTGCAGTAAGTGAAGCACCAACATTTTGCCTAGTTTACCATGATTGTTTTTTGTGATCCAGCAAAACAAACTAAAAAAAAAAGTGCGTCAGTTATTTTGTTGCTTGGTATTTGGTAATGGATGTCCAAGTGGAAAAATTTAGTGCAGATGACTCAAGTATTTCACCATCACCAGTAAATGTCATGCAGGCATAAAGCACAGACCAGGTTTTTGTAACTGTATGTTTTATAACTTTATCTTCTCTGCTTGTCAGGGATGGTGTCTTGGCCAGATTTGTTGCCACCGACGGAGGGATCACACGGGTCTACCCCAAAAGGTACTTGTCGAGCTCATCCTGGAGGGGAGTTGATTTAGAAGCATGGGAAGGAGTAGATAATGTGTTCTGGATTATCTAATAAAGAATAATGATGTGGTCTGCTAAGAAAGCTACAGCTAACCCACAAAGTGCTTTATGTTCATGATGAACATTAATCCATCCTCCCATTGTTTGTGTCTGAGTCATGTTGGAGCACGCTAAGCAAAGCAGTCCAAGGACCCATGTCCCTATATCCCTAACTACTTCTACCAGTTGCTATTGGGAGATCCCAAGCGTCTCCCAATCCAGATAGCATTACAGTATATAATCCTTTCAGTAAGTTCTGGGCCTGGCCTGTATCCTCCTGGTGAAACGTGAAAGGTTTTTGATGTCTTAGATTGTCAAAGAGTGGCATCTTACACGTCACAAATATGTTTTCTGATATTTCAGATGTATTGCAGATATAATGGGAGAAGATGGCACGTAACAACACAGATATATTTACCTTGGAAACAACTATTTTTGTTATTTGGGGAGGATGAAGTTAGTCATGGTTTACCACCATATGAGGAGTTTTCAGGCATCATCTTGAGAGACAGGGGTGTACATAAGAGCATCATCTGCATAAAAATATACCCCAGCATCATTTGCAATCAAAGCAATCAAAGCTGCTATTGATTAAAATGCGTACTTCTATGATGTTAATGATGCAGCTACCAGCAGTTTAAAAAAAAAAGAAGCATAAAAACAACTACAAAGCAACCTAAATTGTCTGCAAATTGGGGACACATGAGGTCCGAGAGATCCGTATCTTCCGAGCAGAGGATGCAATCAATCCCCGTGTAACAGAAATGGAAAATGTTTGTTGTTGCCATCTTATGCCAGTGTTATTGTTTAGAAAGCGCTGTCCAACAAGTATGTAAACGTCACACTAGACTTACATACCACAAACATCACGGCTCTTTTGGCATGCTAACCAAAATCCCACACCGGGGCCTTCGTTATTTGGTCTAGTGTAAAAATACACTTCAAAGAATGGTCTTTGTTGCTACGTATTTGCACAATCTTTGTGTAAAAGATTGTGGTGTTGAGGCCAATGCACACATCAGTCTGGACTATTGGGTTTAATGCAGGACAGCAGTTGCCTGCAATCAGCACATCAATAACTATCTTAATAAGTGAAGCTTGAAGTTGTAATTAAATTACTCCTATTTGATAATTGAATTGTCTGCTTGTGTGTGTGTGCGTGTTTGTGTGTGTTGTTTTGTATAAATGTGTACGACAGTGCTGGGCTGTCCTGGAAAGAAGACGCAGAGACGTACGAGTCGAGCTTCTATAAGCGAAGTTTGGATAACGATCTGTACATCTTCACTCCAACTCCCTACACTAAAGAGAACTGTGAGTAAAAGCCGACATGCGTGCGTGTGTGTGTGTGTTTTCCTGTGCCTCGGTGTGTTTGCACGTATAGTCAGCGTTCCCTTATTATTCTTTTTTTGCAGCAAGTGACGACTCAGTCCTGGTGAGCAGAGCAGTACACATCGACATAAATGATATCACACTCAAACCAGCCGGTAAGGACACACTCACACACTCACACACAAAGAGAGAAAGGCTTGTATTTATACATTTATACCCCTCATTCCTCAGGTTGTCTCTCTCAATCTGCCACCGACATATAAACACACTTACAGCTATGTCTCTTATTTACACACCTACATATGCAACCCTATAGCCTTAACCCTATTCATGCCTTTATACCGTCTGAAACACACACACAGTTCATCCCATATTTACAGGCCGCTACTCCTCATTTGTCTGTTTCTCCCTCTCACTCTGACATATACACACAAACACACACACACACACACACACAAACCACACATCAAGTTGTCTGGTCTCCTGTGATCCTTGGCCAAGTTTGCATTTTCGAAAGTTCAGAGAGTAAAGTTGACACAGAGGTCCAACATGATCTAGGATGTCTGGCTTTTGTGTTTGATCCCAGTGGTCGGCGTGAAGTTGGACATCAGTGCCTGGATGGCGAGCTTCATCAACACCACGCAGAGGGTGGATGTGAGTAGATTCTACCTGCATGGCACATACAGTTTGCACAAGGACACACACTTTTCATTATTATCTCTGCTCTACTGTATTTTCAGTGCAAGGATGAGATATGTGGCTGTAAGCGAAACGATGAGGTAAGAAGCTTAAATGCATATTTTTATGTTTTGAGCTGTTATTTATGGACAACAGTCATGAGCATGCAACGCCGGTTCAATCTCTCTGTGATTCCAGCAAGTAGAGTGTTCCATCCTGGATGACGGGGGCTTCCTGGTGATGTCCAATCAAGATGATGACATTTCTAAGGTGGGCCTCTGCGTTTTATTCTCAATCACAAAAACTCAAGACCTCGGCAGGTCAACTGCGATTCTGTGTTAATGATTAATACATCAACCAGTGCTTTATAGGTATAATGCATACATTATATGCTGAGAAATTAACAAAAATGCTGAAAAACCCCCCAAAAAAAGCGAGAGAAAAATTCCAGGATCCATCATATTATCTAGATCTGCATGAAGAGGGACAGGATTATGTGTAGTCCAGCTGACAAACAAACAGACAAACAGACATGGAAACGAAAAGAAAAGTACAACAATCTTGGCAGAGGTAGTAATGCAGTTTTAAATGTTTTTAATCCATTAATTAATTCTCATGGGTTAGCTTACTTTCCAAAAGCAAGTAATAACTTATAACATCTTTATAAAAGAGGCCTTATTTACAACTTACATTTGGTGCTGTAATTCAGAAGAGAGCAGACATGGATGTTTTAAGCTTTTGTCCAAATATCTTGACAACATGGATTAATGATCTCAGCATGTGCAAAACATTTTTTATGGTTCCCATATTCACATTTTAGGACAATATAACTGGTTTGTGTTGATATTACCTGAGACCAATTTAGGGTTTTCTTCCGATCAGTTTCCTGAGTCTACCATCTGTAAAGATGTTTTTTTTTTTTCGGCAATAAAAATGACGGAAAGATTTTTTGATTAAAAAAAACAACTAGCACATGGTCCACAGTCTCACACCCTTAAAAAATGGAGTTTGCTCAGTTGTTATCACTTTCAGGAGGAATCAGAATCATATATGACCAAATATAATCATGTGACCAAACACCGTACACTAGAGTAAGCCATGAAATGAAATTTAAAGCTCTGGAAAAGTTAGTAAGTTGACCTTGAGTTAAGATTTTTTTTTTTTTTACTTACCACAAACAATAAGCTTTCACACTTAAAATACTTAAGATACTCATCTATAACGTGATCAGCCAAACCTATTGTGAAGCTTCAGTCGGTCTCAATTGGCCCTCAACAACCGTAACAAAAAAAATGAATGAAGCCTCTCAAAACACAATCCGACCCGTCTTTACATATCATTAACAGACACACACAAACACACCTACAGTAGGCGCACACGTTTCTCCCTTTGCCCTATGCTAAATGCTAAGAGCGGGCCCCTGCTGTCATCTGAGTAAATGTTTTTTCATGCAGCCTCGGCTCCTTCCTAATCAGGGCTGGGTGTGCGCTGGATAAATCAGTCGCCCTCTGAAGTTTGGCAGCAGCACTAAAAACCCAGGGGCCTGAGGCCTTGTTTGGAGAAGGCTGTGTGCCCTCAATCATATTTCCTACAGGAGCAACGTTTCTCTCTCTCTGTAAGCTTCTCGCTTTTCTCTCCCGCTTTATGTCTTTCTCCCGCTAGCTCGTTCCTTTTCTTTCTCCGAAACCCTCGGGGAGTCTGCAGCCAACAGGGCTGTGACTGTTAATTCATTATTTGTGTTATTGCACGGGGAAAGGAGAGAAGGCTCCCTTTACCTTATAGATTGGAAGATTTATATATCCTTTGGCTGTTAGACTAAAGAGGAATGGATATGCGGAGGACGGCTTGTTAACGGTGACCTTACAAAGTGGAAGGAAAGGGATAGTTTGTATTTCCTCACGCGCACGTACACACATATCTCTCAGTGCAGACACACACATGGATGAGCACTACCTACTGTACACACTCCCTCCTGGATACACAAGTACTTAAACACTCCCGTGCATACGGTCATGTCACACCTCCGAGATGCCGAGACAAACTACTTCCTCTCAGTGGAAATTTATGGCCGCCTGGTTGACTGTGTTAATCAGATTATACTGAAGTCCATCATCCTGGTTTGAGGGTGATTTACTGAGTGTGTGTCGGCGTGTGTGTGTAAATTCACTGTGAACATTTTTAACCCATGTATACACGCCCTTGACTGCTTTTGTGCATGTGTTTTACTTCTAACAATCGGGAGATGGCTGTATAAAAGTGTTTAAGTGCTCTGTAAATGAACACCTCAGTCGGTAAAATCTACAAAGCGAGGGTTCATACACTTCTCCCACCCTTTTTACCGAAATGATTTCTGCTCTGAAGTTGTCAGGTCAAGCACAGTCTGATATATTTGCCTGATATTTTCCCAAAATGTCAAACTATTCTATTAAAAACATACTTAGAAATTTGTTTGAATGTATAGTCAAGGCTGGATTGGCCTCCAGAAAGCCTCAGGTTCACCGTGTGTTAGTTGCTTTGTGGTCATTTTGCTAATAATTACCTAAACCTTCAACTAACAACATGCCAAATCTGGATATGTTTGAATACTGTACAGAACGAATGATGAGAGGAAGAAAGTGAGCCAAAAGCGGCTCGGCAGTTACATTTATGTCCTGTGGCCTCAAGACAAAACTGCAGGCATGTGTACAATATATGGTGCTGTTAAAAAGGTGAAAAAAATGAAAACTCCTGGAATTTTTTTAAATTATTTTTCACACATGTTTAAAAAAGGTCTCCTGAATAAAAAAAATCTCCTGAAAACAATTCATTTTTGCTTGGTTTTCCACAAAAACTCTCCCAACATTTGTTTTAAAAACTTGGTCAGAAACAATTAAAACAAAAAAAAAATATCCTCACTTGCCCCTCAGGGCTTCCGCACATAAAGGAAGAAAGAAACCAGAAAATATCAACATTTTAGAAGCTGGAATCGGAGAATTTGAAAACAAACGATTAATCAATTATCAAGATAGTTGGCAAATAAGGTAACACTTGACAACTAATCATTTCATCACAGCATGTTCAGGAGCTTTTTTAGTTTAGCTCTGTTCTTTCTCTATTTAAACACTTAATTGTTAATGTGATATAAAAGTGCTATAAAGATACGTTTTTAAAAATGTTTTCTTCCTGTCCTTAGATCGGGCAATTCTTTGGTGTTATCGACCCGGCCCTCATGACAACCCTGGTCAACTCGTCTCTGTTCACCTACAAGAAGACCTTCGACTACCAGTCGATCTGTGAACCCAAGAAAGAGAGCAAGGCGGCTGCAGGCCTGCGATCCGTCTACGTGGTGAGTTACATAAGCCAGAGACCATTCACACACAACCACTAACACACACACACACACACACACACACAGAGCCACCCACATGTGCACACCCACACTTACTTACATGTTCACACATTTTGATATCCACACATATACATTTACTCATTTCTCTGCACAGACAGATGCATTCGCAGCCATGCTTGCCTGCTTCCAAATGGTCTCACACACACACACACACACACACACGAACACACTAACCTACAGTCGCCAGGGAGCCATAAATCTGGATGGAGCAGATGAGAAGGGAAGCAGAGGGTATGGTGAAAGCGTTAGAGTGGGAGTTGCAGTAACGGTAACAGGATTAGGTGGTCTAGCGTGCTTGGCTAACACAAGCGAGTGATGTAGAAAGAGGCACTGTTTTTCATCACTTGCAAAATGTACGGCGAAATTGATGCAAACACGTCTGCGGACGTCGTTTCAAATTTGTTTTGGATGCTCAGAGGTCATTACAGGTAGCGGTAAGTAAAGGTAACAAGCTGATACTGTACCTAAGAAAGAGATTCGGCTACTCCAAGGTATTTCAAGATGCAAAAATTCCCCTCATTAGTAGACAATGGAAACCATGTAATTTCCCGCAAATGTGTACAACACGCTCGAGTGACCAAGGTGAGATGAAAGGTGCAGACATCTCTTGATCAAAGATGCCGTCAATAGCAGACGATGCCTCTAACACGGTTAGTTAAGGCTCCCCGATGACTCAACACGCCATCAGCTGAAGAGAAAGGACACAGCCGTGATTCACCAAAACAAGGCCCTCGCATGCTAGCCGTAATCAAAGCAGCATGTTGGTGCCTCTGATTCAAACCGTGTGCTGCTTTGTTTTCTCACTGGCTCCTTGTTTACATATTTATGCGCGCATCTGTTGAGGAGGATTGTGTTCTAATTTCCTCTGAGAGACAGGAACATGAAAATCTATGGCCGGACCTTTCTGGTCTCTGTGGTGTCTGCAGCCACTGTAAACACAGCAGGATGTTCAGACAGGCTCAAGCAGCTTAGAACGACTTGATTTTGTCCTTTTCTCATATTAATTTGTATTTTGCTTGTCTCCCGTAGCCCACAATTGCTGATATTTTGAATGTAGGATGGTGGGCGACAGCTGCAGCCTGGTGAGTCCCTCTGTAGAGCTTCTTCCTGATAGTGTTTTTCAAATGATTAATAAGAAAAATATACACTTTTAAAGCATTTAAGTCCTCGGATACTGCTGGAAAGCAGGCAAGGATTTGTTCCTCCAAAATGGACATATAGCATCTGTTTAAAAGCTGAATTGTTCCCAAGACAGTCAGCATTCCACAAAATCTTCTCTCTTGATTTATTGATGCATTAGCATTCACGCAGATTATTTATTGTAGATTATGTTCCAGACATTTTTCATCCATGGGGTTTGTTTTTGTTTTTTAGGTCAATACTGCAACAGTTACTGGTCAGCATCACATTCCCCAATTTCTTGGACGCAGGTGAGTTCCTGTCCATTTGACACGTGGAAAACAACAGTGCTTTGAAGGTTTTCGCAACCTTAATCAAGCTCTGGACAGCCAAAAATAGCCTCATTACGGAAATGAAATAGTAATCGATGTTTATTTTAGTTTCTTTGACAAGGCCTGAAAAGATGTTGAGCACACTATTTTTCAACTGTTTCTTTTATCTTGAGATTCTAGCACAACCCCCGCCACCTGCCAAGAATATGGCGTTAGTAACAATATTGTTTCATAGCTGAACAGGAATTCATCATCAGAGGATTTCATGTGCGCAACATTTTGCACATCTGACCCAGACCCAGCGAATGTAAAGTTGTTTTTGTGTGTGCTGTAAGACAATACGGATTATCAGCAGATCTAATACAAAATAACAGGTCAATAACAGGAAACACATTTTTCTGACTAACCTCTCCTGGTGTAAGAACATTAAACCTGGGTTTAATTTCCCCATCTTTTGCAAGATCTTTCTGTGAAATTCTGAATCTGAATTCACTGGAGGCGACTTTTTCTTCTAACGGAAATAGCTAATCGTGTATTTTATTGAGGAATTTATTTAAAAACAAACAAATGATTTTAAACAGCCACCAAAACAAAAAAACAAGCAATAATACCAAATTGTAACATCCCCAAGAACAAAGTGCAGTCAAGCCATGCATCATAAAAGATTTGAGTTTAGGCTCCAACCCCCCGTCGATTCTGTCTTCAAGTCTTTCAGTGAATTGTTTTAAAGACACCCAAAGACATTGATTTATGGAGGATATTGCAACATATTACAGTCTGATGGTGCAGATTACCTAAAAGCCCTTTTCCCAGCCTTTGTGTGAATGCTTGGTACAGAAAAGTTCTGCTACGGCAAAGAGTTGTCCATCACTCATCCGGGAAATACAAATACATAGATTCAGTAGGATGGGAGGTCATGAACGGCAGCTTGCCGGAGTGTGCCATCCTACCCAGGAGTAAAGCTCGCAGTGACACGCGCATTGCTGTTGATTTTTGCTGTTGTAATTTCGGTACACTTGTGTACTTACATCATCCCAAATGTTTCCAGCAATGTTCAAACCCAGAAAAATCCTAATTTTGTAACGGTAATGGTGCATTTCATTTGGTTCCGGGTGAAGGAAGTGAACGAAACTGAACGTAACGTGAATCAAACTTTGATACGTTAACTCGTCCGTGAGCATTTCTGCCCAAGTCACATAGTGAAGACATAAACTCCCATGATCCCACGCTGCTTATGTCTTCGTCTTGAGAGGGATTGTCAGAAATTACATACTGTGCGTTTAAACCCTTTAAAGCAACATTATGTAGAAACTGGCATTTTTGTGTGATTTGGCGCCCCCCCCCTCCTCTCTTGATGCTAAGTGGGCAAACATCAATTAAAACTGCTTTAAGTTATTTTTTTCTTCAATTATTTATTACAAAAGCTACAAAAAGCTAGTTTATTTTAAGTTTATTTTATGTTACACTTTAACAATATAACTGTTTGAATCTTGTGTCAGATGTGTATATCTTTGAAAGCGTCTGTTTACATGAATACACCTGATATCATCCCGCAGCCGAGATGGAGGATGAGATGTCAGACGGCAAGCATAAACAGGTCTGCATCACAGAGCAAACGCAGTACTTCTTTGGGACCGACCAGGCGTCTTTCAGCGGCACTTTCGACTGTTTGAACTGCTCCAGGTAAAAACACCCACACCTTCTCAGCAACACACTGGGCATATACTGTCGATACATGCTCATGGAGGATATGTTAGGGTCCAAACACTTTCCCTGACCTGTAGCGATTGGTTTGCATCCATAAGACACAAATGAAGTCCCCAGAGGCGGTGCTAAGAGAGGGCTGTAAAAATTCACATGCCATGAAGGTGAAGTTAAGTCACCAACGTAGACCACCGTCTTGGCACGCGCGAGTGTGTGCGATTGTGCAGATGTGTGTGTACATACGCCATTTTAAGGCCCCCTCGTGCCGGCTAATGGAGTGCCTGCCCGCATGCCGCGCGGTGTTCCTGCACATTAGCCGCACACACGTTTCTTTTTAACGACCGCCATAAAAAAGGCAGAGAAAATCATTTGTGCACCAGCGACATGTGGGATTCAGTAAAGGTCTTGGAGGTGGGGTGGCACAGCAGGTTCGCGTCCCCTCGGGAATAAAAGGCAGCCAGGAGACTTGATTGAGCGATCCACGGTGTGCTTTTTCATTGTGTCGAAGATTACAAGAGTGTTACTTAGTCATGTATGTGAAATAATAAGTGTCTGCAGTACAAAATCAATGTCCTCTTCTCACTGCGCTCTGGTTAAATATTCAACTTCCTACTCTATCTCCTGTAAGCATGTCTCGGTGAAATTTTATCTCCATCTTTCCTGGACTCTAGCCCATGTGTCAACAACTCCTCTTGTGTCTCTCGTGTGTCTGCTCCTCTCCAGGACGTACCACGCCGAAAAGCTGCCCAAGACGAACCTGGTCTTTATCATCGCTGATAGAAAAGACTTCTGCTCGGCCTGTGCCAGCAAGCCGTTAACACAGGAAGAAAAGCAGTGTATCCTTTTAGCTGATGCAGCTGTCATCTGGCACAGAACGTGAACATTTTGATTCAGTCAACAGATGTTTTAAAAGTGTATGTTTGTGACAAGATAACAGTGGATGAATGCTAATTATGACAAGACAACAGGATATATATTCACCAACACTTTCCATGAAGCCTCTGTCTATAATGCATTATAACACACTGCGAACATACTTACAATGCATTATAGTGTGTCTGAAGCGCTTTATAATTAGTATAATAAGTTATCAGCACTTATTAAAACTAATAATGCTTTATAACAATCATCATAACTCGTTATGATGCTGCTGGTTAATAATCTATTAAAGTTATAAGGAATTATTCATATTCAGAATGCGATTAACAATAATCACACTATGCATAATGCATGCATAATGTGATTAGAGGTTACTTTTAGTGTTTTAAGTACAGTAATGAATCCCTCTGTAACACATTACAAGCTGGTTAAAAGTCACTATAAATGGTCATAGTGTGTTATAATGCATTATAGACGTGGGCTACATAGAAAGTGGTGAACACAGGATGTGTTTTCTTCATGCTTCTGTAAAAGGCTGTTCCTCATGATGCGTAATTCTCAATAATCACCATTTCCATGGCAGTTGACATTTAAAACTTGCCCGGAACTCAGATGTATACACACTGGGTTTCTCTCTGTGTCTGCAAAGCAGATGGTAGTGTTGAATATGTCTGATGAATAGCTTACAAACAAATCGTGATGGTCTCTCCAGCACACAAGGCTGTTGTCAATTACAGATTAAGCCTCTTGGAAAACACACTGACGGCCATTTCATTGAGCAATGGGCTTGAAATCCAAAACGTTTTATAGTCCTTGCAGAATTATGTTGGATCTGCCTGATTAGTAATATAATACATCCCAGTGATTTTATTAATCAAAAGTGTTATAATTTAGAACTTCCCATGACAATTGTCTACTTACAAAGGGCAATTTGTTTACTGCTATTACTAATCACTCAGAAACTGTCATGTTCCTGACTGTACTCATCCAGCTGACGGCCCTGATCCGTGTATACTGTCTAACAATCCTCGGTACAGAAAAGGGCCTGCAGTCTGTTTTGATAACACTGAACATGTAAGTTGTTTTCATCACACCTGGACTGCTCAACAATTTTAACTGCACAAATGTGTTGCTGAGGGTGCTCTGTGTAGGGTTTCATGTATCATTCCTGCTTTAATAGTCTCGTAAGAATTGCAGAAATTTGCTGAAATCCAAAAAGCCTTTCGAATTAAAGCGTCTGCCCCGAGGCTACTGTTTTGGGTTTCACTGCTAAAATCCTTCAAGTTTATCGCCAAGGAATATTTAGGCATGGTGACAGCTTGCAAAACAGAGCGTCTCTTAGTACTTCAGCACTTGCAGAACTGTGATAATCATCTGTTGATCCAATCCTAACACATCTAGACGATAAACAACATGAATTTACTGAATTCGATAGAATTAAAGCTCCATAATTGACTGTTTTTTGCCCACTTGGGGCGCTGCATCAAGCTTAAAAATTCAACCCTGTCTCATTATGACATTTTATAGTAAAGTTGCCTACTTACTCACAACAGAAGCATTTATTCGGAGACGTCTGGTCACAATATTCACAATTTCTTTAGCTTGTTTTTGGCTCATTTGCTGCTAATTGCTACACTTTGTTCACCAGCTCGTCACTAACTGTGTTTATCAGCTGTTTGGTGCTGGGCAAGAAGCGTACAATAGGTTTATTTGAGCTTTTTGGGTTTTTTTTAGCTGAAAACAGCTGCCTCGTGCTGCTTGAAATGTGATTGATGAGGGCAGTTAAAGCAGCAGGCCATAAAACCAAAAGAATAAGCTGAAAGATGTTAAAACAGCTCGAGGGAACTGCGGTCGGGTGAGAATCCTCTGTGGGTTTGACCCCTTTCACTTAGCACATAATCATCTGATCCATCGTTAATATAAATATATTGATTAGAGTCCACTAACAGCTAAGTTCAACCAACAAATCAAGCTTCAAACCGGTCAGATTGAAATATGAAGGAAGGAAATATTGTGTTATTACATTAGATGTTATCAAGGTTGTTGTGATAATTTATTGTAATATGAATGTTAAGTTTATATCATCCAAGAGCCGGCTATTGGGAGCATTTTTCATATCTTTTTTATTCATTATTCCTTCCAAATGTATACTCCAGATGAAACAACCTGATCTGTTTTGACATTTCACCGAAGGAGACGCAACAGCAACATATTAGGGACCAATAAAAAATTAAGGGAGGGTTTCACTCAGCTTTTAGCCTCACTGGCCAGAGGCCCAAAATCCTTAAGCTGCGCTCCTGTTATGGAAACAGTATATCAGTGAGGAAATTCTACCCATGGCACCTTTCCATCACTAATATCTTTACATGGTGCATGTCATCTCTTTTTTGTGTTGTTGCAATCCCTGGAAAGCCGTACGTGCGCAGATTTCCCACGCAGAGACAAACAGCGGGTTGTTGCTCGACTATGAATAACTAAGCTAAACAAACATCTTGATGAATCTCTGCGTGTGAAACCTCTGCGCTTGAATGCTCTGTTTGTTTTCACTCTATAGTCTTTTTCCAGTGTCGAAGTTTGTCGGCTTTATGAATTAACTCTTATGCCTGCACTGTCTTGCACACTCACACACTCACACACACACTAACTCTTTCTCTCACACTCTTAAGTCGCAAGTGAATGCATCTTTCTTGTACTATAATTGTTGAAAACTAATTTTCTTGCTCATATTTGCTTTCTAACTTCTTGCTAACTGTGTGGACCTTTTGCTGCATGATTCTCTTTCTCTCTGTTTTCTCTGTTTCCCGCTCTGTGATTGGCTGTTGATGGTTAGGATGAGGCCATGTGCCGAAGGAGGAGCGCAGGCTCCCCATTGGCCTCCTCTCTGCTCATGTTACTGCTGCCACTGTTCATGTGCTGTCTCGGGTCAGTCCCATAACGCTAGCTCTTTCTCTTTCATTAATTTATATCACTGTCTTATCCTCAATCGTGACCCCTGCGCACTTTTCTCACCTTATCGCCGCCTTTTTTTCTGCATCTCTGGTTGTCTCTGCTTTGTTCCACTACTTCACGTCTTTTCCCATCGTTTCCTGACCCTTATCTTCCTCACCCGTCACTCTTTCTCATGTTATACCGCCATCTGTCTTCACCTCCCCCCAGCTTACCTCCCAGTCTACTTCTCTCACACCGCTCGCCAACATTTACTCCATCTCACCTGACTTTGAACTTCAAGCCATGCTCTTTGTATCTTTCCCCATCTATCATTGTCCGTCTCAGGCAATAGACTCTAGTGTCGATCTCTGCTCTGCTCTGACATCTGATTTCTGATGTGGCCAGACGCTAGCTTAAACAGACCGCTCACTTCTCGTTTGCATCCAGACGTTCTGACGTCTCTTTTAATGATTCTCAACGTTTTTCCTCTCGATAAACAAATCAAGGAAAGACATTCTTTCCCTTGTGCCTCTCCAGATGCAAAATTCACAGAGAGAGTGAGAGTATCCAATTAGTTATGGCTCAGAGTTTTCCAGTCAAGTCTTCAAAAGAAGTTTTGAAGCTTTTTCTATATTTTCTGACCTCATGTTTGTACCTTGCATAGTTCCTGCTGGCCGTTTGCGAAGCCCCACCACCCTTACTTAGAGCTGTTAAGGTCCTGCACCTGTCAGGCTTTGCGTTGTGCAGTTTACAATGATAAAGTCGGCAGATGACTTCTCAAAATTCTTAGTAATTGTCAAACAAGAGAGAAAGAATTAGAGAATAAGAGTAAGAATTGGCCTCCTGTCAAATCCATACTCGAAACAAATAAGGGGCAGCATGTCACCAGAGTAACTGCTAACCTATAGCTAGTTAGCCCAGTGCAGCTAGCGGTTCAGACAGGGAGCTCGGTACCAGGGGAGTGTTGGTGTTTACACTGCTAGCACGGGAGCTTTGGACTGGGCCGGGTCAAGGCTAGCCAGTTAGCATGCTAACTTCAGTAGATACCCCTGCTTCTGTTGATAATTTCAGTTGATTTCATACTTTCTTCAACTAAAAATCTTACATACAGCCTCTTTAACATTACAAGAGGACTGGCTTCCTCTCTATGGATGTGCTAGTTGTGAATGGTTCTTTTTGACATGTCACAACAAGAACTAATGTAGCTAGTTAGCCAGGTTCGCTAATGATTGTGACTTATTTTACGAGACAGTTTCTTACACATACTAAGTATTGCTCTTACTATAGCCCCATGAACACCAACGCATTTGGAGAAACACAAAGCTTGACAGGTTTGCTGTGCCTAGTTGCTAAGCTATGATTCGACAGCACAATCAGCAGAAAAAATGTTGGAATTGTACGTTTCTGCAAACCACAGATTTGTTAAAAGTTTACAGTTTTTTTCATTTTAACTTTATGTTTCAATTTTATGTTGTGACGATGCTGTACTTAAGGTCTGGTTAGGTCTACGCACTTGTCTGGTTCGGTTTAGGTTCGTTTTCATTTATCCTTGGTTTCCAGAAATGTACAATGCCAACATTTTACTGGACTGGATTGGACAATCTCTGTTTGGGGGAGGGGTTTAATGAATGCTCAGTTGAAAAGTGTCTAACATGTTGGCTTTAACAATCACTAACTTCACTTCTTTTCCTCCCTGCCTGGCACCAGGAGGAGGACCCTGACTGTGGCGGTGCATCCGGTCTGAGCCCCTCACTCTGGCTAATGCTGGCCCTTCAGCTGGTGCTCCTCTGGGTTATGACCGGCTCCAGACACCACGCCATCCAATCATGACCTCCGAACATCCTGATCACACCCTCTCTCCCTCCCTCGGTTATCTCCCAGATGGCAACCAGCATGCAACGCTGCCACCGAAAACGATGAACGCAGATGAGAAGCGCTTGTAACAAACAAACAAAAAACCTGTGATCCCCACGCTCTGCCCATCTCTTCTTTTGATACGTTCATTTTCAGGGGTTACTCAAAGCGATTTCACCGGATGCGATGGGCACAAGTGACGAAAGAAATGAATGTTGGAAGAAAGATGAGAAAGAACTTGAGCTTCGGCTGTTGTTCATCCGGTCAGTGGTCCCCCACCAGCTGAGATCAGAGGAATCCAGAGATTAATTTTGATTGGCAACTTCTGAACTTTCTCTGGCTTGATGTCATTGATGAAAGAGATCAGACTGCCTTATAGTATCAGAGGGTTTTTAACACATCACAAAGAGGGGGACTTGGTGTTTGTTGAAGATGTCGAGCAGTTTTATTCACCACTGCCAGAATCAGCGCTGCCCTTTGTAAGCGTACCGTTTATTTTGAATCGATTTGCAGTGGCTAGTTTTTAGGTATTTATTTTCTTTGTGGTTGAGAATTCGGCTAAGATTGCAGTAACATATGCCAAACTGTTACATCACAAGCTCGCGCCCTTCTCTTGCCTCCGTTGGGGTTGCTGATGATAATGTTGTCGCAGTCTGATTTTAAGATAGCGCTTCCCAGAACATTTTCACAGTATCGCTGAGGGTTCGCAACATACATCGTTTTTACTTTCACCCCGGTGTTCTTTCATGTAGATACTGTATTTGCAGTGTGGAAATCACGTTCATTGTTAATATTTATGCACAGAAACCACCCCTTCGACTGCCACAGAGCGCCTGACTTCTTCTTCTGTACGGATTTTAACTTCGTAGCTGATCGCCCACCCATCAGCTCTGATCAAGAGTGGTGAACGATCCGGATTTCCCACCTTGGTGTTGGATTGCTCCAATGAAAACGTTGTTGCCATAGTGTGTATTAACCGGTCAGGGTTGAGCCTGGCTGGTGTCCTATGCATGCTCATTGGACAAAATCTCGAGTGCCATGTGGAGTGTGTGACTCAGACGAACCCTTTGGCTTCGTAGGCTGTGGCTAGCACGCTACTGTTTGTTTTATTGCAACCACGAAAGCAAACGAACGAGGAGGGTATCAGAATTTGTGTTTGACATTTTGCTCGGCAAAACAGGACAACCATACATTTGTATTCATTGCTGTCACTTTGTAAATTAAATGACTACTATCCGCACTGTGTTTCAAAGTGCAGCTGTGATTCGTCTTTACAGTTCGATCTCCTGAGTGAAGAACAACCTCTCCGTCCGTGTAGTAGCGAGGTTGCCTCTTTCAGTTTATTATACTGTGGTATGATATCAACCCAGCAGAAATCACTGCAGTCAGTCCATGCTGATGATCCTGTCTACTGCTGTATTTCATTTTCATCAATGTTAGTTCATATTGGTTCATTTTGTGTGCTTTCTTTTCCATCAGTTACGTACACAAAACAACTGAGCTTCAGTGTGAAAACTGACAGATGATTTTCTGTTGATGGTTTTATTTAAAGGAGACCTATAATGCTTTTTGTTTTTTTTGTTGTTGTTTTTTTGTTTTTCAGTGTTTTATAAAGGTTCTTGTACATGTAGTAAGGTCTTGAAAGTTTGGGATCAAGGTCCGCACCAACAGAAGCTCCTCCCTCCCACAGAAAACACTGCTCCTTAAACGCCTCGTCAGTAGTCCCGCCTTAAATCCCGTCACACGAGGTCACCATGTCACATGTCACACGTAATTTATGCCTAGCGGCTAGTTCGGCACTTAAGAATTGATTTAGCACAGCTGGCTCAGGTGTGTGTGAGCTGACCAATCAGAGGAGACTGGGTATTTGGGAGGAGGGGCCTTAAGGAGACAGGAGCATGAGAAAACTGATGTGTTTTTATTAACACCAGAGCATGTGAACTTATTCCAGTAGTAACCTTAAATAAAATTATGAATTATTATTATTAAAGAAATTATAACATTATTAATTACTGTGAAAATGAGCATAACGTCTCCTTTAAATAGTGTCATCTTGTTGGCCAGAGCGCAAAACAGTCAAGTTTCTTTGAGAAATGCACTAATTAGCCACTGCTGCAGAGCAAATGTCATCTGCCACAATAATTGAGTGTATCAAATTTTGCAGGATCCAATCTGGACAATTTAAGCCGCTAAATCTCCATGCAATATTAGTTCTGTGGACAAGGATGAGAGTGAATAACTCACTTTATTAATTTCGTGATGAAAATATAAATCCACCCTGAAGATGCAATTTAAGGCCACGCTTTGTTGTTGTGGTTGACGTGTGTATCCACATATATTGAGGAGTACAGGACACATTTAATGAGGCAGGAAATTATTTGTCTGGCAGAAAACTTGTGTGATTGTGTAATATAAATATGTAATTATTATTTAAACCCGCTGCACTTGGCACTTGTTTGTCACGGCTGTCATTGAGCAATCCCATAATTTTGTCATTATGTGGACGTTTGGTTCCAGGCAAGAGTTGACAATCGCAGGCTAAAATGATTCATATGTTCTTCGTGATGCATTATTAGTCAACTGAGACTGAACGATTGAAACAGTTACCAATATTTTACAACTGTTTACAGATGCACTTCATGGTTTTACTGCGTAATAGCAACTCTAAATCACCACATTTCTTTCAAAACCACTGTTAAACATTTCCAATTTCAACTATTTCAAATCATAACATCAACAGACGAAGTAAATTGGGGATTTGGGATGTTACAAACACCACAAAAACAAAACCAGGGGGGTGCATCTTTTTTTTGTAAGAGTCTAATAAACACTGACGCATGTTTGCAGGAAACTACTTAATTCTGTGGGGACGTGAGAACCACAGAAATCTCTAAGCTGTGTGCACCACATCATTTACCACTACCACTTCTCTCCCTTTTCGTTAAATACTTGCTGTGACATCATACAGAAATGTCAGTTTCGAACAAATAAGCATTCCTCTGAGTCAGATCAAGGAGTGCCTTCTTGTCGGTCTCATTTTGTGGCAAACCACTACCAACATCATCATCATAACTTTCTAAGTCGCTGATGTGCACTTTTTACTCTGTCTGTTTTCCTCTATCTTCAACTTCCAACAAAAGACAATGTGGTGAAACTAACAACGGTATTTATGCTCCTCATTTACTAACACTCAAGAATATCAAGTGCCATATAGGACTCTCTTATTCTCTCGTGGAGAAACCTATTATCGTAATACAACATTTATGCAATTTACCAAGATGTAGGTCTCATAAGTTGTTTCCCTGTGCGCTGCATGGTACTGGCTGACAAGAAGAAGAAAAAAAAAAAAAAACAACATATCCGGTGTGCTCCTGCTTTAGTGTGTAATGTTGGGAAGCATCATATTCTGGGTGTCAGGTGTTTGTTCATGATATGATAAGGTATGATCAGCTATTACTGCCTTTCTCTTGGGGGGACAGCATTTGGTTCCTCACTGGTCTGAGTCAGCTGGGGGAAGGAACCTGATTGGCCAGCGTGATGTTTGAATGCACTGCTCAATCTGTCTGATTGGTTCGAACAATGTGTGATTCACTATTATTTAAGGGCCATACCAGTGATTCAGCAAGTTTGGACCAATAACTCCAAATAATGAATACTTGACATTCATGTGTCCTGATGACTTTGGTCCCCCTAGTTTTACTGTAGCGCCACCATGAGGTTCAGATTTGTGGCTTTAAAGGTGCAACATGTAAGAACTGGCCAGCTGTCGAATATGTTCTCCAAACAAAAAGGACTGCACATCACCAGAGTAGCCGCTGACTGCAGCAAGCTGTAGCTACTCTTAGCTAGTTGGCTCGATTAGCCGTGCATCTAGCGGCCCGGACTGGGAACTCAGAGCACGAGGGATTTGTGTCTTTAGACTGGACATGGACAAATGATCTGCTAACTGGATATCTCTGCAAGCACTAGATTTCATGACATCATGTTTTTGACTAAATCGCTCACATATTGCACCTTGAAGTGAAATATCTCAGGTTTAAGACTGATTGCCATGAAATTTGTAGGAATTTTAATCACTTTTAAAGTCATCCCTGGACTTTAATCTAGTGTTGTCATCGGGCCAGTACTTCAATGTGTCCAATAATTTGGTTTCTACATGCCTGCAAACCTAATGACAATCCCATCAGCCTCAACTGTTCTCTGTGTTCAGCACTAAAAAAGGAAAACACGAGGAAATTATAACATGCTTAACTACAGAAGCCAAGAACAGCCATGCTTGCAATCATTTTTTCGATGCTGTCATCTGATAAACATGAATAAAACAAAAGGTTGTTTCCTCTTATTAATCCTCTATGCAGACGAGAATTATTTCAGTTGTAGCCTACTGGACGGTAACACATGTGCTTTAGGTTGACCTCTGTATGTAAGTCTATCCCTTACAGTAATTAGCTATAATGTAAATACCCTCATATCAAATCACAAGGGCAAACATTCTAACAACAAATAGCAAAAGCTCATTCAAAGTTCATGTGGTTTGCTTTTAAATCTCCCAAAACCACCTCACAGAGCAGTGTGGGCCTGAAAAGTAGAAAAACACCTTCAAACGTGGAGAAAATTGGAAATATGCCTGACTTGTAGGTAAGAAGACAAACTTGCAAAAACACTGATATGGTTCTTAAAGTCACTTGAGGCAGATATGTACATTGTACAGATATGAAATGAGTGAAAATTCACACCACCTAATCGCATAGAAATGCACAGAAAACACTGGAGAATGAACACGAGCTTCATACTCGTCCGGATGTCCCGTTCTACTCTTAAGTGCTAAAATCAGATGCTGTCACCTCAGGAACAATATTCTCTCGATGTGATATGAAGTGTTTTTTGATTCTGTTGGTGCTCTCTGTGTGGACTGTGTGGGTTGGCCTTTTTATTTCTGGAATCTTGAGGATTGCTTAATGTGTGTTTTTTTGTGTCTGTTACCTTTTGCTGCCACTCTTTGGCAGACGATTGGCGGGCCTGTCAGTCAATCTTTCGCTGCCTTTTGGTTTTCAAGGCAGGCTCTTGATGGAAGCGTCCACCGAGTCACCCCTCGCCAGACTCCGCGTCGGGGAAGTCTTGGCGGCGGGCCTCTCTGTCAGTCTCCCTCGATTGTGCTTTAATATGTTACACTTTAGTGGAAATTGATTCTCCAGAATCAGTCCTGTAAAAATTTGTACAAAAGGGATGTTGTTCTCAACAAAAAAGAAAAAAGAACAATGTTTATAATCCTGGGGAGGAAAAAACGTGTTTATTCATGTGCAAATAAGGTATATTCAGAATAAAAGTTTATGATTACTATCTGTTGCATTACTTCTAGAGTTCTGGCTGATGTCCTTCCCTTGCAAAATGTCTGTTTTTTTTCCACAGCGGATCAGATTTCTGTTACTAACTTCTGTCACATTGCCAGCACACATTTCCCATCCAAATGTGTGTGAGAATGAGAAGGAAGCACCCCGAGTCTGCTCTCCCAGTGTCTAGCCAACATCAGAAACTGACGTCCAGCCAAAATCAACACTGTCCAGGAAAAGAAACGGTGGAGGCGTAGCTGCAGCCACATCTCTCTACAACATTGAATTTGGCTCAAGGACACGTCCATTAACAACGACCCGTAATGTTCTCTGGTCGTAAATTTGCAGTAATTCCTGTTTTCCCTGTTGCATGTTGATCAAATACTAAGTGACTTTCTCGTTAGCGCAGTTCGCTTTACACTTGAACCTGAAACCAGCTGTGCTCAAGCCCAGATTCTTACACACTGCCCCCCAAAGACAAACTACAGGCTCATTTTACTCTTTATTATAGACGTTAAAAACTAACCCTAGCTTGGTATGGTATATAAGGAAAAAGTAAAATCCTTTAGGTGCTTGGGGACATTTTAAATGAGACCAATTACAATGTCTTTAGTATTTCGTTTTAATAAAAAATGGCCTTTATTGTTGGTAGCACAGCTGGTGAATGACTATACGGAGACCAATAATATGAAATTACATATTTTACAGACCATGTGACACAAATTGATTACAACAGCACCAGCCATAAGTTAGCGAAACTGCCATTTCAGTGAAGTTCGGCCTCAGTGAAGAAACCGGACGCCCATTCAAAACATAATTTATCAACATGCGATGTAATGCAAAGAAATTACGTAGTAAATTCCTCAAGCCTAGTTGGATTTCGACTCATAAATCTGTCATATTTTGTTACCATAGCATAACTCTCCCTGTGTGTAATCTCTGTTTTTCCATGCATCCTCTTTCTTTGAGTGAATATTCTATGAAAGATCTAAATCATGCTTTAAAAAAACGTGTTTTCCGGTGACAGCACCCTGTCTCTCTTGGACCCTATCTATTATTTCCCCCCTCCCCAAAAAACTCTTCCTTTCCAAAAGTGTTATTCCTTGTCTGTCACGGATGAGCTGCGATGTCAACAACACACGGTGGATTTCCTGCTGAGGGCTCTGGATTTCGCGTCTGGCAACAAGATGACCCAGTTTGGTTTACACTGAGAGGTCACTCCTGTTGTGTTTTTGATTGTTATCCTAAGTCTTTGGGCTTGTGTCCCCCTGTCACTGATTGATATCTGGCCTCAAGTCCCGCAAGTAAACCGCCTCTAGTGTAAATACGAAAAGTTTATTATGTAAGTAATTCCATTTGTAAGCATTAACAGTCTCATTACACCGAGATTTGTTTTTCTAAAAAGTGGAGAGACGGTGTCACATGTCGTTGGTTTGTGCACCGGAGTGAACCTTGAAGGGCTAAATAATTTTTAAAAAAAGGATCGTATATGTTGACCAGGAATGCTCACCGCTTCATTTATATGCATGCACTCCTCTGAAAACCCTCGCTCTCCCTCTTCCCAGCAAATGCTTACTCTTGCATTCCTCACCGTGCGAGATGAGGAAGATATGGTTTCTGCATTCTCCCCTTCCCATTCTGTGGAAGCGATCCTACAGTATGACCGGTTTTGGGTTACTGAAGAGTACACTGTCCCCACACAAAAGCCTGCTTCGTGCCCGCGGACAAACCCACTGAGAAAGTTTTGTTTTTGCACAGACGCAGGCTTACAAAGGATCCGGTAGTTTGTTGGGAAGAAAGAATAACTTTGAGGGTTGTGGTCAGGAAAAAAAAAACAGCATTCAGGGCTTCAATTGACGACAAAGAGCAACTATTAGACCACCAAGGCATTGTTGAGGTTTTTGTTTGTCTCCACATCTCCTGTCTTTTAGCTCGTCCTTACTTTGGCTCTGCTCCTCGGCTGTGTGTAATGTGTAATCACCCCTGATCCCAAATGAAGTTCGTCCCCTTTCATTTAAATTTCAAACACCTCATAAAGGCATTTGTTTGGCTCGGGCTCAAAACCCAATCACAACTGCTCTAATAGACATCTTGTGATGCTTATAGGACACAGGGGGGGTCTCATTTCAGGGAAGCTGAGACTGATATGTTTATGTTGTGCGTCCCTGCAGAATTTCTATTTTTTTTCACTGTACCTCTCTGGCAGAGATGCTGTAGTTAGCACCGTTGTTCTGCGGGTTCAAACTCTCTGTGAAGATTTTGCATGTTCTCCCTGTACCTGCCTCTCGGCCGGTGTCAGCTGGGATTGGTTCCAGCTCCCGGCGACCCTCTAGTATAAAGCTTAAGCAGGATGGATAGGCGGATTGTACATCAGCTGCGTGCAACTCCTTAAACTCTACACTCCTTCTTTTAGATTTTAGATTACGATGAAGGAGATTACATTAAAAGTACAGGATTCTTTCATCATGCGTACATCCAGTAAAGAGCTCCAGGTAGCCTGTTGTTACCGTCTTAACTCTGAGATAAGCAACTATGTCCAGACTTCTGAAGGGTTCAGTACGCTTCAACCGAACAAGGTAGTACACTAAGAGATTAAAAGCAAAGAGATAATACTTGTTTCAAATTGCCACACTTCATTCTGCCCAACACCAACATCCTTATAGCTAGATGACTGAATAGGTTGATTACCAGTTACTCTAAAAACTCCATATATGAACGCTCACACACACACACACCATGTTGACTTGTGGTTTCACGGTCTCCTGGGTAAAAGTGCTGTTTTTGTTGACTCGTCCATCCACCCCATCCTCCTCTCTGCGTCGCCCTTTATACTCACCTGCCCTCCTCATTTGCTGCCGTTATAACTACAATGGCCACTAGAGGTCGCCGACTAACAATCAACTGAAATATTGGTCGTATTATGCTGCTAGCACAGTTGACCCATAAGGACGGGCCGTGCTAGCTGCATCACATCCCTTTCCCTGAACTCGGTCTCTGTTTTGAGAGTCTTTGGTGTCTTGACGCAACCGCGAGAACAAAAATTTTCAAACAGTCTTGCGTTATCAGACAGGAGCAGAAATTGTGTGTGAAGACTGAAAAAAGCGAACTCAGATAGGTTATTCCAAGCTCCATAAAATTCATTTGCAGTTCCAAGAATCCAACAATGACTTTATTGAGGCACAGACTGTTCTCCTGATGAATGAAACTATCAACCACTAACTAGAAACAAACACTCCCAGAATTTGGAAAATTGTCCAGTGTGACATCGTAGTTCTTGCGTCTGTCTCACAACTGTGTTCTGGGGTGATCACTTCACATGTGTCACACATGCCCAATCTGGAAGTTGAGTTATGTCATTGGACGAGTGTGTCACATTACATTTTATAGTGCATCATTACCTAAAAATAACAACAGCCAAGAAAGGGACATTGTGCTCTCCACATGTGGTGTCGACTCAATATTTAGAGTTAAGAAAATATCAAATCATAAATCCTCGAAGCAACGGATGCAAAGAGAGGAGAGCCTTATATTTTCCAGTTTTCCGACAGTGGTCTGCATGATGAAAGGGATGTCGATGGCGTCTATTATTGTGTAATTGGCGTCAGAATAGCTCTTGTGTGTACAAACAACCCTTCCGTGATGCAGTTGGAAATTAGCAAAATAAATTATTTACACGACCTTGTGCAACTTGAACCACATGTAAGCTCGGAAAAAAAGCTTCATGAAAACCGGAGGTTTATACAATTGTCTTGGCAAACTCAAAGCGTTTCTCTCGTATTTCCAAAACAGCTTGATTTCCAAATTTACTTCACCTGCTCCCCTGTCTCCGCATCACTTCAGATCGCTGTTGGGAGCTCCGTTTCTTTGTTACTCATCTGCTGGTCATTTATTCACTCACTTTGTTGTAATTGCTGCAGTCTGGTAGCATTGGCTTTTCATGTTCCTTTTATGTTCCTTTGGCCGCAGAGAAAGTGAGGCTAAAGTGGAGGCCCCGGCTGTATCGGGAAAACAGAAAAATACCCAGGGCAGATGTAGGACGCCCTCCCCTCCCGATGACCAGTACCGGAGGTTTGATGTGGTTTTTGAATCACCAGCATCACCCACGGTTTTGTATCAGCTGTCCTTGACTGGAAATATGAGTGGTCCTTATCTCAGGGGAGAAGAGAGCAGAGGAGAGGGGAAAACAATGGAGCACTTAGAAAGATTTGCAGACAGAGCCGAGGCGAAAAAAGAACAAGATGTCAAAACTTTGTCTTTAAATGACGGTGCCCTGGAGAAGATCCATCTCCACAACTTTTTTGATCCAGCTTGATTCAAAGCTATGTTACTTATAAACCGTCCTTACAAGTGTTTAAAAGAGTGGTTCAACATTTTGGGAAGCGAGTTTATTCACTTTCTCGCTGTCTACCAACACATCTAAAGCTCATTAATTAGTGTTTGTCCGATTCAAACAAAAAAAAACTGTTGTGGTTGTCAGACATTCAGACAATCCAGAGGGACATCTCATGGGTCGAGGTAAAACAGAGTCCAAGATCCATCAATTATCTGAAACAACCGCTTATCCTTTTCAGGGTCGAGGGGGGGGGGCTGGAGCCGATCCCAGCTGACATTGGGCGACGGCGGGGTACACCCTGGATAAGTCTGCCTCATTGTAATGGGGTCGGGGAAGGAAATCTCAGGGACAAATATCTTTAAAACCTTCTTTAAAAAAAACAAATCTTTTAAATCCCAACACAACTATATACATGACTGGATACCTAAAGTAAGAAAATATGATTTTTGGTCATTTGGATGAGCCAGTCTTTCAAGGAAATGATTATTTCTCTGATGATAAGAATAATATGTTGACAAAGCAGTGATGCAGCGTGAATCATGCAAACTGAGTAAATTCTAATTAAAAATTGTATTTATCAGCACCCTGCTATGACTATTGTTCCTTCTCACTGGCAGCCAGATTTTTAACTGCCCCACTGACTGATTGCCTTGCTTACCCTCAGACCGAACAGATTCATGTTCAGAGTCATAAACAATGACTAACACCGGCAGACAAACACTTTCGATGAGTCTTACAGTCTCTTGTTAGAGACACAGACTCATATCAGAGAGATCTGATACAAGCCAATTACATAACGCAGACGGGCAGACGTCTTTTATTCTGGTAGAGCGTGAGTTATTTCCTCTGCTGGGAGCCCCAGGTGTCCGATCGGGACAACGAGTCAGCATCTCGTCCGTGTGTAATAACAAAGTGCGTGATTAGGCTCTACGGTCTGGCACACACACAGAAAGATCCTCTTAAAGATCCTCTGACACGCTACAAGGCGTCTACTGTGGCTAAATTAACCTACAGCTGCATCCGTCGGTGCCAGCCCACACACACATTTAACCATTTGTACGAGACTACGGCCACACAACAGATAAACAAACTTGTAAATCCTTACACCTACACACACATATATGTATAAACGCTTATACTACATGTAATACTTAATAACACTGAGCAAAAGTGACTCATTTACAAGCCCTCGTCGGCAGTCGAGACGACGCGTGCAAACCCAAACCACCCACAAACACACAGTTGAAATTACAAGCATGAACACAGGCATGGTGCTGCACCTCTCCCACCACAACTATCAAAGGGTTGTCGTGCAGTGAACCTATGTATGTGTGTGTGTGTGTGTGTGTGTGTGTGTGTGTGTGTGTGTGTGTGTGTGTGTGTGTGTGTGTGTGGTCATATGGGTAATAAGTTGCTGAGTAAGTGCAAATGTGTGTAGATGCATAATTAGTGCAGTGGAAGTTTTGAGAGAGTCAAAGGAGCAGTTCATAATGTTGCTACAGACGCCATTTTGCTTTCTTAGAGAAATTGTTCGACGTTTTGGGAAGTTAGCTTTTTTAACCGTCTTGCATAAGAAGATTGGCACCACGCTCCTGTGTGTGAAGCTGTAGCCTGCATCCAATTCATTTAGCTTAGCGTTAAGAATGGAAACAGGATATTGTTTGGTAAGAAACTAGATTTTTGTGCCGGTTAAATAGCCATAATACATTCCATGTTAATTATTGAGCTTTAGCGGTGTCTGTTGGTATCCTGTGAGGCTAGGTCTTTCACTAGGTGGCTGTAACTTCATATTTGGCAATCCCACAGCCATCTTCTCTTCTAACTGTCGGTAAAAACACTAATAATTGTATTTCTCGTAATTTTTAACTGGACAATTCAATCTTCTAACATATTGACAGGGCGAAAAACTAGCTTGAAAAAAAACATGCATAACTGGATTTAGAAGACGTGTCTTGGCTCGCTTTTGTGACTCTAAATTGAGTAAGAAATTGAAGGCCATTATGGTCTGTACCCGGTGTTCCAGATGTTAGTTCTGGTTTATTTTTGGTAAGTGAAAGTAACAAAACTAGCCACACTTACTCAGAAAACAAGACAAATTGCTTCAGCATGTAACTCCCATTAAGACCAAATAAGCTCTGTACAACTTTAACAAAAGAAGTACAGCATTGTTATATGTATTTTTTTTTTTACTTTGGAGAGCTGTTTCCTCGCTATAGACATGAAATGACATCGATCAGGAACAGTTCCCCCCCAAAATCAACATCACTTCTCTTTGTTTTGGTGTGAGTTGCTGAGTTTTGGAGAAATCGGCATTAGAGATGTCTCGGTACTATCTCCCTTTTGTATTACTGCACTGAAGGAAATGGCATCCTGTCACTGACAAGATGCTAGCTAACGTTACAGCTCAGCCGAGGGGGGCGGCATTAATGTTTACGTCTTGTGTCGTCACAGGAAGTAGCCTCTTGTCAGCAACTCACCTCAAAACAATCTAGATGGATAAACAGCACTACAGGTATGAGGTAAAATATATACTTTTGATTTTGGGTGAACTAACCCTTTAAGGAAAGCAAATAAGCATATTAAAGGGGGACAAGTATATGATTATGAGTTTGTGAAGGCATTTCACCTCTGAGGATGTACGTTAGCGCTATGTAGGCGTAACTGTGGGTGTGTGCACAGGTCTGTCCCACTTGGTAAGTGTGTGTCAGAGTGTGTGTCGCAGGCGTGTGTCTGGGGTGTGTGTTGAAGGGAGGTCAATCCTCGGTCCGGGTAATTTGCCACAGATGAAACCCGACTCCATTCCAGGGAACCAGCGCAAGCAAACGTTTCAAAGCTGCAGGAAATCTATTAGCACCTGGTGGGACTCCCTCCCCCCCCACCGGTCCCCTTACTCTGTCCTCTCTCTCCCCCACCCTCCATCCCTCGCTCTACCATCTCACCTCGCCTTGCCCCACCCCAGTTAATAAAGCCACACAAGACCACCACACTCCCGCTGTGCCACTAAAGCCGCGGGATTAGTTAGTGTGTGTGTACGTGCGTCCGTCTGTGGCGTGTGGCGAGGTGTGCATTTACGTCCGTATATGTGGACCTCAGAGTGTGTGTGTGTGCATGTAATGTATCTGGACCTGTCCTTTTACACACACGTGGAGCCAGTTAGCAGTGAATGAGGTGCCAGACAAGCATGCAGCAGCTGCCACACTCGAAACAATAGCTCATGATCCAGACACAGTAGGCTGCAGTCGCTGCTGAGCGCTGACTCCAGGTCAGATCGTATGTGCCGCTTTAATTGCTGGGATGATGGTTAGTGTCCGGGTCATGTAAATGTGGTCAGTTTGCCGTTTTTTTTTTTTTTTTTTAAATATACCAGTTCTTGGCTGTGGTCAGGCCCAAATGTGGACAAAACATGTCATCTCTCTTTTATGACCTGGCGTACGCTGTGTTTGCACAATAACTGGCTTTCATATAAAGCGTCCTGAGAAGAATGCAGGCCGTATGACATACCGGCGATGTAAGCCAAGCTCGTCATGGCAAACAGAACATTTGTTGTTATTCTTAATTGCCGTCTTTAAATCAAAAGATGTCCTGCTGCCTTGGTTAGCAAAGTCTTGACAGATAAGATAAGATAAGATAAGATAAGATAAGAAAAAAGTCTGGCACACTGAAAGCCAGGAAGGACGAAAGACAAAAAAGTTTTATTTGACAGAAATCAAAAGCTAGATTTAATATCAGATACAATTCTGGAAAACACTCAGTGAGATACGTTCGAGGCTGACAGATGGAGGCCAGATGCAATTCTCTGATGGTGATTACTTCACCTGCCATCTCAGCATTAAAACTTTCAAGTGCATCAATAAAAAGGGATTTTGTAATTTACTCCTGGGTTTTATTTGAATGTATATCGTTGCACAACGTACAGAGAACTTGATGTTCAACCACGTTTTTCCATGTTTAAACGGAAAAACATGAAATCAAGACGGCCATTTGACCGTTTGCTGCACCCTGAGCAGCAATTGTCCAACCGCACCATAGCAACCATAACTGGGCACTTTTTTTTTGCATAGATCTTGATGGAAAAATGGCATATTTAGGTGGCTCGTATCTATGAGTGAGTATAATTTGATGTGGAAACCTCACACCTGGTATTAACATGCATCTCGAGTGGCCACTTGTGATCGGATTTCACTTCCCTGCTCTATATGCAAATAAAGACGTACATCTGACAGCCTGTCACTATGTTTTTTACATAAAAAAAGAAATATCTTTACATATTACATTTGCTGAATTAACAAAAAGGCCCAAATAGTTAAGAATTTGTTATAGAGAGTATTTCACAAAGTTTATAAAGTCTCTCCTAACTCAACAACTCACAGAATTGAGCGTTTTTTTAAGGGAGTCTGGGGATGTTCTCCACAGGCACGAAAGAAATGAGCTATATTTGTTTCTTTTTACTATATTCATAAAATGTGACATATTTATTATAAGCCAATGAAGATACTGACTCATGTCGCTTTACACTCAACTTTTTTAGAATAGTGATCAAGTGCACATGTAATGCCATTTGTTCTCATTTTGAACAAATCTGTAAACACTAAAAAAAATCTGTGAGCGTGTTCTTTTCAGCCAACAAATCCATGGACTTCAAATGCTCTTGTTGTCTCCTCAAATTTTGAAAGGTAAATATAACTGTAAACAGTGTAGTCTGACAGGTGCAGCAACAGTTACTGAGGGACATAGCAATCAGCCAGTGCAATCAGGCAATAAGATCATGCCGATGGTGTTCATGTTTTCCAGACTGAAGCAAAATTTGCGAGCCAGATTTGCAACTGAAGGACTCAATGACAGACACTTTACTTTTATCTCTTGTGTGATTTTATTTATGTGTTTAATAATGATTTGCTTCAAGGCCATTTACTTCACCCTGTGGAATTAAATTCTTATTGGAATCACAGATACGAGCCAGAGGCCGTCTGGCCACCAGTCTCCTCTCCAAACAAGGCTTTGTGGAATAAATCAGGAACAAATAACTGACTTTTGAAGGGTGACGTTTTTTTCTAGAACGGCTCCCAGAGGAAACATGATTATGTTGAAGTTTTGCTGCCTCGAGGTATATTAGCTTGGCACCGACTTCATGCGTGGCTACTTAATCTCCATTGTTTGATCCCACGGCTGGTGATCTGAGGAGAAGGAGCATTTCCAATTGATGATACATCTTTGGCCTGATATTAAGTCCTAGCTTCCAATTCTTCTTCCAATCTGAGACATTGTCTCATGGATCTTTTCTCTCTAGTTGAGTTTAACTGTGTTTTTTAGACCACCTGTGTAAAGAAAGCCCTGACAGCAAACACTGAGCGGTCAGTGTTGATCACCCACCACAACATCACGACCAGACAAACCCAAACAGCTAAAATCCTGAATTAACACATAGGTTTACTTAAGCTTAGAATGTCTTTAACCATTACTAAGTCTACACCTTCCTCTACCTGCTCTGAGAAATCTGATTATTTAAGTCAACTGTGTCTGCCGAGCGTTTGGGCGGTCGTGAGCGCGCTCGCCAGGCTCGCTAGCTAGCTCGTGTGCAGGGTCCGACCTAATTGGATTTATGTGCGGGAATGTTTTCCAAAGCCACACTTGTGAAATACCTCCACATCTGCTGGCCATTAGCACTGGACATAACACACAACAGAGAGAGCAAAGCCCCCAACGCCTTGATTCATTGGACTGCAGCTCTGCTTTTATTGCAGCGGAGGAAAACGGCTGGCCGCAGTGTTTCAGCACAGCGAGCGCTGCCTTATCTCTCTGTCGTTTTCCTCCTCCCTTATCATCCATTTAATCCTTCCATCCACTCCCTATCTCTCTGTCCAACTTCCGATTTTACTTTGTGTCTGGATTTTTCAGCCTTGCTGCAGCAGTTGTTCTTACTCCTCCTTTCTCTCACTTTCCCCATTTTAACTTTCAGCTTTTCCTTGAATAGCTTTCCTCTAATTTCTCCTCTGCCTCCTACCCCAACTTCCCCCCCGGTGCCTAGTTCTCTGACAGTCATTTATCTATGTCAGTACAACTTCCACTGCCAAACCTTTTTCCTTGTCACTCCCCAAGGCAAGGACGTCCTCCTGTTTCATCCCTCGGTGGGCACGGGGAGAAACTAGCAAGGGGGTCTGACAACCCCCTGACCCCTCATCTGTCATCTGCAAGGGAAAAAGCACCCTCCTAATTGGGGGGAGGAAGCGTCGAGGGGTTGGGGGGTGGGTATGGAGGTTGTTATTCTAGTGTCGGGGGGGTCAGAGGTGAAAAGGGGGAGATCACGCCGGTGATTAGCCTCCTTCATGTGCAGGAGTAGAGGGATGAAGGGACAGGAGGAGTGTTTGCTGGGCAGCTGGGGTGTAAAGTAATTAAAGGGGCAGGGGGAAAAATCTCATGCAGGATGGTCAGGGCTGTTAATGATAATGCCCCAGGTCAAGTCATGGACACCTGGACTCTGATCAGGTGAGTCCAGGTTAAATCCATTAAATCTCTAAAGAAGCGATTCAGGTACAAACTTAGTCTTTCGGTGAGGTTGATCAGGGCCAAACTGGACATTCAAAAGTTTTCTTTAGGAGCCACAACAATGGGCACTCCATGTATGGCTGATGACTGCTAGAAGCAGGAATCGTCGCAAATCAATCAAACAGCTAGAATTAGGGTTAGGGTTAGTTAGTTTTCTGAAAAAGGACAAATTGATAGGGTTGGGACTCGAGCTGGGTATCATTGAAGAAAACGAAACTAGGAGAGATGAGATTAACTCCTTCGGTATTGAAATTTGGTAATGACAAGTCATTTTTCGATAGTTTCGAGGCAATGCAGTTAATGCCATAAAAGTATTGGAGATCAATACACACCCTGGTTGTGACGAATCAGGGTAGGACATGTCTTGACTGGTAAGATCCACTCAGGTAGCTAACATTTGTGTGGATGTAGCCAGAGTTACTTGTCCAAACAGGAATGCAACTCAAGATTTGATTTTGTTTGGCACAGCTTGTATACACGTGCATGAGCTGGCTTTTCATCGCCACTAAGAACTTAAAAACCAGTTGCTTGGAATTTTTTGGTTTTGGTCCTTTTGGTCCAACTTTCTACAAACTGCAGGGATCAAAGGCTTGAAGTCGCCAGCTGGATAAGAACATCAGCTGAACATCAGCTGTGTGTAAAAAAACTGTTTATCTTAGAATCACACGTGTTGAGAAGCCAAGTTAGAAAAAAAGAGTCAAACGAGGCTGAGGTGCTGACAGGTTCTGGCCTTGGGAGTTGACGATCTCCCAGCTCTCCCTGATAATGAACATTACCCATCTCTCTGGGTCACCCTCCTCAGCCTCCTCATTTCCCCTGTCCACACCTCTTTACGTGGCTCAGCAGGCCATGAAATAGGTGTGTGTTTATGTGGGCATGAGACGCACGCAGAGAATAGCTTGAGCCAAAACGAGGGACAATATTAGACGCAAAACTGAGCCTTTAAAGGCATTATGTGTGGCTTTTTTTGGTTTGTTTGTTATTAACATTCTTCATTTTTTTTAATGAGCCATACCCACCCAGATATATGGTTTGTAGAGTATGTTGTAGGCAAGCTTTTCCACGAACCCCCATGAACAACATACATTTTCTTACATTTAAAGGTCCTGTTTGTAAGACAAGTTGATTTTTGAGTCTCATTCCCAACTGGTCCCAACAATCCTAATGCGCCAGTATTTGACGAGTTGGGAATGAGACTCAAAAAACAACTCTTCTTACAAATAGCACCCTTTAACCTTACTTTTCAATAAAAGGAGCATTTATGTGTTATTGTACTGCAACATCAACAAACTGCAAAAGATTTAGTAGCGAAACAAGGCAAAAAATACTAAGCCAATATGATCATTTAACCACAGTTTTTCTTTTCTGACAACTTTTACTATTTTTACAACTTTCTGGAGTTAAAGGCCCAATCCATCCCTAGTCTACACCAAGTGTAAACCGGCCATGACATCACCAGTTGGTTTCTAGACTACCATTTTGAAGGATCTAGTTAACTCTTGTTTCTTTGGAACAAGAAGTAACCATAATTGGATGAGAGGGTGGAGTTAGGGAGGATGTTCTGATCGGATCTGACTAAGAACTCAAGGACACGCCTTGGTAGCGACTTGTCAATCAAAAGGTGGCCACACCCAAAAGCATACTCCACTTTCCGTCTTTTTTTTACCATAAATGGGACCATAATTTACAAACTGAGCGTCGTGATGTATTGTTGAAGGCTTAAAACTAGCGATTGAGACAACAAACTCATCAGGACACTGTTGACTGAGGTAATAAATCAATTGAGAAGTGGGGACATTTTCTCATGAGCTTACATACAATCAGACTTCTTTTTGAAACCAGTGGAGTCGCCCTCTGCTGGCCATTATAAAGAATGCAGGTTTAAGGCACTTCCATGTCGGCTTCACCTTTCATACCAGAAAGTTAAGCCCACAGTCAATGGCTGACACACGGACAATCAAAGGGATTAATCATGAATCTTGAAAGTAACTCTCATGAACCCTGTGATGACAGAAGACTGCCTGACGTTGTTAAAGGCGATCACAAATTAGCTGGAAACCATCTGGGAACGACTTTGCTATCTGCTGTGAGGTTGCTTGTAATTGTGCTTCCCAAGAGCTAGACCCTGTTGTTACTGGCAGTTGTGAAATTGATGTCAGTTAGGCTGATTACATCTTAAACTAGTGTTTGAATAAATTTGCTCATCGGTCTTGTACATCGCGGCGCTACCAAACTTCCCATGCTCTAATTAGCAATGCGGCAGGATGACTGACATCTTGGAATCCTCAGCGATAGGCCGCGGGGCTTTGAGTGCAAAAATAAATCATGGAAGTTAATACTCCCATTGCTTTGGTGTATGTATGAAAGAGCACTCCCACTTCCAACATCTTCTCCCTTGATGCATAATCAGCTGTCAAAGCTAACTTATTTACCTGAGGCTCTTGAAGCACATGGGACAGGGCCAGCTGTAGTTCAAAAAAGGTACCAATCTACAAAAAAATTTGCTCCCAGACAGGTTTTCTGAGCGTCTGGTTTTCTTCTTTGCTCTGACACTGATTGACATTGCGGGTACGACGTGTGCACAGTGCCAAGGCCGAGAAACCGCTGTTCGCACACACACCTCTACACCTGCTGGTACTTTCCTGCGCACACACACCCACGCAGACCAAAGGGAGGAAAAGGGACCAAAGAAAAATGAAATGACCTGCACGCGTCTTAATGAGGGAGGGCCGGGCGTCTGGCATTTACCTCAAACCATTTCTTCCCCCCGCTGCTCTCTCTGGAGGGCTTTAAGTCCGCCGCCCGTTAACGGCTAAAGTGTGGATTTCCTGTCAAATGCGGGTTAGGGCCCAACAAAAGTCCTGTACGCTGGTACCTAAATGGGATCACTTCCAGCTGCCTCACCTAAACACACACACACACACACACACACACACACACACACACACACACACACACACACACACACACTTCATGTCTTATAATGTCCTTTTAGGACTGTGTCTGTGGTGCTCAGTGTTGTCTTTATAGTGACCTTATTGCACCTGTGTGGTACTTTCAAACTCCAATAATCAATTAACTATTTCTATAATAAAGATGTAGGATATTATAAAGTAGCATGCTGCACTGTGCTCTATCAATGAGTACCCTTATATAATATAAATATTATAGCTCATCATGGGGGCTGTATAAGGTCAGTCTCAAACGTGCCATTGGAATTGGAATAAGCCATGAATAGACTCTTGGCACTGTGTTTCCCACCCATACCTCTTTCTCTCAAAGGGATTGTCTGAACAGCAGGACAAATATTCCCTCAGTCCCTGACAGATATTTTTCATCTTTGTCATGATGTGACTCTCATTAGAGCAGCTGACCCCGTGTGAGAAAAAAGACGCTGTCTCATGGTGCGGCATAGCAGTCCATCACTAGATCAGGTCTGTGCGGTCTCAGGTCAGTGGGTCCAGTTGGACCCGGGTTCAGTGTCGACAGGATACAGCGTCTTGTTCTTTAGTAGGCTCTTGTCTTCTTGTTTGTATGTTTTATATTTGCACTTTGTCTGGTGCTGTATTATGCATTTTGCAACTGGCTAATCCTTCGAGGATGGGGTCTGTTTTGTGCCAAATGCTCTCTGGCGCACCATGTAAAGAATCACATCTGCCTTTTCAGTTGAGCCAAAGTGAGGCGAGTGAGGAGAGACAGAAAAGAGGATGTTGTCAAGACGATCCTGTTTGATGACCTGCTTGAAAATCTGTCTGCCTGGAGAGTCATTAAAAGTCAAGTTATTAATAAAGGGTGAGAAGTGTCAAAATTATAACCTCAGAGTTGTCTCACTCGCCAATAGGCCACGTTTAATATGCCATATGTAGCAACAACTATTAATGAGATGACAATAAAAGGGATTTCACAGTAATCTGTCTCTTATTTCATAGTAAAAGTTAATAAGTAGTTGACTAGAGACCATCTTCCGATGTTTTTCATGTCTTTCAACATGTTGACTTTCCATCCTAGCTCTCGGTTAGTACAGTCACACGCTTGTCATCAGATGGCAAAGGTCATTCCCAGATGATTTCCAGCTAATGATTGCCTTTAACAATGTCCAGGGTTCCTGAGAATTACTTTTATGATTCATGGTTAATTCCATTGTTTCTGCATAGGCAACTGACTGTATAACATGTGCACAGAGCTTACTGCCCCCCTGCTTGGACCACATCCATCTTTTACACACCTGTGAAGTTTCAGTATCATAACTGCATCTTGTATGGTTGTGACGCTGTCACAGTTTAAAAAAAATACTGCTTTTGGGGTAGAAACGATACAATAAGTGGTTTACGATACAATACGTGTCTACAGGATTGCCACGATGACACACACACAGACTAACAAGGTGAAAGCAATACCACCTGCTTGCTATCATGGCTGGTAATAAATGGATTTAGATCCTTTTAACAATAGGTCAGAGGTCAATTGGTCCATTGGAGAGGTCGATCTGATGAGCAAGAGAGCTGAAAAGATAACACAAGAAAATAAACACCAGCCAGAGAGATTTTTCATAACCTTGCCATCACAAAACCCTTCATAAAACATCCCTTTCATAAAGTTGTGCCATGTGTGCCCATCAACACATTGAGATGATGTTAAAGGTCCACGGTGTAAGATTTAGTGGCATCTTGTTGTGAGGGCGCAGAACATCCCTCATCTCACCCTCCCCTATGTTGACCGCTGAAAACTAGTCTTTGGTTTGTGGACCCACTACACTAATGAAACTGTACTTATGAATATTAAATTACATTTCCAGCAATAGATCTCCATAAATCCTACACACTGTACCTTTAAAATGCCTGACATATTAAGGATGTACGTATATAATGCTATAGTACAAGCCATCTTATTTAGCCAAAATACCGTATGAATAGAAAATGAGAAATGTTACTTTTAAAATAAAGGCAAATCACCAAAGTTTGATTTTAAAGCTGCATTAATAGGAAGTGTACTGAACAACTAAACCATTATTCCATTGCTGTTGCCTATTCTGGCTGACTTGTTTGATTAATACAATCAAGCCTAAGCCTGCATGCTTATAGAAATATACTAAAAATGCTTTTGATGGGAGAATTTGAAGTAAAACCAATTTATGTTTTCACTTATTACAGATTACCTCCTAATACACGTAAAAATAAACACACACACACACACACAAAAGAAAATAAGGCTTGCTTTCTTACTATGGTGTAAATCTTTAAAAATGGGTCACAAATAGATTGATTTAGACTTTTTTTTTAAAAAAAGGCTCAGTATATTTCAAAAAGTAGCCAACGGTGCATTTATCAGGCACTACTTTCAGATGTGGATGAATACATGTTTGGTGCCTTAGTCAGCATGTATCGCACCAGAATGTGGTTTGTGGTTTGGACTCAAAATGTGTGGCCCATTAACGTTTTTTTAATAACTTTTGGATGACTCCATATGTGGCGTGATAAATGAGCTGTATCAGACAATATTTGTTGGTATGGGATCACCAGTCATAGCAAAGAAAAAAAAAAGTGAGTCACGTCCGGTTTTATTTTGAAAACACGCACCGGAAGTCGGGGTATTTATCCCAGACTACTTGACGCTGCTGAGGAGAGAGCCGCTGACAGAGAGGAGCACAAACTCAAGTGAAGGGGGGTTGAACCGAGGACGTGTGGCTTCTTGGAAAAGTGGCATCTTCTGCTGCTCATCAGCCACTCTGGACTTCACACAACCAGCGAGTCCGTCGCTCAATTAATCCGGATTGTAACTAACCTGCTTTTTGAAGTTCCTAACCATGAGGACAAACGTATGGATTTACCAAACTCTGCTGTGTGTTGTGGTCACTATAATGGACACAGGTAAGACACTGGAGAGCTGAAATGTATCCTGTGATGACTCCAATTTTAAATTTTAATCTCTATTTTTTTTTCTTTTCTGCGTGTTGTGTGTGCAGGGAAAGTGAGAAACAGACATTGGAGAAAGTTTTAAAATGTACAGTAATGAAAACTGAAAATGAAACAAATTAGAAAAGTGGAAAAAAATATATAATTTCTCTTATTATAAAATTCAGATTTTGTCATGTAGAGTAAAACAGAACACTTTGTTTATCTTTGGATGCTATTTTGCATTTAATGAACTTGAGTGATCACAAGCCTTGTCTTGCACTGATTAATTACTTAAGCAATGAATTACTGTGATGATTCATTAGGGGAGTGGAAAGAAAACACTTACGGGTATTTTTTTAAGAACAAGGAGCCTCTTACCAAACGTTTAGTTACTGCTTTGTACAACAACACATTGTATTAAGTAATTGAACAGCTCATCAAAACTATGCATTGACTCCTTCATCATTTCCAATTATTATTATTGGCTCTAATTACCAGTAAAAAGATAGATCCAGAAACCAGTGTTTTCTTAACAATATCAGATAAACAGGAAGATTAGTCGCACCCGCCTGAGGTGAGAAACTCCTGCCAAAGTTTGAACCGTCGTGCTGATGTTACAGCATGTCATTAAACTTTTTATAAAGGTCATGGTGATTTCAGTCACAGAGTCTCCTGCGTCTGTTGGACTGACGCCAGCCACATAGAGGATGCAGTGCACTTGTAAAGTTGCAGCACAGCCCGGTGGGGCTCGCAGCACCACACAGTCATTTTAAAGGTACCATATGTAAGAAGTGGACACCTGTTCGAAAAGAGAGCACAGTGTTTGTTTGTCAGTAACTTCCAAGTAGGAAACCCCAGCACCACACGTTAGCTTGCATATCCTACGATTGAATCATGTTTTTCATCATGTTACATTAAATTGTATGTATCTATTTAATCTAAAATGTATGTTTGATGCTGTCATATCTCATTCATTACAAAACTTTCATTAACGTTAGTTTGCATACATGATTTACGCGTTAAAGAAAGCAGCAGTTTACCCTGTTAGCCTAGCTATTAAAGACGCTAGCAATGCTATATAGTGGCATACATGGAATAAGCACAACATGAATGTCAAATAGGTCGACATGTTTAATGATATAACTTTAAGTGTTACAGTTACGGCTAAAAAAATGGCCAGTTTTCAACTCTGAAGTGACTATTGTTGTTACGTCACGGTGATTACGTCTACAGGGAGCAGCGTGTCACCGGTGTAACTGCTCACTGCCGCTAACTGTAGCCATTAGCTAGATAGCTCATCTAGGCGTACAGCTAGCCTGGAGCACTGGCTTAATTTTTGCATTGTTTACTATCAGACTATCACCTTTTATCACTTCTTGCTGCAAAGTGGCTAGCTGGTTGGCATGCAAATGTCAGTAGACACCTCTGCAGCACAGTACACAGAGCTAACTCTGTTTTCTATTTCTTCACCTTTCTGTTTAAAATTGTTGCACATGTTAAACTACAAATTGTAGCTCAACAAGCTCAGTCTGTGCCGCCCCTTAAATGAAGCGCAAATGATCTGGTGGTGCACAGAGTGTCCCGGCTTACATCCGCCCCGCTGACATGTCACTGAGTAAAGCACTGAATCCATAGTTACCACCTCCAGGGGTGCCGACCCTGACCTCTGACCGCCCTGGAGTTGGGGAAAGTATAAAATGCGCGCCCTGCACTGTGGTATTCATGCGTTTGTCCCAGTAGGGAGAAAGAAAAGGGGTGTGTGTGTGTGTGTGTGAGGGACAGAGAGGGAGGGAGTTGGGGTAACATCTGGCTGCTGAGCCCAAATCCACATTTTGCGCTCTCTGAAGCAGATGTAATGTCTGTTTAATTCCCAGACAGAGGCGCACCTTTAACCTGCTACTTTCCTGTTGTTCATTTAATTCAGTGTTTCCCCAACATTGCTTTAAAATGCGTACGTTGTGGTGGTTATAAATGTGGCATTTTCGTCCGATTATCTCGCAGGAAATACTTATCCAGCTAAGTTTAAGATTAAGTTCTTTGCTCAAGGGCACCTGAGTGGCGGTTTCTGCGGAAGTGTCAGAGTCTCGGTCGTTCACCTTTCCTCTCTGCATTTTTCAAGCTGAACCGGGGTCTCAAACCCGTTCCTCTAAGCTATTGCTGCCTCTTCTCATTAAGTCTCGTCCCTCTCATAGTCGCCCATTGAGCACATTTTATCATAATCTCCAACTTCAGCAAAATGTTTGGGATTTGGAGATAGCAGGAGTCTGACTGCAAGGAGAGGAAGAGACTAAGTGAAATCTAATTGAGCAGCCTGGCCAGACATCAGGGCTGGAACAACATAGTGATGAGTGCCAGATGTGGTCCAGCGGAGCCCAAACATTAATAACACGTTCTCCCCAAAAAACCATTTTCAACCACGAGGAGCCTCTAAACGCTCCACAGTTTACAGTATCCTAAGTGCACGCACGACGTCCTGTGTCGGATCTTGGCACCGGAGCATGTAGCTGTAACTCGGTAGCATGAGATTTTTTCCTGTGTGATTTATATCACACTTGGCCCTAATTATAAACGGAAAAACTATTGTAACTAAACACATAGTGCGTCGAAAGATGTTGCCGTAGTCCTCAGAGACAGCATTTACAGTAGAGCTCCATTCTGCTGAAGGATGGGCTCTTAACTCTTTCCACCAGGTAAAAAATGAATGATTTGTATCACAAAGGATTTGGACTTAAAATATGGTTTTGTCCCGCGTTTGAACCCACTTGGATCTCATATACATTATGCTATGTCTTCACATTTATCGAATTCTCTTTTGAAGTACCTCTTCCAAAGAAATGGCTCTCAACAAATGACAGGTTTCCATTTTTCCACTCGCTATATGTTCTCTAGTATGTGTTGGATGACTACTCGTAAAACATTGTTACTTAACAGAACTGACGAGGGACATTAAAAGCTTTCCCGGGAAAAAGAAACTCTGACCGCATCTTGTTTTGTTCCCTGGAAAAAACAAAGGTCACCGCTGTTGCTCAAAATGAAAAGGAATAATCGCACTGTCAGTGCACTTAAACAGCAGGAGCTCACGAACGTAAGTTGAAGTCACTGAAATGGCTTTCAGGAATCAAAAATGTATCTATAATAACATAAAACTGGACCACAAAGTAGTAAAAATTGTTGAAAAAAGAGCCGATTTTTGGCTCTTTCTGCAAGCAATAAAATATGAGATATGCTTTCACGAGCATTAAATCTCCAACTGAGGCACTGGAGCACATCAGCCTGCTGCATGGACATCACTCTGTTCTCTTGGCTGTCTTCACAGTTCAGCACCCACTCTGCATTACGCAGGCAGCTTCCTTGGTTTGAAGCAGGAGTGCTGGGGGGCATTTTGAGCCGGGCTTTGATCCTGGACACACTTCATACTTGCTTCTCTGACACATAAACTAGTTTGACCAAGCAGCTGAAGCACGATCCGCAGAAATGTTTTGAGTTTTGAGGGGGTTCGGGCCCTGCTTGTGCAAGTATGATTAAGCAGCGCCGATGCTAACGTGTCAACAAGAGTGGAGCTTGAAGCAAACTGTAGTTGAAGGATGCTTTCACTGACAGCTGGCCACCCGGTTCAATGTATGCTCCAGTTCCCCCATGCCAAGACGTTGGCAGCGATGTATATGCTTCCTGCTGTTCTAATAATCAAACCAGCAGGAGAAAATCCCAGGAAATACTCTCACCCATTTGACAAGTTCGTCTTCATCCACAGCGCCTTGACAGCAGCAGTGAAATATTTGGCCGCAGTATTTGAGTAATATTTGACGCTTTGTCAGTAAAGAGGAGCCAAAACGTTTCTTAGAAATGTTCGTTTTTTGTCATTCTGCCTTCAGTTAATAGCTGACCGTAGATACGGACAGGAAACAAGGCAAGAGAGAGGGGAGGGGGGCATAACATGCAGCAAAGACCCTTGGACCGGACCAAATCAGGTGCCCCAAGCACCTCTCTACCGGGACGCCCCCCCAAAAAATGGTTTCTTTGAAAGGGGTTTCAAAGAAAAATGAAGGAACTCTGGTCAGATCAATTAGGAAATATAACGCACGGTGGAGACGGATGGTAACTCAAGACTGTTGTCTTAGTGGAGTGAGAACTTGAATGGCACCTTCGCTGTGAAACGAGCCATCTTAGCAAAGGAAGCCACTGACTGTAGACATTCAGACCATGTGGGATGGATGGTAGAGAAGAGGAAGAAAACCACTGAGCGTGCAAAATATGGACAGACCAGCAGGAGGGCGACTCCACAAGTCCAATTCTGTGTAAGCTTATGAGAATACGGCCCTCCTTCTCACTTGATTTATTACCTCAGTAAACAGTTTACTAACAAGTTTATGGTCTCAATTGCTAGTTTCAAGTCCTCTTCAGCACAGCATGATGTTCATTTTGCAAATTATGGTGCCATTTAGAGTAAACCAGACAATAAAGCAGGGTATGCTTTCAGATGTGGCTACCTTGTGTTTGACAAGTCGCTACCGCAGTGTATCCTCGGTCTCTCAGTCAGATCCAATCAGGATATACTCCACAGCGCCTCCTCTCTCATCCAATTAGGGTCATTTCTGGCCCCAAAAAACAAAGAAGGTGACGTCCGTAATGCCGAACTCAAGGCTTCAAAATAGTAGTCAGCCAACCCATCTCCTTCCGACCTACCAATGAGTCTATAGCTCTGCCAAAGCTATTCATAAATTAATTGACTAGCACTTGGATAAAAGATCACAATTTAGATCAGGAATCTTGATTGCGATTAAACACACACCTATTCTCATGTTGTCTCCCTATGTTCTTGCAGGTTTTTGTCGAAAGACTCATCAGTCGTTACAGAAGTATGAGAAGACCGAGAATCACATGCTGGTTTGCACAGACTGCCCTCAGTCCCCTTTGGTACGAAACAGCCGATCGCAGGAGCACTGCGCCCACAAGTGCAAGAAGGTCAAGAAAAACTTCAGCTGCAGGTGAGCTAGCTTCTCTCTCTGTATTCCTGGAAACCCAGCACATGGTTTCATCATTACCGATAACCTCTCGCTCCTCCTCTCCTACTGTGCGCACACAGTATTTACATTTTTTTCTTGTTTATCATTTGTTCATCTCTCGACTGCTTCCTGTGTGTTTCGACAGGGCTTTCAACTTCCAACGGCACAACAGGAAATGCCACTTGCTTCCCTTCGACCGCTTCACCCACGGTGTGCAGAAGCAGGCCAACGTCAACTTTACTTTGTATGAAAAAAAAGGTCAATGTCCTAATTTACAGTCTCTTGAAGTTCTGGTGTTTTCAGTGCTCAGGTGTAGAGAGGGATTTAAAACAGGCACAACTGTTTGTCTGTGATTGCAGGTTATACTCCTTGCTTCGACAGCTCCCCTGGTTTTTTAATTTCTTTGGTTTTTCTGTTGACACAATGAAAGCAACCAACAACCTCTCACCCCCCTGCTGTTTAACCGCTCCCGCGGGGAGAAACGCATGCGTAAACATGCCGCAGACTTAAGTGGAGAGTAAACAAAAAACTAATTGTTTACAGTGAGAACGCAAAGGCCTTTTCTCCACTACGGGCTGTGGAATCTAGCACTTTAGAATTTACAGCAAAATTTATGGAAACTCCCCTCGGTGACATTTAATGAACTTTAGGGAGTTGTCTGTTTTGGGAATAACACACGAGCTGGGACACACTAAAACGCTCGCTGTAAAAACGTCTTATTGACCATACATGGGAAAATGTATTCCAGGTGGTCAAGGCAGCGAACGCAAATCAACTTTTAATTGACTGAACGCTGTATACATTGGCACACAAAGAGTACACAGGGACAGCTTGTATCAAAGTAAAAACATGAATGGATGTTTTCAGATGTTTTTTATGTCTTTGCCCTGACTTAGATTATATAAGGGAGTGCATCATCGGCACCAAGGACAACTACAGGGGGAGGAGGTCTTGGACGAAGTCAAACATCACTTGCCAAGCTTGGGCAGATAATAACATCAACGAACACACGTAAGTCCTCTCTTTTATAGAAGACAACGCTCTAACGTCACCTTGAGGTTGCAGTGCTTTGCTTGCGTGACACCTTATAAGAAGTGCAAGGTGTTAATCATTCAACTCCCCAGACTCCTGTACATTTGAACCAGCAGCCTTCTCTAATCTCAAGGCTTCCACCACCTTCCTGGATGCTCCCTCTCAGTTTCTCTGTGTCTGATATTGAACAGGCCTCAGCAGCTGATTTATTGATGTACAGATCATTCCCTTCCACCTCGGGGGTTAAGGGAAGGTGGAGGCTCGGAGACGAGTGAGCGTTTAGCCAGAGTTAAGTCAGATTTCTTTCAACACATGCAAGGATTTCCTCGCCGGCGAGGTTGTTTTTCTGCTGCACTGTAGGCCATCAGGTGTATCCCAGAGATGTTTCTCTCGGCCGCAAGCTGGGCAAGATCAGTGAATTTGTGACCGTGGTTCTGTGCCAGCATCTCATTAGTGGGGCTCATTAGTTGGGAGATATTTTAACTGCAGCAGGGAGGGAGGGTTGAGAGAGGTTTGAAGAAGTGTAGAGAGAAACATAGACAGAAAGGACTTGGAATTAAAGAAAGAAAGTGCAAAAATTTATAGACTGATGTCATGTTCTGTCCAGCTGAGCTCACAGAGCCACAGACGTGCTGAGAGAAAATAAATGTTCAGTGATCCCCGTAATTAAAACACATTGCAGTGTTGGTCCCCATCCTCTCCTCTCGTCCTCCCTTCCCTCTCCAGAAGCAGCTCTTCACATTAGGAATACTTTGTCATTGTTTATTTGACACACCGTTCCAGTCCCCGTCCCAGATGGCAAATGTAACGTCCGACAACATCGCCCCGGCTTGTCAGCAACTTTTAACTTTCAAAGGGTCAGAGGCAGCATTACTTAAGGGAGATTTAGTGCCACTGTGGGGTTGCCTAACATGGGACTGTCCCGCTGAGCGAGAATTACCGCCGTAATGAACCACGCACCATTTGAGTTTCAGGTAACTATTATTTTCATGCTTGACCGATCTCCGTGGGCCAGGGGTGATTTCTCAGGAGGTTCCCTTCCAGGAATGGGACTTCCACCTGTTGTCTATATTTAGTGTTTGAACCAAGGCTCTGAAAGAAGCGTGTATTAATGCCCAGCCGAGCATGGAGAACGAAGTGGAATGGAAAGTTTCTGTTTATATTAATAATATTAGATAACACTGCAATAATTTATTTATTCCCATTGGGGCATTCTTTTATTTTTCCACATATTTCCGCTGGGAGGTCCGCGAGTGCGCTCAGCTACAGAAACACGACTCTGCAGCCTCTTGCCGTGATTTACTGCACAGTAACTGTGGAGCTGCCACAAACAGCCAGTTAGCTTAGCTTAGCATAAAGACTTGAAACAGGGGATGCAGCTAGCATGGCTCGTCCGATGATAATTGGAGAGCTTTAGAGGTGCAGGTTTGCAGGTTTTGTTACCACGGACATTTAACAGACCAGTAGAATGGCACTCAGTAGAGCAAAACAGTCCCCTTTAATTCAATCAAGCCGAATCCAATATGAAACTGGACATGGCTGTATCACTCTAAATTGTAAAATATCCATAATAGAAAATCACCAGATCGAGGATCCACATCAGATTGTAATCCCTCATAGATACAAGCCATCTACGTAAATTCACCACATTTTTTTCATTAGGATCCATGCATTTTTCCCTGAGAAATAAATGAAAGGTTGAAAAAAGCCCCATCCTTTAATGTTAAAGAAAGTGAGAAAAAAAATCTTGGATACGTACTAAAAGTTAACGGGGTCTATGCTGGACCAAGATCTATCCTTTATCAAAGTTTCATGGAAATCTGTTCAGTCGTTTTTGTGCAGTCCTGCTCACAAACCAACAATCTAGAATGGCTAGACAGTGAAAAAACATTCCTGGATTCGTCCTTTTATCTGGATCCCCACCGGAAGTTAATGGGGTCTATTCTCGGCCGAGACCCATCCTCCATCCAAGTTTCGTGGAAATCCACTTCGTAATTTTAGTGTAACCCTGCTGACAAACCAACCAACAACCAACAAATGGACACCAGTGAAAACATTACCTCCTTCAGGATGAAGTGATTTAGTCACATTTCCCAAAATTTCAAACTATTCTTTTGAGGCCACTTCAAAGTTTTCAGATATAAAACATTTGATCACAAAAAAAAAAAAAGTTTTCAGATGTCGGCCATCTCACTCTGCTTCCAAATTTTTTTATTAATATCATAAGACTCATAAAGTCCGTGCTTGCTCGCTTTAACCTCCGACTGCTTTATTCCTTCGGATTCTGTCGCACTTGAAGCATGGCCACGTTTGTTCCATCACCACCAGGTGCATGTTGCTGGACATTTTGCAGCAGTTACTTCAGGTCTAGGTTTCATCTTTAGTGATATCCCAAAAATCTAGCCAATATGTTCAGCCGGCCCAGAGAGAGCGGAGCATGTGTGTGCACAGTGTCTGCTTCACACTCCGGTGGGAACAGACTTTGGCAAGGAGATGAATAACTGGCCAACATCTGTTAGCGCAGCATCATTATGGCTAACTTGCTCCCATGCCGTGGCCTTTTTACGGACTCTCACCAGATGCAACCTTTTTTTAAAGTGAAGAACCATGTAATTCCATTTATAAATTAAGGATACTGTATTATGTTAGAAATATATTGAGCATGTGAGTTACACACAGCAGATGTGAGTTTTGGCACTTGGCAGGCAGCTGCAGTGAAGGGGAGAAAGTGTTTTGTCTTGGTTACATGCACAAGTGAAATTTTGCTGTCATATTTTTCTGTAGGTGAGACTGTGATCTGTAGCTCAGGACCTTCGCCTTATTTCTCTCTTTCAGGCTAAGTTAGACGCCTCAGATTTCTCTGGGTTGAATGATGTTGTGCATTAGCGTAGCAGCCTTGTGTAAGCCCCAGGGCACGGAGGGGAGAGCCGATCGGACTCCCCCAAGAAAAGAGTCATTGTCTGGGCTAGAGTGTTCGGACAAGCTGCTGAAGGGAATGTGGTTCTTTTTGCTCTATCTTTTTTTTTTTTTTACTTATCCTGCACATACACGTTTCTTTTTACTGAGCCTTTTTCGCTTACTTATTTCTTTTTCAAGCACTTAAGTCAGTCACTTTACTTGTTTCTTTTCCCCCTTCTTCAACCTTTTCCTCCTGTCTTCCCTCTCTGTCTTCCCTCTCTGTCTCCCTGGGTGGGAGGGGGGGGGGGGGGGATGTGGTCAGCATGGATCAGGGGGTGCTGACATGCCAGCTTTTCATCATCCTACCCCTAACAGAAGACGGATTTCATGCACTGTCCATTTAGTGTGGGGATCTCATGCCGCTCCCCATTGTTACATCCCATATGTTTGGACGAGCCAGGTTCTTTTCCTTACAGTCTCGCAGTCCCTTGTTCACTCTGACGCAGTGTAGCCGTTGACAGAGAGGGATTAGGTTTAGACGTGTTCAAAGGCTGCCAGCAAAAGACCTGCTTGGGCTGCTCCAAGTGGTTCGTGGCATTGTTCTGTACTGTTGGTGGTTACTGTGGTGTGACAGAGTCTGGCTGCTTCACACATGAGGGAGCCAGGGTATGGTAGGAATCAGTAAGGCGATCATGCAAAAGGTGCAAAGCCGGAGGAAGGAGAAACGTATTGATGACTTACTTTGCATAAGAGTTCTGTGACAAGATTTAAAATGTAACCTGGTCACACTCTAGGCACTAGAATTTATCTAAATGAAGCTTACACTGTAATGTAAATGCCTTTTTGAATTTATTTGGCTTGTTACTGAGAGCACAAGCAGGCAGGTACGGTACTGTATACACGACTGGAGCAGCCATGTGTGCAAGTACTCCCTGAAATTTATTTAAACAGCTTACAGTCTCAGATAACACTTTCAACAATGTCTGTCGACTCTCCTGTAGGTTTTATCCTGATAGGTACCCAACGCAAGACCTGAGGGAGAACTTCTGCCGGAATCCCAACAACGATCCCGGTGGTCCGTGGTGCTACACCACTGACCCCAACGTACGAGCTGAGGAGTGTGGCATACCACAGTGTTCAGAGGGTAAGACCCTGCCAAACAGCTTCACTAGACAGTAAGATGTGATGAAAAATAACTCACATAAGAAGCTGTCAAATACCTTTTCAAGAGGTGTTCTAACATTTAACCCATAGCTGAGTTTTCATGTATTTGTATGCACTTATCACAGTAGAAAACTATGTAAATGACAGACTTTGAAAAAAGTTTGCTAGGAATGGTTTTTGCCTCTGGGTTAGGGGTTGTGTTAGGGTTAGGGTTAGGGTCTCCTCCTTATTTCCTCGACAGTCAGATGGAAACACAGCTAATACTTGTTTATTTCCCTCTCGCAGTCATTAGTTGTGTTTGCATTCATTACCGGAGCAAAGAACGTTTTGATGACTGATGTTTTCCTTGTTGACAGAAGTCTGTGTGACGTGCAATGGGGAAGATTACCGGGGCAAAATGGACCATACAGAGAGCGGCAAGGAGTGCCAGAGATGGGACTCAACAAAACCTCACAAACACCACTTCCAGCCCAAAAAGTAAGCTGCAAAGCTGATAATCACACACTAACCTTTCTCACGGACAGTGCTGCACACACCCACATACAGATGCTTACAGAAATGACGCTAACACTCAGGAGAGGGAGACCTCACCAGTTGTTATGACTTACTCCCCCCCCCCCCATTTTCCTTCCTCCCTGTATCCCCTCTGTGTCCTCTCTTAGGTATCGGGACAAAGATTTAAGGGACAACTACTGTCGCAACCCGGATAATCGTCTTCGTCCCTGGTGCTACACCATGGATCCCAAAACTCCGTGGGAGTACTGCAACATCACTGTGTGTGGTAAGTGCCTATCTACTGTGTATACAAAGGCCTGGGGCTTGGGTTTTGTGGGCAAAGTCTTTAACAAATCAACATAAGACCAAATTATTGTTTAACTCTGATTTATGACTGTTGCTAGTTTTTCTTACTAATCCCCTCACAACCTTCTAACAGTGTCACACAGTAAGGAATCCAATAAAGGACCCAAAAGTGGACATAGTCTTGAGGATTCCTCGCTTGGTTTTTGAACAGACCGACTGTGGTTGGGCACTACCAGCTAGTGGTTTGAGGTCACCAGGGGGTTTTGTTGCATACAAGACATTGCTGGTTTTCGGGGTAGTTGCGGTGAGCTGAGTCAAAAAGCCCCTCTTCTCTCCTGCAGAGTCTCATAAGACTTTTATGTACCCAGTCGAGTGTTTCATGTGGTGGTTGGCTTCAGATCCTTCTACCTCAACAAGGAAGAGTAAATAGGTTGTTTGTAAAGCAGAGGGTCTGACTTCAGAGAGCCAGAAGTGTTTTACTGAGACCACTCACAGATGACAAGGGGCTGTGACAATAGAGGCTACTATGCAGAGATGCCTCACGAGGCTGTTGAAAGGTCCAATAGTTGTTTTAGCGGTACGAAAATCATGATATGTACAAACAAGTGACAAATTAAAGGAAAAGTGCAGTGGAGAAACATAACGAATGCAGATGTTGCTGCAGGCACAAGGAGTCGGTGAATTGTTTGATGAGGATCAAATGATGCGAATCATAATCATGTGTCAACAGACCTCAACCCAGCTGTTTACTGTCACGATTATTGTGGAAAAAATTGTGAAAAATGTTTATCATCATAATTTCCCAGAGCCTGCAGTGACGTCTTCAAGTGACTTCTTTTGTCCAACCAACACTCAAACCCAAAGACAGTCATAAGTGACAAAGAAGAGCAGCAGATCTTTACATTTAAGAAGCTGGAACAAGCAAATGTTTGACATTTTTGCTTGAAAAATGACTGTAACAATGAATTAGATCTAATCATTGCAGCTCTAATGTGTTTTGTAAGGAATAGTTGATTATTCAGTTGCCTGAAATTGAATCCACGGTTTAAATGATTAATCATTTAGGTTCTTTTTGAATTAAGATCGAAGGAAGCCACGGGCCTGCACTGTATACAGGCTAAGAGATGTCACACTCGTGCTACTTAGAGAACACAGGTTATGCAAGTAACCTACAGTTATGTATCAAGAGAGAATATCACACTCTCTGTGGTTCCACCTTTGAGATTTGAGGAGTTGGACTCTTTCTCTATTTTATATCACTACAAATTGATTATCTTTAAATCTTGGACTAATCAAATAAGCCTTGTGACATTTTCTAGACAAAACAAGTACTTGGTTAATCCTAAAAATAATATGCAATAATGAAAATAATCAGTAGTTGCAGCCCTAATGTATTTGAAATGGCGCTGTGTGTGAGTTTTTATAGGACATATATTGAGAGTATAAACAATGTAACTTTCCTTGAGTCATGTTACATCTGGCAGACTCTGACAGAGTTGTAGTTTAGATAACTTTTGCCTCCACACATAATACAAAAGGGAGAAAGGGAAAAGAAAAAGAATAGACTCCGAAAAGAGGTTACACCTTTGGAGAATTAGCTCATTTTTTTTCATCGAAAGCACAATGAAGTATTCCCACATGCGCGCCCGCAAACACACAGAGCATCTCACTTTGTCTCTGTCAGACGCATACGCACATGTACTCTACAGTACATGTTATGATTTACAGCGAGGGCGGAGGATCTGCATTTGTCCAGATGTGTGCATCCCTCAATGCCTGCCCTCAGAAAGATAAAAACCACTGACCTGTGCTACACAGAGCACACAGACACTGGCATGCATTACATCAAGCCAAGGAATCCCTCTTTTCCATCCGCCTTCTCATTTCTGCTTCAAAACATTCCCTTTCCTCCTCCATCTTCTCCCATCTCATTTGTCAAAGGCTAAAGAAACAGAGACAGAAATCCAGAGGGGAGAATTCGCTCCCTGTGCACTGCAATCCCTGCACCGCTGAAAAGCAGAATTCCATCTGAAGATGTTTGGAATAGTTTTACGGTGGATAAAGTTGCCCCAGACAGACCGGGTTGGATGTGATATCTTTGGTTGGGCTGCAATAAACAAAATTCACCAGAAACAGAATTATGATGTTTTAATATTGAGGTGAGGGTGTATTCATTAATATGACCGGGCTCCAGGATTTTTTCTAACAACAACCTGTGGCATTGTGTGCAAGTTAAATAACTGCATATTGTTGTGGATGTCCCTGCGTGCAAGAATGTGGGGAACTGGTGTTATGAACACACAGAAAGTTTCCTATCGCAGTTTGGTCGAGGGGGGAGTGCTACTGTTTTTGATCATCTGTCTCTAGGTTAAACATGACACATTCTTCTAGGGATTAATATCTCCCTCCTTCTCTCCCTCCCTCCTTCCTGCCCTCGTTTTTTCTACATCTCACTCTCCTCAGCAAATTTTCCCTGTGCCTTCTTTCTCTCGCGTACGCTCACAATTATAACTTTGGTGTCTTTTTGTGTCTTTTGCTAGACTCTGACTCAAGCGAGGACACAGATGTCAATGTAACAACATCCTGTGTCCAGGGAAAAGGCACAGATTACCGAGGCACAATGAATGTCACTCCAGAGGGTGTGACATGTCAGCGCTGGGACTCCCAGTTTCCACATAACCACTCCTTTCTCCCTCAGAACTTCAAATGCAAGTGAGTGATGTTTGTTTCGTGGCCCCCTGACAGCTTGGATTTAATTTCTCTTGGCTCTCTTATTTGTTCATTTTGTGCATTTTTACTGTTGCAATGCCAAAAAGCAAAAAGTGGTAAATATAAAACGTAAAAAATAAAGCTTTGTTTTAAAAGACACGGTCATCAGCACCATCATTTAAATCGTAGTTTGTGTGTGTGTTATAGAGACCTCAGAGAGAACTACTGCCGTAACCCCGATGGTGCAGATTACCCATGGTGCTTCACTACAGACCCAAATCAGAGGATAGCCAACTGCACCCACATCCCCACGTGTGATGCTGAGGCCACACAAAAAATAGGTAAATTACCGTACAACAGTTTAACATTTTGGGAAATATGCTTGTTAAATTTTCTTTTCAGGGGCTAGATAAGAAAAATGATACCACTTCTATCTGTACAGCAAATATGTAGCTAGGGTCAGCAGCTGGTTAGTTTAGCCTAGCACACTTAGCTAGCCTGGCTCTGTCTATACGTACAAAAATATGCTAGCTAGCACCCAAAGCTTTCAAATTAACACACTATTTGTTGTTTGTCTAATCATTATGGCAATGGAAATGTAAAAACGACAACTTGTGGTTTTAAAGGAGGTCGTATTTCTGCGTGTGACCAAGGGTGGACTAGCAAAAACTTCAGGAAGTTTCTTTAGCCAGGAAATAGTCTGCTTCATTACCCCCTAGTCAAACATTTAGATTTTTGTATGGCTTAAACAAACACAATATAAATGTTTAGTAGGGTTTTGTTACATTTGGACAGAGGCAATCTAGTTGTTTCCCCTAATTGTCAGTACTTATGCTGAACTAAGCTACCCAGCTGTTACATATTTAATATACAGATGTGAGAGTGTTAGCAATTTTCTACTTGTGCTTCCATCAAAAAAAGCAAATAAGTGAATCTCCCAAAAGTGTTAAAGTGTCACTGAGAAGCACGAAACTTCAAAATGAATGTCACATATTTTGTAAATTACTGCGAAGTTTCCATGTTTCTCTGAATGATGAGATTGAAATACAGACGTACAAATGCTTTGAAAGCCATGTCATGCTTTTGCAAAGTGGAGTTACACAGACACTTTCTATATTGCTCCCGTAGGACTGGATCGCTTGGCAGCACGCTGCCCAATGAATTCCATTTCATGGAAGAACAAAAACACCAGACTTTGGCAATAGTGCTCGCTGTCATTTCCCATGTTTCTCTGCTTTACATTTGCAGTTAGACGACCACACAGTCAAAGTGCAGCCAGTCTGTTAGTCACTAAAGCCCCTCTTCTGATTCTGTTTAACAGACATAGTAAGGTTTCATTTTTCTATTAAACTTGAGCCCCGCCGGTTACACAGGGGCCCTTGACACTAAATTGATCCAAACCGCAAAGAGAAGCCGAAGTTTTAAACTTGATTATGTTATGTTTGCACCAATGAGAAAGACAGCCACCAGCCTGATTATGCTCTTTGACTGTATCCACTTACAGATTGCATTTAGGTGTTTGAGAAACTGCTGAACTCAGTCGTTCTATTTCTCATGGGACTATTTAACAAGATGGTCAATAATAACTTCATCTTGTCCTTCCTCAGAGTGTTATGAAGACAACGGAGAGACTTTCCGAGGCACTTTGTCTACAACTCGATCGGGGATTCCCTGTGCAAACTGGTCACACCACATAAACAGGTAACAAACTCATTTATTCTCCATTAAAATTGTTTTTCTCCTTCTGTCACGCTTAATCTGTACTGAGAAACACTGGAGATATTTCCTAGAGAGACTGACATTCTTCTCAGCTCAGTTGATGAGTGTTTGTTGACAACTTAGCTCCCATTGCCTTGCGAAAATCCCTTTCATATGAATGAAGCTAAGCAGTGAAAACAAACAGCGAGAGGGAAATCAGGGGTTCCTCAGGGGTCAATACCAGGCCCAATTATTATTCATCTAACTGACGAGAGGAAACTCCGGGGTGCTCTCCGAGTGACCCATCCTGACGGAAAGGTTGCCAACTCCGGGGCTGTTGCTTCATGCTTAAGTCAGGCTGTTGGAATTACTTAATTTACAGGAATTTTAAAAGCCAAAATGGCACAGACAGATGGACATGTTCCAGAGCCGACCCCTGACCCCAGGAAGTGCTTTCTGAGGAAAGTAGATCAAAGCCAATCAGCTCCCTCGCATAGGCTGCAGCCAGCGAGTCTACCCTGCTCAAGGTCAAGGGTCAGCCCAGGAAAAACTGCTGAGAGCTACAGCTTGTTTAACATTCTCCTGGGAAGAGGAATTATCTTCACCCCCTGACAAATTGTTGCCCAACGCTTAGTATTATTTTAGCGTGTGTGTGTCCCGAACTCCTTCCTAGTAATTGCTTTTCAGTAATATTTTGGATATCTGAGAAGATTACATTTAATTCTCTCAGAGCTAAGAGGAACGCTGCAAAAAGACAACACGGTTAGATGTGAATTCCTACAAATCGGGAAACGTTCCATAGGCTCCTGCTGGTCTGAGCCCCGCTGAAATCTTACAGTGCATACTTTCATATTCCCACGAGCACACTTCACAAAACTCTGCGTTTCCTTCTACGGGGCTATGTGCACAAAATACAGAGGAGTCATTGCACTATAGGAAGGCCAGAGTCAGACTTTCCAGGCATGCCATGGTTACTTACGGTGTGTAAGTACTGTATGTGCGTGACGGTGCGCACATGTTCGTATGTTTTTAGAGTGTGAGAGTGTGTATGAATCTTATGAGACGTGACCCACTGTTAGTTCTAATACACTGTGTGCAAAGTAACAAATGGAATATGAGAATCTGTATTTGTGTGTTTTACAGTGGGGATTCTCACTCTACAGAATCCCACGTAGGCCTGGAGAAGAACTACTGCCGGAACCCAGACCGAGACAAACATGGCCCCTGGTGTTACACCAATCCAAATAACCGTTTGGTCTGGGACTACTGCAAACTGAAGCACTGTGAGTAGCTCAGATAACCTTGTCTCTTTTAATGTCCTTCTCTGTGACATCTGTTTTATATCAGCCATAAATATAAGCAGACCCGTAGCAGAAAGAATGTGAATGATGCATATTTTGTGAAGACCGTATTCACACGGCGGCCATCTTCCTCTGACGTGACGCTCAGGGAGGGAGGCTCAAATGTCGTGTTGCTGTATTCCAGGTTGCATGTCGTTATCATTTCAATGCTTCCTCGTTGGTTTGCAACTAAAAAGACAATGGATTGTGAAAATTTGGAGAGACATCGAGCCATCATTTAAGGTAAAACAACGTATTTAATAACTCATTAGCTAACGTTAGACAACAGCTAACGTTAGCATACAACCACTTCCTTGCCAACTTTTACTTTTTGATAGTGTTATACCACAGAAAAAGTGTAAAGTAATTCTAAAATATCAACACACATCTTGGACACATTTATTTAAGCCTGGAAATAAAATGCACTGGATGTAATCAAACAATAATGTAAGCTAGGAATGGGTTGAATGTTAAAGTTAGCTGTAGTTGTAAAAATGTAGGGAATCAAAGCGTTAGCATTTAGCCACTTCCTGATTGATAAGCAACTGAAAAGACAATGCAAGATAAAACAACATATATGATAACCCGTTAGCTAACTTTAGCATTCAAGCACTCCCTAGCTGAATCAGGAAGCATTGAAATGATAATAATTTTGAGTGACATCATAGGAAAATGGCTGCCATGTGACTGTGGTCTATAGTGCAACTTTTTAGTGATCTATTTAGCAGACACTAAAAGAAGTAGCTTGATGTTATTCGCTGAGAACTGGAAAAGAAAAGTTATACCTCTATGTTACCAGAGCCAGCATCTGATTGGGTTAGCTTAGCACAAAGACTTAAAACACCTGTCAAACCGCAGTGTTTGTCCGGATTAAACAAACAACATATAACATGTTGTTAGTGGGCTTAAGAGGTGCTGCAAGGTGGATTTTGTTCCCCTTTGAACAAAGCTGTTTCCCTCGGTTTCCAGTCTTTGTGCTAAGCTAAGCAAGAAAGTGAATAAGCATATTTCCCAAAAAGCTGTGAAGAGGCTACAGAAGATTAAAATGTTGCCTTTACACGGAGTAAACAGGTTGCCACATTCCCTGAGTTCAATTGAAATACATAGACTGGGTCATTTCCGATCAGTGTTGTTGTTTCGAACTTGATCCCTGTTTTGGTCACATCTGAAAGCACAGCATCTCTGTTGCTGCCAACATGCACACGTACAAATGAGCAGTGAAAAGTAGGAATGTGAGGAGAGTGTGTGAAGCTCATTTTCACACTTGTGTGCACCTGGCTAATTGCTGCAGTAAAGCACGTTTGGATTGTTGTTTTCAGGGCGTTCCAAAAATTGGCACTGTCCAAACAATTGAGAGCAGCTTTTCATCACTTTGCTCGTGATATACTTGCTTCACAATGTGCGTTCATACTGTATGAGGATGACAGATGCCTCATGTATCCTGCATACCCTTGGAGTGCATCCTGTGCATGTCCTCAGAAATTATGACTACTTGTCTGCGTGCAGTTAAGCTAATGAACAGTAGGGAAAAGTGTATTACCTCAGGAAGTAAGGTAAGTTATGATAAGATAGAACTTTATTAACCCCAGAGGACATTCTTGTAACCACTGACTCTGAACAAATGACAACAATAATGCTTGTCTAGGAAGCATAGGCCATTGACAAATGTCTTCCACCTCACTTGTGTGTTGGCGTTTTTTTTCAGGATCTTCCTAGTTAAGCCGACTCCCAGACATTTCTGCCTGGACACCCTCTTGGGGGTACCATTATTGGGTGATGTTTGTGGCAGGTTTTCTGAGGGTTTGTCCAATAACATTTTCTCTTTAGAATTTGTGAGTCAATGGGTACCTGATAGTGTTGTTCTAATACCAACAACAGCATCGTATATGCCTCAGATACTGCCTTAAATGCAGGAACCTGTATCGCCAAGTACCTGAGTCTATGCACCTGTTCTCAGTATTGTTGATATACAAAGTTCAGGCATTGGAATCTGTATCTGGAAGGAAAAATATGGTATTGGTTGCCGATAGTCTAGCTCGTGCCAAGGATGAGATGATCTCCGAAGGCAGCAGATTACTTTAAGGGTTAGAAGTCACCCAGGATAACTGATCTGGTCTTCCTCTTCTTGTCGGTAGTCCTGTTAATACATCTAGCTCCTAGAGATTATTCTCTTGAAGCAGGTTTTATTGGATGTTTGCAGCCTGTTTGTTGTTCTCCATGTTTTTGATCAACATGGCATCACTTGCTTCACATTGGAGTTAAAGATGTGTGTTTTGGTGTTGATTAAGACGTGTTTTGAGCATCATAAACACCACCACTTATGTGAGCATCTGTCAAGCATTCACATACCTTGGCAGTGTTGTGTCGGTTGTGGTATCCTGGACAACGCCAGAGGGACAGATGCCAGCATAAAAAGCAAGCTTCGTTATATTGACTGTATATTGTGCAAAAGTTCTCAAGGGAGATACTTCAGTGTCAGCCAGGGACGATTTGATCCTCATCAGCAACCCTTCCCTCTCTAATCCTTCAGGTACACAGTCAAGTGTGTGAACAATGCCACATAGCTTCTCGAAAAGAAAAAAAGAGAAACAAGTGTTTCCTTTCAGACCATGCAAACAATACTTCTAAAAGAGCATTGACTGGCATTTACGACACACAATAAGACAGTGTTGCTGTATGGGCGGAGTAGCATTAAATAACACAAGTGATTTATCTCCGTCGCCTTTGTTGATTCCCACTTTAATGTCACAACTACTTCTTCTACAGCAGGGCTGGTGGTTTATGTAATGCGTTAGCCGTGGTTTTGTCCAATTGGCAGAGAACACACAATGTTCAAACAGCAAACAGATGCAGGTCTGCGCTGCCATCCTTTTGTTTGAGAAAACACACACTCGAGCGGCTGGACCCAACATTTACTTTGGCTGGTTTCAATCAGGGTCGCATTGAAGAGCCTCTTTCAAATGGCTGCACAATAATTTACATAATGTAAAACACATCTTCCGTGAAGTTTTTGAGGTCTCGAGCAAATTTATCTGCTGCAGTGGCTGACCGTTATAGCCTCCAGAGTCAGAGATAAGTCTGTACAAAGTGAAGAAGGGTGTCTTTTTCAATGAGACTTCATGATTTGTGTGTCAATGTGTGGTCAGCGGTCTGAATTATTTACTTCTTCTTACTGTCGTGCCCTTTTCTTTACTTCTATCTATCAGGTGAATCAGCTACAGCGGCTCCTCAACCAAACAGTGAGTACCGTTAGCTTATCTTACTTTCACCCGTCTAGTCCTCTTCCTCTTCCTCTTATCTTCAATCTCATCCCTTTCCCTTTTTGCTCTTTCTATCAAATCCGTCTGTTGTCATGCACCTGACTAAACAAATCAGATTTTATGGTCTCCTTTTGAAGTTTTGATAAACATTTTCCCATTGAAATGTAAATAGATCTACAAATCTAACACGCAGCATGAAAAATGTCTCCTTGTTTAGGTCTAACCAGGCCCAAGATATCATGCTTTGTGCATATAAACACCAGGATTGTTGGAGGACACCAGGTGCGAGGTACGGACGGCAGCTGGGTTGTAAGCATCCAAAGAGAGTGAGTCTTTTTACATGTGTGTTTTTACAAAATGTCATTTCTCACTTCTTATGCTTTAATACCTACATTAACAATACAAATTGTCTTCTTTAATTGTCTCAGGAAGGTTCATTTGTGTGGAGGCTCGTTGATCAGAGAAGACTGGGTTTTAACAGACCAGCAGTGCTTCACCTCCTGGTAATAATCCCAACTTCTGATCCCTCTGACTCTCTCTTTTCTTCTTGCAGACTATTTTTAACATTGTTTAAAGTGAAGATGCAGGATGTTATCCTGTTTACTGACGCTCCCTCGCAGGCCTGACCTGAAATGTTTGGCTTGCAGATCTGTTTAACTGCTGCAGTTGTCCATGTCAGAGCCAGTCATATATGTACAGTATCTCTACATCTGAAGAAGTGGCTTTAGAGAAAATATCCCTATCTCTGTACTAATGCACAGGACAGTATGTATTACATATGGTGTACATCAGTAGCTCTTAGAAGTCTTAGACTTTCCTTTTTTTGTTGCTCATATTTGTCTGTCTTGTCTTCACATTTTGCATATTAGTAAAAACGATCAATATACACAATGTGTTACTCATTTACTTAAATTTAAATTGCTGTGATGCACAAAAGGATTTGTACATTGTATTGGCCATAAAGGCTTCAAAAAGTCAATACTGGTCCAGAATGAATATTTCTGCCTATATTTAATTCTGTGCATGTAACGTGAACCATTGACTAAGTAGTTTGCTTATTTTGCCAAGTTAATATGTACATAACACTGGAGTCTACTTTTCCCTTAATACAACTTGTCAGCACCGTTCCTTAGACAACCCCAGCCATCTGAATGCCCCATCTATAACTAACACTACTGAAGTTTTACGACTAACATCTCGGTCCTCGTTGTCTTCAGTGTTCCCGATCTCAAGGACTACAGTGTGCAGGTTGGTTTGCACCACCTCAATGATTCTTCAAGCCACCCGAGACTACGCATCTCACGTCTGATCTGTGGCCCTGAAGGATCCAACCTGGTTATGCTGAAACTAGCAGAGTAAGTTAACTACTCACTGGGTTCCCACTAATTTAAAATCCCAATGTTAGAGCATAACTAGTGGTGAGGGAACCTAACTGTATCGTAATAATTTTTGACTACATTAAGATGAATGTTTTGTTTGTTGTAGTCCTGCCCCTGTGTCCGAAGGTGCATCCACCATCCATCTTCCAGTAAAAGAGTGTCACATCCCTGAAGGCACCAACTGCACCATGTACGGATGGGGGGAAACCAAAAGTACTGCCTACTTTCACCCATATGCCACGGCACTTTTTTGCATTTTAACCATTATTCAAACCAAAAGAATAATTGTTACTTTTATACTAACGCTTTTTGTCCTTCTCTGTTCAGATACAGCATACGACGAGAGGCTGAACGCGGTGACCATGCCTATGGTCAACAATGACATGTGCTCGCAAATCAAAGGGGATGCTGGGGAGAGCAGAATATGTGCCGGCGGCAAGAGAGGAGAAGGCGTATGTGATGTAAGGATCACAAATAAATGTCGTGGCCAATTCTTACATATTGAACCTTTAAAACGCTGTATCAGCGTAATTATAATGTCTTTGTTAGCGTGCTGTCCCTCTGACGACTTTCTCTACCCTTCTCCTGCAGAAAGACTACGGCGGTCCGTTGGTTTGCCAGGAACACGAGCGCAAAGTCATCATCGGCGTGAGCATCCAAAGGACAAAATGCGCCTCGTCACAGCCTGCGCTTTTCGTGAACGTCGCTTTCTACTCTGAGTGGATATACAAAGTGTTCAAACTTTACCCCAGCTTGGAGAGGAACTGATGCCGTGGTGTTAAAAATCAACTCCATGAGGAAAGGACGGCTTAAACCCTCTGCAGCGTGGACCATGGAGGAGATATTAGGAAACTGACCTTATGAAAAGTGGACATTTTGGGATTTTTTTGGCTGATTTGTCATCCGACAGAGAGGACAGAGATTAGTGATCGAAGACTGGATAAACCAAATGGAATGTCACCCTTTCTTCCACTTCGCAAATGGAGGCATCCAGGTCGTTAGCCTTAATGTCATTTTTTACAACCAAAGTTTCCTGCACGTGGACGGGATACTAATTGTAGTCTGATGTGTTCAGAAACTCTGAAGCCATGCAATCAACGACGACGAGAATGACACTTGTGACTCAGTATTATCTCCTGGAATATACTTGAATACGGACAGAGCCCAGTTGTCTGGCAGTTACCACATGAGGTTTCTGTGACTGGGATTTCTTGTTTTTTATGTGCTAAGCTGGACTGCGAAACATATTTTTTACCTGCAACACAAGTGATGCGGAAGGATAATTATGGCATTCCTCAATGTCAACAAACGTTTAGGATACCTTACATATATCACAACAAAAGTTCTAGATGTTTATTCGCTCCAAAAATAATCCAACAGAAAAAACTCTATTATTCCAAAAAGGAGGAAAACATTAGCATGAAAAGGTCACTATAAACTCACTATTAGGTTTCACAGACAGTAAAAGTCCCCATGAGAAAAAAAAGTGATTAAGCCAAGCCAGCAAAGGTTGAGATTTGGCTTCATGTGCATCAGTAGTTTAGTGTTTAATATTGCTGCTTGAAAAGCTAACTGCAGCAGCCTTGGCAAACCATGCAGTGCTAATTGTGTGCAGTAGCTGGACTACCTTTTCCCCAGTTAGCTGTAACTGTTAGTTTCCCCGTGAGAGGGTCTAAGTAGGACTGAGCAAACTGCTCCAGATCTTATGCTAATATTTGTAGCATGAGAGAGAGAAGAGCCATGCCAAATATAACATGGCTATTTGGTCTCCAGTTTGGAGGGAACTTTGGCCCCTGGTGGGCTGTGTGTGGTCAGTAGGATATTTTATACTTTTTGTGTTTCATGGAAAGTGACTCCTTATGTACATAGCTGCAGATTTATTGAGTATGTTTCTGCTGTGCTGTAAGATTTTATAGGTCTTATAGATCTGGAATATTTTTGGTTCACTGAGTAACGTCAGATTGGCTTCTTTGTGCCTGTGATGATGTTGAATATTTAAAGAGACTGGTAGCTTCTAAGTAGTAGTTAGGTATTTATTTTTTTTAAATTAGCAGAAGACATCATTTGAAAAGAATCCAGATTTTGGTGTGATATTTCGATTTTTTGTTACTTCGATCTGAGAGTAATTATGACCCCAGAATAATTGGGGCGCATGTTTGACTCACAAGTAACAGCCACACAAACATAACGCAACATGCTGTGTGACAGTATGCCTCATATGGTTTAACGTCTTTATTCAAGAGTGCTGATATTCTGCCCCAGAGATTATCATGGATTTACTGTAAATATATAGACACAAATATGTGAGATATGTGTAGGCCCACGATAACTACTTTTTCTTCGATAAATTATTGTCCCCCTTTGTGATTGTGGTAAACAATATTGTCATTTAAAGACCATTTTATGCCACTGATATATACTGATAATGATAATATAATAGCACAATAATGCAAGTACACTCTTTCAAAGAGCAGTGAACTTTTAACTCAATATTCAAACAGAGTATCCTAAATAAATTAAACATCCAAACAATCCATGCATTGCATCGAAAATATCGCAATGTTAAAGAAAGTGAGAAAAAAATCATGGATCCGTCCCTTTATCCGGATCCTCACCGAAAGTTAATGGGGTCTATTCTGGGCTGAGATCCATCAACCATCCAAGTTTTGTGGATATCCGTTCAGTAGTTTTTGTGCAATCCTGCCTACAAACCAACCAACCGACTAGCAAACAAACGGACAGGTGAAAACATAACTTCCTTAGCATGTATCGCAAGAAAAACTAGCGCAAATATAGGCGTTTACCTAAAATACAAGAATGTTTTATTAACAAAATAAAACAAAAACCGGTGCAGAAACATCTTACACCTAGTGTCTTACGGTTAGTCTCGCCAAAATAAAACGTATGATGTCCATGTAGCTGATACAAACATCAGTGATATAGCTGAATTTAGGTGTCTGCACAGAGCCCAAAGGATACTGAAAGACAACACCCACCCCAGCCACAGTCTGTTCACCCTGCTGCCGTCTTAGAACTTGAGAATTAGTACTTAGAACAAGGGATATGTTTCTCTTACAAATGTCTGTTTCTGTCACCATTTCTGAATTGGCAGAAGTTTGCCCTAAACAGTGCCTGAATGGCCCTTTGATTCCCCATTCATTTAACATTAACAGCAGTGTATTTTACTCATGTTTGTGTGGCTCCTGCGTGAGAGTTAAACCATGTCTTTCTATTCTCAGCTCAAAGATGACTGTTCTGAATATCACATCAAAAACAGGTCATAACAATAAAGGAACAAACATTAACATTTGGGGCTTTAATACAATGCGTTTCGGGGTCACTTTGCCTTCTGTTCGAGTGCAACTGTACAAAATTAAATTATAACTGTGGCCTTAATCGTACTTTGAGGATTAAAGGCAATCCTCTAACAGCCTTGAGAGTCCATGAAGTAGAAACTGAAGTGATGAAAAGGTGATTAACATGTAAGAGAGGTGAAACCAAATCTCACATATTCTTGGTTATTGATCGGTTTTCTGTTTCTCTTGGCGTTGTGACTGTTATTTAATTTACCTTTCTGTAAATAGCCCAGTGCATTCTGTAAATTACAATTTGTAATTTTTGTAAATATCCTACTAAGTATTTTTACATCCTGATCAGTCTGTTTATATGTTTGTATACTGTAAACTTTAAATATAACAGCTGCTATTTTGTGTTAGTGAGTTGTTTTATATCTATGAACGTTTCTGAATTCTGTAGCCTTCGTATTATTCCTATTTTAATAAACAACTTGACATTACATTTAGCTATATTTTGCACCTCTTTTTCTTCCTGTGGGCTTTTTCCATGTGTAATTTCTTTAAAGGAAAAAGCCAGCGGCTCTTATTTAGAATCTGTTTACTCCATTTCTGGCAGTTTACTCCCCACTACATCACGCCGAGCTGCAAACTGTAGTGCGCGATAACTCTTCTCAAGTGGTTGAAAGCAGCAGGGGCCGTCGATAGAGGGAGATAAATAATAACATTTGGATAACACATTTGGACATTATGCTTAAGTGAGATACAATTGAACTCAGATAAGCTTTTCAGCAGCTCCGAAACTTTTAGTTGCTCAATGTGAGATTAGATAGTGCTCCAAATGTGAGATTCATTTTTGTTTCAAGCTATTGTGACGGGAGTTTTCGGTCGGCAGTGGCGAGGGAAGCACTCGGATCTTTTACTATGAGTAAAGGAAGCAATTAAAAATGGGTCACATGATAAATGTGAGGGGTCGTGGGATGATTAATGAGGTGGGAAAATGTAGGAAAAAAAGAAAGTTCTCCAACACAAATCTGCATTCATGTTTTGGCCCTTTCTCTAATCTTTGTTTTTGTGTGTGTGAAATATTTGATAATTTTATCTCTTGGAGCCATGGATAGTTACGAAACCATGAGAAACTTTACTAGAAGCCCGAATAAGACACTGCTTTTTTTGGAAAGGGTCAGAAGCCAAAAAAATTGAGAACCACTGGTTTAATCCCTGAGAATTTATATGATTTTAGAAGCTTATCCTATGATTTTTTAATGCAAATCTTGGGGCTTGGGGCTTCTGGAGACTTGGATTACGCCGAGACGAGCTGTATGGAGCCATTTTATGTTTGTTATTGTAAAACAAGTCCCTGTCTACATCAGTAGTTTGTTGCGGAAAACCTGACGTTCAATCAGCATGAAGGTGAGTAGATAATGACTGAATTTCCATTTTTATCCTTTCAGACAGCACTTGAATAAACTCAGTCACACTTGGTAACCCCACCTCCCCCAACTTGACTACCACTAACACTAAAACTGACCTCAATTGAAGAAGGTTCTGAGGAGAACACCATGTTCGAAAAGCCAGCGGCTCTTATTTAGAATCTGTTTACTCCATTTCTGGCAGTTTACTCCCCACTACATCACGCCGAGCTGCAAACTGTAGTGCGCGATAACTCTTCTCAAGTGGTTGAAAGCAGCAGGGGCCGTCGATAGAGGGAGATAAATAATAACATTTGGATAACACATTTGGACATTATGCTTAAGTGAGATACAATTGAACTCAGATAAGCTTTTCAGCAGCTCCGAAACTTTTAGTTGCTCAATGTGAGATTAGATAGTGCTCCAAATGTGAGATTCATTTTTGTTTCAAGCTATTGTGACGGGAGTTTTCGGTCGGCAGTGGCGAGGGAAGCACTCGGATCTTTTACTATGAGTAAAGGAAGCAATTAAAAATGGGTCACATGATAAATGTGAGGGGTCGTGGGATGATTAATGAGGTGGGAAAATGTAGGAAAAAAAGAAAGTTCTCCAACACAAATCTGCATTCATGTTTTGGCCCTTTCTCTAATCTTTGTTTTTGTGTGTGTGAAATATTTGATAATTTTATCTCTTGGAGCCATGGATAGTTACGAAACCATGAGAAACTTTACTAGAAGCCCGAATAAGACACTGCTTTTTTTGGAAAGGGTCAGAAGCCAAAAAAATTGAGAACCACTGGTTTAATCCCTGAGAATTTATATGATTTTAGAAGCTTATCCTATGATTTTTTAATGCAAATCTTAATGTGCAGACTAACTATTGCTGTCAAATAGTGCAATATCTGTCTCCAGTGACAAATATAGAGCTATTTACACCATCTGAATACTTCACCTCTGTTTGCCTCTGACCTGAAAATTGTACTTAAAGGATAAGTTCACCCAAAACTGAAAATTCAGTCATTATCTACTCACCCTCATGCCAATGGATGCAGTCGGGGTTGTTTTTTAGTCCACAAAACATTTCTGGAGCTGCACAGTAGAACCGCACTGCAGCATTATCCGACACAAATGAAGTAGAAGTGGACTTGTTTTAAAACATAAAAAAACAACAAAAACAAAAGACATAAAATTACTCCATACAGCTCGTTTGGCGTAATCAAAGTCTCCTGAAGCTTTGAGATCCCAAATTGATTTGAATAGACCTTATTTGCACTCTTTTTAAGGCCGAAATCACTTTAGCTGCTAAGCTTAAAACATTAGCATGCACCCCATCTGAAGTGGGTGCACCAGCTCAACCGCATGACGAGAGTGCAGATAATGTCTTTTCAAATCAATTTGGGATCTTGGGGCTTCTGGAGACTTGGATTACGCCGAGACGAGCTGTATGGAGCCATTTTATGTTTGTTATTGTAAAACAAGTCCCTGTCTACATCAGTAGTTTGTTGCGGAAAACCTGACGTTCAATCAGCATGAAGGTGAGTAGATAATGACTGAATTTCCATTTTTATCCTTTCAGACAGCACTTGAATAAACTCAGTCACACTTGGTAACCCCACCTCCCCCAACTTGACTACCACTAACACTAAAACTGACCTCAATTGAAGAAGGTTCTGAGGAGAACACCATGTTCGAAAAGCCCAACCAAAGCTATTTAAAAGGCTTACAGATGATTCACAGCAGGAATCACAACACAAAACTGTCATGTGGAGATGTAATTTCCCTACCTGGCCTCACAGTGTTAAATTCCGACAGGTCATTTTGCCAGTAGGCCACTTCCACGCTGCTGCTTCTGCTGCTGGCCAAGCTGTTTGCCTTCTGATCCCAACCTTTCCCCGGGTGACCAATTATCGAGAAACTCCGAGTCTTACCGTCTCTCCGCTGTAGTAAAGGGATATAAAGGAACTCAATGCCTCTGCCCTGTTGCAGCCATAAAAACTGATACCGAGCAGAGCAGATATCAGGTCATGTTTAGACTTTTTGAAGCTATGCTTTTATAGATTCCCCCAACGGCTCGCCCCTGGAAAGAAACTCTTGGAAGAACACCTTAACCTCCATCTGCACTTAAACAAACAACAAGCCCAAGACTATAAAAGAGATAACATCCATATTATACAGTGGTAACCTTAAATGATCCATGGAGCTGTGATTTATGTTACATGGACATCACTGACAAGATATACTGTCAAGAATCCAGTCAAGGTTATGCTCACATATCCAAATATAATATTCATTTTAATGCTCTCTATAAGCAATAAATGTACTCTTTAAAATCTACACCCTGTCAAGCAGAACCTGTGTTTGTGGGCTTAATCGTTCCAGGCATATAACACCTTATTTCCTGGAAACTCATGAATAAAACTTCTAAAAAAAGAAAATACATTAACATGTTCTCTGTCAAGCTTTATTCAACACATCAGTGACTTGTAAAGCTGAGAAGTAACCAATCAAGTTTTGAGTTTTTGAATCCATTTTAAAGATACGAAACTCTATGTTACTCCTTGTTTATGGCAAATCAAGAGTACTGATGCGAGGGAAAGTGATGAGTGAAGCTGCAGAAAAATAGGATAAGACTGTAACTCCAGTCATCTGTCGCCCTCTGCTGGTTACAAGACGCCCGTCCAGTCTAGAAACTGATTCATTTAGTCCAGGTAGCGATGTGGATTCACGTCCCAGGGCTGCTGGGTGAACAGAAACCTCTCATCTGTTTGAAACTGGCTCCAAGGTAATGACAAAGGACCCCCCTGCTGGTTCCAGCACTGAGTCACAGCGTGCTCTGCTCTGATTGGCTCAGTTGCCAAAGAGAGGGGTGCTCTCGCGTCTACGTGATGGTGAACCAATGGGAATGTGAATCTGTCTCTGTGGAGATCCAGTGGAGTCTTGTCCGTCAGGGTCTGATTGGACTGATGGAGGAACGAGACCGGCACTGAGATGGTTGAGAGGTCAGAATTTCCCATACCTGTATATAAGAGCGAAGGAAAGAAAGAATAGTTTTTTCTTATAAGGATTATACTTAAGAATGCCCTTAAATCAGATGTAGGAGTAAAATAGTTTTGTTCTAAAAAGGAATAACAATAGCAGCTCTGAAGTGATCCCATGATAGTCACATGAAGGTAATGGCAGTAATATTTACTCAGACACAAAGATTTACCCTAAAAAATAATAATATAAATATTTTCTCAGTTATTCTGAAAAAGTGGGCGTTGCTTATAAAGGTAATTTTGAAATATTTAACATCTCCAACAGCAATTATCATGCGAATTAACAACAGTCACATTCAAAAAAAAGGTGTAAAAAATTTAATTTTGCAGTCAAATTTTAGTAGAATTACACATTTTCATTGTATAAGACAATTTGAAGTCTACAATATGAGCGTTTTAGAGGCTTTTCGCAGGATCTTACCTGTTTCTGATGGGAAGAAGTAGCCATTTTGCAACTTCCTGGCAACTGTGTTGTATGTAAGGGAGGCATCTGAGTTTTCACAGTCGACTCCGGACACTCCTGTTGCCTTTAAATCAACACAGGCACAGTCCAAAAGTTACTACAGAGCATTAGAAACCAAAAACCATTTTGTAAAGCTTTTTGCTCTATAAATATTTACGACTAAGAGTTTTATAGTCATTTTTCATCATCCATAACGGAAAGAAATACAGAAATCTCTCATGTGAAAGCAGTAAAATGGTTTTGTTGCTCAAACAAAAAGCTGATTCAGTTAAAAAAAATTAAAAAGGAGTTTTCAGGGCCTTTAAGATTCGTCTCAAAAACTCCCACTGCACCTGTTGAGATGCGGAGCTGTGTGTCATCGATGAACTCACAGGATCGGCATCTCTTTGCCTCTGAAGGTCTGCAGGTGTTATGGAGAAAAACACTGTCAGATAACCATGGGGTGTGAATGAACTGAAGGGGCTTTTCATTCACTTCAATCCCTTTTGATCTTGAGCTCGATCACTCAAATCCAAGTACATTCACACACACACTTACTCTGTGTGCTACCTCTGTGTTTGGCTTCCCTCCTCCATTTAGCCCGTCTGTTTGAAAACCAGACCTTCAAGAGAGAGAGAGAGAGAGAGAGTGGAAGGGGACAATCATCTCAAGAGCAGAAAGATTAAATGTGTGATTCTCTGTGAGTGTTCTGAAGAGGAAAAATGATGGGTCTACCTTGATGGTGTCCTCTGGAAGCTTGATCTGCGCTGACAGTTTCTCTCTGGTGTACATGTCTGCGTACTGGCTGTGAGAGAATTCTGATTGGGGAGATAGAAACACGTATTTAAGTGCTTTCCTGAGTGGGAAAAAAAAATGCAGCAGACACACGTGGGTGCGTATTTTCAGATTTTGAGTCTACCTCGCTCGAGTGCTGTGCTCTGCTCCGGGGTGAAGGTGGTTCGGTTTCGATGCTGGGCACGTCCGGGCTTCTGGTCATGGCTGCACACCGTCTCCAACGTCCTCCTCTCGTTCACTTCTTCTTGAATCAGTGAATCGAAATCTGCACATGATACACACATTACATTAGCTTGTTGTTACGCTAGTTAGACCTACCTGAACTTAAATCTATATTACATCACCCAAATATTGTTGTATTGTATATTAATGTAGGAAATCATCAGGCTTTATCATATAAACTGGAATCAAAATGATCAAATTAGGTTCTTTAGTTAATGATGCATTCTCTCCATGCACACACTGTAAATCATATTTTCAAATACATTAAAATATCCATAAAATTACAAAAACAGACTATAAATTTACATTTCTAATGTAAGATAACCAAAAATCTGTAAGTGTGAATAACCATAACATTCCCATGTGGAAGTAAATTGATTAGGATTAATAACTGAGGCCTCTCGGTGCCCCTGTGGTAGATAAAACATGATAAAGTGTCCTCTAGGGTGCCCCTCCAGTAGACAAAATGTCGTAAAGTGCCCTCTCCTCACTATAAATACATCACGACTTTCTGCCTGCTGGTGCCCCCCTGTATACATGTGGTGCCCTTTTTTCATTTTTTGCCCCTGCTTCTCAAACATCTTAAGTGCGCCACTGTGTAGTTACATTTAGAAGTGTTCTGTAGTTTTATAGGTTACTTTTGTTAATTAGCAGATATCCTGTATAATTATAGAAGTTTTCACAAAAATATACTTTGAATAAATGTGTTTTTATCAATTTTCTGCCGATGAATGTCACAAACTACACTGTAAAATCTGAAAAGGTGACTTTACTTTAAATTTAAGTTTGTGCATGTTACGTTTCCCCCAAAAACCAAAGTGGGAGTCACTGATCAGGGGGAAACAAAATGTATAGAAACTGGCCAAAAGAAAGAAATCTCAAACACACTCAACCCAGATTTTCACCCAAACAGAAAATGCAGAGAGCCAACTGATGGTGTTGACTCCCTGAAAACACACAACCACCTGAGCAGGGGAACTGCAACCCCCTTATGGAGGGAGAACATCACAGGTGCACCCAATAGCTTCTGACTACCTGTGACCTAGATCTTGAGAAATCCCTGTTAACATCAGGATATTGGGGGAATCTCTGATCTGTCCATAACAGCATCTTAAATTATTATTATTTTTTAATTGGTACACTGTCAATTTTGTGTATATGATGTGATCAGCTGGATGTTTTCTGTTCTTTCACATATTCTCAGCAGCCCACTGACCTTCACAGGTGACTTACCCTGCTCAGTCCTGATGTGCGCACTGATCTCCATGCACATCGGCCCGTGGTCCAGGTGGATCCGTCTTAAAATCCGATTTATAGACGACACCTGTGTGCAGAAAAGCGTCAGCATCAAATGCTGGAACACTTTCAGGATCATACAAACGTGAAAGTTTCAATCTCACTTACGCTGGGGACTTTGGAGGCCTTGCATATCCGTGCTGCTGCGAGCCGTTTTCTAATTTCCCAAGCAAAGATCGTCGGATTCTCTCTTTTGCACTGGATGATGGTGGAGATGACGCCCGGGGTGAGGAGCCGGGGTCGGCTCCCTCCGATGGTCTTCGGCTCCAGGAGTCCAGTGCGCCGGTAGCGGCTCAGGATCTTACTGACGCACCCGTTGGACACCTGAAACACGCAGAGGGACCCACTTTCTTACAATCTGCATACAAAAAGTGATGCTTTATCTACTGAAACTGTACCTGAGCAAGAGTTTTTACTCCCACTCTTCTCTCCAGAATGTGAGCCACTTGGTTTTATTTGTGCGTACCCGGAGTATCCTGGAGATCTGGCTTGGACGGACTCCCTCCGAGGCCAGCTCGATCATTTTCCTCCTCTTGGACTCCGGGAGAGGTCTGCCGTTGAGAAACATCCCTCCCAGCTGGTTGACACTTCCACCACCTTTTCACAAGACAGCCTATACTTATTAAATCTGCCTTTTAAACAGAAATTACGCGTTTTGACTCTGGAAACTTAGTTCACACATACACAGAGATATCTTACAATCTAATAACAGTCTAAGAGCGCAGATAAAATGGTGAAATTAACCTTTATTTGGCAGATCAGCGTTTATCCCGCACATCTCCGCTTGCTCCCAGGCTTGATGCTGAAATAAAGTTCCCAGAATCCCAGAGAGAGAAAAAACACGTTGTGAGACGCAAAGCGCAGAAAAATCAACTGTCCAGGTGACTCCGCGTATCTCTGGTGAATGACAATGAGGGGAAACGACGCCCTTCAGGAGAAATTTATAGGCCCGCAGACCTCAACATGACGTGGTGGGCCTGTTACCTGAAATGTCAACACTGCCTGGAAGTGAATGTGGGCATTATAAACTCAAAATGGGCCTCAGAGTTGGAGGTCGGTGGTGACAAAATGTCTCAACATGAGACACGACACAACATTCTGGGGTTTTTATTCCACTTGTGTTTAAAGTTATTTCAGGGGTTTGTAAAGACAGGTGTCAGCATTTAGATTTGGAGACACTGCGCAGAGGAAAATGGAGAAGATTGAGACATGGAGGTGAGTGAAATCAGAACGATTCCACCTGCAAAGAAAGTCCAGATTTGGGCGCAATCTCATTATTATGCGCATCAAACATTTAATAATTGAGTAACTGTGTAATTCACAAAACAGGAGTAACAAAAAAGTTGCATTTGCGTTGCAAAATCAGTCAAAAAAGATAGATAGAATTTACCAAGAAAGCATACTATATATGATGTATCACCTTTGCTTCGGTGCCATTTAACACACTGCACATGTAGATGTTGCTTTGCTGTACCAGAAAAGTGAACTGACAGAACCTGCGCAGGTTTGACTTGATTTCTTGGCTACACCAAATTTCCTGGGCGTCACAAACAAACATTTCCACGTCTGGATTCTTAGAAATTGTCAAAAATGTCTTTGTCATGCTGTAATCAGCCTATCATCATAACAATATTCAAGTTTGGGAACTCAGGCTGGCTTCCTTTTTTGCGCAGTGGCTGCCCGCAGCCACAACCAGACAAATCGATGCGCGAGTATTCAGCTCTGACACTTTCTGCCTCGGTGCATTGTTATAATAAAATATAGCCGAAGACTCCATCTTTCAAAGAAGCTGAATGATCAACACTGCCATGTTTCCCATCCTTTACGGGGGTGTACCTGTGGTCACGTGACCTGAGCATCCTTTCCCAGGTGAAGTGGCTCAGATTAAAAGGATCCCTGCTCTCCTTCCATAAAGCAAACATTTGGAAATCTGCGCCAATGACGACTGCCATATGGTAAAGTGCTTTTGATAAATCATAAATCCATCACCCAGTCTCTCTTTATTACATTTTCTTTCAAAACGTGAACAAATAGACTCGTGCATGGGCGCAAGGGAGAGGGCCAATTGGGGGACCTGGTTTATCCAGAAGAGGGAGGCTAAAATAACCCTCACAGATGTTCCTTGGGCAGCCAGCAGATAAAAATGCGTTGTAAACGTTTCAAAGGGAAATATTTGACGAGCAAATATTAGCCTATGTTAAAACCCACACGAGGCTCGTCTTTTGGCCTGTTTAATGACTAATTGAATATCATTAGTTGGGTCCACACAGATCGAAGTGCCACCGAAATAAAGGCTCAGATTTTAAAATGCCATATGGCCCAAATTATACATTAACCATGCGTTAGAGGACAATAATACTCTCTGTGTACAATCAGCCAGGTTAGATAGAGGACAGCCATTTTTGGACACCATCATCTCCTTGCCAACCGAGACAAAGGACAAATAAGGCAAGCCTTTTTTTCATTTATTACCGGGGAGCTGATGTGCTCATTGATTTATAGCACTTTATTGCACGTACAGTGTGTGCCAAACGAGGTTGATTAAAGTACTTAGCTTGTGTTTTTAAGACGGTGCCACATATTCGTGGTGCGTAAATTATAGTCTGGGCTCGCCAAAGAAAGGAGCGGGAGTTTAAGTGGCTAAAACGTGCCACATAATGAGTACACTTTTTACTGACACGTCCTGTGTGATAGTCTTGTGCATAAAACACGTGTACCGGTGCTTTACCGCGTCTGGAAGCGTTGAGAAATGCGGGTAATTCATCCGCGTAAAAAGGGTTACCAAAAGCTCTCCAAAGCGCACCGAGGTGCCGTGTGCGCAACGGAGCTGCCTCCGTGCTCGCCTGTCCGGCAGTTTTCTCCACCTTGATATGAGATGTATGTATCGTCCATGTTTTGATTTGATCATGTCATGATTTTTTGTTTTTACTTGAGTGACTGTTTTTTATATTCTGTGAACTAGACGCTTGTTTCGGTCCTTTGTAATTAACAGCCGTGTTACGTGGTTCATTTTAGTGTCCGTGGCCAAACGCGACGCATGCCATTCAACTTTAACTGAAACTTGAATGTTTTATTTTTATTTGAAACGAACAAAATGACGTGTCCTTAAGATTACTGGTGATTTCCCACGCATTTTAAAAAGATCTAAAGATTCTGAATTGGATAACTAACGTGTTAAACACACCTTTTATGAAGACGAAGTTCACAATACTTAATATTCCACATTACCACATCATCAGCCAGCGTCTTGAACCAATAACCTCAACTGTTTGAAGAGAAAATCATTTTAATACACTTCTTTTATTTTCTCATTGTCGTAAAATCTTCACAACTTCTCACAACACAAGAGTCAGCAGATCCTCTTCCTCGTGATTCTGAACCGAATGTGCTTTTAATGCGTTATTGGGTGAAAATGTGCGCCACTTCTTTGGGGATGACGCGCGTGTTTACTGCGCACTGCAGTTAAACTGGCTCAATTACACCAAATGCCAAACCTGCCAAATTCCTACTTTCTCACCAATCCTTAAGGTTTATGAGCCACATGGGACCGAGCTGTAAACAACAGTTTCTTAATAATGAGATCCCTCTGGAGATTTTTTGTTCACACTCTTTGGCTGACAAAACTCTCCAAATGTACTCCAGAGTTTGTTGCAAATTCAAGTGACTCTTCACCTGCTGTTCAATAACACAGGGAAGCCTACACCCTGCTGCAAAGAAAGTTTATGATGATTATCTGTCCTGTTGATTCTGCAGATGAGCCCAAAACTTCTTCAAAGCATCTCCTCATTATTTCCTTCAGTCAGTTTGCATATTCACAACTCTTCAGGTACAGTAATTAATCCCCCCTCTTTCTTTTCTTTCTTGTTTTCCAGAAGTGATATCACTGTGCCTGCTTCTCTCCTGAAACTGCTGGAACAAGTGAGTAGCACATAAAAGACTACTAAATCACTTGTCTTTTAAATTTAAAATGATTCATAAAAATCAGTCAGCTGGAAACTGACTAATAAAAATGGTAGATGTTCTGGCAGCAGCTCTGGCATCTTAATACATTTTATGTCATTTTGTGTCTTTGAGTCTCATGATTTACTTTAAAATGTATTAGTTGGATAATGTTTTGTTGTCGAGTAAAAATACTGACACAAACTGTTGAGCAAAAAAAGGTCTGTCCTGCAAGAGAGCCATGTTGCCACATTAACAGTCCACTCGCAGCTTATCGCATGTATGCATATGTGCATATAAGCCGTTATGAGCTTTAGTATGCAGACATTTGCTTGGACAGAGATGGTGGAGTGCAGGAAGGGGGTTATTTTGTCGCAATAAAACTTGATCTGATATATATTTAAATACAAGAATAGGCATATAGTGTATGAAACACCTGTAAAAAAGTGAGACTGATGTCTTTTCTGTGACTTTTTTCATAACTGGTGTTAGATTTCGATGATGCAAAATGAGGTGAATCATTTGCTGTGGCCACGAGAGAGTTAATCTCTACTGAAGAGCATTGAAGGTGTTCTGGCAGCTCATTAGGACCTAACACCTCACTTAGACATTAAGACATAATGGGTTTTCCTTTAATTTGTCACTTATGGAAATATTCCAGGCTCCCAGTCAGCCTCCTTGCACGTGTGCCATGCACGTATCACATGGACACATTTTCACAATGTCTTAAGTCATCTGGATACCTTTTTGCATATTATTAATACAAAACATATTGATGTCATTCTCTTGCTCCCTGTGCTCTGTCTGTCTCTCTCTGTAAGTCATAAAAAGTCAATCCTTTCGGGAATTAAGAAAGTCATGATGTTCAAAACATCTCAAGGCATTTTGCATGCAAATATTTAGAGCCCCCTGAGCATTAATGTTTCCTTCGCAGCAGTGGCCTGCTTCCCACTCGCACAGTTACTCACATCTCCGAGCTGCCAAGCACAACTGAGCAAAACCGAACATGCACGAATAATATTTTCATCTGATGCAAGATTATCCGTGTCCTGATGATATCACAACAGTTTGGACGGCGGCACGAGTCGTGATTTATTCTTGTGTCATAATAATTGTAGCATAAACCTTATTCACATTACCTGCGTCCATGTAATTATTCAGTATGTCCGTCTATGAAGTGAAATTCCTCCAGGGCACTTCAAAATAAATGCATTTTCACCTTTTGCACACATGTACATACGTGTTGTATCATGTTACCTCTCAGTTGGTGAACACACCCTTTTCAGACATTTTGACCTGTCCAAGCAGGAAAATCACAAGGATAATGTTAACAACAGTCACCCAGTATGCCGTAACAGTGCGTTGGCACCTAAATGGAAGTCATCATTGTGTTTTCTTTGCTTTGACATGTCTGTCTGAGAAGAGAACATTGAAGATTTCCTCATATTTTTCCTGGAAACCACACGCATACCAGCCTGTGGTGTTTGCTTTTGTGACATCCTGTTTGATTTAGCCAATCAATAATAATACAATAGCGTAACTAAACTAAACCATTTGGCTTATATCATATCGTTTCAGTCTTGAAATCTTGTGCTGTAAAGTCATAGTGCTGCAGGGGCAGAAATAGGATGGCACAAAATGCAGGAGAGCTAGGTAAAATGATTTCTTAAAAACAAAACAAAACAAAAAAACAGGTAGAGTGTAACATTTTTTAAATTTGCTATATTAATGAGGTAATAATACAAACTCTGGAATATTCATTCTTTCCATAACTGAATAAACAAGCTGTTCTCAGAGGAAAATAAGGTCCCCAGAACACTGTTTGAAGCTAGAAAGGTGGCAGGGTCTGCCAAATATAAACAAAGTGAAACGGTATGAAATTGTGTTTGTTTATTCAGTTTGTTCAGTCATCAAAACAAAGAGAGTTTTTTTTAAAAATTCTATTTTATGTTTGTTTAGGCATAAAAAACTCTATCTCGTTTGATTAAAGTTTCTTCCCCAAAAGAAAAGTGCACCTTTAACTTTTTTTAGCCCAATTTATACTATAATATAACAATGATGCAATAATATTATATTACTATAACTGATTTTGTTTTGAGAATCAAGCAAAAGCAGGAAACTCAAGAAGACAACATTACAGAATAATCACCGAATAGTCAGGCCAAACACATGGAAGTGAGTTAAAACATGAAGGCAGAAAATGTAATTACAATAAAAGTCAATAAAAGTGATAAAACAGGCAAAATCACAGAGAAAACAGAGAGAAAGAAGGAAAAGTAATGCAAAAACAGAAATAAATAAAAGAAGACATTACTCTCTCTCTATATATATAAAAATATATATTATACACATTATTTAATCTGTTTAAAAATACATTGTGCACCGTTAACATAAACTCTTGGCACATCCTCTGTGCTCTGATCCAAAGGGAAGGTTTCCGACAGCCCGTGAAAGCAGCATCATCCCGGTTAACACTATGCTGACGTGTCGCACCTCCTGCTCCGGAAGGTTTTATTTCAACTTGCCTGCGCGGTCGTGAAGCGGCTCCATTCGCTCCCATTCATTCCGCTGCCCGGACCCGGAAAGATTTTGACGTGTGTGTATGCATGGCACAGTGTGTTTCCGGTATAACGTGTGTGTTGATCGGTGCTCAGCCTTTTTCTCTTGGCTTTCAGTAGAACAGGCACTCACTTCAGAGTCCCAGCTCCCTTACCTGGTCACCCCTTAACGGCGTTGTAACTCAAACCGGTGGACATGGCATCTGTTTCGGCACCATCTCAGACAGCCCCTTCTCCGGCTGCTCCCCTGCAAAGAGGGATTGTAAAAATGGTAAGAATCCTGACATATGAGTGTGTGAGCTCACTACGTGAGTCTGGGGATACAGCTAGTTAGCTTAGTGAGCCAAAGGGCTAACGTTAATGAAGGCTGGAGTGGCTGTCGTTTGTCGTACAACTTTAAAATAACTTATTTAAGGATATAAATACACGTATCTGCTGAGTGACAGTGTTGGCATAATGTCAATAACAACTGTCACTGACGTTCACCTCACCTGGCTGTAGCAGCATGCCAGCTAACATTAGCTGAAATTGGCTAGCCTGCTAATAAGCTAAAGCCACTTGACGTTATCACATGTTTGCTGTCTTGCTAGTTGGCAAAAGTAACTTGCTGTATTGTCAAATTGTAAAGCTGCGAAAAGTCCACTGTGGTTGAGACTTATGTTTTATTCACACGTGTTAACCGGGAACCAATGTCGCTGAGTAACTTGTTAGCTGCAACGTGAACAGATGTTTAGTTTCCCAGCTAGCGGCGAGCTAACAGTCAGCTAACGAGCGTTTGCTGTCTACAAAGTGTTGACTTCAAGTGAAGAAAGTTGGTCGCCTGTGGGTGCTGCTTGACATATACTTGCCGGCGTTTGCGCAAATTGAATTTACTTCACTTATTGTCGGCATGTGCATTGGTGCTTGAGCCAGCTAGCTTCGGAGCTAACATCAAAAGCGTCTCCTTTTAGCTGTAACGTTTCATTTTTGTGCCTCTCAGCGTTTCCGTAAAATTCCGTAGTGTCTTATTTCAGCGGTAGGAGCCGTAATAAGGGTGAGGAAATAACTTCTGTAGTAGCCAGGCTGGTTAATGTGTCCAGACCCCTTCAAAGTCACAGACGGATCATTTCCTCAGTGTGCTGTTCAAACCAACCACGGGAAAATGACACGTAGCTACAGCCTCTGTTGCCCCCTATAATCTCCCATTCATCTGGGCTGTGTGTAGTCTCTGTTCGTCCACATGCTACTTCACCACCTTTTGATTTCTTAGATTTGACCTGACACTTCCTTCCAATGGAAACCTAACCTTCACTCATCTAGATAGAGTTGACATATTTTGTGAATGTGTGCCATAATTTGACCTGTGGGAAGGTGCCCAGTAGATCCAAGTCAGCTCCATGTAACAAGCTGGAAAACAGCCAGCGTCTTGGTGCAGGTGTTCGAGTCCTTATAGAAGTTAGGATGACACTCACGCTCCTCAACAACATGTAGTATACCACAGAGAGCGACGCGTAATTACACTTGTCCCCAACGCGTTTGAACAAGGGCTGTTTTTAGACCGGTGGCAACTACTGTAAACAAGTAAAGACTGGTGTCCTCCCTCGAGAAGCAAGTATGGGAGGTTACACTCCTGTGGGTTTATTACCAAAGGGATTGAGGGTTTTTTGTGAAGGAATAATTATAGCGTTTTGCAGCGCAGGAGAGTCTGAGTGGTCGGATTAATATGATTTTGGCGAGAAATGAATTTCAAATTCACTTTCAACAAATCTGTATTCCCCTTCTTTGATTTATTATTCACACAAAATACATAATTTAGTGACGGTAGAATCTCGGCCCTTATCTAAAACGGTCAACTCTGTGCCTTGAGAAAGGCAAAGCCAGGTTGTAGTACATTCCAAGTGGAACTTGGCCCTTTTGCAAACAGAGCAGGGAGGGGGGTCAGTGCCGCTTTGCCTCTTTTTTTTCCACGCCTGGTCACTACAAACTACAGCTTATACTTGGAAGAACTGAGACAGATAGCAGGGGGACCTCTGTGATTTGATGAAAGACTTTATCTAGCCCACATCTTAGATCAACAGCCTCCGGTGATGCTCCCCACAGACACACTGGAGAGTCCGCAGATAAAAGGTGTTTGCTCAGATTCGTGTAAATGCCGTGGTTGTCAAACCCAAGAGCAGGTTATCTGTTGTTTTTTTTGTATTTAGCTACGTTATCAGATGGCTCGATCTCACCTTGCGTTTGAATGACAGACTGTCACCATGGCAACGTGCAGATTGAAGTTGCTTTTTCAGGCTCCTGTAACATTTTATGATATTCTGCTATTATATGTAATTTCTCAACCGATTTCCATCCACACAGCATGAGTGCGGATGTAATTCACTGAATTGATGATTTTCCTATTTGTCTACCTACTTATGTTACACCCGATTTAAATGAATCCTGCATGACCCTCCCTGAGGGGTTAACTGATTGTCTCCTCCCACAATGCAAATACAAAAACAGCAGTTTACTGGATATACCAGAACACATGCATTGTCTCAGAGGAAATAGAAACTGAAAGCTATGGTAATTTTTTCATTTCAGCCATGTGATTGAAGATTTGCAGTCTGGTATTTGTTTGTGGTATTGTGACAAAAAGATTTGAAGTGTTTTAAGATATTACTTCAACATAGTCACTTCTTTTACTGTTCATTTTTATCTTGTCCAATTGACGGTCTTTATTGTCATCTCTAAAGGTCTTGTCGGGCTGTGCCATCATTGTTCGGGGCCAGCCTCGAGGTGGCCCACCCCCGGAGCGTCAGATCAATCTCAGCAATATCCGAGCTGGAGCCATGGCCCGCCGAGCTGCTCAGGGCCAGCCCGACACCAAGGACACCCCTGATGAGGTGAGCAGCTCTGTCCCATTGTGTTTGTGTTTGTTTGCATTTGTATGTGTTTGGCAAAGGCAGAACAAGGTCCTGCCAAGTATCCCTCCAGCACACACTATGATATTCCTGTTTGGGGGTTCAATGACGATTTGTGCATCGTTGTTTTTACTTTGGGGAGAAGATTTATCACATGGCTTTGTTATCCTCATTTACAATGAGCTTTTGTAACATAATTATGTATGAATTGGTATTCAGACCACGCCTGATTGTATAAATGGTGATGTAGCCTTGAGATAAACATGTCAATTCTCAATTGAACTCAAAGCTTTAAGACACCAGTGGTGTGATTTGACATTTTCTTATCATGCCTTTTGAAAAGTCCATCAATTTATTTGACTACTGTCTGGTCTGCTGCCTGTTTTTAAAAAAAAAAAAAAAAAAAAAAAAATCTATTCCTATCTGAAGGCTGCAAGACTAAAATGTCTTTTTATTTTTGAATACATTTTCAATTTGGCCTTGACAGACAGTTGTGCCTTTTTTCATTTATCAGATAAAAAAGAAAGAGGGGAAAAATCCATTTCAATCAGTGTACAGATATAGTTTGCTTTGACCAAGATAATAGCATATCAAAAATCTTTTTTATTGCAGATTTTGCCAACATGATTATGACGGTGCTAATTATCGTACTATTTTCACTTAACTACTGTGGATAGTTATGTCTGCCTGGTGCCTGCAGTGAAGGGCCACCAACTGTGATCAGACTCTAATTTTTGTCAGACAATAATAACATTTTATTTAAAATGAAGGATTTTGTTTCTGCAGAAGTATGTATCTACTAGTTATTTAATTCTAATGATACTATTGAGTCAAAATACACTTTGATGAGTTGTTTGTGATCAACCTTTGACATGGAAGTGCACATTAATATTCCTGTCTGTATTGCAGCCATGGGCCTTTCAAGCCAGAGAGTTCCTGCGGAAGAAGCTAATCGGCAAAGAAGTGTGCTTCACCGTGGAAATCAAGACTGCTTTGGGCAGGGAGTACGGCATGGTGTACCTGGGAAAAGGTGAGTGGACTGAGTCAAATCTTAAATCACAAAGTGATCTGAACAATGTCCACATGCATCATGGATTGGGAGAAAATACTTGCACCATAAATGTTCCTTTTCCCTTTACTTGACTTGTTATACAGAATTCAGCATACATGTGTAGAGGAAATCATATAGTTATACAGTTATGCAATAACATTATGGGTTATTATTACACTATAAAACAATCATGTAAAATTTGTACTAAAAATTAGATTAGAACGATTAACCAAGTTAAATTTCCCTGTATCCTAAATATCAGCTCTCTTGGTTCCCTCTTGTCCAATCAAGTCACCTGACCAGAACTAACTTGAAAAAAATCTAAAAAGATGAGCTCTGTTTTTGTATGAAATGCTTTACATTTTTCATTTTTAGACACAACAGGCGAGAACATTGCAGATTCTTTGGTGAACGAGGGCCTCGCCACAGTTCGCAGGGAAGGAATCCGAGGGAACAAGTAAGATTTTTGCTTCTTTTTCTGTCTTTTCGGTCATAACATTTAGACAAAATGATGTGTACTGGTATTATGTGGTATGTATTGTATTTGTTATGCTATAATCGGCTGCGTTGGCATCACTGAAGTCGAGTGTGTCAACATACAAGAGACTGACATGAGTGCTTTTCCTTCAAATTTGCTCATCAGCGTGGTTGGTGTACTTTTGGACTTTAAAGCCGATTTCTAGTTTGCAACTCTGCCCATTGTTTGACAGAATTAGGAGGAAATCACTTTTGGCAACACGATGTAATCTTTCTACTTGCTAAAGCTTATAGCAGGACAGCACTGGTAAATCTGCAGGGAGATAAACACAAGTCCTCATCTGGTGGACTGTAGAGAATTGAGATATAGAGTCATGGTGTCCCAGATGGTGGCAGTATTACCCTGCTGCTACAATGATGTCCCTCTGAAACCCTTTCTGCCACATTGCCCACATGCAGTAATCCCCTAAATACACTTGCACATCCAGTGCTTTATGACAAAGTACCATATATCCCCCCCAGTGGCAGTATTTGCACATTACACACATTACAAGCAATTTGACTCATGCTGCTACATTTGTATCTTCCAACATGAACAGAGATGATGGGGAATATTTTGCCACTAATGACCCTTTTCAAGCATTCTGTGCAATGGCCCAGAACAAGCGCTAATGTAAATGATGCTTTAAGTGTAAGCGGGCATCATTTGGCCAAAGGGGGGAGGCCCATTACTCAGTGAGGACTTTAGGCTTTAGTTTTTCCCGCAACGCACTAGCCTCCAATATCATTACCCCTCGTGACCGGCCACGTTGATCACACTAACAATGATGTGATCTTAATTACAGGGGGTTATTATAATGATGATGGCTCTGGACAGTGCAGTTAAACGTGTTCAGAAGCTGACTACGAATTGGGAAAACGCTTTACAGATTTAAGGGCCAGCGCTCAGCCATGCACCAGAGCAGGCTGGGGCACAGTTTCATTGGTTTATTGGAGCAAGAATGAACACAGTCGCTCACTCTCGCACGCACACACAATAAAAGGAAGTTGGATCGAATGCTCACTTCTGTCCATTTGTGTATTCGGCTTCTGAACATGCTAAATATTGTCTGGGTGATACTAGATTTAAATGAAAATATGCAGATAAATTTGTCCATCCATATTTATTATTTTAGGAGATCAGGCTATAATACGTCCATGAATTGTAATTTGATATTGAATTTCAGCTAAGTAATGAATATGTATTAAAATCATGTGCTTTTTGCAAATAAATGGCACTTTGTGTAGTGCTATTCAGCCACATTTTAATAACTTCAGCTTGGAGTGCTACATTTAGACAATGGAATGAGCCCAAATAACTTCTTATATGGAATTTTGTTTTATTACTTAGTTTTCTGGAACTGACAGTAGCATAAATACAACACAAAAGATATGCATATCATTCTTTTCCCCAGCTATTCTATATTTAAATGGTTAGATTACTTTCTTGCCATCTCAATTTATGTAAATGGCCCACCCAATTTATTTAAAAAAATGTGTCCTGTGTTTATTTATTTCTTCTCCCAGCCTTAGCTTCTTTCTCCATATTGCAGCTGTCAGTCTCAGATTTCTCTTTATTTAATCATAGTGATGATTATTTATGTGTTGCTTTTAGAGGCTTCATCATTTGATTGAGTTTTAACATGGTCAGGCAGAAGAAATACTGTCCCTGTGTATCAGTAATCGGTACAAACACATTCTTCAATCTCCTCTACTCAATCTTGCGTCTCAGTCTTTTCAAATTGGGTACAAGTGTTTCATATCTTTCCTGAGTATGGTGCAACTGGACTTGGGGTTCGAATGTTCTCGGATCTTGGCCTGGGTCCCTGATTTGAATGTGGCCATCTCAGTAAAAAATCACTAAGATGGCTAGAGCCTGAGAATTGGTCAGATTTCACAGGATTTCACATGTCTTTTTGAAAAATTAAAACCACTGGCAGGGGGTTTGACTGATTGGCTTATGCAACGCCCACCCACCAGAGCAGGAGTCCAACTGTGCTTTACAACCCCCCATCGGTCCTTTTTAACTGGAGCCCCAGAGGAGCGCTGGTTGAGGGGTGTAAACATCTGGTGGGGGGGTGAATGAATTGCACTCATTTGAGCCTTGCTGCTAAATAGAAGTGGGGAAGACTGGGGAACACGACTTCCTACGTCCTCTTCAAACTGTACAAAGACAACAGGGAGCTTTAAAATGCCTTGCTAAGGTTCAACATTTTGTATCTATTTAAAGTCTCCTTGGATGCACAAGGGAGCCATATTGAGATGAAAGATGTAGCCTACAGTGTGTTCAAACATGAGGGAATTGGAAAGGTTTTTTTTTTTCCACAGCCCTTTGTTTCTCCAGTACTCTTGCTCAGTGTTGCACTTTCTTCCCCATCAATATCTGTTTTTGATTTGAAGCGATGTGTTGGTTGGGAGGAGTTGCTGACCTAAAGGAATCCAGTCTTTTGGGAGACATGGATAAGTTCACTATCATCTGCCCCCACGCATGAAGTTATTTCTATCTTCACCAATCTCTGCTTGTGAATTGCTTTCCATTTATTCCGGGGGCTTTACAATGTCTGCTCTCCTTGATTGTATTGTTAGTTTCTCCCACTCTATCTTTGTAGCTTTCTGTTCCTGTTTAGCGCTTAAAGTCTAAGTAGCTTAAACACAATCGACGTCTTACAGAAAGTTGGACTATTGTTGCTCGGTAAGCGAGAAACTGTTTTGATTTTAATTGAAGTTGGTAGCTAGATCGGTGTTGAGAGGACAGACAAGTTGGCGGCTTTCGGGCACAAGTCCAGAAGCTCAATTAGGAACACACAGCTGGAGAGCAGGCTACATGTGTGTTCGTGTGCGTGTGTGTGTGGCATTTTAATTTAGACCCACTTTGTTGCCTCTCCAAGTTCTAGTCACCATCGCTACTCCCATATCAATCGGGCAGCCTTAACTTCTTGGAAAACAAAAGCCCGTCGGCCATTTGAAGTAATGAATAATTAAAATTGTACAAGGGCCCTCAAAAAGCATTAGGCTGCACAATTTAGAGAACCAGCATGGAATTAATTGTGGCATTTGTAGCCAGCTGCGTGGTAGCTTTTGAAGGAGCTGTCAAACACTGTTATTGTCTCTTCAGAAAATGCTTGGATACATTTTTTTTTATAGCAGTGATAATCTGGTCATCAGCTGGTTTCCACTGAAACAGCAGTGCAGTTTGTCAGGAACAGCACTTAAGGCATCACTTAATTCAACAAAGCTGGAGCCTCACCAAACCCTTACTCATACAGACCTATTCCTTTAATGAGCAGTTGTTTGTACATGTTGAAGTTAACAGCCAATGGCAGCTTTGTTCAGCTGCAACTGTTGCTGCAGTCTGGTGAACTGTAATGAACCCAACATGATAGAAGTTGTAGCCTGGGTCCTCTTGCCTTCGTTACAAGTTGTAATTGTATTTCTTGTTAAGCTGAAATTGACCTATTGGGACAAGGATTTAGGTAGCCTATGTTTCAACACAGCCTGGATAAAAGCAATGGAACGAGTTAACAAGCAGTGCAAAAACTTTTTGCTCATTAGGTACAAAGACTTTCCCAAGTTGACAGATGAGTTTAATGGCAAGGACTCTTGGATCCTAGATTTGTTGTAACCTAGTTGGATTAAGTGCAGCAGTGGTCTTTAACAGCATTTTTGTTCTTCAAAGCTGGTAAGGAGCTATCCGTGAAAGTTTCAGTATCAGTATCAGTTTCACTCAGCTGCAGGTTTCAGTAGAAGGGCAGGTTTCATGCTACGCCACTAATCCATTAAAGTAAATTTAATAAAATGCTGTGAAGATTTCATCTTGGTTTCTTATTTTACACATTCAAATTCATTTTTAAATGTCCCAGTGTGTTAGAATTAAACGAGATATACCGAACCACTCATGTTGATGTTCAGCCTCCATTTCTCCATTTAGCTTGGAAAGAGCAAGAAAAATACTTGTGGCAATAAAGAAAAAAAACAAAAACAGCCAAGAACCCCAAATGGATTGAAGTCAAACAATCATCTTGTCAGAAGTCTGCACAGTTAACCTGCTCACTGCATGAAAAGAACAACACATTGATTTGATCACTTAGACAGTCATCTAGAGTTTAAAATGTGTTTATCGGTCTTTCTTTCATTGTGTCTTAAACTGTCCTTTTCTTGTGTGTCACCAGTCCAGATCAGGCCAGACTCTGTGAATTGGAGGACCAGTCTAAGGCTTCCAAGAAAGGCTTGTGGAGTGAGGGTGGCGGCACACACACCATCCGCGACATGAAGTACACCATAGAGAATCCCCGCAACTTCGTCGACTCTCTGCACCAGAAACCCATCAACGGTAATGAGTTGCAAGCATCCTCACTGACACAGTGGCATTTAAAAACACACATTGTCACCTAAGCCTCTATTTTCCCTTAAAAGCCACATTTGCAGGCTGTGTCAGGCATCAGCCCATTTCGGTTGAAGATATCTTGTTCTAAATATCCACTTCAGAGCATGTAATGGCACACAGTCTATCACCCTTCACCGGCTCATTCCTCCAGTCTCTCATCTCTGACCCTATCCGAGTTGTAACGTGCCACTCAATTCATTTCCAGGCGGCTGCTGTTAACGGTGGCTCAGCTCATTTCACTACCCTTTAATTGAATGGGAAAATGAATAGGGGAAGGCTATTTCATTGTTTTATTTCTTGTTCTTACCATTCATGAGACACACTTAGGGCTTTTTTGAATTTGGAGGCAGCAATCCAGCCAAAGCCCCTTTTTATTGTGCATTGAGTCGCTTTGGTTTGAAAATTGGAGTACCAATTTCTCTCTCATCTGCTGCTACTAACACACACCTATACACGCACACAGAGAAAGAAAGGCATGTAGAGACTGAGAGAGGAACCCATCATCAAAATACCATTTAGGCGTGAAATGCCTCTCGCACAGGTGACTCACATCCTGTCCAATTTCTTGAAGTACTTTAGAGGGCAGGAGCAACATTTGAGTGATATGATTTTGGAGAAAAATCCAATGTAATACCTCAAAAGCTTTCAAAATAAATTGACCTCATCTCGAGCCTTGATATGTTGCATATAGCATAGTCAGAACTTTAAAGTGATACTTGGAAATCTATCATCGAGTATCAGGTGCTTTCTTTTGGCTTGAGAAGTGGCTGTAAAAGCAAACACTAGAAATATGTAGCTCTGCCTTTTCAGAGAACAATGGCTGTGGTCAGTTTATGCTGGTTGGATTACAATAGGGACAAGTACCAGAACATCCAGAGAGTTTTCTAAAATGCACTTGTCCACTGTCCATTCGTAGACTCGGTATGCTCCAAACATTTGTAATTCAAAATATGGATAAATGAACTACTTGAATCTGACTGTTGGAGTGTTGATGGCAATAGCTGAACACTGAAGGAGCTGTATTTTGGCTAGTTTCAAGCATACTTGACATACTGACAGCAGGATAGTTGATAATGCTGCAGGAGTGGATTCAGATGTTCTTTTGACAATCTGTTGTTTTTCTGCTGTAAAACCTTAAAAGTCGTTGTCGCCTATATTAATCAAAGATGCCTTTCACTTTAATTGGTGTTAACATGATTTCCTTCTCTTTGAGAAGTACCAGAGAGCGACGCTTTAGCAGGACAATTTCTCTCCACCACTCAGTAAAACATTTTGTATGAAACAATTGTCTTTGCTGAAAAAGATACTATTTGCTATGAAAGAAAAATATAATGAATTCAGATATTCAGGGGTCTGACCCAACAGACATTAGGTAGATGTTGGGTTGTACCCTAAATGCTTGATCATTCAGTCCTCACCCTTCATTTTTCCAATATGACATATAGTACTTACAAGTTTAGTATAAGATCTGTCCCATCCAATTCCAGAACTTGATGTCTGTATGTTCATTGTAATTCAACAATCCGTCAAACCTTTTAACATTCTCTTCTCCTTCCTCCCCTCAGCCATCATCGAGCATGTGCGTGACGGCAGTGTTGTTCGTGCCTTGCTGCTCCCCGACCACTACCTGGTCACTGTCATGCTGTCTGGAGTCAAGGTAACCACCTCTCACTTGCTGCACTTTCAGATGCGCTGAAATGTAAACTGAACTGCTGAGCTCATTTATTTATTCTGACAAACTTGTTTACAGTTGAAAGACTGCGGTGCTTTAACAATAAGCAGTGAGCAAATAAATACATTCACAAATGGCCAACCACGTGTGAATAAATTGGCTGTGGTTTGACAGTTTTCACCACACCCACATCTTTTTCTTCACTTTAGTGTCACAAAAGCTATTAAAGTATTTGAAGGTAGACAGTCCAGTCTCGTAATGAATACGCATCTAAAAAAAGGCATTAAAAGAGTAACGGCTCATTTTTGTCACTCCTCTCCGTCTGTGTTTGTTTCACCAGCGTCATATCCGCTCCGCTAAATTTCCCCATCAATCTCTTTCACCAAGCCTGGCTTTGCCAATGGGCCACTCAAGATAACTAATCTTTTTCATCTCCCACTTGAAGATATTACATCCATTTCAAGGTGTTCTTTGTCTTGTTGTTCAAAGGCCTGTCTGCTCATGCCGCCTGTTGTGTTTGTATCTGTCTGGTGTTTTGCCACACTCTAAGGAGAATACAGATAGCATATACAGCAAGGTGACATCGGCTAAAAGTGGATAACAGTACTACACAGAAAAGACAGATTACATCAAAAGCGTTTGTGCACAAAAACCCTCCTGGAGGCACTGGTTGACTGCTGGGAATTGCAGTAGAAAAAAATATGTGCTTCCCTTGGATAGGACAGATTTGATCACATTTCCCAATCCAGCTTGCAAAAATGGCCATTGATTGAAGCTTGAGTATTGTGTTAATGTGCGTTTTCTTTCTCCCCAGTGTCCCACATTCAAGCGGGAAGCGGATGGTGCAGAGACACCAGAGGCATTCGCAGCGGAGGCCAAATTCTTCACCGAGTCCCGTCTTTTGCAGAGAGACGTTCAGATCATCCTGGAGAGCTGCCCCAATCAGATCATACTGGGAACCATCCTTCATCCGGTAGGGACACAGGAGGTGGCACCCATTGGTGGACTTGACATTAAAATTCAGGCTTTCTGTCTCATTAATTGTCCTTTTCTGGTTCCCTCTGTGACAGAATGGCAACATCACAGAACTCCTGCTGAAGGAAGGCTTCGCCCGCTGTGTGGACTGGTCCATGGCTGTCTATACCCAGGGAGCTGAGAAACTCAGAGCCGCTGAGAGGTACGCAGCAGTAGACACACAGAAAACACAACTTTTTTTTAACTGAATTTGATGGTGCACAGGTCTTGAATATATAAAGAACTGCTCTGGGAAATTTAGGAGATTTATTAAGAAGTCTTTTTATTATTAAATTCAGACAGAAATGTTTAGGACCCCAATTTACAGTGTGATGGGTTCAGGAAATCACTGATTTGTTTCAAGCCATAATGAATAAAGAATGTACATGCAGATTCTAGGTATTGAAAGTAGTTGTATAATATCACTCTATTCTGCTGCAATGATATCTTTCTCTTCAATAATTGCAGCAATGACTAAGGGCTTATTATGTAGGAATTGTCTCACTTTAATGAGCTTTTGTAGCCTTTTCCAGCCAGATGGATAATTTTAGACACTTGATTAAGCCCTTTATGTCTTAATGTCTGGCTGATATTACCGCTAATGATGATATGATCTTTTTCTTGGCCAGATCTGCTAAAGAGCGAAAGGTCCGCATCTGGAAGGACTACGTGGCACCCACAGCCAACTTGGACCAGAAGGACAGGCAATTTGTTGCCAAGGTGAGGTCCTAAAGTAGCTTTTATAAGCTGTGTGTCCGTTTGGTGAACGCACTCCTTCTTTGGCCCCGAACATAATGTCTTTCGATTTGGATCGTCTTGCTTCCATTGAACATCTGTGCTTGTCTTTATAGCACAGAGAAAAAAAACAGGATTAAGGTGTGAAACCGTCAGTATGACATGCAGACATTATCCAGCATGAATAAGACTTGGCTTCAGTGCTTAAGGGGCTGATTGCTTTCAATACTTGATGTCATGTGCAGCATCTTCAATCTTCTCACAGCACTGCAGCAATAGCTGAGCCACTTTGAGGCCTCTAACGAATTACATCCTCCTGACACCTCTTATTTTCACATTTGCACCCACCCTAAATAAAAAAAAAAAGAAAAGGTCACTAAAGGTACGAGCAGGAATGCTTAACAGCAAACTTGAAGCACTCCCCAGTCAAATTAGGGCCAAAGCGCTGGCGTATGCTGTGCAGTAGCAGCAGCAGCAGCACAGAACGACCCCCAATAGCCAAGAACTGGAGATATTAGCTTTGGAGGTTATTTGCTGGGACCTCAAGGGAAAAGAAGTGTCTTTAATATCAAGTACAAGGGGACTGCACTCCCTCCCAGTTGTCAGAACACATTAGTTCAAATCATTTGAGATGGACTCCACGATACATTTCGGTAACACAGTCATACTATGGGATAACATATTATAGTGTCCAAGTTGTAGCTTTAACACAATATAGAAACTCTAGGCTCAAAACATGAGCTTTAAATCTGGTCCCCTCTGTGTGCATTTCGATGATGAGTTGCACCCGATCCTTCCCTTCAGCCCTCCAGCTGATATATATTTCTCTAGGATTGAAAAAGAAAGTTTGACTTTTGTCTGTGTTTTCTCCCTCCAGACTGTGAACTTTTAAGACCCTGAAAAAATTCACGGCTCGCCCCGAGGGTTTCATAAAAGGTGTTGCTTTGACAATTTGCTTACAGAATGGATTTGTTAAACTGCACACGCATAAAGACGGCGCAAAAAAGAAACTAAGTGTATGTATATATTTTTTCCTGAGTCAGAGGAAGGAGGCTGGAGAAAGGATAAAACATTTATGTTATCAGTGTGAGCTACTCTCAGATCTCTCTGAACCCCCTCAATGAAAGAAGGCTGGATGCAGGCAGTGTGGGTGGGGGGGAGTGAGGGACTGTTTGGTGGGGAGCTAAGGAGGGTGTATGAAAAAGAGAAATGTGGCTAAAAAGAGAGGTAGAGGGTTGAAGAATAAATTGAAAGTGAGTTTGTGTGAAAGGGGTATAGGGAGGCTTAGGGGAGGAAGGATGAAAGGACATGAGAGGTGAAAGCCAGAAAAAAATATCTAATCAAGATCCCTTGGACTGTGCTTGCCCTCTCTCTTGTATCCTTGTTTTTTTTACTGCACTGCTGATGCCCGCAGTTAAACCTTGACGCACTTTTTGATCTCTGTAGGACTCTTCTCTGTCCTTTTTTCCCTTGCAACTGCTCTCCCACAAAGAGCCACAGAGGAGGCTTGCTTCATGTCAGCTGGTGCTGTGTTAGTATGCGTTTGTTTACGGTAGAAAAAGCCAGAAGCTCCTCGGACACCGCGGCTTCGGCAAAAGACTTCTCCAGATTATCACCTTCATGTTAAAATAGAACCCCAGAAGTTTGATCTATGGTAGCTTCAAAGGTTGTTAATGGAAGGGTCAAGGACTCTAAAATAACGTTAGGACCATAAAAAGTATCAATACTTCATACTTTTTTGATACCATGTGTTTAAACAGTAAAATACCTGCATTCAATAGGAAAAATTATCGAATTTTGTGAGCCTAGGACTTCTTCCTTATCTTTTTGCTGTGGTATCGAAAGAGTTGTCGAGCATAGTTCTTTTTATATCAAGTTTAAAATTCTGGTATCGTAACCTTTCATCTGACTCCAAAAACTTTTCAGAAAGAGACAGCAGACAGCTGTGATGGGAAACGTCATGCTGACCCTGCAACTTCTTGAGCCATTTTAAAGCAAAGTACATATCGGACAGGCTAAGGTTACCCAGGCCTGTCACTGCTCCTCCATACTTGTGACATTTGTCGGCACCTAATACTTCGATGCACCGACTCTCCCAGAGACACATCTATCCATCAATCCCATCATCATACACTCCTCCCCTCTTCTCGTCCACTCCACTTTTCACTTCTTATTATCTGAGTGATGGATAGAGTGGAGAGAGCAGAGCGGGGCCCAATCCCCACAAGTCAATCCTGCTGACGCATCTTCCTTTTTGACTGTCTCGCCTCTCTCCTCCCAACCTCTGCTGGGACCAGAGAAGTGGATGTAGGCCACGTCCCAATAGTCTTCCTCTCCCCTCCTTTACTCTCCCTTCCCCTCCTCTCCCCTGGGTAACCACCGACGTGCGAGGTGATGGATAAAAGGTGACGTGGTGTAAACCCCTTCGCAAGCCTCTCTTCGCTAGCTTGTCAGGAACACTGACGCGGTTGCTTTTAGGTCGACCAAATCCATGAGAATATGACAGTTAAAATGCAAAGCTAGTGTGTCTATGTAATGTCTGGGGTTTATATGAAAAGTAACAGTCTCTACTGCAGTTGTAGAACAGTGTTTTGTGAAGCAGATACAGATGCTAGCCGTACAGGATAAAACGGTATGCTATTTTTAAAATGGCGCTCATGGAAATGTGTTTTTTCTTACTTAAATTATTTTCTGACATGATAAACTTCAACACCCGTCATAGCAATGTGTTGGACTAGGGTCAGAAATTAGCATGTCCATCTGGGTGTCATTTTTCCATAACTGCCGATCGGAGCTGGAGCCAATAAATACCCAATACTACTGCAGAGTCACTTGCCCGGGAAAGAATGCCTATTGTACCCTTTCAGCAATGGTTAAAAGGGAAAGAGAAAACCTGAAGGCCTTTTTTGGCTGTTAGTATACTGTATGCCCCAGTTAAGAATGGTAACAAGGTCAAACAGCTTCTTTAAGAAAAATTAAAAAAATCAATTTTGGGGAAGATGATGAGAAAGGGTATATTGGTTCGTGCCCTAGTTAAAATCAGTCAAGCGCCTAGGTGAAAAAGTCTCTGTAGATTGTCTGTCTGATAATAACCTCACAGAGCACTACGTACCCATGAGCCACTTTTTTTTTTTGTCGTCAGGGGCGACATGCCAGCTGAAGGTGTTTCTCATAACATCCAAAACACCACTAGTTTATTTGAAACCATGTAATTTGGGTGACAAATCATCTCGACTGGCAGCAGCACTAAAACACTTGCCATAGGTGCTGCTTTTGAGAGATGATCTGACATGAGTAATGAGCAAGTCCCTGGCTAAGCCCTTGCCTTGGCCCTGTGGTTAAAACAAACTTAATGCATTCGACTGACAACCAACAACAGTCCCCGACAGAAGCCAAGATCCTCCTTTTCGCTGTGACTGATCTTGGCCACTGCAGATGTCGTGTCATTCACGGACAGAGGGTGGCAGTAGATCCCCACCTCTAGAGTGTCAGATTAGACCAGTGAGTCATGCTGCCCGCCTATTTGTCTTCTCTGCCTGCTCACTCGACCCTCATGGCAGCTACTTTGCAAAGACTTTTTGCTCTATTTTTCTATCTATTCCTCATCTTTTCCCTCTGTCTCTCCTCTTGTGATATTTGCAGAGAGATTACACTCTATCTTTCTGGCGTGCTCCATCTTCCCGTTCCTCTGTCTTGTGTTGATCTGTCCTCCTTCGCCTCTGTCGTCTCGCCTCCCCCGGCTGATAATTAGCCAGTAAACGCTGAGCCATTTTCTTCTGCTCCTGCCACATTCCCTCTCTTGCACTTTATTTACTTGGGCAGGCCACAAAATGACCTTGTTAGGGTGTGAATCTGTGTAGGCTGGTGTGTGTGTATGTGTACACGCGTCTATGTCGCCGCATGCATGCATGCTCCCCCTCACACTCAACTCATTACACCTCTCCCCCCCTCTCCTTCTCGCTCCCTCCTGCTCCCCATGTCTCTGCATCTCCCACTCAGCTCAGTGATTAGTATATGATGTATTTTGGCTGCTGTTGTGGGCAGCCTATTTAGCATGTGGGCTGGTCTAATTTCTGTTCTCTGGTGGCAAATGCAATGGCTGATTTGTTTTCATGGTATAATAAATGTCCCAAAGAGCCCACTACACCTGGATGTGTGTTTTGCCATACACGATATGAAAAATGTTTCAACTCGATCTTTAATATCTCAAAAGGATTTTTTGGTTGTTTTGTTTTTCCACCACACAGTCAGCCACACAAACACCCACACGGTCCAAATTGTGCTTAAAACATGGCTCCCTCACATCCCTCACTTTTTAGGACTTGAGCTCGAGCACAGCCTACATACGAACCACAGTTTGAGTGATGATGAGGCCATTTAATGCACATGTGGGTGGCAACATGTGTAGGGCGATTGATTTCTCTGTCTCTTGCAAGCGGCCTACTTAAAGGCTCTGGGTTTGGATGCCTCCTCCATCTCAGTCACATTATACCCCCAATCTGTCTTCTTGCTTGGGAGGGCACAGGCACATTGAAAGGCACTTATGAAGACAGGGTTGATGAGTTAGAAATATTTATTCCACACTATGGATCGACTGATATGTTTGTCGTTTATCAGGGCTGATACGGATTAATGGTAATCAAGAAGGCCATAAACCGAGTGTTGGAACTGATTTACATTTGCAGTAAAAAAAAAAACTTGAGTTTTAAACTCTAGATAAGCTGTGATGGAGTGTAAGTAAGTACGATTTATTCAAGTACTATACTTTAGTAAAATATGAGGTACTTGTACCTAACTTTGGTTGTCATCTGTCTATTGCTACAAACATCTGGAGGGCCAAATCAAACCTTACTGCAGGCCAACTTTGGACCATAGGCCCTACTGTAAACTCTGATTTCACTGACTTCATAATGACACTCTGAAGCAGAAAACTTGCCTGCTGCCAGTTTAAGTTATTTTATCAGCAATCCGACAAAAAATAAATACTGATTCCGATAATTGGATATGATAATCGGCCAAACTGATAATCGTTCTATCATTTTTCCACGGCATTATTCATGATTTTTTTAGATGAGTCTTAATTCCTTTGAGGTTTATGTACTTTCCAGATCCCCATCTTCACTCCTGAGTGCTTTTGTCAACGGGTTTCTTCATTGCTGTAGTTAAACTGTAACTTAACAGCTGTAGCCTTGAATATCTGTTATAAATGTGGTTGCTACCTTTGCGACACAAAAATATCATTGAAATGCCAAACATGAATTAGTCTGTGTCTGTAGTTACACTTGTAAATGTCTCCAGAACAAAGTGCTGCCAGCCAGTTGTTGGACAGAGGGCTGTGTAATACCTCCACCAGTCTATCTTTAACAGGATGTTTGTGTTTTAAAGCTTTCCCTCCTGCACTCTGTCTCCCTCTTCCTCCCCCACCCTCCCTCTTCCCCTCCCGGTGCCAATCCCCCAGATAGCGCAACGTCCTCGCTCTGTCCTCCAAACCTTTGCCGGCCTGCTGGGGACGACTTAGCTCGCTTACTTAATCAGTCACTCAAGGATCACTCTTTCTTACCTCGCTCTCAGTGCCTTCCGCTCGTGACAGCACACGATCTGCGCTGTCACTCTCCTTCCGCCTTTGAATAGATCTCTTCCTCTCCATTTATCCTTTACCTGCTCCTTCACTTCCCATCTTTCTTTCGCTCTATCTGCTCACTCACCAAAATGCAGTGCCAGTCTTTTTGCTCCAACATCCTGCAGGGGTGTAGTTTTTTTTTTTGTTGTTGTTGTTTTTTGTCCCTTTAAGGATTATGTGTTTTAGGACCCTTAAATGAATTTGAAGTTGAGTTTTATGGTTCTTTATGTCCGCCCTCTGCATTCAATTTACTGATTTCCTCTCTTTCTCTGTCCCTCTAGGTGATGCAGGTGGTCAACGCTGACGCCATGGTGGTTAAGTTGAACTCTGGAGAATACAAAACCATCCACCTGTCCAGCATCAGGCCCCCCAGAATCGAGGGAGAGGTACAAACAAAACCCGTGTGTCTGTGTCTGTCTTGCTTGTATGTGTGTACACAGCTTTGCAGACAGCGAGCGGCTACTCGTGTGTGAATAAGTGACTGAATGTGTTTATATGTGGGAGAGCTTGTGGTCCTGCACGGCCGGCCAATTAATTAGAAGCTCCGCAGAGATGAGTCGTGTCACTGCTGCCTCGGATGTCTTGACAGAGTTGGTTTATTTTCATTTGAAGTCAAACACAAGCTGTTTACATCTCCCTCCACACATTTCTGAATATTTATCCATCTCTCCTCCCTCTCCTGTGCCCTCTTCTCTTCCATTACACATTAGTCTCGTCTCACTCCAAAACGACGGTGGGAATAAATTTGACCACTTGGTGGAGCCCCTGCAGCTGGGGGCACATGCAAACACAGCGAGACACTTGCACACACCCAGTGGTTGCAGCACTGCAGAGTGAGGCAGATCGATTTTTTTTTTTTTTTTTTTTTTTTTTGTCTTTTCCCTCCACACTCTCCCATTTTTCCTCAGAATCACTTCGAGACTGTGAAAACATAAACCTACACATATACATGCTTGTACCTAGTCACAACAAAGGAGACATGCAGTATATTTATCCACACGATAGGCACTGTCTGTGGGGGAAAAAAAGATGGTTGTGCTGTGCTGGATGTCACCGTCCTTGTCTCGCTACCTCCTCACCCCCACCGACTCTGATTATGAAGGAATTTATTGGTTCAAATGAAGCCCCTTTCATCACTGAGCATTTGAAACACATTTCTCGAAAAGCTTTCGTTTTAACACCATGCTTTTTAATTCCCCAGTAGAACCTGTGTGGGTTAATAATGTCCAACTACTAGTGAATTAGTAAGAGCGAGACCTCGCTTTAGAATGTTGAACACATTCTGAGTTAGAAAGACCTATAATATAGTTATTTGAACACCATTAACACTTGTTAATGTTTGTTAATGTTTACTAAACCTTGCGTATAGCCTGTAGAAAACCTTATTTTGGGCTAAGTCACTACATTTTTTGAAAGCAGTTTTTAACAAAGTTGACAGGTGATTCTATACATGCAGTTTTTATATACTGGTAACTATTATAAGTGGAGTAGAGGGCTCTCTTCCTATTCATTCAGATAAGGACCTGGTCTAAGTTAGCCCAAAGGAACTGCCTGGTAGCTTTACCAAGATACCTGCTGAGTGGCGAGACTTGCCTAAAAATGACTTTATGGAGCAATGATCACTGTTCATGGCCAAAAACCTCCTTACTTACAATCAATAAGCAGTAATTAGTAGGTTACTTAGGGAAATATTTTAGTTAATTGCCTGTTAGTTGTTGAATATGCAGAACAAGGCTTAATAAGTGTTTTGTAATGACTAATAAAAAGCCAATATGCTACTTATATGCATTCTACTGATGGTTAATATGTGTTACCAAAGTATAAATTGTTCGAATTTTTATTTTTTAGAAAACCGTGTGATCAATTTTTACATTTCAAAAACCGTCTGTGTCTGAGTTCTCTAAAATCCTACCATTTTGCAAATAACAGGCTCAATATGTCTGAAAATGTCACTCCCTTTAATTAGAAACCTTTATTGTCACAACAGTAGGGATTTTTCTCTTCTCGTCAGAGTTTCATATTTTCAATGAAGCCCTTCTCTCCCTTTTGTTGAACATGTCTGAGGCTGTTTGACAACTATTCCTCCAGTCAGCACACTGTTTACTGTAATATCCATTTATGAGCAAGTCATGCCTCGCATCTCCCTGTTCAAAGAGGTATGAGACAGAGAGGGTGTTGTAGAAAAGGCTTGTAAAAGTCAGACTGCAGAATGTCCGCAACAGCCCTTTACTTTTTCCGTTTTGATTGCTTTTATTGACTCCTTCTCTCCGCTTTATGGTTTGCTCTCTCCTACCTTTTCTTTTTTTATTGTTGTCCAGTTTTTCTTTCTCCACCTCGGTCCACGTCTCCCCGCTCTCTCCCCCAGTGTCGTTAGTGCCTCGCGTCATTAAGAGTACTGCTTTGTATCTCTCTCTCTGCCTCTCTCCTTCCTCTCCCCTCTCCTCTGCAGTCACTTTCTCCTGCCGTCCTTTCCCTCCGGGTGTGCACGCTGTGGTCAGATTGTTGACCTGCACCGTTGCCCTTCCTGTGTGTTTATCCTCCTTAGCTCTCTGTGTTTGTAACAAGCTTGTGGGCAAAAACATCTCTCCATTTTGTCTCTGTGCCCTTTCTCTTGTTCCTTGCACTACAGAGCTTAAGCTCCCAACTCTTTTCCGGCCTTATCCCTTCCTGCCTTTAGAGGTTCTTTCACCCACGTTACTTTTCCTGATTTACTTTTTCTGCCTCATTTCCTCCTTTTAATTTTCCACTCATGTATTGGTCTCTCTTCTCCTTATTTGTCCAGCTCGTCCTGTCTTTCAGTGCCCGTCTGTTTTCTGTCTGTCGCTCTGTCTTTGCCTGCACCAGATGCTTCAACAGTATGTGTTTTGTGCTTCATTACACTGTCGTATGTTACGGGGAGCCTGGGACAGTGAGCCCAGATGTGAGTGTTTGTGTGTGTGTATTGTATTGGTGTTATATTGGCAAGGTGCTGTGCTGCTATTTCCTGCACTTCATGCATATTTTATTGCTCCTGTGTGGTTGTGTGTCTGATTTTTCATGTAAACATCTTGAATATTTGATCAAAACCAGTGTGTCTGGGTACCAGCTCAGTCTCACTACTTAAATTTGTAGTAGCCTGGAGAAAATATTACAAGGCCTGTCACGATAATGTAATCGAAAAATGTGGTGAAATGTACAGACATGTACAGGTGTTTTGTTACTAGCTGTTAATGTAGCTGCATAATTTACAGTATGGGCAAGTTAAGGGGGGGGGGGGAAGCAAGTCACAGCAGGGTTCCCACTTGTTTACTTGGACCTAAGTAGACATGGATCCTTGAAAGTGCTTGAATATTTTTCTATTTTGTGCAAAAATAGAAAGTTCTCAACGTTAGTTATAGGCCAAGTTCTGCTGTCTGCATGCGTCTCCCGCAGCACAATTGAGAAGCGTCACACATTCAAGCCTCCCATTCTTTTCAATCATTGTCTGCTCGCTTCTGTAAACCCTGCTCGCACTCATGATAAAAATTGACAGCATTGTAGCGGTAATTAACCCAGATATGTGTCGCAGACTACGCTGGGCTAGGTCCTTGAATTTGAGAGACTCAGGCTTAAAATATAATGTTTAAGAAGGTGTGGGAACCCTGGACGGGAGTGAAATGACGGCAACAGAAAACATGCAGCTGCTTTTATCATTTGAATTAAAACCCATAAGAAGATCAGAGTCATGTCATAGCCAGTTTTTCCTGTAGCACTTTGTGACTGCTGTGGGAGGACAGTCTTATTTTGGTGTTACATAAAAAAAAAAAAAAAAAACATTGCTGCATTCAGTGTTCAGATAAGGGTTGTTCATGGTGCTGCTTCTGGTTTTGTTTGTTAGCTAGTTATTTCTGTCTGTGAGCTAAAGAGCTGCCTTGCCTGCCCGCCTGTCTGTAATGCCGTTGGCTCAGCTTTGAGTGTTGTCGCTATGGCAGCAATGCAGAGTTGTGATGAGCCCTCGGACTGTGTGGTAGAATAAAGGCAACTGACAGAGAAGCAGTGAAATTTCACTGGATATCTTCACTAAATATTGTTTTACATTCGTGCTGGGATTTGAGACGTGTATGTCCAGTCTCATTTGCCAGCTGGGCTTGTGTCTGATCACTGAATAAGCCAAGTGAGCTGTTAGGCGAGCAGAGGAACTTAATTTCATGCCCTGTCTGCACTCCTTTACAGATATAGATATATTAGTTTACATTATGTTACTGAAAGCCATTCTGGGAGTTGCAATCTTTCATTACTGGTGCATGCACTACTTTGAAGGGCGATCAAATGTATCGTTTAGTGCCTCCCAAGTATTTGTGCGTTGGCCTGCTGTGTTCCTAATAAAAATAAACAAGTGTTACACGCGTACTTGCAGTGAAAGCATGCACAAACTGAAAGAGGCTGATTTTTGTGAGCTTGTAAGCAGCAGGGGTGATTCCTACCTTCAGGTTAAGCGAGTGAGAGGTCACAGCAGGTATCTCTCAGCCAGAAGCTCTACACAATCTGACATCATGTTGGCTAACACTGTCACGAGTGAGCTGGCTCCTTGCTTACAGTGCAGCAGACGGACACAAAGACATGGTCACGGTTTACAGTGCAGCTTACACACACACAGGCATACAGAGACATGCTTGGTTAAGCTGCATTAGCCTATGTCAGGAAACATCTTGGAAATTGGCATCAGCGCGTGCGCAAGCATGTATTGAGACATGTGTTGTATATGTTTGTAGGGACACTCCAGGTGTGTGCATGTTAGTGCTGTATCTATGAACCTCCCAGGAAATCTCCAGAGAAAACAAACACTTGGTATTGTGACAAGTGTGTGTGTGTGCGTGTGTGTGTGTGTTGCGTTCGCTCTAGAGGTCTGTAGGGATTTTCTTGTGCCAGTCGTCATTATTATCTCTGTCTGTCTGGATGTGTCTGTGTGCTGTTTGTCCGAATTCTGCAAGCAAGGCCATTTATGTTTGCGTGCGGGTGCGTCTGGGTGTGTGTACCAGTGCACTGATGAACTGTGACTGTTCCTGCCAAGCCCCTCTCCTCTGGTTCCTTTTAGTCTCCCAACACCACACACAGCTCTCTCCTCTCGTGACTGTACTAATTGTGCTCAGACTGACAGATTGGCGGACCAATGGTGTCTGGCTGCAGCAAAACATAGGACACGAGTTTCCTCACTCCTTTCCCTCTTTCCACTCCTCCCCAGTGTTACTGCTGTGGCACATCTTCAGATGTGAGTTATTTTGAGCTTGGGAGTTGGAGTCAGCTTTTTCTTCTCTCTCCTCCTCCCTCTTTTCTCCCCCCCTCTTTTTTTTCTACTTTCTCTCGTGTGCATCAGGACTAGCCCAGCGTAAAACACGAGTGGGGAGCGATGTCTTTGCTACTCAGTGACTCACTGTTACACCCACTCACTCACTCGCTCGCACTTGGCGTGTTTGGATGTGTTTGTGTGTATCTGCTTTGACGATGCACATGCGTCGAGTCTCAAGTGTTTGTGTGTGTGTCTCTTCATGCATCGTAATGTATCTGTGTGCTTATGTGGTTTAAGTAGGGTTAAGGACGGTGCTGATGGAGCACATCGAGAGGTCAACTCGCTGTCCTTATATAAGGCAACACAATGGCTCATCCCCACGCTACTCCATACAGCCCTGCCTACTCGTCTAACCTCTCTCCAGTCCACCCCTGTGTGTGCGCGCTTGTGTTGACTTTGTAGATGATTTAGCCTCACAATACATCTCTGTCTGTCCTGTCTGCCGCTGCCTACCATAAACCATCTGTCTATCTCTCTGTCTCTTCTTCTTTTCTTCTGTCTCCATCTTATTTTTACTTTCACGTTATCAGGTTTATTTTTACACTGGAACACTGCACGTTGATTAGCATTTCTGTAAATACGGCAGTTTCAGCACAGGTCTGAAAAGTCTGGCAAAGTCTGTGGGCAGATCTACATCTTCCTGAGTATGTGAAGTGCATCAGAATGTGTAGATAAGTCTGGAAGGCATGTCACAAAATAAATGACTGCGTATTTTTGTTGTTGTTGCACAGCTGCCATTGTGTCACATAGTTATTTTGAACAATTGCCATACAGTAGTATGGTTTCCCTGCTATTGTCTGCACATGATAATGAATTCTATCTCACATCTACAATTGCAGTCGAAACATCAAGGTCTCAAAAAGGTGGTAGAATATGGAGATAGAAATGTGTTGTAATGCTGTTAAACCTAGTCAGATTATGATAATAAACTGCGATGTAGGGCAGGATGCTGCAAATACAATGAAAAAATTAACTGACATCATCCAAATGCTGTCAAACAGAAAACTGACACTGTATTAAGTAAAAAACAATAACATGTGGGACCAAAAGACAAACAGACGGATAAGAAGATGACAGCTAACAAACAAGTAACAAAAGCAGCAATGTGAAAGACATAAATTGGAAGGAAGCTTGGGGATTGTATGAATGGAGTTTGTGGAAGGTATTTGTGTTGATTTTCAGTGGCTTTTTTACAACAGAATCGGGCCCCTTTCATTATGCAGATGTCTTAGTTGGAACATAATACTCAAAGTTTATGTACTGTTGAAATTTGTAAAAATTTGCAGGGATGCAGTTTTAGGAAAGTCAGTCTTTAAGCAGACGGGCCCATCTGCTCCCTTCTCCCCATTTGCAGCTTCACTTCTCCCCCCTTTTCGTTTTCGTCTCCTCTCTCCCTCCCCCCTCACTTCCCTCCCCATCCTCCAAATCTTATGTCTGGCCATGTGCGTGCCCTAAGCTCGCCCCTAGCCCCGGCATGACACGCTTTGACCTCAAGTTTGGGAGGACGATGACTAGGGAGGAGGGTCGCCAACCTCATGATTCACTTGTGCACCATTGGCTGGGCGAGGCAGATTTGTAGCCAGTATCCGTCCACACTACAGGATGAATATTTTTGGCCCCGGTGCACTGTTTGGCTGACACGGTTGGAAAAAAGCAAGGACTTGGCTTACTTTCGTTTGTGTTGGGGCAGTAGGAGGAAGTTACACAAAGGGTGGCATTACAAGTAGCAACGGTACACACCACCTGAAATATCTTTTGAGCATAAATTGTTTTGATATAGGACATTTCTAAATGGGGGCTTCGTGTCCTAGCTGCACTGCAGTTAGCCTCCCACTGCCTCACTGTGTCTGTCTGCAGGGCCAGTCTGACCGTCTGTCTGGTCCAAATATTCAAAACGGCTCACATGCTTTAGCTCACATTTTTCTGTATGCCATGATCCTTATTAGTGACTGAGCAACCATGACATGGCCTGCAACCCGTCACAGCTGTCTCGGTACATTTACCTGCACCAGTCTGATAGCAGCTAATCACGAATTGAGTGGCTGCTCGTCGTTATGGTGCTACAGGTAATTTCATTCTGAAATCCCAGTTCTCTCTCGAGTCTATTGTGGGATCAGTTTCAGTCAGTTTAGTAGTGACTTATTTGTATTCCGGTGCATGAGCAATAATGCTGAACGTCAGATCATTAGATCTGATATATTAGATTTTGTGTTGTAAACCATAATCGGTTATATCCTGCATGTTCTTGCTTCAGGAATTGTATGCCTTCCCTCGCTGTTCTTCTCTTCCTTTCTCTCTCGCATCGTCTCACTCACTTCACCCCAACCCTCTGCAGCCATTAAATGTTTACACATGCACCAATGAGTAATGCTATTTAGCGTGCAATAGTAAATGTTGACTGTCTCAGGCTACCAGTGCATAGTGTTTAATCAAAAAAGGATGTCCACTTTGTCTGGAATGCACACAGCAGTGTATTCCTCTCCAAATATAGGTTTCACAGAACAACACGCTCGTCTCAATCAGTTAATTGCAAAACTAAGGCCTAATACTGTACACTCCCCCCGATACCACAGCCACACATCAGAAAGCATGACGTGCTCCTGACTCATGGTTTCACCCTTGAAGTTCCAGAAGCTGCAAATGCTCCCAGCAGTAGCATCCACACATTTGCAGCCCAGCCCCTGCAGCCCTGCGACACTGTACAATCCAGCTAGCGTCATGCCTCTGCAATAGTCAAAGATGATTCCTGAGCTTTAGTCGGTAATTTGGAACGAAGGGAATTTACCCCAAATAGAACAGAACTCCCCCCGAGGTGAGAGCAAACTGTTGTTATTGGGTCACGGTTGAGACATAACAGTGACTCTCTCCTCTTTTTCTGTAACCTTCATGCAACTGCACAATAATAGTTTAAGGATGCTGCTGCACAGAGGTTGTCTTGTCTCAGTAATTTAATGACGCACAAGTTACCAGTTTTTCTGTATCTCAGGACTGAAGTTGAATGTGGCTTCATAGGCATTAGGCAGTTAGAATTGACTTGATTGTAAATACTCATCAAGGCTGGACAGTCTTGTGTGTATTTTGATTGGCAGTGGGGCACATTTATTTTTCTAATTGTTGAATTACACTTAACTGAAATGCTTAGGCTTCACCGATTCAGGTGCAGCGGCCCTGTGGCTAAAAGTTGAAAAGGCATTGACTTTCTGAGAAACGCAACACCATGTCATAGGGGTGGAAATTGAGAACCGGTTCCAAATTGACCCATTGGAATTGTGTGCCTTCGAGCTTATCAGTTCATTCAATCGATTCTGGCATGTTTTTCTGACGTCAAACACATGTATGCTGCTGGAAACTTGCAACGAGAAGGAGACATGGTGGAGAGGAAGCAATGGTCCAACGATGACAACAGTGCCAGTTGTACTGACATTTCTGTGAAATGATCATTTCAAGTTAGGGTGTAAACACCAGTGATATGTTGAAACATAAGTTCCAGGAACTCTGTGTATTTGATACTCTACACTGCCAAAGCTTCCCAACATAACAAGAACCTTGAGAGTAACTCGGGTACTATCATAGGCCAAAAAAAGATGCATTCAGATGTCAAATTACTCAGAGTTTCTGTGTTGCATGGTGCCTCAAATGACATCGTGCTGCCAGGAGACTGCACCAGCAGGGGAGGAGAAATACTCTGCAAACCTGTTGCGGATGGAAAAAGCCTCGCTGCAAGAGTTCTTCCTCCCCAGCCGGGAGCTGGAAACTGGCACCAACCAGGCAGAGTTCATGGACCAAACAATGACACTCTCCCAGTTGTGTCCTCCCACACCACCGCACAACCCTTCGCTAATCGCAGCGACGCCTGATTTGGTCTGAATGAGCCCTTAATGTCCCATTTAGTAGCACTGCAAATGATCTGGAGCTCTTTTGTTGTTTTAAAGAAGACCAGGCCCACTGTGAAATATTGGGCAGTCAATTAGCATCATGGATTCCTTGATTCCCACTAAAACATAGGCAGTCTAATGTATGTTGTAGTTGAATATTTCCTCTCACTGTCTCAATTACTTGTTTTCTGACTCTTTCACCTTGCTGTGTTCTACTCGCCTCGCTCCATTCCCCGTAGACCTTTCTAAAAGATGGAGGAGTGGTACCTTTTGTCCTCGTTGTCTGCTTCTCCACTCCTTGTGCCTAATTGGCATAGAGTGCTGACATTTACACTCTTCGCCCTCAGTGACATGGCTCCCTTTCCAGCTTATTAGTTAAAAATGATTTTTCTTTTTTTTTGTTCCCTGTTGGAATTTGTCCTGTTGGTTTAACCTGTGTCTATCAGAATCCTAATGGCCTCCAAAATGGAGTGCTACCATTAATAGGCTGTGTGTAAAAGCCCCTCAGGATGCACACTATCATTCAGTTTCTGGGAAATGTCCTAATGTACAAGATTAAGAAAATATGCTCCAAGCATTGTCCGTTTGGTGTAAGTTATCCTCGTTCCCAGCAGTGGATGGATAAGTCCACAGCTCAGGTACAAAATGGAGGATTCCTGGCTGGCGGTGATTCTAAAAGGCCCCATCATCCCACCACAACTGACTTGGTAGGGATGAAAGACCCAGACAATAAGCCCCAACTGACACAAAATGGAGGACATCGGCTCTTGGCTTGAGCGGTGGGGGATTTCCACTGGCCATGTGTGAGATTAACTCACCTCCGAGCTTCCATGCTGTGCTGACTCCGCCAGCGAGAGTGGAAAGAGATGAGAACGGGGGAGTAAGAAAAGAAAGACAGAAAGCTATTAAACTCAAAGGTTATTACATTCCTGCCAAGGTTAGAGGAACTCTGTTGGCTGGTAGATTTGGCAGTTTCCAGACCTCCTTTACCAGGGCCAATCCAGCAGGCCTCTGGTGCAATCACATTTAAACTTACTAAAAATATCGATGCCGCTTTGGAAGGAAAACTTATTGTCGCTGAAGGGGATTTTTCTGTTTGACACCAGTGTAGTTTGCTGTGAAGATTTGTCTTAAAGACCTTCTTAATGGAGCTACAAACACACACACACACACGAACATCCAGACGCATGCTCACGCACCCTTTGCCCCCTCCCCCCATGTGTTTCCGTCACATCCATCTGCCCAGCTGTGTGCCACACCTGGCAGCTCCCAACAACTGGAGAGGCATTAAAAATGAATGGAAACCATTGAAGAGAGGAGGAAATGAGGAATTAATCCAACCCTGTGTGTACATTTGGAAGAGTGTTACTTCTGTTTGTATGACAGATAATGATGGCGTTCATAGAAGAGCGTGGGAGGGGCAGGGGTGGCGAGCACACTGGTATTGTCATTCATAGCCTTATTCCTCCTGTTAGCGCCTGTCGTTTATTTTCCCACTGCGTCATTGTCATTTGCTGTATAATTTTTTTTTTTATCCCGCCCCTACAAAAACGGCACCTGTCACTGTCTGTGTGTGTGTATGTGTGTGTGTTTGTCTGTTCACACTGGGAGCAACACAAAACCTCAGCCTCCTTTGAAAATGCAAATAGGTTCTATTTGTGGCCTGCTCCTGTCAGAGAGTGGGTGAGCATATTGAGGGAAGTTTTTGTGTGCAGCTGTGTGTGTACGTGCGGCTACATCTGTGTACGCACATAGTGTCGGCTCGCCTTTTGTGCATGTGTTTAACACAAAGTGTCTTTGCCTTGGCTGTTTGTGTCTGTGTCCTTGGTAACTGTGTGCTTTGATTTTTGGGTGCGATGTGTCAGTATTGACTGCAACAGAGATGTTTGTGTTTGAGGAAAGTGCGTGCGTGCGCGTGACATGCCGTCACTCGAAAATGTTTCACACTGAGTTCAGAGTCCAGATCCTTCCTGTCGCAGGACAAAGGTAGAGGGAAAGAAGGAACAAACAAGCCGACTGTGCGAATCTGTGTGTCTGTCTGCGTGAGGTGTGTGGGGGGGGGGTGGTGTTTTTGTGTGTGTGCATGTTTCTCAGAGGTCTGCATGTGGGGCGGATATGTTCAGCAGCGCAGCTTTGAAAGTGCATTGTGAATAACTTTCTCTTTCCATTTCGTCTTCCCCCTTCTTCCTCTTCCTGACCCTCCTCCCCAATCTCTCCTCCATCCTCCCTCCATCTCTATTCAGGAGAAGAACAAGGACAAAGACAAACGTTTCCGTCCGCTCTACGATATCCCCTACATGTTCGAGGCCCGTGAGTTCCTGAGGAAGAAGCTCATCGGTAAAAAGGTAAGAACCAGTGACAGACCATGAAACATTCTTTGGCTCTGTGTGAATGTGCTAGTATGTGAATCAACTTGATTGCCTCTTATTTAATGAATTAAACACTAGCTCTAAACAGAGATTTCCCCCAGTGGCTGTAGTACATGCGCTCCAACAGCCTTCTCCCGCTCACCGGTACACATACACACATTTCTAAAGCCCTAAGCTAGATATCTATTTCTCTCCTTCTCTGTTTGAATACCAAGTACTCTCAGTAGATGCCCTGGGGCTTGGTATCGGCCCGGACGCACCCTTTAAACAAGCAGTGTTGATTTCCCCCCTCTTGTGTCTATTGATCTACTGGGTCTGTACACCTTGGGGGCTGCTATGATTTACACACATCTGACCCAGCAGAACCCAGCACTGTAGAATGCACTCGAAACACACAGCACCGCTTGAACATTTGGGTCTTTTTGTTTTAAATTTGAATAGAATTATGAATCGAGCTTGGTTGTATGAGTTTGAGAGGGAGAAAACACTTCAGCCAACTGAAATTAGCTTCAGTTTTGCAAGAATTTCAGGTATTCGAGCGAGTGCTGATTTGTAACCATCTCAGTCACGTTTTAAAGGAAGCAAGCGTTGCCTTACATATCAAAATAAAGCTTTTAACGTACACATTGGGTTGTACCCTCAATAAATCAGTAAAATGATGCCTAAATTGTTGTTGTTGTCCGTATAGGGGCAATTTTGCCGCCTACAGTGCCAGTAATGGCACAGGGAGAAAGGCGGCTGTTGCTCACAGGCTCGCCCAGGGCTGTTGTCCACTGAACAAGTAGAATGATGGTTTATATTTTTTCTAAAAAGCGAACATTTAACACTTGTCAGACAGTGAGGGCCCACATTATAATGAAACCATGCTGGAAAAGATTGGAATCTTGCAACAATCCACATGAATTTCAGTTGAAAGTGCAGATTGATGGAAAACTGTGTCATATGGTGCATTTATGCACAATCATTCTGACAAAATGACTTCCCCAGTCAGACGTTATCTCATAAATTCAACGCTGCTTTGTTGCTGACTTTTGAGAATTAGATTTTGGTGCTCAGACCTCAACAAATCAATTCTCAGTGTGCTTTTTAGAATCCCAGCCAGTGTTTCTGCTCTGTTTCTGAATGTACTGAACGAATGCACAGATTTCAGGGGTCCAAAGCACAACACCCGACAATAGATGGAGCAAACATTCCCATCTCACTTACTTTCATAAGTGTACAGAGTTTAACAGAAAAAAAACATTTTCAGCACAGCCTGATAAACACAGAAACATGCACCCACTCAAAGCCAAAAGCCAAGAGAGTTCCTTTTGGCATTCAGTACAGGAGTGAGATTCATGTCCCTGTCCCAGCATCTCATCACAGTCATTTTAATCATCCTCATTAATGTTTTTTTAATGACAGAAAATTCAGCCGTAAGCTGGCGTTTGACGAGTGAAGCGAGAATAATGATTCTGCTGTTTATTTGTGGTGTTTGTGTTTGGGGATTATGAGTGTGTTTGTGTGATGGGAATAGGGCGACCACTGTTTCCCCCCCTGAATTTTTTTCAGCAGCGGTGCTGAGCATGTGTGCTGGCCCCTTACTCACACGTGGCAGAATATCTTAAAATGTATGCGTTAATGAATGGGGGTAAGGCCAGTTTCAAAGCTAATCAAGGAGTAATGAGAATAAGCACTGGTTATTTATAAATGACATGACAGAAGACCAGCTTTTGGAGTGTAATTCTGTCGAGAGAACTCCAGATAACGTTCCCTCTTAGGTTACTTTGTCTTATTTGTGAACTGAAGTTCTCACCGCTGGACACACTCGTAGTAACGACATGCAACTAAGCCAAGTAGTTAGCGTTGCTTCCTGTAAATGTAGCTAATGTTGCATACTAGCTAAAAAGCCTACTGTTAGTAACAACTCAGCTTCTGGACCAGAACTTAGTACAGGCACAGGGAAGATGTTTGCCAGGGCTAACCCACTTAGCTTTTCCAGCAGTTGGCGAAACAATGAACAAGACTTTTCTTGATCTTCAGAAGCTGCAGCATTTACTAACTGACACAGTCCAGCTTTTACTGTACATGTAGGGCTAGAATGACAACTTACTGCTAGCCTTTTACTCTGCCACTCACTTTCTGTTATTGCTCAACCATACGCACACACAAGGTGTAAAACTATTGTCCAAATATGCCATTAGCCTGATGATAAAATGTTTCTAACACCCACACTCATGCCAAGCCATATGAGTGTTAAGTACCATTTCGGGCTTGTTTTTAGAATTGCATATTCGCAATAAAACACAATGTCTTGTGTTTGTGCATCTAGATGAGGTCATAATACATATATATGGGCATTTAGAGTCAGAAACATGCATATACACACATGCAAACACACACCCGTCTATGAGCATTAGCTGTTTACTCATGCTAGTGTTAACGGCATGCAACCCAGAGGAAGTGAACGATAACGGTGTGATAAAATAATTATGGATTCATGTGCAGCGTGTCTGCTCCGAACCTTAACATGTTTTATGTGTTGTATTTTGCCTGTGCTGAGGACAATTACATCTTAACTGTATTGCTTTTCTTATATTCAAGGGTGTTTCAAAAGTCTATCCCACCCATTAAGCTTTATATAAGGAATATATACAGTGCTATAATGGCAATGTGTATGCATGAACAGTCACTTGATGTACGTGTGTGCATGTTTGTGTGAATATATACTGCATGCACAGTACAATGTGCTTTATACACATATATTTTTGGCCACTATATTCCTCAACATTTGATTGGTATTGAAGTTTGGTCTCCCAAGTGTGTGCTTATAGGTTCTTACAAGTGAGTTAGGTTTAAGTGGAGACCTCTTGCCCATTTGCCAGCAGCGCAGCCTTCTCCTTCCTCAGTCTGCAAAATCAATAATGGAAGATCTCTGGAACGCTGCTTCCCTCCCATTCCTTTATTGTTGCTAGGACACAAGGGTAAAGATTTAAATTAAACCCCGTGTCACCATGTATCATACACTTTTTTTTTAAATAATTAGAGGCCTAAAAAAGACAGTTTTTCAAAGGTACAAGCAACATCCTTCTGCTGCCTTGGCAACAAGAAAGAATTAGTTTGGATGAAATAATCACAGCTCTCTGTGGGTGAATGTTTATTTGCGAGCACAATACTTAACCCTTGAGGCTTTATTGTTAATCCATACTACCTCGGCCTACTTGAGTTGTCAAGTTGGATGCAGGTAGGTGCACAAGTGTACAGATGCATGTTGCACTCTCAACAAGGAGAGGAGTTTAGTCGACCCACTTACTGTCATCCTGTCTCCGAACACTAAGCTCTATAGAGACGGATTTGGAGCAGTAAGCATTAGTAGAAGACTCTAAGACCACTGCTTTCCCTGAAATTCTGCTCCAGAGAGCTCCACTTTTATCTTTCTTTTTCTTCTTCCTCTCCGACACAAGTTGAGACAAAGGTTTTACCTCAACAGTGGGGTAATTGGGCCTTGACCCGGTGGATTTAGAAGAAAATACTTTGGTTTGTGTCTTCCCTGAAAAGAAGAAGGGGGAGAGAACATGAATCACCTACTGAGGTGTGACTGCAGATCTATTCACATCACAGGTGTATCTTTGCATCATCTAGCTCAAACTGGATTTGACCTAAGCTAATCGTTCCATACAGTCACAAAATTACGAGTTATCAGATCGACCTACAGGTATTCCCCTTGACAACATTACGTATCAAAGCTCAGAGATGGGCAAAGAGTGCAATACATTGCATGAATTTGGAAACAAGCAGATTTTCCCCTGACTAAACCTTCCAGGACGTGACTTAGCATCAACTACAAGTCTCAGTGTGCTGAGCAAAAGCTCAAAGCCCTATTGCCACTGCTCCGCTTTAGGAGAATAAAGCTACATTAAATGCTTTTTTTTTCTATTAAACCCAGCTATTCCTCATCTCTATAAGGAGAGCATGGTGCTTTTGATCTTTTATAAGCATATCTAATATCCATATTCAAAAGACTGACATTTTCCTTCTTTTTTTTTATTTGGCAAAGCAGAGTCTATGTTTGATAGCTCTCAGTGGCAGGAAGGGATTGGTGCAATACCCGGTCTGATCTTTCAAAGAGGACTTCACAGCTACAGGTGGTGATCAAATCTGGTCTTGTTCACAGCATCAACTCAAACAACTGTACATGCTTGATCAATTTCAAGTCAACAGAACTCTTTTGGATCATTTTGTACTTTTTCCTCTAGACAAGAGCTACATGAGACACAACTTAACTAAGTTAATTATCACTAGAGTAAATTAAAGTAATAGTTTTGTTTTGACCAGAGTGGTCATGTGTCGCTATCATTGAGCAACTCATTTTACCTCACATACAAAAACGCCTCCTCTGAACTGTCCCTTTAAGTTTAGCCAAATGTGCACTGAGGCATTTTCCCTTTTCTCCATTCTGTCACTCCACGTCCGTCTGTCTGTCTGTCTCCCTCTCTCTCTCACATATATCCCCACCCCCATTGAAATGGCAGCGCTTGCATGGTGACATAATCCCAAAAAGCTCGATTTGGCTAACTTTATAAGTAGTGCTTCTTGTGCGCCTGGGTCTCAGCCTCAGCAGAAAAAAAGTCCAGTGGAAATGTTGCATTAAGCCACTTATCAGGGTTGAGCACATTCGGATAATCCTGCATGCTCAAAGTGGCTCCTGTTATGCAGCTGCTTGTGTAGTACTGTTAGCGCCAGAGTTTTCCCCTCTTTATTTGTGTGCATGCGAGTGCGTGCATGCACTGAGAATGCCGTGCGTGCGCAGCGTGGTATTTGATGTGGTGTGTATTTGCGAGAGTGAGACCTGACTTTTGGGGCAAGCTTGAGGTGTGTGCGTTCAAGTTGATGCAAAGCTTGCAGACCTAAGCGTCACCAGGTCCCATGGTTGAAAATCCAGATGGGGCTCCCTCCTTTCCCTCCTTCTCTTCCCTCTTTTCCTCTCAGTGTTGTGCTGTCCCAGCCTGAGGTTTTTTCCTTCCAGCACAGCTCTTTTCATTTATTGACAGCCGACTGTGATTACAGCCTGTTAAAAACACAACAGCAACTTAAGCATCTCTCTGACGCATACACTTGCACCTTCTTGTGCTTATTTTCTTAACCATCATTCCTCCCCCTTTCTTGTCATTCTTTACCTTTTCAAGGCTTAAAAATTTGAGCTCAACTGATACTTGATTTTATGGCCGATACCGATATTAGGGAGAGAAAAATTCTGATATCAATATACAGATATACACACAATTTTCTGCATTGATCCCTCAAAAGTAGTTATCAAACATTTGTGACAAAAATATGTACTGGAGGCAGGATATTTTACAGTTTCACAATAAACCTTATTCTCTAAAATGACATCAGTGCACTGAAACTAAAAACTCCACTGGGAATTTAATATTTATAAATAAACCAAGGCATCTTTTTCTCCATTACAATCCCTTAAATAACAGTTTTAATATTGGTGCATATTGGACAACAAATGGGCCGATACAGATATATGTATCTGTAATACTCCAATATCAGCTGATAATATTATAGTAGGCACCCGTAGTAAAAGTATTAACCTGAACATGAGTATAATATGTGACCTTTAAAATATTGAATCCCCTGTGATTACTGTTAGTCACGATGCAGCACAGTACAGCATCCTTACCATATCATCATATTTCAGCAATCAATCACAGAAACTCCCATTACACCTACAAACATGTGACAAATATGATTCCTTTGGCAGAGTAAACCAAATCTCTGCTTGTGGCCTCAGCAGAACAAAAACATTTCATCTCACGCTGCTCCTGCCGTCCTTGTCCTTATCACTCCCCCATTTTCTAATCCATCCTGCGCCTCTCCCCCTCTGCCTAACGCTCCTCTGGTGTAGAGTGGAGGGGCTCTTATAGATAGCTTTGCCTTATCAGGGGATCGGCTAGATGGCCCGAGGACAATGGTCCTGGAACTCCTCTAATCTAACATCGCTTGGTCAAAGTTTATAATCTGTCATCATCTCGCTTAATAGGGGGACTACTGGTGTTGTGCTCTCACAGCTTATGGCATACAGCATTGTATTTTGTGTGATTCAATCTCCTCCTTAAATCTTCTCTTTGTTTGCATTGGCTTTCTCATTTACTTATTTCATTTCACCTCATTTTGTGTCCTCAATATCTAACTTGAATTCTTCCTGTTTTTCATTGCTTTGTCTGTCCCCTATTCCTCAAATACAATGGCCCGGCTATGCCTGGCCATTAAACACACACTGAAAAATGTAACCAAGGCAAAAGGTTTTGTGTTTGTTTGCTTCATTTGAATGGCTTCACTATTCAATCATTCTGAATAGACGTGAAACTCTGTCATGTCTGGGCTACGAGGAAATGAAAAGCTTTCATGTGGGAGTGAGGATAAAATAATTTCCTTCGAAACAATAAGAATGGGTTACACGGGTTGCATGGTTACAAAACTTGATGAATTTGGGGGTGTTTTAAAAGCGGATTTTGCATAATGTTCTACGGCTGAGAGGATCCCAAACCAATTCTATTGCTGATAATATGATTGTTAGTCGAGATCCGGATACTATTAATGTACTTTATGGTGCAGCGGGATGTTTATTTTTGAATTGATCATACAGGCGGAATGAAAATGTTGTCTCATAAAGGACAGATACAATTTGTGTGTTGGTGTGCAGACACTACTGCTGACCAACTACTCCTATGATTTAATTTAGATTAAAATGTTCCTTTCCCCACCTCTATTTCTTCTTCTCCATAATCCTCACACGCACCACTGTGGCAGTTCTAGATACATTGTCTTTTGTATTAACAGTGGAGCCAACTGTGGCCTCCAAAAACCATAATCCATCCCCTGGTATCCTTTTATATTTTTCATCTCCTCCTTTTGAAATGCAGATGACACTTCCTGCTTAAACAATACACTACCACACATCGATTCTGCCTTGTCAAACGCCCCTCTCTTCCTCACATCACCATGTCCTCATCCTGTCCATCTAATGACAAGTCGGCGTTTGTTCCATGTCCTGGTTGGCGTCTCTTTCATGTCCCTGTAATAGGCCTGTCTGCATTGTCTCTGTTTGACTTGTGTCTACGCTATGACACTGTGATGTAGAGCCCGATCCCCACTTTTTTTTTTTCTCCCTTCCTGCCATCACACTTGTCTGACACTCTGACACGTAGCTCTTAAACTGCCGATCATGTGTATCGGTACGGCTGCATCCCTGCTGTTGGCGCTGTCTGCCTGCGTCTGGCCCACAAAGCAGGCTTTCCCCATCACATGTCTGTAGATATGCGCACACACACATGCACACACATGCACACACGCGCACACACGCGCACACACAGCTGAGTGACAAAATTATATCTTCAGGGTGGGTGGATTGGAGTCTGTCCTAAGGGGGCTGTTTTGAGAACACACAGTGTAGGGTCATTTGGGTTCTATCACTGTCGCCCCTCTCTCTCTCTTTCTCTCTCTCTTTGTGTGTGTTTGTGTGCGTTTGTGTGCGTGTACTGTCCCAAACACCCACAGTGTGTTAATACTGCTCCTCTAGGGAGATCTACAGTGCTGCCTGATGTGATTCACACCGACTGGGGGTGACCTTGACAACTGGGACAAACACACACAAACACACACAGACGAGTCCGAACACTCCCTACACTAATTATTACCATAACTGCTGTTGCCTTCAGTTCATCTCAGTACTCTTGCTGTGTTTTTTTGACCTCTTCTCCTGCTTACTTTGTCCCTTTTTAGGTCAATGTGACAGTTGACTACATCAGAGCAGCCACCGGTCCAGGAGAAAGCACGCCCGCCTTCGCAGAACGCACCTGTGCTACAGTCACAATCGGCGGCATGTAAGTAATGAGCCGCATTACACCAAACTGAATGGTCTACTTTTCGTTTCAGACTGTTTTATTCTCCTCGATGAGCTTCGACATGAATGAAGCATTCATTTCTGTATTTGTACCACACACTACTAAGCCTCCCGTAGGAGTTTGTTACAAATAAGCAGCCCTCACTGGCAGATCATACAGTATGTAATTTGTCAGCGTAAGAGACTTCACTATAACATTTCATTTTATTACACGGGTGGTCTCCCTGCGTACGACTTTAAAAGTTAGGAGATGACACAGCCATCATTTGTAAATGCTTAGAACTTGTAATCTCATCATGAATCACAAAGTAACCTGAAAGTGCCTCTTTTGTGTTTTAATTTCCATGAGAAGGGTCGTCTCCGCGCAAGCAATTATTCTACAAACACCGCTTTGAAGAAATCCGCTTTATCTGTTTGAAATGTGTATTTTCATACAGCACCACAGATATAAATGTTATTAAACGACTCAGAGGTTGATATTTAATAAAAAACGGATAGAGGGGCTTTATTTGCCACAGGACTTGAAATGAAGTCCGTTCTCACCAAACAAAACAAAACAAAACAATAGTTGGAAGCTGCACTTATCTCCTGGTTTTCTCTGTCTGCATAACTCTCTGCGGCACAAAGCAGTCGCATGCATACTTGAACACACGGATCCCTCTTTGCCTTCAAACCAACAGTCTTGCATCTGACAGCACATGTGTGCGCACAGAGGTCAGGACCCAACCTCATGACATGCCAATCACAACCCAGCGATAGTCCAGTACACCAGCCGATCTGCTCCACAGATAACAGTTGGCACGGCCTCCTGTGAATGCCGAGGTCAAGGGGTGATGCGGTCAGTGGGGTGGATGTTTTTGACCTTGTTTGACCTTGTCTAATTGTGTTGTTCCCAATTTCGCTGCTTGTTGTAAGAGAGAGGAAACGGGCTCAGCTTGAGACTGTAAGAGAATCTTTGGTGAAAGCAAGAATTAATGTTGTTTAAGTCTGTTTGCGCTTTTGATGTAAAACCTCATATGCTGCTGCCATGACTCTTAAGGTAAAAGAGATTTCGAATCATAATGGGAATACTCCTGGTAACAAAAAGGTTAATAAAGATAGAAACCTTTGCTAAAGGACCAACGGCAATATTTTGTAAAAAAAACCCTGAATCACTTAGCTCGGATACAATTTCATTTTCTTTTTTACATGATGTTATTCAAAGGTAGATACTTCTCTTTCATCTGTTTGATGCTTTCATATCTCATTATAACAACACTTTCACTAACATAAGGTTGAAAATCTAATTTACCTTTCGGGCCACAGACTAAAGAAATCGTCAGCTTGAGGTTATCCAAAAGTAGCAGTAGCAGTAAGTCCGACTGGCGGTAGATGTCGCTGTCAGGTAGATTTGGTTAATTTAAGATGCTAGCAAAGCAAGACAGCACCTCAAATAAGTGCAGCAGAACTGCAACATTGGTCAAACTTATGTGTTTAACCGTATATCTGTAAATGCTACAGTAATGGCTGAAAATGACAAAAGAAAATAAACAACTTCACATGTCTCCGGACTGCAAATCAACCGCCAATTGTCAACCTTATGTGAGTGTTGTTGTTGGTGTAACATAACAGTGATTTGGTCTATACTTAAAACTCTGTGGGGGGTGATGAAGTGAAGAAGCTTGGAGCAAACTGAATGTCCTCCCATGATATCCAACACTAAAAGTGTCTGAATCTAGAAAAAAATGAAAAACCTAAAGATTTACTTATAAAGTAAACTTCTGGCTCTTTCCTCTGATATTTCGACCTCAGTTTTTATCCAAATGTCGATAAAGGTGATGAAAAAAGTAAATTAAAACATTTTACTTGTGAGAACAAGGGCAATATGAGGACAGCCCCCCCCCCCCAGTTTTCCTTCCTGTCCCTTCATTTCTTTCTCCCACACTTCAACTGGAACACCAATGTCCAAGGGCTAGCCACTAAGTGCTGCATTAAGTACAACAATACTCCCCTCTTTCTGCCCTTCATCTTCTCTTCTGTACATCACTAACACAGCCAGGAAGTGGTTAGTCAAGTGTGCAATGTCAACATTTAAGTGACCTTTGTTCCTCAGCAGAGCCACCTTTGGGATTTGTCATGCCCTTGTTAGTTTATTTATTTATTTTTTTTGAGTTAGCTCACTTAGCATTCAGTGTCAAGGAGGGGGTTGCTTGTTGTTTTTATTAATCTCCCCTTCTTCTATCTCTTCCTTCAGTAACATAGCAGAGGCTCTGGTCAGTAAAGGCTTGGCCACAGTCATCAGATACAGACAGGACGACGACCAGCGCTCCTCCCACTACGACGAGCTGCTTGCCGCAGAAGCACGGTGAGGAGCACACACGTGCACACACATTCTTTCACACAAAACCCTTTCACATTCCTTCCATCTCCTTTTTACATGAACTTCCACAGCTACAGACCCGGTACAATGACGCTCTCAAACTGATGTTTATTCTCATAAAGACTTGTTCCTTCAAATAAGCACATGTATCTGCACACACTACACTCGATATCTCTCACACAAAGCCTTTTTAGGCACACTCACACAGCCATCCACGAGTTGTGCATGACCTTGACAAACGTTGCTCTTGGGAAGTGGAGAATTGAATATGACCTTGAGGCTTTTTGTTAAATATCAGATTGCTTTTACATTTGCTGTTAAAGGCAACATGGTGCAGGTGAATCGTGTTAATATTTTTCTGAATTTCTTTCAGCTGTGACACCATCGATAGATGTTGCTACGTTTTTCCCAGGTTTCATGTCATCGCTCTCACACATGTATTGGCAGCTTTTTTTTCTTTCTTTCACATACATGCTCGGACACACATACACCTTCCCAAGTGCCGGATGCTAAATCAGAGGCTCTCTTTACACAGGACCTATGAATATAATTATATGGAGGTGCAGTGGAGAGATTTAGTACGAGCTTTATTACTCTGCCATAGATTAAGATCTGCTGGCTATAGGTAGAGCAGATGCAGCCACAGCCTCTTTTTATAGGACTAACTCTTTCACTCCCCTTTCTCTCCTGCAGTGTCACTGCCCACCCGCCCTCTTTTTCTTTCGCACATTTTGTCCTTCTTTCTCCACCTTAGCTGTTTTCAGTTTTGTCCTTCTTTGGCCTTGCTCTTCTGTGTCTTCTATTCTCCCATTTCTCTTTCTCCCCCCTCTAGCTTCTCTCTCTTGCCCTCCCTCCCTCCCCCCCCCTCTCTCCCCCTCTCTCTCCCTTTCTCTCTGTGTCCCTGGTGGGGTCTTATTAGAGTTGATGAGAGGTTTCTGTCTCTAGCCTTGGTTTTATTTTTAGTTCCCAGTGCACGAGGCTGATTGCCCCACAGCCTTCAAGAAAACTCCTCCTGGCTATTAAATGCACATATACTGTATACATGCTTGCATCTTGGAGGTCTTTATCTTGAAAGCAGTGATCTCCCGGTGACCCGTAGGTGGCATAATTCCACTCCACAGCCGCAGCCTCAATGGTCATCTAATTCGGCCTTGAGGCTTTTCACAGCAGTGATCACCATAACCAGTCATTGTCGCTAAACCCCTAGCTGGCTGTAAAGAAGCTACCCTGGTCTCTCGGGTTTCTCCTCATCCCTCCATTCTATCAATTTCTCTTTCTCAACTAGCATTTCCACTTATCACAATCCTATAGATTATCTGTGTGGTAAAAAAAATCTCCCTCTAGTGCTTCCAGTTGAGCCATAATGGCAGTTCATGGAAGAGAAACTGGTATGAATTTACATCCTACTTCACAAAGCCACAATGCCTCCCTCTTTGTATCTCCAGTGATTACTCAAAGAGCTCCCATTTCTCCATGTCTGTTTAAGCCTCTGGCTTTATGCTTTTTTCTCTGTGTATTATGACTGTGCTCTAGCTCTGTTAGTGACATGTGTGTTTGTGGTTTCACTGAATTGTAGGGCCATTAAGAATGGGAAGGGGCTGCACAGCAAGAAGGAGGTCCCCATCCACAGAGTGGCTGATATCTCTGGGGTAGGTATCTTTTTTTTTTTTTTTTTGTTGTTTTTGTTGTTGTGTGGTTATCCTATACACAAGGGTATTAGGACAAGCATCTCTCAAAATGCATTGATATAATTGAATATTCTTAACTGTGGACTCATTTACACACAACCCCCATGACACTCTGAGGTGCCGTCAATGCCCAAGAGCCACTGACTTGTTCTATCACAACCCCCCCCCAAATCCCCGATCCTCACAGCCGGTTTCCTCATCTTAAAGAAACTTAAGAGGCCTCTAAAAATAATCAGCGCCATTAATAAAACCATCAGCAGTGCTTGGTCCTTGCTTGTTTACGTGTGCCCAGGGGCTTGATAGAGGCATCATTTGGCTAATGAAGCCTGATTGGGAGTGCTCACCAAATGAACATTAGCGTGGGGAACCCATAAAACCTCTCAGTAACGAGTAATGGACGATTGGTAGACATTCCTTTTTTTAAAGCATGTTTTTGTTCTCACTACCCCGGAAGCGTGTTTTTAAATTTGATCCCTATGATGTCTCTTATGTCTTATGATTACTTATTCAATCAGACATGTTTTAGTTGCATTTTTGATTTAGAGACTGTTATTTTCTAAAAAGGAATTTCCTTTTTCCAGTTTTTTTTTCCTTTTCTGACTGCCAATCCATCTCTTGAGCGTCTCCTACATACCACAAGAGATGTAGTCCTATATGACCACAGGCTGTCACAGTGCACTACTACGCCCAAGTGCAGGCTTTATTAACTCACTGTACGCTGCAGTGCTGTAGCTGTCCAAAGTATTCAATCTGAGTGGCTGTGTTTGATGAGCTCACATGGAGAGCAGAGCAGTGGAAAGTGCGATCAAGTGAAATGTGTGCCCATGGCACTGATACGAAGATTGAATGATGGCACTGCGATGGTCACTGTCTCATGCTAGGTAGTGTTCTTACTGTTGGCTTATTTTTAACACTGCATTATTCTCAAACCACCCAAGAGGAAAATTGAGGTCAGTCATTCAGGTGATGAAGTCACCCTTTTGTACCTAGGGGAAAAATGTGACAATGTATTGCATAACTTTACTGCAGATTAGATCTTTTCATTTTTTTTACTGTGTGTCTTTTCATTAGATTTTTTTCTGTTTCCCCCAATTTGGAATAGCTGATTTGCAGTTTACTGTGACCTTCATTCCAGCTGCTTTTTCTACCTGACAGACACCTCTGTAGTTGAACCAGTCCTATTAATGATCCTTGGAACCTTTTGTGCGATCTAGCAAACCAGTCCAAGTTTCTACATGGTCCCTTACTGATATCCCTCCTAAACACAAATCAAAAGTCTTGCCTATTTGATTCGTAGCTTTTTTTAAAAAAAAAATCACACAACTCAAAATGTCAAACCACTTTCATCGGAATAGTTCTAGTGTCTTTATATATCTCTGGTCTTGTCGACTAGACGTCTCATTATACATTTCAGTAAGCCATTACATGGCCCTCTGTGAACTTCAGAAACATTAGGACCTCATTGTCTCTCTCACTTCAGCTCCCTTGTTGTACTTGTACTTGTGTGCTCTAGAGAGACATTTGGTTAATTTAATCAAGCCCTCTTTTTCCGTGTTAACCTTTTTTTTGTAGCTCAGAGTGGTCCACCAGATCCGGTGGTCCTGGATGAGCTCTGCAAGATGCTTTTTAAAAAGTGTCACGACCTTGCATTTGAACGGAGGCATTCAGCCAAGTCATTAAAGCTCTTTAACACCAACAGGACTTTAGAGTCTAGCTAATAAGTCGGACATTGCCTCTGCATAACTACTCTCAGATGTGATGCTGTTCCACATTGTCATCATCGTAACCTCCCTCCGTCTTATTGTGTCAGCAGGACAGATAAACTATTGGACCCTGTAAAAATAATTATGACAGGGAATTGTTGTGCTGACTGAGCAGCCCTGTGCTATTACATCAGGGGCTTTACTGCATTTTATACTTATAAACCCACCGAACTTAACAGGCTAAATTGACCGCTCTGTGTGCAGCAATGACTTGGGAGTAGTTTGAGGGGGAGGTGCTCAATAATTAATTTTGTTTAATAACAAATGAGAAACGGCAATATATGTCACATCCCACTTCCAACTGGAGATTCCACGTCTCACTTATTAAAAACTGTCCCAGTAACCCAGCGATGGCCATGGTGGTCTTTTACATTTGATCACCATTGTGCTGTGTCATGCATGTGTGTGACATCAGCGCTGTGAAGCCCCTCTAAACGCACCCTTATTAGCGCCACCGTGTCAGTAGTTTAGGTCAGCGCCATTACATGCAGCTGCGGCTCCCTCCCTCTCTTAGCATTTCTGGCAGGTCCCAATAAGGACACACTAACACACACACACACACACACACACACACACACACACACACACACACACACACACACACACACACACACACACACACAGGATTCTCAGCACAGTCCAGGATCGTTGCCAGTCAGTGCCGGTAGGCGTGTGTGCACGCGCATGCACCAGTTGTTTGGCTAGGCTAATGTAATGAGCATTCTAAAGGACTAAAATAGCAACATTGCCTTCCCCCCCCCTCTGCATTCTTCCTCTCCCCTTCCCTTATTATCTTTTCTCCTCTGTGATACACACCCACACACAGCTGTACACGTGCACAAGCGTACAACCCCCCCCCCCCCCAACACACATGGAAACACACACTTCTATACGTCAGCATCCTTTAGCTTGGCGGTAAAGGTTTGCCGAAAGGGATTATGTACATTGAGTGGGATGCAGTCACAAATAGAGCTGAGATAGGTTTATAAACATATAGTGTAGGAGATGAACAGAGGTGGTGGGAGGATAGTGGATAAAACACTTGACTCACCTCATACCTCTAAAGGTTGCATAATGAGGTCCTCTCTCATGTCTCTCCGTTTTTTTTTTTTCTGAACCAAGTTAGACTGCACAGCCCACTCACTGCAGGTGCTGCAAATGTGTTTGTGTGAACGACAGAATGTTTGGCTCTGTTGTCTCCCACTCAAGGGGCTATTTTGGACTGCAGCGGGCGGAGTTCAGGTGCTACATCTTATGGCTAAAGCACATACCCTTTACTCACAGCTACATGCGTTTGAGTCCTACTGATGACGATGTGTGTCACATGATGTACCGAGTCCATCTTTTCTTGTGTAGCAATCCTCTCAACCAGGAAAGAAAATACAGACTCATTTAACACATGTCTGACAATGTTTTTCTTAATTTTTTATTTTTTTTTTCTCCTCCTCATCAGCTTGAGCACTGACATCTTGGGATGGGCATTTTAATTGATTTCCATATTCAAGTACTCATAAAAAAACCAACAAACAAAAAAACCTAGCTTTCTATCACTGCAATTTTGGTACTATCTGCAAATAAATAATTTTAAACTTTCGTGTACTCGGAGCACCTCCACTTTTATGCCGACAAAAATCCATCAAAAACGTGTCATCTGGCAGCTGGGGGCTGTTGCATCAACTAAAGATTGTTGTTCCATGTTTTCTAAGTACGCATCCATGGACACAGAGTGTAAACTAAACTATAAACCAAGATTTTGTTACTACGCAGCCTATTTCTCACCTGAAATGCTTTCAGAAACATATTTAACATACTGTTTTGAGAGAGATTGTGAATCGGGAGTTTCCACCATATTGTTTATGTCCTGTGAAAATAGAGCTTTGACAGTATTTTCGACACTTTGTTTTCAAAAAACTTTCTAACAACTCTCTTATACCTGCTGGTCGCCATTCTGACTGTTAGGTTTGATCAAGTAATGTCTTATCTTTTAATATAGAACATAGTCATTTTACTTTAATATTTCTTATATAAAAAAACGTGCTTACTCTATGTCTAACAAATACTGACATCCAAATCGATCCCTGAGTATACGACTCTTCATGCCCATCACTACTCGCATCTACTCGCAGTAGAAGATGGAGAATGCTTTCTTGTTTGAACTCCCATCATTTCCTCCCAGCCTTCGCTCCTACACCCATGACCCACGCTGCAACTCACACACATGCTACACACTGACTGAGTGGTCTGTTGTGCCTACACGCTCCTGCCTGGAGTAGGCGCGTATTAAATTATTTTTTTATCGTTTATGAATCTTCCCCAGCCACTGCACCACCAGCCCTGCTTGAATACACATGATTTAACTCCGCTTGTAATTTTGGCCCGGGCACAACAATAAGCTCGTGACTCACCCTTTTGCAGACAGAGATGGAGGCAAGGAGGGGAGAGAATTATTTTTGATTGCACGAGTTTCCAGACGTGTCACGGAGAAGCGGAGCGGACTTCATTAGACCAGGCCGAGATTTAAAGATGTCTGGAAAAAGCCCACAGATTCTGCCGTCAATAAACCCATTTAGTCTGTCTTGTCTATTTTGGTTACTTTTCATTTGGCTGAGATTTTTCATGCTGCATCCAGTATGATTTTGTCACACTTTTTGTAACAGATATTTCAATGGTTTATTTCAATGAGGCAGTTAACTTGAAATAAATTGGTATGAAAAGGCTCACAATTTTGTTCTTTACATAATGCATCAGATATCATAACGGGTCCTCTTTGATAGAGTATAACCGTTATGTTAACAAATACTGAACAGCTGTATCCTTAGACTTGGATCAGCTAATTTTTACATATCATCAAATGGTTTAGATCACTGTCAAACCTAATGTCTTCTTTTCGTCCATTAGGAGACACAGAAAGCCAAGCAGTTCCTGCCCTTCCTGCAGAGGGCTGGCCGGTCAGAAGCCGTGGTAGAATACGTCTTCAGCGGCTCCCGCCTCAAGCTGTACATGCCCAAAGAAACCTGCCTCATCACATTCCTCCTTGCCGGTGGGTAGAGCTCTTTCCCTTCCTGGTGCGAAGGTCGCTTCCTTCAGTGTCCTTTAACCAGCTCACTTCTGTGTCAGCACAGGCATTAGCTGCTGCCACGCGAAAGTTAATTGGCATATCCTGAGAGTGTTTGTGTGTATCGGAGCAAAGACATATTTGCCAAATTGAGACTCCTGCGAGCTCAGAGATCAGAGTTTAAGCCCTTCTCGCACCTCTCAGCAGGCAACGCGACAGGGCAGAGGGCGTAGCTGGGTATGTTGCACCAACCACAGTCCACCCTCTTTCAAAACGCAGGGGTTGGCATGAAGCATGTGTCCCCTTTGACCTCACCTTCCCCTCTGTGGCTCTCTGCCAAGTTTGAGATAGACTCGCGCTCTGCTCTCAATGTCTTTTCTGTTTTACCGCAGCAGTCATCTTCATTAGTAACTGGCCACCGTGTCGAGGTAAAGGGAGGGTTTAACTCCAGTGGATGGGCAGGTATTGTTAGGATTTTAACAATATATGAACTTGGTAGAAGAAATGTATTTTTTGCTTTTTTCTATCCCTCTTTTGAACAAAGTTTCTGACAAGGTCACATTGTGAAAACTTTGGTGTTGAATGCCAAAAGGTCCAACTTTCTTTCCGTCAACACAGTCAGTTTATCCTTCCTGGTTTGTTTGTTTTTCTACCTGATGAGTACAGGGGCACAGAGGACAGATAATGAATTGGAAAGATAAAGAGCTACAACCTTAAGTTGATTAATCAATTAGTCACTAAACAGTAATTAATAAGCAACTACGATAAGAATCAATTAATCCTTCTTAGTTCAAAGCAAAAAAGGTCAAACGTTCACTTGCCCCAGCCTTTCAAATGTTGAACGAATCACCCGGCGTTGTTGGATATTGTATTGGTCATTTCCTCCCATTTTCCTTTTATTTTATAGACAAATCGATTAATAGAGAAAATAATTGGCAGAGAAATAGATAATGAAAATAATCCATTCAAGAAGGGATCTATTCTTTTAGCTTTCCCCTTCAGCATGAGAAAACAACAGTAGTTTCGGGCAAGATGCAGATAGGATGAAATACGGACTGTTTGATAGCAGGTCTAGTCATTTATTTCCGCTCCCCGACTGTCTTGACAGTTTGCGCCAGTAATAAAAACACTGAGACTGTATCTTTGGCAGCCACCAATGATTTGCACGTCCTTCCAGATCATGGGAATAGCGAGAATGCTTATCCCTTCCACAGCAGATGATACTCTTTGTTATAGTTGCAATAAAAATCCGCTTCAATCCATCTCCATTTCATTGCGACACTTGCCAGCCATACAGTTCCTCCCCATATCCAGTTGGACTAACTCCATATATTTCTGACAAACACTCAAATTCAGTTTAATTACGCGTGGCTAAATCGTCGATGCATTAATTAATTTTGCAATTTGCTTCTGATTGTCTTTGCTATCCACTGATGGTTTTTGTAATTAAATTTTTTTTGTCCACTGCCTGCTACAAGATGTATTGACATGACCCATGCCAATAAGCAATCTGCATATAGGACCGTATAAGTTTTCTCTCTTTTTTTTTTTTGTAGCGCTGGTTTGCGCTTGACAATTCTCCCTTAATGAGATGTCAGGTATGTGCGAGATGGTGTTTACATAGTCAGCCTGCTTTCAGATTTTATTCAATCAAAGTTTATTAGCAAATCGTAAGAAGCACATTAGAGCTGATGGCCCCTGAGCGTATTTGATTAAAGTCGTCCCCAGAAGAAGAGATTCATCTGCTGGAAATGAGACGACAAGTATTGTCTTTAATACACACATTAGGCTGGATTAGCTCTGATTGATACAAATGATCCCCTTTCCAATTTTGTGCATTTTTAACTCCTATTCCAATACGAGTTCTTTGTATCACTTGATGAGCTCCCCTGTGTATTTCTCCCTACAGGTATGTGAGTGCTTTACCAGTTGTATTGTTTCCTCCCTCTTGTTTTTGTTCTTTCAGAGATAGGATGTTTATGAGATAAAATATTGCGTCTGGTGGGTCGCGGCCTCTGTGTTTCTGTGCATGTATGCTGTTGTACGCATGGTTTTCTTCGCACGACAAGTGATGTTAAACCTTTAACCACACATGAAATGAAGCCCTCAGGCACAAACAGGCCCTTATTATCTCTCCAACTCTAATCTCAGAGCGCTCTCCCTATCTCTTTCCACTTTTCTCTTCCCCGTCAAAGTTATCTTTCCATGTTCTGTTCACCCATCTGCACCATGGGCTGTGTTTTGAAATGACACATACATGATAAATTGGCTGCCCCAAGCCTCTTGTGTTTATCTGTATATAAAGCAGCAGAAACCCTTTGGACCTTGTCTTCTTTAAACTATCACATAGTGTTGAAAGATAATGAGGTGGGTTGAGAGCTGACCTTAGATATTTTTGAAATGCTCTTATTTTGAAAGTTAAACAGGCCTCATTATAAAGATAGCAGCATTGGAAATAGCCTATATATGTTATATTGAATTTATTACTTACAAAATGCATCAAAATAGTTGCTAAAAGCCTTCAAAATACATAATGCATAATAGCCATTGTTGTAATGTATGATCTTAGTCCCTTTTTACAAGCTCAAGTAAGTAGTAGTTTTGCAATTTATTTTGTATTAAAGGTCAGAAAATGTTTTCCACAAGCTGAGCTCAGTCTCTGAGTAAATATTGACAACATGCAGACAAATGGAGAATGTATTCAAAGGCTGCTGTTAAAACAAGTCTTGCATTAGTCATCCGTTTCATTAGCCGCGTTCTCTTCACACTGTATTCATCATGGCCAAATTTTTATTCTTAAACAATGTCGTGGGAGGCCATTGAAGAACAAATTGTTTACAGTAGAGCTGCGAATGAAATAATCCCAAGGCGGTACGTGATGTAACAGTGAATCAAAATTATAATACTAAAAAAAAAAAACACACTACAGGCATCTCTGAATCTGAACTACCAGCTTTGCTTAGCCAGCAGCATTTCTCCCCTTGCTTTAGATGTGTTATTTGTCCTGATTTAAACTGAACCCCCCCTCATTGGAAAGACTTATTTCTCCAGTGAGGCACCTCAAAGCCTCCGCATCTTCCCCGCACATAGTCTCCTTCCTTTCCCAGAGTTTTCCTTGATTTATAAAGACAGTGCTTTAAGAAAAAGTGAGGAAACAAAGGGTAGCGAGGGAAGCCCGTGCTTCAAAGAGGGCCGGAGGTGCTTCAGGAGTTGAAGGGAAGTTACCTTCCCTCTCCTCCCACATCACCTTTCCTTTCTTCTCCTCTCACTTGCTGGCCTGCGTGGTGTCACTTCCGTATGCAAGTTTGATAAAGGGTAAAGGAGTCATCCGGTTTCTGAAGATGGAAAGAAGGCCCTTCCACACAGGAAAGGGATTTCAGAGCATAGTGGAGGGGGGTAGAATGATGATGAAAGGAGGAGGAGGTGAAGTAAGAGCTGTGGAGGCAGAAAGGACAGGGGAGGGTAAAGGGAAGACAAAAAAAGTACAATTGATGTGCAGTACGTGGGTATAAAGGCCTGTTGCAGCCAAGGGAGACCAAGAAGTGAAAAGGCTGTAAAAGTTTACTAGCTTCAATAGCTTGCACAGAGTTTCAGACAGAGGCCACAGCAGGTGAAGTGTACTTTCAAAGTTACTCAGAAAGGTATGTCGAGCAGCAGTCTGTCAAAAAGATGAAACACCCATCACTCGGACACAAAGATTTACAGTGTCAGCAAGACGCATTAGCCATCACAGTGTGTGGCTTAGTGCCATTTGTCTGATTTTTGATATGAGTGTGTGTATGGTTGTGTCTGTCTGTGTGTACATCTGTGTGCTGGTACGCTTCCTGCAGTGTGTGAGTGCAGGAGAGGGAAAGTCGGTGAAGTGGAGCAGAAAATTTGTCAACTTGTTCGCTAAAAATATATGTCTGTCTGGAAAAAAAAAACCAAGTTTAGCATAGTAGCGAGTCGGTCAGGAAAAGTCTGCAAATAAAATGTTACTGCGCTCTGCTATGACCTCAGTATCGGTGTCCTTGTGTGTGACTGCAGCGCTGCATCTCATTGAGATTCACATATCTATTAGCAACCAGGGGGCCAGGTTGTTTTGAGGCCTTGAGACACATTTTAAGGCCCGCCACATGATAAAGTTGCCTGTAAGGAGAAATGATAGCTTCATCAAGTCATTAAAACATTATTGCCGTTACATTTACTACACTGTAAGATGTAATCTTGAATCTAAACATGGGCTATGAGCTGCATCAGCCTACAACAAAGCAACCATCTGCCATACCTGCTGTTACTGGAGGGGGGAAAGTTCTCACATCTAACCTATAACTAATACTTTGCTGTTTGAGTTTGCTGTTCTTGAGAAATAATGAAATGTGAATTTCATTATTGATTCTAATGCTGCTCTCTAGTGAAGGTTACATCAGACATGTTCTTCAGTGAATTGGGGCCTGCAAGAAAACTGTTTATTATGACCTCCGCCGAGGAGGTAATGTTTTCACCTGTGTCTGTTGTTTTATTTGTTGGTTGGTTTGTCAGCAAGGTTAAACAAAAATTACTGAACAGATTTCCATTGGACCCAAGGTTTCCCAGCAGAACTTCCTGTCATACGGACATAATCGTGTTATTTACTGCACCAGTTACTCACTTTAATGTTGTGCCTTATTGGTGTATATACTGTACATAACAGACCATGCTACTGGGTAGTTTTCTATGCCTTGGACAATATCCTTGAAACTAGCAGACATAATGAAAGTCATTACATTCCTCATTCATGCTTTGCTTTTGCAAATCAAATATTAGAAATCTGGTTGTTTCAAACCATTCCTTTCTGCACTTTTGTGTGCTTCGGACGAATGGAAGTAGCGTTGCCGAAGCCTCGCCTGAGGTAATGAGGCCTCACATTAGAGATCCATGTTGAGATAATGGTGAGATGGAGGGATGGATTGAAAGGATAAAAGAGAGGGCTAGTCACACAATCCTAGGATTTTCCCTAACAGCACTCGCTCTTTGTCTGCCTCCCATTTGCTGCTCTACCTCCATCACTCCGCTCTAACCTCCACATGCACCTTTAACTCACTGTTGAACTTCTTGCTCGGATATTCAAAGAGGTGGAACAAATTTAGTATTTAATGATATGGGTGATGGAGGAACAACCGTATTAGAGCTAGAATCACACACAAATATGCACACTTTCACTCCCTCCTCCAGCTTTTAGGTCTTTATTTGTTTGCCTGTCGCAGCGCTAATTACACCCTGTCAACAGCCTGTCAAAAATCAAGAATTAGTAACTTAATTACATTAAAAAGATAGACACTAATGGCATTCATACTGAGCTGACTGTAGTCAGTATCCATGTATACCTGCAGACATACCAAACTGAGAGCACAAAGCATCTGGCAGGTTATGAGCATAAAGTCAGAGGCTAATCAATATGCACATTATTAGTATAGGAAATTGCGACGTGATGCATGTTTGTATAAATTGCAGCAATAACATTAATGCACAGCAGCCACACGTCACCACATTTCTCCCTACAGACCCCATTTCTCCGAGATGAAGCTCATTATCTCGGCATGGTTGGAAGAGGAAGAGAGGTCGACTCGATCCTGTTCCGGCTGTATGTCGGACCGACCGAAAACACATTCAGTTACATCGTATGAAAAATGTATTAGAAAAGAAACTGCCGCGCCGGGAAATGAATGCATATGAATTCATCCAATTAGTGCTGGTTTCTGAGAAGAATTACAACTAGTGTGAAAATCAGTCCTCGCTGAAAACATCCATTCTGTATGTGTTGCTTGTGTATTTGCATGGCACTTACTGACATTGTTTCTATAAGTGCATCTTTATGGCTAGGTGTATTGGACACCTGTTGGATAATATGGCAGCTCAATTATGGCCAACAGTTAAAAGGAATAATTTGACATCTTCAGAAATAAACATTTGCTTTTTTGCTTGAGAGTCAGATGATTGACGCTGATGTCTTATCTGCTGGAGCCAGGAGGTTAGCTTAGCTTAGCACTGGCACTGTCCAAAATCCACCTAGCAGTTCCTCTTAAGCTCACATTGTCTTAATCTATATAATCCATTTTAAAGCTTTAGATCAAAGGGAAAATTCACCCAAAAATGAAAATCTTCTCACCCTCATGCTAAAGGAGGTCGGGGGACTTTTTGTAGGCCACTAAACATTTCCTGGAGCCTTCACAGCAAAACTAAGTTAACTTGGGACTTGTTTCAAAATGTAAACAAAACCAACAGAAAAAAATAAAAAACTTAAAATGGCACCATTAAGGTTGTCCAGCACGTGCATGATGCTGTACACCAGTGCCTTGTTCGTGTGTGTGTATGATGCCATTAGTAATCACTGTATGTCTTGTTTGTCTCTGAGATCAGATAAGATGAATATCCTGCTGTTAGACCCAGATGTTTATCTCAGTGCCAGGAGTGAGTTATGTGTCATGGTGCAGGTTAAAATTGGTCGTTGTAATTGACTCCTTGGCGTTGTTTGAATGCTGCAGGGAGGAGGGGTGTGTGTGTGTGTGTGTGTGTGTGTTTCAGGAAGTGCAGTTAGGAAAGTCGTAGGTCATCTGAGGAGAGTGTTCCCATGTGCATTTGGGCTTATTTCTTTGACTTGTTTTATTGGACTTTATATATAGTGTATTTGACCTGTTATAACCCCATTTTGGTATATTTGGGATGTTTTTGTCTTAGGAGAGCTTGGCCTGGGTCATGAATTATTGCTGACATGGGCCTGAAAACCCTTTTGATACACTCTACAGGATGTGCTGCTCAATTAAACTTGACTTCTCTCTGTGTTGCATCCCTGTGTAGTCTTTTCTGTGGCATTTGTTAGAAAAACACGATTCCAGTCCTTATCATAGCTCCGGCCAACCCATCTCCCTCTCTGCAATTACCTCATACACCATTTTTGCAGCGTGCAGTATTTACCTCTCCCATTATCTTTCCTCTCTCGTCTCTCCCTCTTCCTCTTATACCGCATCCTCCTCTTTTCTTTCTTCTGGCAAGGCTGAAGCCACAGTATCCCACGTGGAAGCCCTGTCCTGGTCCACTTCTATAAATACTTTCAGATGATCTTGGCCATCAGTGTCTCCTCCTCCTTCCCCTCCTCCTTAGTCTCTCGGCTCCTCCTTTTATTATGTTTTATTAAATGTTCGAATACAGCAGGGTATATAACAGAATATCTACAATAAGATAACTCTCATTATAGTCTGATATAACATTTACGATAACATTTTCTGTACATTTTTTGTCAGTTATTAAAGTACTAAAGCAGTTCTTTATTGAATCAGTTTGTTACTGCGAGGCTTGTTCTTTATCTCAATTCTTTCTTATTTATTGTGTGCACAAATCTTTTCTATAGCTCCTTGGCATTTTACATTCCCCACTTTGCAAAATATTACAACTAGAGTGAAAAGGTGCAAAAAGTTCAGCACAAAATGGAAATTTGCATGACTAATTTGTTCTAATGCTCCCCGCGGTCTTCTGAAGACCTTTATGTCTTACAGACGGTTGACTCAACAGTTCTTCATAACTGTGGTGCTGACTGTCCTGTGAACTCATTTTTGCCTTTCCTGGGTCATTTTCTCTCCTCTGCCAGTGTGAATACGCTGATGTGTCCTGTTCTTGTTCTCATAAATGGGACAGACATGGGCGGCAGAGGTTTCCGTAGGGAACAGAAAGTACAAAACAAAAACAGCTGAAAAAAAAAGCCAGGAGTTCTTTTGGATAGTTATGAAACCATGCAAGGAAACTAATGTTTATCAGTTAAGTTAGCTGGTGGTCTGGTGGTATTTTTGTAACCACCTGGGACTGATGGTTACTTAATCTAGATCGTTTTAATTACTGTTAATGAACTACAAAGGACAAAACATGTAGAGCACAAAAAGTTACTCAGTTACACATCCAGTTATGTATTTGAAGAGGCTTGAAATAAAACCCCTACAAGAATTTTGCATCAGGAATTCAATAAAAAGTGAACAATAATGATACAAATGTGGCTTGTAGAACTGATCTAAAGAGATATCCTCTGCTAGAACTTTCAGAGAAAACGACAGCCAAGGTTCAGACACCAGGTACCACCAGTCCCCGATTAATGTCACAGTCGAGCTCTGCCGTTTTGACAAGTTTAAAGGTGTAATAATGTGAAATTAAATGTCATCCACTAATCTAAGAAACACATCAACTGATGTTATCTTAGGTACACACATCTGTGTTAAGCACTCTATTTTTTCTACCACTATGTCCCATCGGAGCCAGAGCTCAGCAGCATTCCCTCGAGCGATAAGTCTGGGAAGCACTTTTTTATATATACCTGAATACATCACCAGTCCAAGGAAACCAAGTGGAACTTTGCCGAACCTCCATTGAAAACATGGCAATTTCAAAGCCACGATCATCATCTTGCGAGATGACCACGTTAACCATTGAGCCAACTGAATGCCCTAGCACATCTGATCTTACCTCTGTCATGAATCCATCCTGAGGCAGTATGTGCATGTATCTGTCATGGCAGGAAAACTCATTAAATTCAACATGGAGTCAGAGGAAAGGAAGACCCAGAGAGAGAGAGAGAGAGAGCTTTATTAGTAGAATGCCGGAGGGTTTAGTGCCCAACCAAAACTATCATTAAGCGTCTCTGCATAAATCTATACAGCACCAACCTGCTCGCTAGCGCGCTTATTAATTCGAGAATTTGAAGAGGTCAAGAACACGACAGATAAACGTATCGCTACTTTACCACTAGTTTTTTATATTCAAAATTTTTTACAGGCATGGACACATCTTAGCACACGTTGCATGAACATACCTTCTATCAATTCCCGAGGGGTATAGGAGACAAAGAAGAGAGTCTCTGTTGAAGTAAGGTATGCTCCAACAATTCCAATAGAGGCTTTACATGTAAAATTCATAGTGTGCTTCCAGCCCAAAACTTTCTGTAAGATCGACACATGTACTCGCACTACCTTACAGCCCAGTCGAATACAGAAATACTCTCTTCTCTGTGACGCATATACCTCTATTGCATACACTCGCTTTTATCTCAGTATATTCTTTCAAACAGGGTGAACATGTAGAAGTGACACAGTCTCGCAGCTCCTTTATTCCCACTCATTCCTCTTCCCTGAAGCTTATCCATTCTTGCCTGAACTCTACATGGAGCTTCTGAAAATGAACAAAAGTTGACGTAGAAGGGTTCCAAAGATTTGTTTTGTGTGGAAACGGGTTATATAGAAGCACTTTATGCACTCAGGATTGACCTCCTCATGACCAATTATCCATTGAGTGCTGATGATAATGTAGCTGGATAATCTGTGTCAAGCCACTGACGTGCCTTGTGTAAAATAGTGTGGCTAAGCTATTTTGACCTTGACCTTTTAAGAGGAATGAGGAGGATTCTCAATGTGGCAGTAACAGTTGCTTAGAGTACCAGAGGTCCTCAAAATTGTTGATACATGTCTTGTGGATATATATATTAATTCCCAGTTTTTCCGTATTTATTTTGACAAACGTATCTAGTTGTGTCTCCTGGTCTTTTAGGATTTTTCTAGGCCAAATGTTAAAACTATTCATGATGGCTTGCTGTTCTTTTGATTATCTGCTGTGCTGACCTTTAACTCCTGCAACTGTGTTGTCTTTGGTTAGGTATCGAATGTCCACGCAGTTCCAGGAATATGCCCGGAGGGATGCAGGTGGCGGAACCCTTCAGTGACGAGGCCATGCTGTTCACCAAAGAGCTGGTGCTGCAAAGAGAGGTAAGTAAAACAGCAGGGCATTCTGGCCCTGGTTTCATCATTTCCAAGTGTTTCAGTACCCCTTCCTGTGTTGGTAACTCTTGGTGTTCTGCTATTTTGGCACCCACATCGCTGCATTTTATTTTCACACTCGCAGTCCAAGTTTAGTCAGCTTTGAGCACAAGATCGTTTTGGTTCAGAGACGTGAGAAGAATAATATCTTTTATACTTTCAATACCAGTTACTGATAAACCACAGAAGCTGCTTGAAAAAGTCTGGCTTCATTTTTGTGACGATCCATTTTATCGGCGCGAAAACATAAAAACTTCCTTATTCAAAGGTGCACTGTGCAGTTTTGGAGAAGAAAACATATATCAGAAAAGAAGGCTCTTCATTGACTGATTTTTTTTTTTTTATGCCTAAATAAACAAACTCTCTTTTTCGTTTCCGTGACTGAATAAACAAACTGATCTTAAAAGACAACACAATTTCAGACTGTTTTACTTTGTTTATATTTGGCGGACCCTGCCACCTTTCTAGCTTCAAACAGTGTTTATTTTCTTCTGAGAACAGCTCGATTATTCAGTTATGGAAAAAATAAATGTTTCTGAATTTAAATGATCACCTCTTTAATATTGTAAATATAAAAATTCTGTGTCAAAAGTTCTTCTCCAAAATGACAGTGCCCCTTTAAATTCTTACATTTCTTTACTTTTGCAAAGAAAAAAAAAGGGATAAAACAGACAAAATGTCAGTCATCAAACCAAATTTCTGTTTGTTTATATTGTCAAGACAGTTTGTACAAAGATGGGGCCACTGACTTTTATAAGCTGATTAAATCGTTGACTCCCAAATGAGCTCTGTTACAGCAGTTAAAGCACTGTACTCGTACCTGGTGTGCTGTGAAATCTCCACAAAAATCCAGACAAAAGGGGCCACAATCAAGCAGACTAACCCCAACACACATACACACACACCATCCTCCCCCGCCTACTCCCAGTTTATAGAAAGCTCACCTGATAGTGGATCAGTGCTCCTGGGCTTTAGAAAACTCCCATCCACTGTGTGCCTGTTCATTCACATGCTAATAGGTTTTTATAAGAAGCAGTGAACGGACCAAAGCCATGATGGAACTAGCTATAATCCTGCCACCACTTATCCAGGCCACACACTCCCTCTCCTTTGCTCTCTTTTACTCCCCCTCTCCATTCCTATCTCAGTTTAAAAGGGCTTTTTTTGCGTAGGGTGGCTGACTCCACTGTCCTCTGGTGTTTAATTGTCATGGAAATGTAGCCTTGGCCAGCGTTGGAGGTGGACTAGTGTTAGAGAGTGTGTGTGTGTGTGTGTGTGTGGCGAGCCAGGCGTATAGGTTGGATCAAGAAACCCATGGCTGTTAAATAATTGATGTGAGCAACAGGGGATTTTGATTGACACGCATGCAAACCTCCCCTCATGAGTCAGTGCAGTCTCTCTCTAGCACTTGCATGTTAATATGAATCTTTATTATTTTTACAGATGCATATACATACAAATGCATAATTAATCAGATTTATAAGACTCGTGCCTCACCACAGTCTTCTTAGTGATTCCTGTACGTGCACAGACTAAATTAAGAATTTATAATCATGCACATAACCTCCTCCATCCATACGCACTCTGACGCACACACACTTTCTCACACATTTTCTCCCTTGCCAGTCATCAGTGGTGTCAGCAAGTTTTTCACAGGTAGGTGGGAGTTAGCAGGCAGAACCGAGCCATATAATGAGTCCCGAGCCCAGTGCGGGGGCTGGTTGGCTAGCTGCACTGACCTGCTGTTATGGGCTAATATGAACACAAACACACACGCACTCAAACGGACACATTAATGTTGATAACACAGTTAAGTGTTCACACATAAGAGCTGTCACTGTTGAAAAAAAAAAAAAAAAAAAGTACATCATTATCCAAAAGAAAGTTGGTGGTTGTGTACCATTCCTCTGGTTCACTAGACAAATTGGAACACAACAAGGGAAAACCCACACATCTAGTCAAATGATAGTGTAATGTTATACAATGCCTGACGCTAAAACAGGATAGAGTTGCATGAGAGAAAGCCAGAGCAGAGAGGTGACGGGAAGTTCAGAAGCTCTTACAAGAGACGGCGAGAGAGGCGTCAGAATCAAAGACTCGAGCTGAAGAAACTTCTCTGCGCTCTCGAATCCATCCTCCTCTCCGTGTCTCCCTCATCCCCCGCGCAGCATAGCGAGCGTGACCGAAACAGGCTATTTAGGTGTGTCACACTCGAACATGAATATGGATCATTTAGTTTCACGAGCATGAGATTTCTGCCGTTGATTCGTCTCTGAATAGCATCTGATTGCGGGAGCTCTTTAAGACGTTCCGAAGACGGCTTCACCTGAATGACATTTGATTCGGGTTTTGGTTATGTATTTATTTGCATTCATAAAATATTTTTCTCGCTCTCGCTTTGTTGATCTAATGACATGTTGACTCAATGGTCCCTATGCTTTATCCCCTCACCACACTTCCATATTTCACTACACTGTAATTAGCCATTCTGTCTTTTTCGTCTGCTATTGACATGGAGTTTGGGTGCGGACTTGAGCGCCCTTTTCTCTATTTTTTTGGCATTTGCGCCTCTGTTGCTTCGTCTAATAGCCTTTTCTCTCTTTGTGCCTCTCCCTCGCCTCCCTCATCGTCTTTGGTGTCCGGTTTTAAATCTCTGACTGACATTTGCTCTTCTCTAGCTCCCTCCTCGCCTGCCATTTCTGCCTGTCCCCTCCCTCCTCAATTTCTCCCTCCAAACTGACACACAGCCACGTCTTAATTTCTCCTGATGCAGACACACATAATTAATGTGGCATCCAGTGAGGGGAGAGGCCCTGGTTTCTGTCTCCTCTATTTATAACACCCCCCCCCCCTTCTGGCACCCCTCATTCCCTCTGTCTCGCTGGTGATTCTCTGTCGCTTTTCAAAAGATTTCTTTCAGTTTCAGACTCCCTCAAACACTTTTGTGTTTATCTGCTCTGTCTTCCTTCATCCCTCCCTCCCTTCCTCCTTTCTTTCTCTCTCTCTCTCTTACTGTCTGTCTGCCTCTCTCTCTCCTCCCCGCTCTCCCTGTGTAGTGTTAATCTCTGACAGACACTGCTCCCGTATCCCAGCATGCAACCGAAAACAGCAGCACTAAATTCTGAGGCAAAAGAAAACACATTGGTAAACACCACTCCCAAGACGTTCCCTTTTCTTTTTTGATGTCTTCCATTTAATTTCTCTCACCTCCCACCTTCCATTGACAAAAAAACATCCATTCAGACTCTCTGTCACTGTTCCTCTGTTGATTTATCCTTTATGCTTTTGGGTGGCAACTTCAAAAGCTCAGCCTAACCAGGAGGGAAGAATCTTACTGCATTGACGTGTTTGTCAAGTATGAGTCAGCTAGAGATGGGACATAATTAGAGGTGTAGTGTTAGTTAATCAAAGAAAGTCGGTAAAATAATATTTAAAGTAGTCCCAAATCCTTATTAAAATGTGTATGTCTGTTTAATGAGCATCATTCCAAAAGGAGATAGCTGCGAAGTGAAAAAGGTGACTCGCACGATGACGGCGTGATGCTGGCGTCAAAGTGAGGTGCATCATACTTTAAAGCTACAAGCTGTTTAAGACTTTTGCTTAAAACATAGTTGTTCTCAGGATGGTTTTTACATAATTTCTGATTTTCAAACACGGTTACCAGTTGTATCTACTTGTGGTTCTAGTATTTTAGGTTAAACTTATTTTAGTTTGTGTTGATCTGAACTGTCCACTAATTGGAAGTACCGTTTTGTGATCAGTTATACAATGGCAAATACACACACGATTGCAGCGGATGCAAGAATAAGAAATAAGGGTAAAGCAGAGGATGGAGTGTTTGATTGAGCAGGGACGAGAGCAGGCTAAGTGGACAGTAATATGCGGTGTACTGATCCACCTACGTATGCTGTCACTCCTATTGACCTCATTCAGTCTGGGTGGTCTCTCATCTACTGTACTGCCTCGACTGCCTACTCACTGCCAGTTTCTCTCTATATCACACACAGAGATGCTCGTATTTTACATTCTCTTACTTGCTTGTTAGCATTTAAAGTTAAACATTTTTATCTCCTTTACTTTCATATGTGAAGCGCTTCAAGCTAGCACAGACAGTCTCTTAAAACAAGCTGATGTTGTGAGGCTGTTCACATTTGGTAATTACATCCATCCTGAGTGATCCGATCACAAGTGGACAGAATGTGTCTCAACATAACGTCTTATGAAAGACGAAGAAATATCTTCATGTAACATTTACAGAATTATCATGATGGCCCAACTAGTTAAGATTTTGTTGTCGACGGCGTTTCTCCGAAGTCCACAACTCACAAAATGGAGCAATTTTTTTAAGGGAGTCTGGGGACTTTCTCCACAGGCGTCAAAGAAGTTGTCTATATTGGTTACTGTTGACTGTATTTGTAAAGTTTGACATGTTAGCCATCAATAAAGTGATGTTTTCTTTCATAAATATAGTTTAAATGATCAAATCGGTTAAAACAGTGTGTTCAATAGACAAATGTGTCCTCAGTGTGCCTTGGAAGTGTTCACCTCTCCTTAAAGCTGTCCAATTATGATCAAATCACTCAAGACAGATGTTGATGCCAGGTCTGAAAAGCCTTTAAACTGCATTTTATGCACCTGTGATGGATTATCTTACATTCGACTGCACCTGAGGAATAAAGCCTCCAGTCTCTGAAAACGTGTCAACAGTCTATTTAGAATGGAAACAATGCAAGAGCAGCCTTGGTGGAGTTACTATTTTTAAGTTTGTTGGGTGGGTTGTAGGGCATGCCATCCTTTGAAACAATTTATTAACACTTCATTTCGCTTTCAAATTCCAGCTGTAGTTAAAAAGAGATGAAAAATGATAATTGCAGTAATCAGGAAAAAGCTAAACAAAATATGATAAGCATTTTAGCATAATTGCAAACTTGCACACCTAAGCACTTACCTCTGTCTCTGAGTGTCAGTTTTCAGTGTCAGGTGTCCTGCATGTTGCTCCCCTGCCAAGACCTGCTTAAAATGGGACCTTGCACCCACGTAGTCCACCTTGTGACGTGAACACTATGTGCACCAGACTGCCATAGGTGGGGAGGTTGGCACAGACTGTCTTCAGACCTGCAGGAGGTTGTGTTGTGGAGCGTTGATGAGTCAGTGTGCCGGCGTGGCATCACAGATGCCCCGCTCTCTTCTTTAATAACTGTTCTTGGTGAGCATTTTAATTAAATGCTAATACGTTCAACACCTTTGAAATATCAAGCGGATTTGGCTCGCTGTTCTGTACGTGGTAATTCTTATTGTACCACTACCACAAGTATAAATAGGCACACTGTGACAATTGGATAATCTAATGTTATCTAGTTGTCCGTCTTTGCCTCAATCTGTTTCTGTGCACATCTGTGGTCAGCACGACTCGGATCAATTCATTTAGCATTCTTCACACACACATAGAAGCACGCAGAATGCATCCCTCATGCGTTTGAGACTCTTTTATACGTCTTATTTTGCCTTTCAGGGCCGCAGGACGGCATCGGATTTCTCCACAGCTTCCATGCTCTCACATTGATTTCCGATCACGCTTGAATTATTTTGGCGTGAGGCCGATTACACAAGTACCGCATCTCGCAGTCTTTGACCACGTCTCTTCCTCTCTGCCCCCCACCCTCACACACTCGCCTCACATTCTGTTGCTCATGTTGCTCTGTTGCGTCGACATGCATTTGGGTGTCTTTGCTTTTTGCGTCTATTTTTGACTCAGTTTTCTCTCTCATACTTCAGCATGCAGAATGTGTGTGAACGTATGAGAGAGGGGGGAGAGAGAGAGAGAATGGGTACACATAATGAATAATGCATGGTGTGGTTTCCTGGTCAGCGAGACAGACAGACGGTGGGGACGGCTAACTGCCCCTCGGGTCCTTTTTTTTTTTTCCCCCCCGCCACACTGTAGTTAAACAAACCACAAGTGCAGGAGGCAGCCCCATATCCACATTACTGCTGCTTTATAGCCACAGACAGGATCAGTCCCCATCCATTCATAACTGCGGCACCAGCTGAACAGCATGACCACTTTGGATTACACCCATAGCAGAAATATTTAATAGTTTTTACCATCATATGGTTACTAATTCTTCTGATGGTATTACCAACAGTTACACGTGTGTTTTTTGTGTTTGAGCAATATGGCCCAGATGGGACTTTAATTTAAATGATTTTCAATTGAGCTACAACACTAAAATAAATCCTCACTGGCAAATAAAGATGTTTTGAAATTGTAACTCTTGTTGCCCGGTTCTCAGTTGACTCCCACCCGACCGCAAACAGTCACAGATGTGCTTTAATCTGTACATTTATTCTGATGTTCATCCAAACAACAAATATAAATAAAGAATAATTAATTGAAGAATTAAAGCTGCTGTAGGTGATTTAATAAATAAATAAATAAATAAATAAATAAGTAAATGGTTCTATATTCCAACATGAATGACTATTATAGTGTTTTGGTCAGTAACCCATGTCTCTCCTCCAGCTGCTCATGCAGTTAAATAGAATTGACATTTTCCAGTATCCCTGCCAACTTTATCCAATCAGGGAACAGAGAACTCCTTAAAGAGGTGGTCCTGGCTGCTATGCATGGCGATAAACCGCTGTGTGTTCATGTGGTGACGTAAGAGGAGGGAGGGGATTACTAACTGTGAAACAGACGGGACGTTACAAGTAAGGGTGAGCATTAAAAAGTTAAAAGTAAGCCTTACAGCAGCTTTAATGAGTCAATAAAAAAATCAGTTTGCAATTAAATGCACCAAACATAATATGAAAATAAATGAAGGCATTCATTTATTCAGAATATATGACATAAATTCATATTTGTTTCAATTTCCTTCTGTCTTTATTTACCTTCATTTTAATTACCCGATTCATTTGTTTACCCATTTATTTTTATTTAATCATTTCTTTAAGATTGTTTGTCCTCCATACCACATGAGTGGAAAAAAGAAACATAATCTTAATAGCTGTGTCTCGCTTGCTAAACTAGAGCAGTGGCGGCAGTGTAACGGGGATAGCATGCTAGTTTGCAATTTAAATAGATTCAATTTGTTATTCAAAGTTTGACCTTGAAACCCACCTTGTTAGCATGGTGCCGTTAATAGTTTCAGTCAAGTACTCACCATAAATTGCGATGCTCACGATAAGCCTGCCTACGTTACTTTCGACTAATTGGTGTCGTAAGTAGAGTTCAGCATTTGGTTTTGCGGCAGTTTGCAAATAAAGGGCTGCTCAGTCCTGTTTGTGTGTATCAGTGTCACAGTCGGGCAGCTCTGTTCCTTGAAAATCGTGAATTATAGCCCGAAGGTGAACAGAGCGACCCACATAAACGCATTCACCCCATTGCAGTGACGGAGAGATAGATGGGCCTGAATAGAGATGGAGCGATGAGAGGAAGGGAGAAACCTGCTCACTGCTTTATCGCCCCAACTCGTTTACGAGGGCGACCTTGTGCTTAACGTGTGTGTGCGTCGGTGTGTCTGCGTGTGTGTGTGTGTGTGTGTGTGTGTCTGCGCGTGTGTCGGTGTGTGTGTCTGTGTGTGTGTGTGTGTGTGTCGGTGTGTTATGGAATTGCAACTTCACCGTCCACACTGATAAGCATACCCTGGAAACTGTGCAGACACAGGCACACACTGTGCTTGGGGACCAGCTGAATCCTCTTAGCCTTTTCCTCTACATGAAGGGCACTGCAGTACTCTTCCACATCAATGAGGGCAATAGTATAATGCTCTCACGCACTAGCACTGTACTGTCTCACAGTATATCACTCACTGGATTCATCTCATTTTTAATTCTCTTTCTTTCGCCGTCTTTCTCATTCTTTTGCAGTCCACTCTTTTTCTTTTTTTTTTTCCAGTGGTCCACATTTTAGCTGCTTCTCCACTAGATTTTAAGAGGAAAACTTGCAGTTAGAATCAGTATGTGTGCTCACACTCTTAACAAACACATTTCTTAAATTGTTGTTGAACCTGAGGCCAGAAGACTGAACATGTTTGATAAATGATTGAAGGAGCAGAAGAAGGAGTAAAGGCTTCGTCTCTGCTGTGTCTTTTGTTTGCCTTTTTCTCCCTTATCCTCTGGTCCCTCTCACTTAAAAAGAAAATAGCCAAACTACGTATTGAATTCTGGTCCGTGTGAGAATACTGGAGGCAGCCAGCCAGATAGCCAGTGGCTGTGTCAATAGACACGTCATTACCTATCTTATTATTTGCCCGCTGCGCTTCTTTCTTCCTTTGGCTCTCCTCTTCTACCAGTCTGTTGTTCTAATAAAGACCAGTTTTGTTTACTTTATGCCATCAGTCAGCACAGTCTCAGCTTGCGATTGACTAGAGCTGACAAATGGAGCAAGAGGATTACGAAGGAGAACGTTGGGACAAATAATTAATGTTAAATTGAGAGGTGGGAGTTAAATATCGACTGCGCTATTGAACGAAGCCAGTCTAGTAGGGCACGTTCAATAGTTCAATTTTCGCCTGACAGTCTGACCAATTTTAGTCGCGCGCTGGCTTTTTTGTCACTAAACTAAATGCCCCTGTTAGTTAGTTACTTAAAGGGCTGCTTAAAATCATGCTAATTAATTTCTGTTTGGTAATTAAATATCGGCTGAAAAAATTTTGTGACTGCCGTTTTGACTCTTCAAATATCATCTTGTTAATCCAGTCAGCTGGTCCTCCATTTCTTGTTCTGCCACATGAGGCGGCTTCCTTTTTATTGCTTATTTTTTTAAATTTGCTATTATTGTTGTCATGCCTCACCATTCCTCTCACTCAAATGCCATTTGATGTTCCTCGCTAAATCAATGTTAGTATTTGCACACTTCTGTCCTCCTCTTCATGCTTTCGTTACCCCTACGTGAACCCCCTGTGTGAGTTTGTGTACATTTTGTGTACTTTCAGTGACCTCCTTTCACACTCCAGGAAAATACTCTTACACAAAGCTGCATGCACAAACACAGCACCCAAATAAATCTCCCTGCTACATCACCTTCTGAACTGCTGGCAGCAGAGGTACAATTAAGAACCTGTTTAAATAGGTCGTTAATTGATGACATTTTAAAACTAATTCTGTGTGAGAACTTCAAAATAAAAGCCATTTATTGACATGTAAGGCGATAATGCCACTTGGATTTGAATGCCTTCTCACTGAATCGAATCTTGACCTAGATAATGCACAGTGCTAGAAGCAGTGTATAGTTTGTCCTTCACCATATGTTCAATTTTGCAACTTTATTGTCCATCCATACTGGAAAATCACCTTTGCCCTAACCAGATACAATTCAAAAACATTGTATCACAACTTCTGTACAACATACACACAATGCAGAGCGTACATTTGACGCACAGGAGAGCAGATTAGTGCTTTTTTCTTATTACACTACGAACAAAAGATCCCCTGTAGATCTTCTTGTAGAATAGTTGAATCTCTGATGAGCCCGCTTGAAAATATAGCTCAAGGCCTCTATGCTTTATTGATGCTTAGATTGATCCAATTCTGTTGATTGGGACGCAACATATTAACCGTTATGACAGACAAATACACATTCATCTCTTTGTGTCTCCGCCCTACGTACATCAAATACATAGATATACCAGATGTGATAAAGCAGTATAGTGATGCTGTTTACATCAGCCTCAATTGTAGCTCCACTTGTAGCTTCTCACAGCCTCGGATCCTGAATTTCTGTCATCACTGCAAACATACGTGCAAGAGGGTCAACATGTGTGTGTGTGCAGGCAGTTACAGAGCAGATACCAGCCTTTCAATCGTGCTAATGGTTCCCTTGACAACACAGCAGTTGCTACACACATCAGTGTTGTCTTGGCTGTAGGGTTAAAATGCACCACAGACACACACATTTGAGCTGGCACATGAACACACTGAAATCAGTCATGATAAGAAGAGTCGGCTGTGCGTTCTCATCCCCCCCACTCCCTGTCTCTTCTCTATTTCTATGATGAAAGAATTTAAATACAATTCGTGCACATACACCCTACGTCTTCACCTGTCCCCTTCCTGGCGTCGTCTATGTGCGCATCTCCGCGTGTCTTGTCAGTCCTCCGTCACTTGCTCGCCCATTGAGTTGTCAACGTGTGGCCTCTGCTTCGTAGAGGGCACGCCTTACCTAGACCTCCCATCTCCTCTTGTCTTGTCCTTTTCTTTTTTCCTCTCACCTTTTTACCTCTGCTTTCACAAGATGTGCCTTTTGTGTGTGTGTGTGTGTGTGTGTGTACCTGGTGTGAGCAGGGGAATATAGCCTAAGAGATTTGAATAAATAAGAGCCGAGTAAAGGCCAAAACGAGGAGAGATTTGAAGCGGTAATCCGTCGCCAGCTTACCCCAGCACAACGTCCTCACGCCTGCACCCTTATCCCCATCTCAGCATCTGCTTCCATCCACCTCTCCTCTCATTCCATTTCTTTATATCCCTCACCAACAAGAGAGAGGCTATCTCAGCGGCTGTGTCAGCGATCGGCATCTCGTCTCACCACCACCCCCCCACCGCTCCCCTCTCCTTCTTTCTATGTTTTCCCAGAGGAGAGTCGGGGGCATAAAGGGAAGAACAAGCCTGGCAAAATCTTTTCAGAAAACCAACGGGGATTGGGCTCTCAGCTTTGAATTCAGACAGATAAAGCTAATGGCAGAAGTGGGCGACAGGCAGGGAGATGTGTGTGTGTGTATATGTGCGCGAGCATAGCTTCAATTGAGGCCAGCTATAGAAATGTAGTTTCTTTAAACCCCTTTGCTGGCTGAATCTCTCTCTGACTGTGCAGGGGTGTATGCAGGGGAAGTTCCAAGAAAGGCTGGCCGGGGCACTGCAGTTTCTCAAAAATGCTTTCGTTGCCAGCTGAATCTCTCTTAAAGCGAGAGTGTTTGCTGCTGTATAAGTGTGCTCAGTTTAGTGATCAATACTTCCGAGGCCCTCAGTAAATTTAATTATCTTTGAAGTGCCTTGGAGTGCAAGATTTTAACAAATATCACCATTCTAACCTTTCTTTTTACTGCAACTACAAGTAAGGTTTTGATAGCTTTGCCCTCTGCTGCTAAGACTCATGGAAGCTGTAGTTGTCAGAAGCTGTGTTGTTGTTGGCACCATGGGCCCTGGTGTTTCTATAGTGCTGACATTTAGCACTGAAGTCTGACACACCCACAGACAGACTAAATGCTCGCTTCCTCATACATTTTATATTGCTGCTCCATATTGTTCGTCTACCACCTCATAGCAACTTGTTTGCCACTTTTGGCTGAGAATGGATACTCAAACACACATGTACGTCCACACAAACACACACTCGCACAATAACACATACAGAGTTATTATCTCCTGGAACAATACTAATAGATGCATGTACTGCTGTGAGCAAACAGTTTGTGCCTCTGCTGCCAACAGAGTGGGAGGGTGACTGCTTGCCAAGTCTCCTCTACCATGAGCCTCGCCTCCTCTCCTCTCCTCTCCTCTCCTCTCCTCTCCTCTCCTCTCCTCTCCTCTCCTCTCCTCTCCTCTCCTCTCCTCTCCTCTCCTCTCCTCTCCTCTCCTCTCCTCTCCTCTCCTCTCCTCTCCTCTCCTCTCCCTATCTTTGATCCATCTATTCCGTCCCAATAATCCCATTGTGCTTCTCCCATCCCTGTTGCATGATACCACCTACTTGTATCTTGTGCCACCAGTCCCTCATGTTTACTCTTCTAGCACATCCTCAACTGTGGCCCGCAACTTGGTTTGAAGTAGTTTCACCGCAGCGGCAACAACAAAACTGTAATTGATGGACAAACACAAGCCTGCTCGCACATATACGTCTTTGATGTGTCTGGTCGTGTTTAATTAGCTGCAGTGAGGGACAAGAGAGCGGTGAGGGGAGAGGAGCAGTATAACTGGCTGTCTAATTATCGGCTCCCCCGTTGGGCAGGTACTCTTATATCAGCCGGGCCGACGAGGTCGCGCTCAGCTTGGGGCCACACAGCGCCTCTGATTCACCTCTTGTTGGAAAATTCTTGGTTCTGAAATGCACGACCATGAAAAGAGTTATTGTTCAAAAGAACACTTCTGATAAAAATAAGTATTTAGAATAAGTCCCTCTTGATGCCCACATCACTACATTAACATGATTTGATGAAGGATCTGCCCTGACCTTGAATGATTGGTAGATTATAATTGTTTTTTCAGCAAATTCAATCGACCTAGTTTAATTTCTTACAGCGGGGCCTTCAGGCGTTGTTTACTTTAAAAGTTCTAACTTCCATTTAATTAACTACATCTTCATATTTATAATTTCTTCCTCTGCTCCCAGTGACTTACTTTTTAGGCTGTCCCAGTGCAGCTCTAGAGGATCTCGCAAAGTTAAAGTTGTCTGACATAAATAAGCAGCTGCTGGATTTAAATGCTCTTTCTGTCTGTTTTCTGGGGTGGCTTTGATCAGTTCTTCTGCGGAGGTGGCATAGACTGGCACAGCTTCACCTGCAGTGACTCCTACACAAGCTCTTTCACATAGACGGCATGCAGTCGCACATCTGTCTTCCCAGTGTTTTCAATCCCAACTAAAGACACGGCCAAAAACCACTGGACCCTGGAAAATAACTCAACAACAGTAACTGCTATATGTCTGCAAAGAAACATGTTTTTTTTCTACTTGTGCAATACAAATTCAAACAATTATGCGCCCTACACCAAACACAAATCCACAAGCGGAGCACTTCACAGTACTTGCTCTCGTCTTTTCCTCTTCACGATGAAGTCCAACCGGATTTATTTGAAGTCAGAATTAAAAAGGAACGAGCTAAATGTTTACCAACAGTCTTGTTGTTTCACTGCTGCCTTAGATCTGCCAACAAACCCACATCCTTTCTTATTAAATAAGGACTGTATTTTAAGCAGGCACTTCTGAGGATGCCATTTATTTGGGATCCATTAAAACTTGTGGCAGGGATCAGTGCCTGGACCCTGCCACCTCGTAAAAACAGCTCTTGAGCTTATTTCCCCTCCCTTTCTGTTTGGAGTGTACTAGAGTTTCATCTGCATTTGATTCCGCTTAGATTAAATAGCAGATTTCCAAATGCCTCCTAAATAATAAAACCTCTAGTGGGGGCAAAATGACTCGACTACCTACAGTGCAGTGAGGCTTTGTTTGTCCACAGCAAACAGAAGTTGGCTATTGATTTGTTTGATCTTTAAAGATCACTGCTGACCCAACTGCACACACACACAGCAGTTTGCTGCAGCAGCTGAATAATTCTGCCACCGCATGAAAACTGTGTTTCAACCCGTCGATGCTCTACGTAGCTCGTCAGGGCTTTCATCTCAACGTTGCTTTCATGTGCCATTCTGTGCTCAGCGGTGCACATTCTCTCAGCAAGTCTTTGACATTAGCGCACTGCTTGTCATCTGGAAGTCCACATCAGTGTAAATTCATGATCCTACACTTACTACAGAACGAATACCGAGCTCCTCTTAATGTGCCAGATAGGGGCTTCTTATCTATGGCCATCACCTTTTCAGTTCTCCTCTTTCTCTCTGGTCTGTATTGCTCTTTGTTCCTCATCCTTGCCCCTCGTCTCCCTTTCTTCACTCTCCTTTTCTTGCCCACTTCTCTCTCTACGTGTCCTTTTTCCATCTAGCACTGCTATCCTCTGACACTCTAAATCAGGGTGTCATAGATAATGTGTCGACCTCGCTATCCACCTCAGTTAATTCTCTTACCCTTGTCTGTGTGTCTCACTGCCTCCTTTGTGTAATGTCTTGAGCAATGCAGGAGGCCATTTTGTCACCCCAATTCCACCCCTCCACTATCACCAAAATGTCTACACCCAGATACACTTATTCTCATCCTGGCAAAGATGAAATCCCAGATCTCTCCCTGTGTCCACCCACCCCTACATTTTTCATGCAATATCAGTCTCTGTGTTTGTAAGAAAAGCTTCCCTTTCCTCCCTTCGTCCTTAGACTGTACATGCAGCATAGGAGCAAAGATTTTCTTATCAGCACACTCTGTGTCTTTTCATGTCTTTTTTGGACCCTGTGTTTGCATGGGAACATGCAGGAGTGCCATGGAAACTGCAGGAGTAATTTGAAAAATCACATCTGTGCACCTTCTTTTCAAGCTGGAGTTTGTGCATGAGAACATGGATGCAAATGTTTGAACGGTGAGGGAAATATAGAAATGGTAGCGAGGGTTCACACTTGACTTCACACACGTACTGCTATTTCTGTGGCTAGGTGATAAGACTTTTGAAGCAGTAACATTGTCAAAGGATTAGTTCACTGTTTTTTCCTTCACCGACCCTATTAAGGTATTATTTTTTAATATTTATAATTGTGCGTAACAAAGCCTGGCTTCAGCTGCAACAGCTTAAACACAGTTCAAACCTGAGGCAAGAAGACGCACTCAATAAAGGCAACGTAAATTGATATTTTCAGAAGAACATACAAAGACATCTCTGATGTCATGTTTTTTTATAGTCAGCACAGTTACCTTTATTGCACTCTGTTTAAGGCTTAATAAGCTACCTAGGTTTCATTAAACAAGCAGAATCTGGCAGCTTGTGCTTTTTCAATTATAAGAAACATATTAATGCATTCTGACTGGAAAAGGCAACATTCAGGGTATTTTAACCGTGTGGCTTTGGATATTTATTTTGTTACATTAGTTTGTCTGTGAGTGAATAAGTGCACATCCTGAGCACAGTATCCTAGGTGATGCTGCGCCTGTGATCATGATTTCTCCGCAGGCTGTAAATCTCAACAAAAGCAGTGAAATTAATGGTCAATGGCTTCATTTTTCGCTCTGTGTGTGCGCGCTCACGCACGTGTCATATTTTTATATGTTTGTGTGCTCACAAAACCCACAACACACACTGTCCCTCCACACGTTTGCCTCACCCCCCCGTTTGCTGCTCTCAGTGGACTTGATTTACTACACACACACCTCACCCTCAACTACTGGACAGGATCATAAAAGTAAGGCTTCATCGTCTCTGGACGCTAAAAAAAACACATGGATGTTTTTCACCCACCAAAAGGGCAATAAACTCTGTCTCACAGGGAGTAACACACTCGAGTGGTCGCCTCTGCACGGCAGAAATAGCTCACACAGCCCACCTGCCATTCAGTCTCCGTTTTAGAAACAAAATCTGTGTTTATAGTTGACCACGGTATATATCCGATAAAATCTGTTGGCATGCACCTATTCAACACTACAGCCTTGACGGCACTGGGCTCATTGCCAACAGTATACTGTGATGAAAATTTTTCTTCTGCCTCTGTTGACCTCCAGTAACAACAAATCAAACCACCAGCTGGTCATTGAATATGGCTATTTGCATTGGTTTTCACACAGTCGAAGTCAGATGCACCAGCAAACATAGACTCGCCTTCACCTCTTCCTCCAGTCCACCGACACCTTCGGCACCTTATCTTCTTGATTTATGTTTCTTGATATTCCAAAGGAAATTCACATGTACAATGCACTGTATATAAAATGTTTTCTCGGTAAAGAAAAGATGGTCTATTTAATCACTTAATTAGCAAAGATAATATGCCAAATATTAAAGGTGGGGTGAGTTAGCAGCCCTGGCCCCTAATTCAGCTTTGTCATAATGAGCACGGCATCACTCCCTGCACGGATGATGTGCTGTGTCCACCTTTGACTCTGCATCTTGTCCAGTACTTCTATTTGACATTAGGACCAAACAACTCTCTGGCCCTGACTCATGTTGACTCACAAGGCAGCACGCTCCCAGGCCTGCTTAGAATAGCCTCCTGTCTGCTCCACTAGCACACTGGCTAGTGCTCACACAAAAATGCTACCGCATGCACTGTGTAACACACATCCCTCATTTGAACTAGGGATGCGGATGTAGGCGGTTTCTGTAATCAATTGCTGGCTACAATGGGTTAATTATTGATAATCAATAAATCAATATAAGCTTAGAAAATACAAATGAATGAAAACACAATTGAGGCAATAATTTTGCAGCAAAATCACAGATAAATTAGAGGTGTT